>NC_134156.1:25052500-25728333 GCF_033958435.1 Carettochelys insculpta | reverse complement strand
CGGGGTGCAGAACATCCCACTCCTGACACCAGTGTGATGGGGTTCTGGGGTCCCCCAAGCTCTGCACCCTGTCCACAGGCAGGAGAGTCTCTCACTCAGCAGGAAAACAGCAGGTTTATTAGCCAACAGGACACAGCATCATACAGAGGAGTCAGTACAGCCGGCAGAGACAGCCAGTCCAATCCATGTTGGGGAGAGGAGGCCCCGAGGGGCCCCCAGAGCTGGGGCCTTGCCCCCTCCTTTGTCTCTCTCTCTCTCCCAGCCCAGACTAACTGCTTCCAACTCCCAGTTCCAATTCAAACCCCTCAGGCTCCACCTCCTCCTTTGTCTGCAGTACAAAGGTGTTACCTGGTCGTCAAGGTTACCCTCAGCAGGAGCCCCACACCCTCTGTGAGCCACTCACACACACACAGGTATCCCCCACTTCATCACACTCAGTCCCTAGGGGAAGCAAACAGGGAGGGCCACAGGCAGTGCAGCTCAGGGGCTGCTCACAGCACCAGGCCACACGTGGAGGGGACAAAGGGAAACACTTTCAGACCTAATGCAACCTGAGAAACCCTGTGTGACTGGGCAGCTCACACCTTCCCCTCCAGCAGCTGCTTCTCGCTGCGCTCTGACACTGCTCTGTACTGAGCCCTGCACCACTCCCTCGGGGCAGCTGGGCCCCAGCCGGCCAGCACACGCTGTACAACCAGGGCAGCAGAGACGCCAGAGCCGCAGCAGCTGCGCCCCATGGAAGGCAAATTCCAGAAGGGGCATCCGGGCATGGGAATGAGGGATGGCTCAGATCCCTTTCACGAACCACGCCCGGCACTGCAGGGATCGTCTGGGCCCAGCTGGAGCCGGTGCATAAGCCACACCAGGGCAGGACAGAGGACCAGGCGCTGGCTGGAGGGCAAAGGGGGTCGTACTGCCCTGGGTACTGCAGTCCCGTGAGCTGCCCGAGAGACGCCACGTCCTGGGGCTGGGAAACAGGTGCTCTGGGCAGGTTCGTGGGGACTCACACCCGCCAGCCCTTGTGGTGCCTCTGCCCCTGCTGTCCAGAGCCTGCAGGCAGGAGAGCCCCAGCTGGGGTGGGGAGGAGCCCTGCTGGCTGGAGCTGGCTGGGAAGAGATGTGGCAGGGCTCCTGCCACCCTGGCATGCCAGCCAGCCAGCCTGCTGCATAGCAACGTTGCCACTGCTTGGCAAGTTTCACCCTCTTGGGGTGTGTTGGCGGCGAGATGAGACCCAGCCGGGGTCACCACCCTCTCTGCCAGCCCTGCCCCTCCAACAAACAGAGCTGCACAAGCCCTCTTTGGGACTGCCTGAAACTAAATCGAGTCCTGTATGGGACAGAGGTGAGACCTGCCACACTCCTCTTCCCTGGCCTGGCAGGAGAGTTCACACAGCTACTCCAGCACCACCAGATCAACCAGCTCCTCTCAGACCTGGGCCCCATCCTTGACTTCCCACTTGCAGGTGTATCGCCCCATCCGCGGGGGCAGTTCCAGGTAGGTCTCCCTGGGGGCCTTCTGCAAATTCTGAAACTTTTTCCGGTATGCCTCAGGGTCAGCCCATACTTGCTCAGCAGGGCCTGCCGGAGCCGTTCACAGACCCTGCTTGCACCCCTCCCTGTGGCCAAACACAGTTATGGCCTCGGGGTCCGTCAGAGGGTGAGATGCCTTAGTCCATGTGTGGGAGTGCAGGCTTTTTCAACGCACTAAAGAGAGCCTCTATGTCCCATTCCATCCGCTCCATTGAACCGGGACAGGATGTGCTCATCGAAGCTCCCTGCAGTCCAGGGTTCCCTGCCCCTGCCAACTCACCCCCCCACCCCCCCAGGACTTTCTTTAGCCCTCAGTTCTGCCATCGCCTGCTCATGCTGCTGTTGTCTCTCTCCGTCCTCCCGCTCTTTGATCCTTACTTCAGTTTCCAGCTGTGGCAGTTTCACCGAGGAGGTGCTGAGCAGGGATGCTGCAGCTGACTGAGTGGAGTCTAATAGCCCTCAGGATTGGCTGGTGGCCCCCAGCTGGGTGGGGCCCTGAAGTGCCCTCAGGGGCTGGCTGATGGTTGGTTCC
Source organism: Carettochelys insculpta (assembly GCF_033958435.1). Lineage (NCBI taxonomy): Eukaryota > Metazoa > Chordata > Testudines > Carettochelyidae > Carettochelys > Carettochelys insculpta. The sequence goes on along the minus strand of NC_134156.1, from coordinate 25,726,272 downwards.
CTGTGGGGACCGGCCCCAGCTCCATGGCACGATCCCTCTTCCAGCTGGAGTTACTCCAGGACAGTCGTAGAGTTCAGACCGAATGCAGCCCGGGCAACTCCCAGCCCCTGGGCAGCTGTGGAGCAGTGGTGAGGCAGCAGGAAAGCCACGCAACAGGACAGGCGAGTACAACCCCCACACACCCGACTTCTTCGCTCCCTGGCCTGGCACCTTCCACCGCCGGGGCTGGGAGACACTGCATGACGGAAGCCGGCTGCCATGGCTCTTGCCCACTTCGCACTGCGCGTTCTCCACACCGGGGGCAAATGGACGAGCAATGGACTCAGCTCCAGCCTGATGGTGCGGGTGACCCGTCCTCGGTAGGCTCACACAGCAGCGAGATGGTCCCCCTCCCTGAAAAGGCTGGACTGGTCCCACTCTCCCAGGAGCCGGAGGCGGGTGCTGATCAGCGTCCTCCTGGTGCAAGCTGCCAGCTGAGCAGCTCCTCCCAGCACAAGAATACACGTTCATGGGGCCAGCAGCCGAACCCCGGCAGGCAAAGGGGCAGGAGGAGTCCCAGCGAGAGCAATGCAGCAGCCCTAGACTGCAGGGGACTGCTCCCCAAGTCTGGTACCTACAGAGCCTCCTCTTGGCCAGCTGCGCTGGGTTTCTGGGAGTGCTGAGCGGCCTGTTCTGGTGGCTGCTTCATTTGCAGGATGTCATTGCTTGGACAGCACACAGCCAGCAGGACATTCTGGGCCTCAGCCAGGGGCCTCCCCAATCTTGCTGGCATTGGGTCAAAGGTGTGGTGTACAGGGAAGGTGGAGGCCATTGGCACAAGGGCTGTACCAGCAGCAGGCACCTAGTCCTGGCATGGCACTGCCTCATTTCGACGTCCTGGGTTCTCCCACTGCTGCAGTTCATCCTCCTCCCTAACGGGCACCTTGTCACCACAGTGCCATCTGTGGCTTCTCCACACCCTCGAGGGATGTAGCGCTGCAGGTGTGAGTGCTCTGCGCAGACTGGCCTGGACAAGGGTCAGGAGAGTGGGACCTAGTCAGCTGGGAAGCAGATGGCTGCAGCTTTCCCGCCATTTGGCAGTTCTTCCTGGAACACTCTCCAGCTTCCTCCCAATGACCACAAGGGCCGGGCCCCCCAGAGCAGTGCACCTTACCCTGCTCCAACGCCATCCCTAGCCAGCCCTGTGGGGCTCAGCCCCAGCTGGCATCACGGGCCATTGGCAGCACGAACAGGGCAGATCAGTTCTGGGGCAGAAAGAACCCCAAGGGCAGCCCCCCAGCGTCCGACCCTGGCATGTCCCCAGCAGCCCCCCAGCGTCCGACCCTGCCATGCCCCCCAGCAGCTCCCAGCGTCCGACCCTGGCATGTCCCCAGCAGCCCCCAGCGTCCGACCCTGCCATGCCCCCCAGCAGCTCCCAGCGTCCGACCCTGGCATGTCCCCAGCAGCTCCCAGCGTCCGACCCTGCCATGCCCCCCAGCAGCTCCCAGCGTCCGACCCTGGCATGCCCCCAGCAGCTCCCAGCGTCCGACCCTGGCATGTCCCCAGCAGCCCCCAGCGTCCGACCCTGGCATGTCCCCAGCAGCCCCCCAGCGTCCGACCCTGGCATGTCCCCCAGCAGCCCCCCAGCGTCCGACCCTGGCATGCCCCCAGCAGCTCCCAGCGTCCGACCCTGCCATGCCCCCAGCAGCCCCCCAGTGTCCGACCCTGGCATGTCCCCAGCAGCTCCCAGCGTCCGACCCTGGCATGTCCCCAGCAGCTCCCAGCGTCTGACCCTGGCATGTCCCCAGCAGCCCCCAGCGTCCGACCCTGGCATGTCCCCAGCAGCTCCCAGCGTCCGACCCTGGCATGTCCCCAGCAGCTCCCAGCGTCCGACCCTGGCATGTCCCCCAGCAGCTTCCAGCGTCCGACCCTGGCATGTCCCCAGCAGCTTCCAGCGTCCGACCCTGGCATGTCCCCAGCAGCCCCCAGCGTCCGACCCTGGCATGTCCCCAGCAGCTCCCAGCGTCCGACCCTGGCATGTCCCCAGCAGCTCCCAGCGTCCGACCCTGCCATGCCCCCAGCAGCCCCCAGCGTCCGACCCTGGCATGTCCCCAGCAGCCCCCCAGCGTCCGACCCTGGCATGCCCCCAGCAGCTCCCAGCGTCCGACCCTGGCATGCCCCCAGCAGCCCCCCAGCGTCTGACCCTGGCATGTCCCCAGCAGCTCCCAGCGTCCGACCCTGGCATGCCCCCAGCAGCCCCCCAGCGTCCGACCCTGGCATGTCCCCAGCAGCTCCCAGCGTCCGACCCTGGCATGTCCCCAGCAGCTCCCAGCGTCCGACCCTGGCATGTCCCCAGCAGCCCCCCAGCGTCCGACCCTGGCATGTCCCCAGCAGCTCCCAGCGTCCGACCCTGGCATGTCCCCAGCAGCTCCCAGCGTCCGACCCTGGCATGTCCCCAGCAGCTCCCAGCGTCCGACCCTGGCATGTCCCCAGCAGCCCCCCAGCGTCCGACCCTGGCATGTCCCCAGCAGCTCCCAGCGTCCGACCCTGGCATGTCCCCAGCAGCCCCCCAGCGTCTGACCCTGGCATGTCCCCAGCAGCTCCCAGCGTCCGACCCTGGCATGCCCCCAGCAGCTCCCAGCGTCCGACCCTGGCATGCCCCCAGCAGCCCCCAGCGTCCGACCCTGGCATGTCCCCAGCAGCTCCCAGCGTCCGACCCTGGCATGTCCCCAGCAGCTCCCAGCGTCCGACCCTGCCATGCCCCCAGCAGCCCCCAGCGTCCGACCCTGCCATGCCCCCAGCAGCCCCCCAGCGTCCGACCCTGGCATGTCCCCAGCAGCCCCCCAGCGTCCGACCCTGCCATGTCCCCAGCAGCCCCCCAGCGTCCGACCCTGCCATGTCCCCAGCAGCCCCCCAGCGTCCGACCCTGCCATGTCCCCAGCAGCCCCCCAGCGTCCGACCCTGCCATGTCCCCAGCAGCCCCCCAGCGTCCGACCCTGGCGTGTCCCCAGCAGCCCCCAGCGTCCGACCCTGGCGTGTCCCCAGCAGCCCCCAGCGTCCGACCCTGGCGTGCCCCCAGCAGCTCCCAGCGTCCGACCCTGGCATGCCCCCAGCAGCTCCCCCAGCGTCCGACCCTGCCATGTCCCCAGCAGCTCCCAGCGTCCGACCCTGGCATGCCCCCAGCAGCCCCCAGCGTCCGACCCTGCCATGCCCCCATCAGCCCCCCAGCGTCCGACCCTGGCATGTCCCCTGCAGCTCCCAGCGTCCGACCCTGGCATGTCCCCCAGCAGCTCCCAGCGTCCGACCCTGGCATGTCCCCAGCAGCCCCCAGCGTCCGACCCTGGCATGTCCCCAGCAGCTCCCCAGCGTCCGACCCTGGCATGTCCCCCAGCAGCTCCCAGTGTCCGACCCTGGCATGTCCCCAGCAGCCCCCCAGCGTCCGACCCTGGCATGTCCCCAGCAGCTCCCCAGCGTCCGACCCTGGCATGTCCCCCAGCAGCTCCCAGCGTCCGACCCTGGCATGTCCCCAGCAGCCCCCCAGCGTCCGACCCTGGCATGTCCCCAGCAGCTCCCAGCGTCCGACCCTGGCATGTCCCCAGCAGCTCCCAGCGTCCGACCCTGGCATGCCCCCAGCAGACCCCAGCGTCCGACCCTGGCATGTCCCCAGCAGCTCCCAGCGTCCGACCCTGGCATGCCCCCAGCAGACCCCAGCGTCCGACCCTGGCATGTCCCCAGCAGACCCCAGCGTCCGACCCTGGCATGTCCCCAGCAGCTCCCAGCGTCCGACCCTGGCATGCCCCCAGCAGACCCCAGCGTCCGACCCTGGCATGCCCCCAGCAGACCCCAGCGTCCGACCCTGGCATGCCCCCAGCAGCCCCCCAGCGTCCGACCCTGGCATGTCCCCAGCAGCCCCCCAGCGTCCGACCCTGGCATGTCCCCAGCAGCCCCCCAGCGTCCGACCCTGGCATGTCCCCAGCAGCTCCCAGCGTCCGACCCTGGCATGTCCCCAGCAGCTCCCAGCGTCCGACCCTGGCGTGTCCCCAGCAGCCCCCCAGCGTCTGACCCTGGCGTGTCCCCCAGCAGCTCCCAGCGTCCGACCCTGGCATGTCCCCAGCAGCCCCCCAGCGTCTGACCCTGGCATGTCCCCAGCAGCCCCCAGCGTCCGACCCTGGCGTGTCCCCAGCAGCCCCCAGCGTCCGACCCTGGCATGTCCCCAGCAGCTCCCAGCGTCCGACCCTGGCATGCCCCCAGCAGCTCCCAGCGTCCGACCCTGGCATGCCCCCAGCAGCCCCCAGCGTCCGACCCTGGCATGTCCCCAGCAGCTCCCCCAGCGTCCGACCCTGCCATGTCCCCAGCAGCTCCCAGCGTCCGACCCTGGCATGCCCCCAGCAGCCCCCAGCGTCCGACCCTGCCATGCCCCCATCAGCCCCCCAGCGTCCGACCCTGGCATGTCCCCAGCAGCTCCCAGCGTCCGACCCTGGCATGTCCCCCAGCAGCTCCCAGCGTCCGACCCTGGCATGTCCCCAGCAGCCCCCCAGCGTCCGACCCTGGCATGTCCCCAGCAGCTCCCCAGCGTCCGACCCTGGCATGTCCCCCAGCAGCTCCCAGTGTCCGACCCTGGCATGTCCCCAGCAGCCCCCCAGCGTCCGACCCTGGCATGTCCCCAGCAGCCCCCCAGCGTCCGACCCTGGCATGTCCCCAGCAGCTCCCAGCGTCCGACCCTGGCATGTCCCCAGCAGCTCCCAGCGTCCGACCCTGGCATGCCCCCAGCAGACCCCAGCGTCCGACCCTGGCATGTCCCCAGCAGCTCCCAGCGTCCGACCCTGGCATGCCCCCAGCAGACCCCAGCGTCCGACCCTGGCATGTCCCCAGCAGCTCCCAGCGTCCGACCCTGGCATGCCCCCAGCAGACCCCAGCGTCCGACCCTGGCATGCCCCCAGCAGCCCCCCAGCGTCCGACCCTGGCATGTCCCCAGCAGCCCCCCAGCGTCCGACCCTGGCATGTCCCCAGCAGCTCCCAGCGTCCGACCCTGGCATGTCCCCAGCCGCTCCCAGCGTCCGACCCTGGCATGCCCCCAGCAGCCCCCCAGCGTCCGACCCTGGCATGTCCCCAGCAGCCCCCCAGCGTCCGACCCTGGCATGCCCCCAGCAGCCCCCAGTGTCCGACCCTGGCATGTCCCCAGCAGCTCCCAGCGTCCGACCCTGGCATGTCCCCAGCAGCCCCCCAGCGTCCGACCCTGGCATGTCCCCAGCAGCCCCCCAGCGTCCGACCCTGGCATGTCCCCAGCAGCTCCCAGCGTCCGACCCTGGCATGTCCCCAGCAGCCCCCCAGCGTCCGACCCTGGCATGTCCCCAGCAGCCCCCCAGCGTCCGACCCTGGCATGTCCCCAGCAGCTCCCAGCGTCCGACCCTGGCATGTCCCCAGCAGCCCCCCAGCGTCCGACCCTGGCGTGTCCCCAGCAGCCCCCCAGCGTCTGACCCTGGCGTGTCCCCCAGCAGCTCCCAGCGTCCGACCCTGGCATGTCCCCAGCAGCTCCCAGCGTCCGACCCTGGCATGTCCCCAGCAGCTCCCAGCGTCCGACCCTGGCATGTCCCCAGCAGCCCCCCAGCGTCTGACCCTGGCGTGTCCCCCAGCAGCTCCCAGCGTCCGACCCTGGCATGTCCCCAGCAGCCCCCCAGCGTCCGACCCTGGCATGTCCCCAGCAGCTCCCAGCGTCCGACCCTGGCATGTCCCCAGCAGCTCCCAGCGTCCGACCCTGGCATGTCCCCAGCAGCCCCCCAGCGTCCGACCCTGCCATGCCCCCAGCAGCTCCCAGCGTCCGACCCTGGCATGTCCCCAGCAGCTCCCAGCGTCCGACCCTGGCATGTCCCCAGCAGCTCCCAGTGTCCGACCCTGGCATGTCCCCAGCAGCTCCCAGCGTCCGACCCTGGCATGTCCCCAGCAGCTCCCAGTGTCCGACCCTGGCATGCCCCCAGCAGCCCCCAGCGTCCGACCCTGGCATGTCCCCAGCAGCTCCCAGCGTCCGACCCTGGCGTGTCCCCAGCAGCCCCCCAGCGTCCGACCCTGGCATGTCCCCAGCAGCCCCCCAGCGTCCGACCCTGGCATGTCCCCAGCAGCTCCCAGCGTCCGACCCTGGCATGTCCCCAGCAATCCCCGGCACCTGACCCTGGCATGCCCCCAGCAATCCCCGGCACCTGACCCTGGCATACTTCAGCAGCCCCCAGCCCCCGGCAGCCGACCCTGCCATGCCCCCCAGCAGTCCGCTTGCTGCAGCTGTTATGAAAGAAGAGCCAAGGAGCAAGTGTGAGACAGCCCTGCCCACACCCAGCCCTGCCACGCACTAGCACAGGGCAGTGGCTCACACCTCCTTGCCAGTCAAGGGGTGAGCCAACCACCAGGGCAAGCAGGAGCCAGCCATTGGGGGCTGAGGGCTGTGCAACCTCCCCTCCCCGCATGGCCTGAGCACATTCCCCGCACCAAACCTGGCTGCTCACTGGAGGCTGGGCACAGAGCCCGGGACTCTGCAGGCGCTGGGGGAGAACTCCTGGGCTCGCTGATGTGCCCAGAGCCCCAGAGGGAAGCGTTGGCCTAGGGGCTGTGGCCCCCACGGGGCGGCCGGTCAGAGGAGAGGTGCTCCAAACACAGGGGGGAGCAGTAGTGCCCCCAGAGGCCTGGGCTGGCAAGCCGGGAAGGGAGCCCAGGCTCTCCAGGAGGAGGAAGTTGAACAGACAGTGGCCATCACAGCAGCTTTCGAGCCCTTGGAAAGGGCGCAGAGGAGCCGGTGCCCAGGACAGTGCCCAGCCCCACAGACTGGGCGCTCCACGGGGCAGGGTGGGGCTGCAGCAGCCTCTTCACCCCACCTGCAAGACAGGGCTCTGGGTTCACCTGCAGGGCCGGGGGGAGGCTGTCGTGCCAAAGGGCGATCCGCTGACTCCGCCGGACAGAGCTGTCCCCAACGGGGGGGAAACAGGCAGGGGACCAGAGGGGCTCAACGCCGCAGTGAGTCAGGGGACACGCTACACTGTAGTAGCGCCGGGGGTGCCTCAGTTTCCCTAGGCACAGCATCAGTGCAGTCGGGAGGGGTGTTTCAGTGTGATGCCTCCCCAGCCATGGCAACCCAGGCAACCGGGTGATGCCTTTGTTCCCCAGGAAACAGGACAAAGGAGGGAAGAGGGGCCTGGCTGGTGCGAACTGGAACTGGGCAGTGGAGCTGAGGAGTCATGTGGCTGGAGAGGGAGGAAGGGGGGGTCAGGGCCTGGCTCGGGGACCCCTCTGGGCCCCTCTCCCCGAGATGGATGGTGCTGACATGTGGTTTCTGTTCTGTGCTGTGTCCCTGTTGCCTTGTAACCCATCTGCACTCCCGCCCGGCTGGGAGTCACCCCCACGCCGTGACAGTGAGCAGCGAAACGACTTTCTGCTTCCATCGCCTCGCGTGCGCCATCGCCTTGCCGCCAGCAGGGCCACATCAGGCCCGCGACCCACCGCCGGGGCATCATGCCCCAACCGAGGCGCCAGTGCATGGTGGGGCCTCGCTCTGCGACGCCTGGAGCACCTGCGACCTCAGCAGATCATAACACACCATAGAATCCCAGGGCTGGAAGGGACCTCAGCAGCCCACCGAGTCCAGCCCCTGCCCAGAGCAGCATCAGCCCCAACTACATCATCCAGCCAGGACGTTAAAACCCCGAGGGACGGAGGTCCCAGCACTGCACCACCCGCCTGGGGAAAAGCTTTTCCTCCCCTCCAGCCTCCCCCTCTGTAACCTCAGACCATCGCTCCTTGTTCTGCGTCTGTCACTGCTGAGAACAGCCTCTCCCCATCCTCCGCAGAGCCCCTAAGTTGGCAGGCAACACCTCTGGCCCCAAGGAAAGAGCAGGGACGCGCCCGAGGGATTTGAATGAGGGGCAGCAGTTGCTGTGGGGCAGGCTGGAGAGGAGCACAGCAGGAGGGGTGAGCTGGTGGCTCCAGACCAGGGCTCCCTCTGGGGGCCTCCTCCTGCCAAACCTGGCTGCGACAGACCATTTCTAACGTACGGAGATACACACCTCCTAGGACTGGAAGGGACCTTGCAACGCCACCGAGTCCAGCCCCTGGCCCTCTTGGCAGGACCTGGCACCCGCCCTGACAGACTTTCTATTTGCCCCCCGCTGCAAAAGGCTGAGCTCACAACCCGGGTTTAGCAGGCCAGTGCTCGAGCCCCTGAGCCATCCCTCCGCTTGCTGTGCTGGCAAGTCCGTACCATGTAGCGTCGCTGCTGCCACCTAATAAACCTTCTCTCCACCTGCTGCGTGAGTCACTCCTGGCTGCAGAAGGGGTGCAGAGCTTGGGGACCCCTGAACCCCAACCCAGCTGATGGCAGTGGAGGGATCTACTGCACCCCGTGGATGGAACATCTGAGAGCAAGTGACTGGGCGCAGGTGGAAGAAGGGCAGAGGGCGAGGTCTGGGCATGCGGAAGGGCAGTGAGGTGCAATCCCCAAGGGTGGAGGGGCCTATGGCCTGACCACCAGCAGGAGTGACCCACAAGGAGGCCAGCACACTGAAGAGGCCTCCACGAACAGCGACAACGGCGTATTATTGGCTCCTTAAAACAGACATTGTCTGGTTATGCAGGGAGAGAGGGCTCCCTAGTGGCAAATCATAGAACCCAAGGGCTGGACGGGACCTCAGCAGCCCATCGAGTCCAGCCCCTTGCCCAGAGCAGGATCAGCCCCAACTAAATCATCCCAGTCAGGACTATGTCAAGCCAGGACTCAAACATCTCTAGGGATGGAGATTCCACCACCTCTCTTGCTAACACATTCCAGTGTTTCACCAGCCGCCTGGGGAAATAGTTTTCCTGACATCCAACCTACACCTCCCCCTCTGTAATGCTGTGGGAGACTTCATCAAAAGCTGTGCTAAAGTCACGGTATATCACATCCAGCGACTTCCCCGTGTGCACAGAGCCAGTTACCTCATCATGGAAGCTAATCAGATTGGTCAAACACCACTTACCCCTGGTGAATCCGTGTTGGCTACTTTTGATCACTTTCCCCTCTTCCAAGTGCTCCAAAAGGGATTGCTTGAGATAAGGCTGACCGCTCTATAGTTCCCTGGATTGTCCTGCTTTCTTTTTTTAAAGACGGGCACGCCGTTTGACTTTTTCCAGTCATCCAGGACCTCTCCCACCCTACACAAGTTTTCAAAAGATAAAGGCCAAAGGCTCTGCAATGGCATCTGCCAATTCCCCCAGTACCCTTAAATGCATTAAACCCGGACCCATGGGTTTGTGTGCATCTAGCTTTTCTAACTAGCACTGACCGTGTTCCTTCCCCACCCAGGGCTGCCCACCTCCTTCCCGTACTGCACTGCCTACTGCCGTAGTCTGGGAGCTGACCTTGTCCATGAAGACAGAGGCAAAAAAATCACTGAGTACTTCAGCCTTTCCCACATCATCTGTCACCAGGTTACCTCCCTCATCCAGTAATGGCCCCACACCCTCCCTGATAACTCTCATTGTTAACACTCCTGTAGAAACCCTGCTTGTCCTTCACATTCCTGGTTAGCTGTAGTTCCGGGTGTCCTTTCGCTTTCCTGATTACTCCCCAGCCTTCTCCAGCCGCATATTTATCCTTCTCCTTAGTCATCTGTCCAAGTTTCCACTTCTTACACTTCCTTTTTGAGTTTAAGTTGGCCAAGGATTTCCCTGTGAACCAAAGCTGGATGACAGGGCCAGAGAAAGGAAGGGCTGGCAGGGTGTGATGGAGTGGAGGATACCTGTGTGTGTGTGAGTGGCTCACAGAGGGTGTGGGGCTCCTGCTGAGGGTAACCTTGACGACCAGGTAACACCTTTGTACTGCAGACAAAGGAGGAGGTGGAGCCTGAGGGGTTTGAATTGGAACTGGAAGCAGTTAGTCTGGCTGAGGGAGAGAGAGACCAAGGAGGGGGCCAGGCCCCGGCTCTGGGGGCCCCTCGGGGCCTCCTCTCCCCAACATGGATTGGACTGGCTGTCTCTGCCTGCTGTACTGACTCCTCTGTACGATGCTGTGTCCTGTCGGCTAACAAACCTGCTGTTTTCCTGCTGAGTGAGAGACTCTCCTGCCTGCGGACAGGGTGCAGAGCTTGGGGGACCCCAGAACCCCATCACACTGGTGTCAGGAGTGGGATGTTCTGCACCCTGAGGATGGAGCATCCAGCAGTAAGTGACTGGGGCCCTGGAAGAAGTGGGGCCTGCGAGACCCAGGTGTGCTGAAGGGCAGTGAGGTGCAGTTCCCCAAGGCGGAGGGGCCTGCGGCCGAACCCAGGCAACTGCGGTTGTGGTCCTCGAGAGGGGGTGTCACACCCGAGGAGGGGTTACTCCTGGGAATCTGTTGGAGTCGGTCCCAGAAGGTGGAGGGGCCGAGAGCCCAACCCCCAGGAACAAGTGACCCCTGAGGAGGCTGACGCTGAATGAGTTCTTCCCAAGACAGTGTGCTCATGGTCCCTGAGAGCGGGTGTCACACTGAAGAAGGGGTTCCGCTGGGAGCCTGTTGGAGTTGGTCCCAGAGGGCAGAGGGGCCTACGGCCTAACCCTGGGCAGCTTGTGACCCGCAAGAAGCCTGGCACACTGAAGGGATTCTTCCAGGAATCGTGGGGTGCAGAGGGCATCAGCCTGACAGCCAGCAACCACGCTGAGCAACTCCACTGTGAAGTGGCAGCACCTGGAAACCAAATCGAGATTAAAGAAGCTGGACAAGGCAGCGTGGATGTGCAGTGGCAGAGGTGAGGGTTAAGGAAAATCCTGCAGAGGTGAGCCCGGATCGGGGCAGGGAACCCTGGACTGCCTGGAGCTCTGAACCGAGTGGCCTGCCGCAGCTCAAGGAGGGAAGGAGCGATTCCAACCCATCATCTACTAGTGGCCAAGACAGACCTGCGAAGAGTTTTCCAGGCCTGGGCCGAGGAAGGTGCCTGTGTGTCTGTGCAGGAAAGCAGCTGATCCACTGGGAATGGCAAGTTGTCTGTGAGAGAAGCTGCTCCACCTTCTGTGTGTGTGTGGAGACCAGCCGGGGGGCTGGGACAAAGGAGAGAGTGTCTCCCATTGTCTGTCTGTGTTGAACAGCAGCAGCAGCAACCTGGGGAGAGAGCAGAGCCTGCGTTTGGAAAAGGTGCCAATGAGGAAACTAGCCCATTGTCTGAGGAAGATTCACCAGCCTGGGGTGGCTGGAGAAGGATCCACCAGAAAAGAGCATTCCAGGTGTGTCTCTGAATCCAGCCATGGGGGCTGGAGTAGAGGGAATAGCTCTGGAATGGGCAGTGGTATCCCTGCTAAGGACACTGGTCCTTGGTGCAAGAAAAGTGCTTCTGCTTCTGGGGAAGTGAATCCTTTGCCTGAGCCTGTGGGGGCTCGAAATGGAGCCAAGATCCCAGAGCTGGATCTGAGGGCAGCTGAAGCCCAGATGGGAAGTGGGCCTGCCTCTGTGTCTCTCAGGGGGGATGATGCTTTAACTCGGTCTAATCCAGTTAGTATCATCAGGGAATCCCAGAGACCAGACGATTCTGGTACTTGTTCTTTGCCTGATGCTGAGGTGTTACTGGGAGGGGGTGAGAGGACTCTGTCCTACCAGAGTCATCCTCTCACCAGGACACAAGAACAGACGGGCAATGGAGTTACGCTGACTGATGAAGATAAAGGAGCTGGTAGCAGAAGGGAGGAAAGGGATCCTAACCTTCTGTCCGGTGGTACTGGCTGTCTGCCTGGAGGGGGATTACGTGGGAATCTGCCTAATGGGCCAGAAGTGATCCTGGGTGTAGGTGAAACCCAGGAGCTGGTTGTGGCTCAAGGGAGCAGTGCCCCCGTGGAGGCAGACAGGGGTGAGTTGTTGTTTGGGGAAGCTCTTAAGGAAGAGAATTTCCCTGAAACTTTTCCTAACCCATCTGTGGGGACTGCAGAAAATGGGAGTGAGGTGAAGGAGAGTGAACAGGAAAGGTGCATGTCTGTAAGAGCCAGAGCAGCCCTTTGACTGGGGAGAAGTTTGTTTCAGCTCCTGATGGCCAGGACCTGCCTGAGTGTGAAACCACTGGCTGTGCTCTGCAAGGGTCCAAAGCAGGCAGGGTAAAAGTTTCTCAGGAATTGGAAGTTAATGCAAGTAAAGTAAAAACTATCAGGTAGTGTGAGCAGCCCTGTGAGAACCAAATAAAACAGCTGCACAGCCAATCTCTGTAGGATGCAGGAGAGAGCCAGCAATTCCCCATCTCCAGATGGTGGAAACACTCATATTCTCATACTGGATTCGACTTCTAATTCCATGGGGAGGCAGTAGTTGGAGGTGGAAGGACAAAGGAGCTTTGGGCCTGGTGGGCCAGTAAGGGATAAACAGGGATTCCTTCATGTGGATTCTGCGTCTGGGACTCACAAAACAGCTCTCAGAAAGCAGTTTGGTTTGCAAATTTCCAGGCTGGCTGGGAGGGGGCCGTCTCCCTGAGCTCATCAATGGCCCAGCTCTTGTTAGAAGGGAGGGCACAGCCAGAGAGATCAGATTTCCACCCCGGGGGCAAGAGAGACGATTAGAACTTGATGGTGCTAAGAAAGGCCTCAGCCATTTATCCCCAAAATACCAGATTCTCAAGGATGTTACACAAAAGTTGTGGTCTACCAAAGAGCAACGTAAATGTACAGTTGCAATGGGTTTGTTCTGTTACTCACGCTGACTGCTGTAACCAAGGGGTGCTGCTACCAAAAGCTGTAGAATTGTACCATGCACTGAATGTTTGAAAAGAGCCATGTGACATGATGACATTAATGTAGAAGCATGAATTGTATGTTGAAGGAGTCTGTAACTCTGAAATGTCACCATTGTTCCCTGTAACTAGTCTTGCAACCTCTCACATGAGGAGGAACATTCCAAACCTATTGTGTGGCATGGAAGGGGAAACTGAGGCACACAGCCATTGTGGTGGTCTGGCTAAATGCCAAGGGTGGAAGCATTTGTACCTTCCGTTACTGGACTGTAACTGAATTCCAGACATTGGCTGGAGCAGCTGTATGGACTGGTGGTCAGATGGGGCAGGACCCAGACCACAAAAGACCTGTTTGATCTGTTGGTGCTGCAGCATCTGTATGGGCTCTGCCCGCCCGACTTGAGAACATGGCTGACGGACCGGGGCCGAAGCAGCGAGACCAACCAACCCAAGGGAACTAAAGGGACTTGCCCGGCTGCATCACATGAAAAGGGCCAAGACCAAGCTCCTGACTTGGAGCCTCCCCCAGCAGGACTATAACGTGGAGATGGTGCACATCAAGGGGAGAACAGAGGGTACAGCCAATGCCCTGTCACAAGGGGAGAGCCCCGAACTTCCCCAGGTCACCAGTTGAGTGACCCCGCTCAGTTCGGTCTGGAAGGGGGGAGAGATGTGATGGAGTGGGGGATACCTGTGTGTGTGTGAGTGGCTCACAGAGGGTGTGGGGCTCCTGCTGAGGGTAACCTTGACGACCAGGTAACACCTTTGTACTGCAGACAAAGGAGGAGGTGGAGCCTGAGGGGTTTGAATTGGAACTGGAAGCAGTTAGTCTGGCTGAGGGAGAGAGAGACCAAGGAGGGGGCCAGGCCCCGGCTCTGGGGGCCCCTCGGGGCCTCCTCTCCCCAACATGGATTGGACTGGCTGTCTCTGCCTGCTGTACTGACTCCTCTGTACGATGCTGTGTCCTGTCGGCTAACAAACCTGCTGTTTTCCTGCTGAGTGAGAGACTCTCCTGCCTGCGGACAGGGTGCAGAGCTTGGGGGACCCCAGAACCCCATCACACAGGGCTCTCCCACTCCCAGGGAGTTGCAGCCCCAGCTGCTGCCCTCTCACCATGCAGCCAGGGCCAGAGGCAGGGCCTGCCCAGAACAGGGACTTGGGCGCCCTGAACCAGGACTCCTCCATTTTTGCTGTGATGGGCTGAGACAGGGACCAAGCAGGGACTTGTCTGGGAGCCAGGCTCTGCTGAATCTCTTGAAAGGGCTCCGAGACAGGCGGTGGGACTGCTCACAGGCGCATGGGATGCTCTCCCATTGCTGGGGGATGCCCAGAGCACGCTGGCGCAGAAGAGACTTAGGGCAGGCTCCCCTTTCCCTGCACAGGAGGATCTTGGGGCCCCAGCCACAGGAAGGCTGCCTACAGAGCGCTGCTGCCCAGCTGGAGGAACCCTGCTGGGGATGTGCCAGTGAACCTGCGTCACCCTGCTGGCACTGGTCCCTAATGCAACGTGCACCAGTTCCTCAGGGCCCAGGCCTCCCCAGCACAGGCCAGAGCCCAGGAAGGGCCAATCCCATTCCACCAGATGCTCCCGCCTGCACACCACCGGGGCAGGGCCAGACTACAGCCTTGGCTGCAAAGCTGTGCACCTCTGCTGCCCACAGGGACTCTCCTGTCCTGCTGCCCCATTACTCTGGGAGGGAGGGCGCCCACACCCCCAGAACAGCCTGGTTTAGCTGACAGAGGCAGCTACCAAGCAGCATGGCTGGTCGCAGCAGGGGAGGGGCTGGAAAGTCACTAAGGAGGCGACGGCCGGCAAGGGGACCAGGAAGAGGCCTTGCCCAGACTCTGTGCAGATCCCTGCTCACCTCAGCATGCAAAGCACAGCCAGGCAGGCCCTGGTGAGGGACCCTCTGCCCCAGGCACGGGGGCCCATGGCAGACGCAGGCACAAGGCTCAGCTGGCAAACGTAAATGTCATTCCAAGTTACCCTGCCCAGATGGAGAGCAGGGCCGCGCCGGGACATGGGGGGCAGAGTCAGGTGCTGGCCTGCTCCTATCCCAAGGAGAACTGTAGTCAGAGCCTGACGCTGCCAAGCCCAGCGCCCGCGCCAGCCAGCAGGAGAGGCCAGGGAACTGGATTCAGAGGGGCTCCTGGCTGCCAGCTCCATTGATGGGACTCGGCCTCCCGGCAGGGATCCCTACTGCTGACCCCAGCTCTCCAGCAGGAGACCCCGTGGCAGAGCAAAACCCTCACCACACAGCTTTGGGGCACCTTTCGCTTTGGTCAATTTAATCTGGCGAGCGCCGCCCCTGCCGGGCCCTGGCTGCGCCGCAGGCTCCTCCCAGGCGCACCGCTGCCAAAGAGCAGTGCCGAGGGGCCGACCCCCACGCAGCCACCCAGTGGGCTTGGTGCTGCTTGCATGAGCTGCGCCCACCCTGCTGGGCACCACAAAGGCCCTTTTGGCTTCAGGGGAGACTCCCGGATGATGTAGCAGCCGGAGCCAGGGGATGGGGTGCAGGGCCCTGCCTGTGGGAGGGGCAGGCAGCCACAGGGGCCAGTGCCAGAGTCCCCGAGCAATTCCCTTGCCCTGTCTGGCTGCCTCACAGCTTTGCTAAGTCCCTGGGGAGCTCCCCTGACAGCGTCCAGGGCTCTGCATGCCCATCCTGGGAAGGGCCCTGGGGTGCAGGCCAGGCCGGCAGCCCTGCCGTGGACCTGCCGCTCACCACCACGTACCAGGGCTGAGACATTCAAGCCACAAGCACTGCAGCAACCCCCTTTTTACACAGGCTGCCCGAGGGTCACTGCAGAGCCCTGCCACTCAGTCCGGAGTCGCCTCCCGCCAGGACCCAGGCTGGCCGTGCTGCTCTGCTCCCCACATGGCGGCTAAGCTGGGGCACAGCTCCACACACCCCACGGGCCCTGGGCTCCTGCCTCGCCAGCCCCGTTAAATAAATTCAATCCCTTCATATTTCGTGGCCCCGATCCTGGTCTCGGGGAGCAGGAAGCGCCCGTCCAGCGTGAAGGCCATGATGTAGGTGGCAATCTTGCCATCGTCCTCCTCGGATTTCAAGGCCACGATGACCTGGTCGTCGGTGTCGGGGACGAATTTGAAGGAGGAGAAGCCGTGGGTGGGGACCGCGGCCCCCACGTGGCTGACGGCAATGTCGCGGAAGTCCCGCGTGGCCTGCAGCAGCAGGTTGGTGCCCCGGTGTTCATCGGCCTTCTCGTCGTAGCGCTCGTGGCTGGCCCGGCGGGGCAGGAAGAACCAGCGCTGCAGCGTCTCGCTCCAGGCGGCTGACTCGTGGATCAGATAACCTGGGGGAGGTAGGGGTGAGAGCAAGGCCAAGGCGGTGCCACGCGCCTGTCCCGGGGCCCCGGTGACGCGACAAGTCCCCACCACACCGGCATACAAACAATATCCCTCCCGCACACGGGTGATCTGTGGGAGGGAGCGCTGGCCGGGGGCGCTGGAGGCAGCTGCGCGCTGCAGCCAGGGGTGGGAGAGTGGGAGGGGGCTGGGGAGGAGCTAGGGCTGTAGGGCGCGGGAGGGGGCTCAGGGCTGGGGAGGAGCTAGGGCTGTAGGGCGTGGGAGGGGGCTCAGGGCTGGGGAGGTAGGATGTAGGGCGCGGGAGGGGGCTCAGGGCTGGGGAGGAGCTAGGGCTGTAGGGTGTTGGAAGGGGCTCAGGGCTGGGGAGGTGCTAGGGCTGTAGGGCGTGGGAGGGGGCTCAGGGCTGGGGAGGTAGGATGTAGGGCGCGGGAGGGGGCTCAGGGCTGGGGAGGAGCTAGGGCTGTAGGGTGTTGGAAGGGGCTCAGGGCTGGGGAGGTAGGATGTAGGGCGCGGGAGGGGGCTCAGGGCTGGGGAGGTGCTAGGGCTGTAGGGCGTGGGAGGGGGCTCAGGGCTGGGGAGGAGCTAGGGCTGTAGGGCGTGGGAGGGGGCTCAGGGCTGAGGAGGTGCTAGGGCTGTAGGGCGCGGGAGGGGGCTCAGGGCTGGGGAGGAGCTAGGGCTGTAGGGCGCGGGAGGGGGCTCAGGGCTGGGGAGGAGCTAGGGCTGTAGGGCGCGGGAGGGGGCTCAGGGCTGGGGAGGTAGGAGCTAGGGCTGTAGGGCGCGGGAGGGGGCTCAGGGCTGAGGAGGTGCTAGGGCTGTAGGGGGCTCAGGGCTGGGGAGGTGCTAGGGCTGTAGGGCGTGGGAGGGGGCTCAGGGCTGGGGAGGTGCTAGGGCTGTAGGGCGCGGGAGGGGGCTCAGGGCTGGGGAGGTAGGATGTAGGGCGCGGGAGGGGGCTCAGGGCTGGGGAGGTGCTAGGGCTGTAGGGTGTTGGAAGGGGCTCAGGGCTGGGGAGGTGCTAGGGCTGTAGGGCGCGGGAGGGGGCTCAGGGCTGGGGAGGAGCTAGGGCTGTAGGGCGTGGGAGGGGGCTCAGGGCTGGGGAGGTAGGATGTAGGGCGCGGGAGGGGGCTCAGGGCTGGGGAGGTGCTAGGGCTGTAGGGCGCGAGAGGGGGCTCAGGGCTGGGGAGGTGCTAGGGCTGTAGGGCGTGGGAGGGGGCTCAGGGCTGGGGAGGTGCTAGGGCTGTAGGGCGCGGGAGGGGGCTCAGGGCTGGGGAGGTAGGATGTAGGGTGCGGGAGGGGGCTCAGGGCTGGGGAGGTGCTAGGGATGTAGGGTGCGGGAGGGGGCTCAGGGCTGGGGAGGTGCTAGGGCTGTAGGGCGCGGGAGGGGGCTCAGGGCTGGGGAGGTGCTAGGGCTGTAGGGCGTGGGAGGGGGCTCAGGGCTGGGGAGGTAGGATGTAGGGCGCGGGAGGGGGCTCAGGGCTGGGGAGGTGCTAGGGCTGTAGGGTGTTGGAAGGGGCTCAGGGCTGGGGAGGTAGGATGTAGGGCGCGGGAGGGGGCTCAGGGCTGGGGAGGTGCTAGGGCTGTAGGGTGCGGGAGGGGGCTCAGGGCTGGGGAGGAGCTAGGGTGTAGGGTGCGGGAGGGGGCTCAGGGCTGGGGAGGTGCTAGGGCTGTAGGGCGCGGGAGGGGGCTCAGGGCTGGGGAGGTGCTAGGGCTGTAGGGTGTTGGAAGGGGCTCAGGGCTGGGGAGGAGCTAGGGCTGTAGGGTGTTGGAAGGGGCTCAGGGCTGGGGAGGTGCTAGGGCTGTAGGGCGTGGGAGGGGGCTCAGGGCTGGGGAGGTAGGATGTAGGGCGTGGGAGGGGGCTCAGGGCTGGGGAGGTGCTAGGGCTGTAGGGCGTGGGAGGGGGCTCAGGGCTGGGGAGGTAGGATGTAGGGCGTGGGAGGGGGCTCAGGGCTGGGGAGGTGCTAGGGCTGTAGGGCGCGGGAGGGGGCTCAGGGCTGGGGAGGTGCTAGGGCTGTAGGGTGTTGGAAGGGGCTCAGGGCTGGGGAGGAGCTAGGGCTGTAGGGTGTTGGAAGGGGCTCAGGGCTGGGGAGGTGCTAGGGCTGTAGGGCGTGGGAGGGGGCTCAGGGCTGGGGAGGTAGGATGTAGGGCGTGGGAGGGGGCTCAGGGCTGGGGAGGTGCTAGGGCTGTAGGGCGTGGGAGGGGGCTCAGGGCTGGGGAGGTGCTAGGGCTGTAGGGCGTGGGAGGGGGCTCAGGGCTGGGGAGGTGCTAGGGCTGTAGGGCGTGGGAGGGGGCTCAGGGCTGGGGAGGTAGGATGTAGGGCGCGGGAGGGGGCTCAGGGCTGGGGAGGAGCTAGGGCTGTAGGGCGTGGGAGGGGGCTCAGGGCTGGGGAGGTGCTAGGGCTGTAGGGTGCGGGAGGGGGCTCAGGGCTGGGGAGGAGCTAGGGCTGTAGGGCGCGGGAGGGGGCTCAGGGCTGGGGAGGTGCTAGGGCTGTAGGGCGTGGGAGGGGGCTCAGGGCTGGGGAGGTAGGATGTAGGGCGCGGGAGGGGGCTCAGGGCTGGGGAGGTGCTAGGGCTGTAGGGCGCGGGAGGGGGCTCAGGGCTGGGGAGGTGCTAGGGCTGTAGGGCGCGGGAGGGGGCTCAGGGCTGGGGAGGAGCTAGGGCTGTAGGGTGTTGGAAGGGGCTCAGGGCTGGGGAGGTGCTAGGGCTGTAGGGCGTGGGAGGGGGCTCAGGGCTGGGGAGGTAGGATGTAGGGCGCGGGAGGGGGCTCAGGGCTGGGGAGGAGCTAGGGCTGTAGGGCGCGGGAGGGGGCTCAGGGCTGGGGAGGTGCTAGGGCTGTAGGGCGCGGGAGGGGGCTCAGGGCTGGGGAGGTAGGATGTAGGGCGTGGGAGGGGGCTCAGGGCTGGGGAGGTGCTAGGGCTGTAGGGTGCGGGAGGGGGCTCAGGGCTGGGGAGGAGCTAGGGCTGTAGGGCGCGGGAGGGGGCTCAGGGCTGGGGAGGTGCTAGGGCTGTAGGGCGTGGGAGGGGGCTCAGGGCTGGGGAGGTGCTAGGGCTGTAGGGCGCGGGAGGGGGCTCAGGGCTGGGGAGGTGCTAGGGCTGTAGGGCGCGGGAGGGGGCTCAGGGCTGGGGAGGTGCTAGGGCTGTAGGGCGCGGGAGGGGGCTCAGGGCTGGGGAGGTGCTAGGGCTGTAGGGCGTGGGAGGGGGCTCAGGGCTGGGGAGGTGCTAGGGCTGTAGGGCGCGGGAGGGGGCTCAGGGCTGGGGAGGTGCTAGGGCTGTAGGGCGCGGGAGGGGGCTCAGGGCTGGGGAGGTGCTAGGGCTGTAGGGTGCGGGAGGGGGCTCAGGGCTGGGGAGGTGCTAGGGCTGTAGGGCGCGGGAGGGGGCTCAGGGCTGGGGAGGTGCTAGGGCTGTAGGGTGTTGGAAGGGGCTCAGGGCTGGGGAGGTGCTAGGGCTGTAGGGTGCGGGAGGGGGCTCAGGGCTGGGGAGGTGCTAGGGCTGTAGGGCGTGGGAGGGGGCTCAGGGCTGGGGAGGTGCTAGGGCTGTAGGGCGTGGGAGGGGGCTCAGGGCTGGGGAGGTAGGATGTAGGGCGCGGGAGGGGGCTCAGGGCTGGGGAGGTGCTAGGGCTGTAGGGTGCGGGAGGGGGCTCAGGGCTGGGGAGGAGCTAGGGCTGTAGGGCGCGGGAGGGGGCTCAGGGCTGGGGAGGAGCTAGGGCTGTAGGGCGCGGGAGGGGGCTCAGGGCTGGGGAGGTAGGATGTAGGGCGTGGGAGGGGGCTCAGGGCTGGGGAGGTAGGATGTAGGGCGCGGGAGGGGGCTCAGGGCTGGGGAGGTGCTAGGGCTGTAGGGTGCGGGAGGGGGCTCAGGGCTGGGGAGGAGCTAGGGCTGTAGGGCGCGGGAGGGGGCTCAGGGCTGGGGAGGAGCTAGGGCTGTAGGGCGCGGGAGGGGGCTCAGGGCTGGGGAGGTAGGATGTAGGGCGTGGGAGGGGGCTCAGGGCTGGGGAGGTAGGATGTAGGGCGCGGGAGGGGGCTCAGGGCTGGGGAGGTGCTAGGGCTGTAGGGTGCGGGAGGGGGCTCAGGGCTGGGGAGGAGCTAGGGCTGTAGGGCGCGGGAGGGGGCTCAGGGCTGGGGAGGAGCTAGGGCTGTAGGGCGCGGGAGGGGGCTCAGGGCTGGGGAGGTAGGATGTAGGGCGCGGGAGGGGGCTCAGGGCTGGGGAGGTGCTAGGGCTGTAGGGCGCGGGAGGGGGCTCAGGGCTGGGGAGGAGCTAGGCCTGTAGGGCGCGGGAGGGGGCTCAGGGCTGGGGAGGTGCTAGGGCTGTAGGGCGCGGGAGGGGGCTCAGGGCTGGGGAGGTGCTAGGGCTGTAGGGTGTTGGAAGGGGCTCAGGGCTGGGCGCTGTCATGGGGCAGCTCCCTTTGGAGGTGGTGGGTGGGGAAGAGGTGGTTGCCCCCGGCTTACACTGCCCCCACTCACTTGCAGACATCACTCCCCCGCCGCATTCCCCAGCCCAGGGGGGCTGCAGGGGCAGAGCTCCCAGGAGAGAGCAGCGCGGGCAGGGTGGGAGGGGAACGGCAGCTTGCTGAGCTGCCTCCCCCAGGAAGGGCTGGCCCAGAACACAGGGGCTTTAGGGGCTACAGCCAGGCTAGGGGGTCCCCTCAGACTGGGCTAGCTAAGACCCCTTCCTTAGCCTGGGCCTGCTGCTGAGGCCAGTGGAGAAAGGGAGCCGGGGGCGGCTGTGGCTGAGGGAGAGGTGCTCATGGCACTGCTCCGAGGATGCCCTGGCAGGGCCTTCTAGGCAGCTGCCCAGCTTAAGGGGACCCCCCTTCCTGAGGCAGGTGAGCAGGGGGCCCCCAGCAGCCAGCAAATCCGGACCATGCGGGAGGCTGGCCAGGCTGAAGTCGCCACCAGGAGAAGCAGATTCCCCCTTCCTCAGGCAGCAGACCCCACAGCCCTGCCTCTGACAGCCCCGTGGGGCTCAGCTGGGAGTGCGTCAGGAAAGCAGAACTCTGGGCATGGCTCGCTGCCTCCCGTGGGACAAGACTGGCCATGGCCCCGGCACCCAGCCCCACCCACATCGGCTCCTCAGAAGTGGGGAGAGTCGCCCCTCCAGTTCCTTTAGTGCTCCCATCGCCCCCCAGCCTGGAGGGCACCCACAATTCCCCCGCCCCCCGGCAAGGGCAGGCAGGCCTGCCGGGGGCAGCTGGTGCAGGTGCCACCTCTCACCTGGGGGTCTGATGCCAGCCGCAGCCCTCAGGGCGTTGTAGTTGGACACCCAGTTCTCGTGGCCCACGTCCCCCTTGGCGCCAACCACCTTGACCCATTCGGGGTTCTCATTCATCACCTCCCCAGTGGTCGTGGTCCACTCCTTCCCCAGGCCTCCCACGTACAGGTGCTCGTCCTTCACCGCCAGCCACTCTGCTTTGAAGCCTGGGCAGAGAGATGCGGCGTTAGCTTGCCCAGGGAGCCTCGTGCAGTCATGGGGGTGTATCAGGCTGGGCCCTCACCCGCCTCTCCCAGCCATACGCTCCGACCCACAGGTGCCCAGCCCAGCAGGGCACAAAGGGAGGGGTTGGGCTGCTGATCACAGGGCAGCTTTGCCCTGGCTTGGGGCTGCGGAGGGAAGACAAGGGGGAGGCAGAGCTCACCTTTGCCCACGGTGCCATCCCCATCGGACAGGATCACCCAGGGCACCACCTTGGTGCCCTCGATCAGGTACACCACCCCCGTCCGGTCGTCCACAGCGTACAGCTTCCCATTGAAGACAGCCAGCTCGGAGAGCTCCATCCCCCGCCCCTTCTCGGCCAGGTGGGACTCCAGCAGGCTGTCGGCCCGGTCCCACTCCACCGTCACTCTGTCCCCACTGGCAGACAGGGTCAGGTAGCCCTTCTTCAGGTAGCTGAACCAGGTGTGCTCCTGCGGGCCCTTGGAGCCTGTGTCCAGGTCGGCAATGACCCCGATCCTGTAGCGCACCCCTTCCGCTGTCCTCTGGGGTGGGGACAGCGGGTAGGTCTCATTGTAGCTGGTCCCTGGCAGTGGGCTGTGCCGCCAGCTGTGGGCATTGCCTAGGGCCGGCCTGCCTGTGGCTGAGCGGTGGAAGCAGAGCAGGAGCAGCACGACGGCCACGCTGAGGGAGGACACCAGGATGGCTTTCCAGCGCAGGCGGAACCGGGGGTCGGCAGCCTTCGTCATGGACGCGAGGACGGGCAGGCTGCCGACGCTGATCCGCAGCGGGGTCATCGACTCACTCCATTCCAGGCGGGGGCTGGGTGGGACGGGCATCGGCAGATCCTGGCACCGAGTGAGAGACCCAGCAGGGTGAGACGGGGCCAGAGCTGGGCCCCCACCGTGTGCCCTCGTGGGGCTATGCTCCCAGCCCAGGGCAGGTGGCAGGATCCCACACTGGCAGGGCACCTGCCATGCCACCACCCCCTGCGGCCAGGGCCCTCCCGCTGGCACCCCCGCCCCTTGCTCATCATAGCCTGTCATGAATGAGGGCAGGGAAGGGAGCAGAAATGGAGCACTTTAAATGCTAACAAAACGATTTATTCGGTGATGAGTTTTTGTGGGGACAAACCCACTTCACCAGACCCACCAAAGCTCGTCACTGAATAAATCGTTTTGTTAGTCTTTAAAGTGCTCCATTTCTGCCACTTTTTTAGTACCCCTAACCCGGCCACCTCTCTGGTACTCTTCTGCAGGGAAGGGGTCGATCTCGCCTGCCGTACTTGAATCCCAGGTGAGCCAATGGGAGTGAAGTAGCTTTGCTGAAACAGAGAACAAATGCAGCTTTTGGGGCTCTACTTTTCTGCGGCCCAGCAGCGGGGAAGACACGGGGGAGATGTCTCCCAGGCATTCAGAAGCATATGGACAATTGGCAAACCAGCCCCCGAGGTGTAGGGAGAAGGGAAAGGTACAGTTAGGCGCGATGAGGTTCTGGATATTTTGAATTTAGTTGGACTGGCTGCCCCGTACTTCTCTCCTGTTGCTGTCTGAGTCGATGGTTTTCCCTTGCAAGTTTTAAGCTAAATCCCAGGGAAATATCTTCATCTGAGTGTAACCCATGAGTTACTTTCTCTTGCTTTGTGACTAAATGACTTGTTTTAAGCAAACGATCTGATACTTGTGCCTGAGAAGGGGCCATGTAGGTGCCTTCATCCACTTAGCTATCAGGTTACAGCTTGTTTCCTTTCTCCAGCCCCGGTGTTTTCCCCA
Organism: Carettochelys insculpta; assembly: GCF_033958435.1. Lineage (NCBI taxonomy): Eukaryota > Metazoa > Chordata > Testudines > Carettochelyidae > Carettochelys > Carettochelys insculpta. The sequence continues at coordinate 25,703,079 of NC_134156.1, read as the reverse complement.
CAGGGGTCATCCCCCCGTGTGCCTGTCTGGGAAAAAGGGGTCTCTGAGGACTGGGGTGGTAGCAGCTACCGTCCAGGGGATCTGTGACCCTGGACATTTTAAAGTAAAGCCTGCGTATAGGCAAGGTGTCGTAAGTTTCTGAGGGGCCCCACTTTCCGCACTCAAAGTGTGAAGTGGGGAGGGCTCCCTGACATAGCCTCAGGGAGCTGCTGGCACACCTGCCCTGTGGACAGGCCAGGGTTTGTCTGACAGGGCTGGTGAGCCCAGAAGCGGGGCATCCCATCTGGGGAGTTCCCTGGGCTCTCTGCTCACTGCGGGGTGGGGTGGGGGGAGCCACTGTTGCTTGGGAACGAGCATCTCCGCCTCCAGCAGCCCCACCGCTCAGGCGGCGAGCAAGCACAGGAGCCCTCAGGCAGGCCAGGCTCCTGCCAACCTGAGGGTCCTGTGAAGCATTGACCCAGCCCAGGCGCCGTGGCCACGGGCAGTGCTCTGCACTCAGGTTTGCCCTGTGGACTGTGAGCACCAAACCCAGCCAGACTGGCAGGGTGAATCCCCAGGGCATGGCCGCCCATGCCAGGGAGAAGCTTGGTGAAGCTCATGCAGGAGGCTGGTGGCAGAGTGGGAGCCCAGGAGCCCTGAGCCCAGTCCCAGCCTTTCCACAGCACTCCCACCAGTGCCCACTGACCACAGGAGAAGCGTAAGCACCGCTGGGTGGCCGGGCCTGGCAGCAGGCCTACCAGACACTGGAAACCCCTCAAGCCCCCTGCCCTGTGCTGCCCCCAGGGCCACCCCATGCTTTCCTGCCGCTGAATCCCAGGTCGCCCCAGAGTGCGGCAGGTGCTGTACTCCAGGGAGTGGAGGGAGGGGACCAGGGGTGGCATAAGAGGGCTCAGGAGCCCGATGCCTCCTACCCTTTGGCCACCTGCAGCAGATGGGGGAAGCCAAAGGAGGACCAGAGGCCCTCATGGCCTCTCTGTAGCTCCCCACCTGGCAGAGCCCAGGCACCAGGCCGCTGAGGAACTCCCCGCCCAACCCTGCTCACGCCCCACAGCAGGTCATTGAAGCCCAGCAGGGCTGGGCCCAGTGTTGGGGCTAGAACCCTGAAAGACCAGTTTCACTCCCAGCTTCTCACTGGGCTCCTTCCAAGCGAGAGGGCCCCCTGCTGCTGGCTCAGCTCTGACTGCCTTGCACCAAGGGGCCAGGGAAGCTGCAGCTCCTGCCTGGATGGACAATGGCCAGAGCGTGCCAAGCTGCTCATAGGATAGACCCTGGGGGTGCAGGAGCCAGGGGCAGGCGAGCTGCAGCCAGCCCAGCTGAATGCACAGACCCTCCCACCCAAGCAGGCCTCTGGGGGCTCACAGCCCTGCAGAAGGGGAGCGCGAGCTGGAGCTGGGGCCAGCAGAACCTGGATGTCCTGATTCCAAGGCACCTGCTCTTAGCCATCAGGTCACACAGGCTGCAGAGGAGAAAGCACCTTGGTATTCCCAGGGGTCCCTGCCCCACACCCCCAGGAACAGCCTGTGTCTCGAGAGCCACTTGCCTTTCCAGAGTCGCAGGGCTGTCCCTGACCCAGCTGCAGCCCCACTGCTGAGCTGTACAACCGGTGCCGGAACAAGCCCTAGCTGCTGCGCTCAGTCCCTCCCTGAGCACAATCCAGGAAACAAGCCAGCTCAGGGATCTGGCCCGAGCCAGCCATTTCTTAAAGACACAGCAGCCCTTTCAGTCCCCTCCCCGGCCTAGCTTGCTCAGCCCAGCTGGCTCACCTGCGGCAGGCTCTGGGGACCCTGCCCACTGCCCAGGGAGCAGCACGGCCCAGAGTGCTGAGCAGGCGGCTGGGAGCCAGGACTCCCTCCCCCTTCCTACCCCTGTGGTCCCCCAGACTGCAGGAGGCCCTGGGGAAGGCACTACCCCTGCCAGCGGGGGAGGGGGCGGGGTGCTGGGTAACGACCAGGGCCAAGCTCTGCTCACGCCCAGCCAAGAGAGCCTCGGCTTGACAAGCCAAAGGCCAAAACGGCTCTGACGTCCCAGTGCCTTCAACTGCCAGCCCCTTCTTACTGCTCTAGGGCTTCAGAGACCACCTGCATTTGGGGGGCTCCAAGTGTCATGGGGCCGGGGCGGGTGTGCAGCCGTCTGCCTTGCCGAGCTCAGCTCTGGCACGATGCTACCACCCTTCCCGCCAGGCCCAGCAACGCTCACCAAGCCGGTTCCGGTCACCCAGGGCCTGAGCTCACCTTGCCTGCAAACGGGGAAATGCGGTAGGGGCACCCCGGCCGGGAGCGCCAGCCGAGAGCCCTGCACACCCAGCAAGGGCCACATCTCTACCAGGCCGGCGTGAGAACCTGCCCAGCCACACACCGCAAGGGACGCAAGCTCCCTGGGGAGGGGCAGACCCAGTGCCCTCACTCACCCCCGGGCTGACAGCTGCTGGCAGATCTCCTGCGCTCCCCCAGCTGCACGGGGACAGGGTCCCTGCCAAGGCTCCAGGCTGCGAAGAGAGGCCTCACTGAGCCAGCAGGACGGAGGACTGGGGGAGGCATTGTGTGCGACCCTCCAGCCGGGCTGGCTGCTCTGCCCAGTGCCTCAGAGCCCAGAGCAGGGGCCCGAGCAGAGCACAGACCCAGGGACTGACTCCCCCGTACATGCAGTGGGCTGGGAGCAGCCAGGAGGAGGGAGAGAACCAAAGCTCCAGGGGGCACAATGTTACCTGCTCCCTCCGCTTCCAACTCGCCCTATAGCCCCAGCCCCTCCCCACATGCCCACAGCTCTGCATGTGCCCCTCAGTCCCAAACCCACCTCCTCTGCCAGCCCAGCCCAGCCCAGGCTCCCTCTGACCTGTGCAAGCCCAACCCACAGCCAGTGCAGTCTGGCCCTGGGTAGCTGCAGCCCTGAGCCCCCAGGGCCCCCACACGCACTGCAAGGTGCAGAGACGGCGGAAGGGGGGCTCAGGGCCTGACATCAGCAGCCAGAGGGACTGGGCATGTGGCGGACGAGCACACGGGGAAGGGAGGGGAGGCCCATACCACGCCCCCCCCCGCGCACTGTCAGGGTCAGGCAGCCCCACAGGCGCAATGGGGCACCCGAGTCTCCCAACACCAAACACCCCAGGAAAGAACCCAGAACAAGCACAAGCAAGGGGACGCAGGCCGGAAGCCCAGGACACCTGGGTTCCATCCCCAGTGCTGAGTGGGGTGTCGGGGCACCCGGGGTCCGGCGCTGCGAGGGGGGGGGTCGGGGCACCCGGGGTCCGGCGCTGCGGGGGGCGGGGGTCGGGGCACCCGGGGCCCGGCGCTGCGAGGGGGAGTCGGGGCACTCGGGGCCCGGCGCTGCAAGGGGGGGGTCGGGGACCCGGGGTCCGGCGCTGCAAAGGGGGGGGTCGCTGCACCCGGGGTCCGGCGCTGCGGGGGGGGCGGGGAACCCGGGGTCCGGCGCTGCACGGGGGGGGCGGGGAACCCGGGGTCCGGCGCTGCACGGGGGGGGGCGGGGGGCGGGGCACCCGGGGTCCGGCGCTGCGGAGGGGGCGGGGAAGCGGGGCACCCGGGGTCCGGCGCTGCGGAGGGGGCGGGGAAGCGGGGCACCCGGGGTCCGGCGCTGCGGAGGGGGCGGGGCACCCGGGGTCCGGCGCTGCGGAGGGGGCGGCGGCGAAGGGACACACTCACCGGGGCTCCACCCGCGCCGCCGGCTGCTCGGCCTCTCGCGACGCGCGGCGCCGGCCGGGAGGCGACACACCACAGCGCGCAGGCGCGGGGCCTACAACTCCCAGCATGCTGCGCGCACCGCACTTCAGCTCCCGGCGCACCCTGCGCCCCGGTGCCCGCTGGGAGCTGTAGTCCGGCTGGGGAGGCTCCGCATGGTCTGCGTGCGAGTCCCGCCGGCCCCGCGACTCCCCCCGCTGCGCCCGCACCTGGAGGCCCAGCGCCGCGGGGGTTCCTGGGGTCCCTGCCCGAGTGTGAACCTGTCGCCCGGCGCCGTGGTGAGGGCCTTGCAGCTGCCCTAGGGCCGGTGGTGAGCCAAGACCCACGGCAGAAGGAGGGAATTTTCCCTGCGCCTGTGAAAAGTACCAGGTGGGCGCTGGCAGGGACGCTCTGTGCTCCGTCCTCGTGAGTTCAGCCTGGCCGGAGCAGGGACCCCTCCCTGCCTCCCTCCCTCAAAAGGATGTTTGCAAAGAGCTTCAGGACTCTCCGTATAGTACCGCTGGCTGCATCAATAGCTGTCGTTGCTGTCTGGGAAGGGTGGCTTTAACCATCCTTCTCCAGCCCTGCTCTTTCTTGTTTTATTAATAACCCTTTAGATACTTAGAGGTGAAGGATTGGTGAGCGTGGTGTTTGGTCAAGATCCAACTATATATTGACCAGGGACCGGGGTCTGGACCCTTTGGGGTCTGGAAAAAGTCTGTGTGGAGTTGGTGAACAGGCTTGAGCCCCACTCCCGAGTTTGGGGGTTGGTGGGCTGGGCTGGTACCGCAGCTGGGAGGTCTGTGGGTTTGTTTGTGTGGCTTCTGGCTGGCCAGTGGAGCTGGCCGAGGTGCTGTTGTGGCTGGTTGGATTTGCCTTTGTGAGAAGGAAATCCCAGCGCGGGACTGTGACTAGCCCAAATTTTAAGCAAAGTTACCCTGGATTGATTTTTCCAGCTGTGCCCAGAGACCCCGTCCTATTACACTGCCACCCAGCTCCAGCCCACCATGGCACACAGCCCTGGTCCCATCTGCCCTGCACGTCCCCGCTGTCGCCAGTCCCTCGCTCAGTGGCCAAGGACATGAGTGGGAGCAGGGACAAGGGACTGGCCAGAGCAAATCTAGGCCCCATCATCAAGTCCTGTGCCACAGGAAGGTGGGACAGTCTGGCATAGGCAGGGTGTAGCTTGGATGTGGAGCAGGTAGGAACCCCCCGCCCCTGCCACCAGGGATGGGCTCCCTAGGGCCCACTTTTGCACAAGACAAGCCATAAGGGAATGAAACCCAGAGCCGCTAGGGTGGCAGGGCATTGCAGGCATGCCCCTGTTCCAGACCCCTAACCCCAAGCCTCTCCTTTGGCATAACCTTGAGTCCCCCCATGAGGGCCAGACCCATGGAGCACATCAAGCTTGGCCCTCAGGCAGTGGCAGGCAAGGAGTGGATGAGCCCAAACCGACTGGGTTGCTGTCACCAGTGCCTGGGGGGTGGGGGCTGTCCCACTAGCCTCTTGCAGAAAGGTACTGGCTGCATTTCCCCTGCAGGACATTTGCCTTTCAAGCACTTGCAGGCTGGCTGGAGGGGTCTGGGTCTCAGCGCAGGGCCCTGCAGGTTTCCTCCCCCATCTGGCCCCAGCAGAGACATGCTGTGATCCTGCTGCTTTTTGCAAGGGGGCTCATTCCCCCTGTGCAGCCTGCTCAGGATGTGCGAGCAAGAGGAGTGATAGCTGGGAACTTTCTCCTGCTCAGCCGCCCCTGCCCCGATCCTGCTGAGTGCATGGGCTGCAGCTGGCAGGCCCCTGCCAGCACTCCAGCAGGCACATGAGAGCTGAGCAGAACAGAATCCCAGCCTGCTGGCTCCTCCCCATCCCAGCTGCTTTTTCTTGGCACCCGCAGGATTTTAAATTACCCAGGCATGGATGTGAGCACAGCCCTGTGGTAGTTCCCGCCTGCCCCCTGCACTTGCCCAGAAACTGGAGGTCCGGGAGCAGCCAGAGCATGCAACCAGGTGTGGAGCCAAGGAGGGACAGACACTGCTCCCGGGTCAATGCTTGGGTCCAAGCTGCTGCTTGTGTTAAACCAGCCTTACAGAATCGATGCTGTGGGAGGGGCCTGCCCTGGGCCCAGGAATGGGCTGGAAGGACTGAAGAACATGGGTCAGCCCTGCTTCTAGGGCTGGAGCCTTCCTCATCCTGGGGGAACCTTGAGTTTCAGTGGGCAGGTGGAAAAGGGAGGGCATTTGATCAGTGACACGTGGGCCCCCTGCCCTGGCCCTCATGCCCCACAGGGAGCTGAGGTGGCTGCTCCCCAAAGGATTGGGACCCCTGTTGCCAAGTCCCCTGGAATAGCTGTGGTCCTTTTATGCGCCCCTTCTGCAGGCACCAGTGCAGCTGTCTCAGCCAAACTGCAACCTCAGCATCCTCCAGCAGCCCCAGGCCAGGCTGCAGCCAGCCTAGCACAGACTCTAGCACAGCACCTCAGCATCTGGCCCTGGATTTCTGGGCCCAGCCGGCAGAAGCTCTGGCTGCACCTGTGAAAACAGCATCCCCAGTTCCTAGGCAGCCTGGTGCCATTCCAGTGCCAGACACGCCCGAGGGCTTGGGAGAGAGCCTCGTGGAGTCACAGGGGATCTGGGCTTCTTGTTCTGCTGAGCTGAGCCCCAGGGAGGCTGGTGCCTGCTCGCATCCCTCTGCCTTGGCTCCAGCCTCAGACAGCTGGAGATAAGTCCTGGCATGTCAAACCTACAGTCATTGTCCTGAGGAGCGGGAGGCCGTGCTGGGCTGGGCCGGGACCGGGCGCACACATGGTTAACGCAGGCCCGGCTCTCAGCCGCAGCTCACATCTGGCAGGGGCAGGGCTGCTTTGCTGCGATTGTCCCTTTCTTCCCTCTCCGCATTTGCACTGGAGAGAGTTCGCTTCCGCTCGGGACGCAGGAGGAGCAGAGGCTGCGCCAGAGGGGCAGGGAGCAGAGCTGCCTCCGGCCAGGCCCCCCTGCACCCCAGGAGGGTGTGGAAGTGGCCGCTCACAGGTGCCGTTCTAGAGAGGAAGCGCACTCAGAGAGGACAGAGAAACGATTCCAACGCTGCCAGCACCTGGGGCTCCAGCGACCGAGGCACCAGCCCTGCCACAAGTACGCGGGCAGGCGGGCGGGCGGGCAGGCCTGGAGTGTTTGTGCTGGAGGGAGCGGGCTGGGTGAGCAGCTTGCCAGGGGCTGCCCCTGGTCAATAGCCAAATGAAGGCAGCAGCTGGAGATCTCCCGGCATTGCCTCTGCTTCTGCTTGGCGGTGGCTGGGAGCACCTGCAGCCCCCGGCTTGGGCCTGAGCCCGCACTCCTGGGGAGCGGCCAGGGCTGCAGGGGGTTGGCAGTGCTCTCGGCGCCATAGCAGAGGTGCCCCAGCCCTGTCCTGCCACCTGGCTGAAGTCCCCTACGCACCGGCATCGCCAAGAGCTGCAGCAGTGTGCCCCCCTCCGCCCGGCATGCACTGGCACGGCTGCCGGGGCAGGGCTTTGCTTCCTTGGTCCTGTGCCGCTGGCTGTGTTTGTCTCCAGCAGTCACTAGGGAACAGGAGCTCATGGCCTGGCCAGAGGGCGTCTGTGTCCGCAGCACGCCCTGGGACCCTGGAAACCTGCCCGTTGCCCCACCCCATGGGCACGGGCGGCAGGGTGAGCCACAGAGCTGCTGCCCTGCTCAGCTGCCCTCCCCAAACCCTGCAGGCCTCACTCCCTGGGACGGACTCACGCTTCACCCAGCGTCCTTCCTGTGGCCCGGAATTTATTTGTTTCAGGCTGGTTTGACTTACAGGCTTGAGGCTTTGTCGGGCAGTGAATGGCTATGGCCCAGGCCTGCCCTGGCAAGCTTCCAGCCTGGACAGGAAAAAACAAAGTGCCGGGAGTGAGTGCAAGCTTGTGTGTGTCTGTGCCCGTGCGGCTGCTGGGTGTGTAGCTGTGCAAGATGGCGAGCGTGAGCTCTGCCAGCTCTGGACCCAGCCTGGGAGCCGTGGGCTTGCCTCCTCCTTCTGCCCCAGGCTGGCCTGGGAACCAAACTGCTGGCTAAGGGCTGTGGCTCAGCTGAGCCCATCTCTGGGAGACGCTTTCTCGGGCGCGGCTCCAGTGGGAACCGCCTAACTGAGCTGGAAGCCTCTTTGCCTTGATGTGTTACAGCAGAGCAAGCCAGGGCTCCACGGTCAGCGTGTGTGTGTGCGCACACTCAGCCAGACACGTGTGCTCCCAGGCATGCCGAGCGCACTGGCAGATGCCCTGTCCCACCCACAGCTGAAGGGCAGCCCGGCATTAAGGCCACCAGGCGTGTCAGGGCATTGCTGCTCCCCTGGGCTGGCAGGTTCCCCTCTGCAGGTGTGTGCAGTTGGCCAGGGGATCTGAGGGGGCAGCATGTGTGCCGGGGGTAATGGCAGAGCAAAGTGGGAAAGGGGAGAGGCCGGGGAGCAGGAGGCAGCCCTGCTGTGCCTGCCCCGCCAGGGAGGGGAGGCTGGCACAGCCGTTGCCCATGGAGTGTGCACACGCTGGTCACCACCTGCAAGTTGCATGCTGCACGGCAAAGGCTCCGGGGCACGGCCAGGGGCTTGTGCCTGGCTGAGCTCAGCTCCGCGCAGGGGGGCTGCCCTGAGAGGCCAGCACGTGGCCTGTCTGGCACGGTGTCCCTGCTGAGGCACAGCGGGGGCGGGGGCACTCAGGCGTTCCCATGTCCCAGAGCACACATGGGCTGGGGTTTCCCTTCCGCGCCCCCCACGCCCCTGCTCTCGGCTGTAATTAACAACGCCTAAGCCCAGCAGTCTGTCCTTGAGCTCCAGCCACAACCCAGAGAATGTGCAGCTGCCCTGCTGTGGCCAATGGCTCCTTTGCACCCCAGTGTCCCTCTTCCCAGGCCACTGTCCTTGGCACAAGCCCCCTCCCTCCCTCCCCCCACCCCACAGGCTGCCAGCCACAGAGCACCTGCGCCCTTGTCCCCAGGGAGCCCTGAGCAAAGCCCTTGGGGGCTGATTCAGTCCCTCTGTCTGTCTAGCGAACCGCCTGGCCCCCAGGCAACCCCCCCCTCGACACTGGTAGGGCTGCACGGTTGGCAGCCAGCTCCCTAGGCAGCCATGGCTGCTGCCCAGCCACTCCTCCTGCAGTATCAGCAGAAGGGCAGATGCAGAGCAGGTACTACCCCCGGCTGACGGGGGCTCTGCTTCCACACAGGGCCCAGGCGCAGCTGAGCCTGGTGCGGATGCCCCTTGGCGCTGCCCAGGGCGCTTCCGGCTCTCGGCAGACTCGGGCGAGCAGCACTGCTCTTGCTCCTCTTGGGGCAGGTGTGCGCGAAGGCTGAGCCTGGTGCGGATGCCCCTTGGCGCTGCCCAGGGCGCTTCCGGCTCTCGGCAGACTCGGGCGAGCAGCACTGCTCTTGCTCCTCTTGGGGCAGGTGTGCGCGAAGGCTGAGCCTGGTGCGGACGCCCCTTGGCACTGCAGCACACAGCGCCTCTCTGGCTCAGGCCCTGGGGGGCAAGTGCTGCAGCCCCCTGGCTTGGGGCAGCTTCAGCTGGCCGTGCCCTGTGCTGCCTCCACCCCCCGTCCCAGAGGCTGCTGTGATGTTGAGCGTGAGGCCTGGAGCTGCGGCAGTGCTCGCTGACAGCTGTCCGCCTTCTCGGGCACACCCCAGCCCCCCGCTAGAGCTGCGCCCCCATCTGTACGGGACGTCTGTAGCGGGCTTGTCCATGCCCCTTGCTGCTGACGGCAGCAGGTCCCTGGGGGCCTTGTGGTCCAGCAGCCCTGCTGCAGGCCAGGGGATGCCAAGGGCTCCTGCCCGTCTCCTTGGCAGCGGCTGAACTCTGCTGCTGGGAGGGGGGCATCTGCCCAGCAAGGAGCTCGGTGCCATGGGTGAGCGCAGCTGTTACCCTCACCCTGTGCAGTGCACACGTCCCATGCAGCCAGCAGCCGCTCTCCTTGGGCGTCTGGTCCCAGCAGGGCTCCCAGAGAAAACTGCCTTTATTTCCGTACCCTGGGCAGGCTCCCGCTTGGGCCACTGGTTCCTGCTCCCTGGCTGCCAGCTGGCCCCTGTGCCCCGTCCTGCCCCGTCTGTGTTGTGTGGGGAGAGGCCTGCGTTCGCCCTGGCACTCAGTGCCTTTTCCCTGCCTGGCACTTCCAGCTCTGCAATATGTCCCTGGCCTGTGCTGCCAGGTGGGAGCGATGGTGGGGTGGGGGAGCTCTGGCTGAGCTGCATGCTCAGACCTGTGCTCTGGGGGGAGCTGCTAGCTTTGGGGGCCACCCCACTGCAGGGGGGCCGCAGTGCCCCCACCAGGGGCAGGGCTCCCCGTCTGCACAACATGCACCCCGGCAGGCAGCAGGAGCGGCTCTCGCATCTCCAGCCTCCTTGCCTGTCTGCCTGGCCCCCAACTCCAGCCAATGGGTACGCCTCCTGCCTGCCCTGCTGGTCCTCCCGTCTCCTCTTTCCCAGGGGCCTGTTCCCTGGGCCTTGGCCAGGCTCGGGGCAGAGGCAGGCGGGGGCTAGCAAGCTCCCCTCCACACCCCGTACTGCAGGGCAAGAGCGCAGGTGGAGGGAAGCTGCTGCCCCGGCGTGCCCAGCCCTCGGCCCCATGGTGCTGCTGCCCCCATGGGCACTGCCTGGCAACTGGTGGGGTGAGCTGCCCCTGCCCAATGAGACCCCCTCAAACCAGGGTTCCCCTTTGGTTCCATCCATGGCACAAGACATTTCGTTACGTGCCCCAAGGCAGGTGTGGACGTGGGCAGCACCTGAATCTCTCCGGGGCCGCTAGCCAAGCACGCAGCCTGCAGGGAAGCCTGCCCGCACCCCACACTGCCTGCTCCCCCGGGCTCCTCAGGCAGCCTCCAGGTGGGCCCCATGCTGGCAGTCCCTGGGGAAGGGCGGGAGGGACACATGGCCTGGAGAAGGTGCTGGCTGGAAATGTGCAGAGCACACGGAACTCTGCAAACGCCTGGTCCCATGCACCGCCCAGACTAGTGACCGGAGCTCGCCTGCCTGTCCTGACGTTACCGCAGCTGGTCCCAGAGCTCCCCGGCCGCCCAGGCTGCCAGCCAGGGTGGCCTCTCTTCCAGCCAGCTGGCAGCAATGGCTGCCTCACGCCCACCCCGGGGCCACGTACACTGGGCCCTGCGGGCTCTGGCCCACTAGGGGAGTTAGTGTGTGCAGGGCCCCTCGCCTCCTCCTGAGCCGAGGAGGCCCTGCCCAGCACTGAGGGCTCGGGGGGTGACAACGCTAACTCATCCTCTGCCCTCTGCGCCGGGGCTCCCCTCGGCCAGCAGCGCTGGGCCACGGCCTCATACCCGGCCCTGCGGTGCATTCCCCGCCCAGGCCCTGGCATGAACCTAGAGCAGGCGCAGCCGGGGCGCTGGGTCTGGTGACTCAGCACTGTTGTCCTAGGTCAGCTGCTGGGGGTGGCGGGCGTGAGGCTGGGTGGTGGTAGGGGTGGCCAGGGCTTTGGTGCTGGGGAAGGAGACAGAGTCCAGGTGCCTTGGAACCAGGGTGACACACAGCTAAGGCTCTTGGGGGGGCGTGGGGGGCAGAGTCTGTCCTCCACTTGCGCACCAGCCCAGGACACAGCCCCCACCTGGCTCTGCCCTGCCACCCAGCTGATGGAGCTGCCTGCGTCTGCCCTGCTGGGCGCAGCCACTGCCGGGCCCCAGCCCCCAGCCAGCATGGACCATGCGCCCCAGCACTGCCCCTTGTGCTGGCAGCCCCCTCCCGGGCCCAGCTCGCACGCCGCATCACCACAGGAGAACAGCCCAGCTCAGTGCCAGGGGTCGGCGCCAGGCTGCAGCCCCACCTGCAGCCACTGCAGCCAGCAGGAAGCTCACTGCCGGCCCACACCTGGCCTGGCAGGGTGCGTTCTCCCTGGGGAGAGCATGGCCAGGTGCCCGGAGCTGCTCACTGCTCCTGGGGCAGTGCCTGGGGTGGACGGAAAGGAGGCTGCACCCCCTCTCCGGCCCAGGGCTCCAGGCCAGCCCCAGCCCCTTGCAGGTATAAGACACTGCAGCAGCAGAGACCTGCCCTTACTGGTGCCCCTCAGTGCCGCCTGGGGACCAGGTTCTCACGCGGGCCTGGGCTGCTCCAGAGGGGAGAGCTGGGGCTGCAGCCCGGCAGTCTGGGGGGAGGGGGTGACAGAGGCCAGGGACGGCCCGCTGCCTCCCCCAGCCGGACCTGCCTCAGGCACCCTCCGACCCTGTGACCAGAGTCTCAGCAGCTGCTCTGTGCTGAAGGACACTGGGGGCAAGGCAATCCGGGCCCCCTCCACCTTCCCCCCAGCCCTGTGGGGTGCCCAGGGCCCCAGTGGAGGGCCCTGCATGTCCAGTCACCTGCTGCTCTGCCCCTGCCCCCCGACAGGGTGTCTCCAGGGGCTGCCCAGGGCACCCGCGGCTGCAGGGCCCATCTCCTCACTGGCCTTCCCCCCCGTAGGATGGAGGGGCCGTGGGCATGGAGCGTCCTGCTGCTGGCCTGCCTGCCGCTGCCCAGCCCCGTGCGGAGCCAGCCCAGCCAGCCCGTGGACGAGCAGGGCGACAGGATGTGGGCACCAGCCCACCGCCACGCTAGCAGGTCAGGGGGTAGAGGGGCTGCAGCTGGGATTTCGCCCCACAGAGCAGGGCCCGAACCACAGGAGACCTGCCCCAGGGCAGACACCAGGCAGCTCCTGGGCCAGCAGCTTGGAAGCAGGGGCAGGGAAAGGGTGGTGAGGTGCTTCCCAGCTGGGGCGCATGGGGCAGAGCACCACCTCTCAGGGGAGCCCTGGGGCGACGGGCTCTGGCTCATAGGCAGGTGTCCCCCTTGCACATGGGTCCCTTGGGCAGCGGGCTCCCCTTGTCGCCCCCCAGCCGGGGCGTGAGGCTGCTTCCCCCGTTCCTTAGCGCTGCTCTTCGCCTGCTGCTGCCTAGGGCTGAACCAGACCCTGAGAAACACCATCGCAAGCTGGAGGTGAAGGCTCCCCCGTCCCCCTGTGTCCGCTGCTGTGACCCTCCTGTGCACCCCACGTATCAGCCGCTGCCCCACATCAACATCACTATCCTGAAAGGTACGGCACCAGCCAGCTCAGGGGCCGGGCATGGGGCAGTGCAGAGGAGAGGGGCCCAGCGAGAAACCCTGCAGTGCCCGGGCTGGAGGCCGCGTGAGGCCACAGACTGGCCCCTCTGCCCCCCCGTAGCCTTGCCCACCGGGCCTCCACCTTGCCAGGGCCCCAAGCAGCTGCAGCCCCTTCCCAGGCCCAGGGCACCCGCCACGGCACCCAGCTGTCTGCTTGGGCTGCCGCATTGGTCAGCTCTTGGCCACGTCTCGTGGGTGAGTTTCTTCAGCATCCCTCCCAGGGCCCGACTCGGACATGCTCCATGCGCTGTCGCCAGAGCCCCAAGCCAGGCTGCTGCCTGCAGCGGAGTGGGGCCTGGGGCCTCCCTGGGCACGAGCTGGGGCCTGGCAGGACAGCCTAAGGGGTGCAGCTTGGCAGCGTTTTGTTCAGGCCTGGGCCCTCTCAGCAGCACCACTGGGCAGAACTGGCCCTAGTCCCAGCCCTGCCACTGGTGGAAGGGAAGGGGCCTGCGGTGCCGGCCCTGGGTGCAAGGGCTCAGCCCAGCACCAGAGCGAAGCTGGGGTAGCTGCGGGATGCGCTGGAGCCTCAGGGCAGCCGGCTGGGGAGAGGTGGGGTTGCTGAGAAAGCCAGGCCCTGCGAGTGGGGATGGGAGGCGCAGTCCAAGCAAAGCCAGGGAGGCGTCCTGGGGAGAGAGCCAGTATGGGTGGGCTGCTGCCGCGAGGCGGAGCCGGTGCTTGGCTCTGCTGGGGAGCTCGCTTTGCTGTGCCTGGCTCACGCTCCAGGGCTGGCCGGCGCTGGCCTCTGCAGAACAAAACCTCCATCTCGCCTTGTGCAGGGGAGAAGGGGGACCGGGGTGAGCGAGGCCTGCAGGGCAAGTTCGGCAAAGCTGGCTCCGCAGGCAGCAGGGGCCAGCCGGGGACCAAGGGACAGAAGGGCAGTGTCGGGGCCCCGGGAGAACCCTGCAAGACGCACCACGCAGCCTTCTCGGTGGGACGCAGGAAGCCCCTGCACAGCAACGACTACTACCAGACGCTGCTCTTCGACACGGAGTTTGTCAACCTCTACAGCCACTTCAACATGTTCACCGGCAAGTTCTACTGCTACGTGCCTGGCGTCTACTACTTCGCGCTCAACGTGCACACCTGGAACCAGAAGGAGACCTACCTGCACATCGTGAAGAATGGGGCGGAGGTGGTGATCCTCTACGCCCAGCTGAGCGACCGCAGCATCATGCAGAGCCAGAGCCTCATGCTGGAGCTGCAGGAGCAGGACGAGGTCTGGGTGCGGCTCTTCAAGGGCGAGCGGGAGAACGCCGTCTTCTCAGACGAGCTCGACACCTACGTCACCTTCAGTGGCTACCTGATCAAGTACAGCGGGGAGCCCTGAGCCAGGCCCGGCTGGGACCTCCGGGGCAGAGCTCATTGCACCTGTGCCACCAGCTCCCCAGCTCCTCTCCTCCATCCGCAGGCAGATGCCCGAGCCCCCCAGGCACAGTCACGCCTGCACCCGCTCCTGCTCCCGGCCGTCTGCAGGGTCTCCGCCATCACACGAGGACATCTAATACCAGCAATGACTCTGCACTCCCGGACGTGCCCCTTCCCGGCCCCGCCGGGCCTTGCTCAGCTAACTGGGAGGAGACGTACCGGGGAGGCAACCGGGCTGCTTTGCATTGCTGCCGAAGCCGGCTCTGGGCTCACAAACCCAGGCCCTGGCCCACGTCTTCGCACCAGTTCAGTGGTGCCCCCCTGTGGGCTGGCGAGGTGGGCATGGCCGTGGCCATGGCCGCACAGCCAGGGCCGGCATCCCCGGCAGAGCAGGGCTGCCTGTCTCACGCTGCCAGCCCCACCCGGCTGGGAGTTAAGCACCTCTCCTTGCCTGGGTGCAGAGGCTGCTCAGTGCCAGGCAGGTCCCAGGGTCCCTGCTGGGTGGGGAGAGGGAAGTGGCAGCTCACTGGAGGCATCAGCTCCAGTCCCAGGGTGCAGCTGCCACTTAGTGGGAGCAGGGGCTCTAGGGACCTGGCTGGGAACGAGGCCAGGGGCAGTTTGTAGCCCGCGCACCGTACATGGCTCCTGCTAAACCCTCCTTAGATGTGGAGCTGGAAGACTGACCTGCTGCTTCCCCCCTGCTCTGCACCCCACCCGCCCACCCACCTCCCCTGTTGGCACGAGGGCCAGGCAGGGCGTGCCCCTGGGCCAGCGGTCCGGGTTCCTGCTGCACAAGGCTGCTTGACCCACCCCCCACAGCTGCTCCCAGGCAGGGCACGATGCCCAATAGCCCTCACCGCCCTGACGCTCCTTGGCGGCCGATGCACACCAGCTCCTGCTGCCGCGCCCCCAGCGTCTGGGGAGCTGCTTCCTGCATGCAGCGCTGGCTGCAATGGGCTCTGGGCTGTTCCTCCTTCCTTGCTCAGTTCTGCTGGTCGAGCACTTTACCTGGGGCAGCGGCCGTGGAGCGGGACCTGGGGCAGCAGGCCCTGCTGCTCCCTCTGTAACCACGTTTGGTGCCAAGAGGGCTGCTTGCCAGCTCAGGCCTGGCCACAGGGGCCTTGCTGCGCTTCCCTTGCACTCTGAGCCCCTCTGAGGGGACCTGTCTGGCAGAGCTGGGACGCTCCTCCCTGGGAACCCTGCAAACTGCCTGTCTGCCCGCTCTTCGGGCTGGCCATGGCAAGCAGCAGCTGGACTGGAGTGCGGGCACGTGCGCCTCTGTGCCTGCCCCTGCACGTTAACTGGCTGGAGACACGGATGAAGTTCCCCTGCCCCAGGGGCTCCAGGCCTGCAGTCCTCTCAAAGCGACAGCTAAGCCCCACACCAGCAGCCTCTGCCCACAGCGAGGGGGGCAGCTCGGGAGAAAGGGGCAGGGGGAGGAGCTGAGCCCCACAGCACACAGGGCCACTTATCCTGGGCGCAGCAAGGACACAGGGACAGGCCGTGGCTGGGGGAAGGCGCATGCAGCAGCAGAAGAGGGGGCAGTGCTAGGGACAGGGTGCCTGTTGCTGATGAAAGTTTGTAGACAGGTATCACGAAGGGCAGCTAAGCCCTGGCTGCTCAGCCTGGCCCAGCAGCACCCAGTTACCCTGTGGAGCACCAGGCTGCTTGGCGTCGTGAGGGCCAGGCCCTGCTGCCTGTGGCCGAGCTGCCTGAGCTCAGGTCTCAGCACTTTGCCTTGGCTGCGAAGCCGGTGTAGGGCTAGCCCTGCCGTCCTGGGACAGGTGGGGCCCTGGAAGCTGGGGCTGGTCCAGCCAGCTGGCGGCTGAGCACTGGGAGAGGCAATCTGGAGTGGAGCAGGGATGAGGTCACGCGCGCCGAGCCTGCCTCTGGGGTCAGGGGAACATTCCAGGCACAGCCTCTGCCGTCGGGCTGAGCCTGGGGCTCCCCAGCACACAGCCATACCCAGCCGCTCGCGTGAGCAGCTGTCCTGCTCCCTGGGCCTTCGGCAGGGGCAGGCAGGGGCTGCATTAAAGGGCAGTGAATAGAATCCATGCAGCCGGTAGTGGCCACAGCTTTGGGGGGCTCACACTGTGGTGGCCCATGGGCGAAGGGGAGGGGCGCGATGCAGCTGCTGACCCTTTGCTTGCAACAGCCTCATCAACGCCCCCTCGGCAGGCAGTGCATGGTGCCCAGAGCACAGCTCGTGTGCAGCCTGGGAACCCCTGGGCTCCCCTAGACTCAGGGCTGGCCCCAGCAAAGGAACAAACAGCCCAGGGATTATCTGCCCCCTTCCCCCGCTCCGCTCTGGGCTCAGCTCCAAGGAACCAGCGCTGCCCTCCCGCCGCTGCTGAGTGGAGGCTTTCTGCATGGAGCCCGCGCCACATCCTGTCCCGGCTTTTCCTCACACAGCTCCCAGACCAGCCCGGTCTGAGAGGCCATCAAAATAAAGCCCTGAGCGTAGCCCCACTTGGCGGAGGCCGTCTAGTCACAAAGCCGTGCTCAGACTGCTGGGCTGACAGAAATGGGATCTGCGTGCAGCAAAGCTTTGTCTTTAAGGGGCTGGTGCCGGCACCAACCCCAGCCCCAGGCAGGCTGCAAAGCCCAGCTCTGACGCACCTGCGTTACCTGAAACAGGCCTGCGGTAGCCCTGCTGCCCCAAGGCCACAGGGGCATTGCTGGCTTGAGGAGTGCCCACGGCCTGAGCCTCTGCAGCCCCAGTCCTGCCGGTCCCCCACCCGCACACCTGCATGGTCCTGGACCAGCCACTGTGCTCAGTCCACAACCATGCCCTGCAGCCCGACTGCACAGGGAGGGGAGAGGTTAAATAACGCGAGGTACCCAGACACTGCAGTGATGGGGCCAGACAATCACCGGAGACAGAGGAATGTTTTAAAAACTCTGGTGTTACCCCTGTCAGAACAGCTAGCTCCTTCGGGGGTCCTAGCCCCACCAAGCCTGCACCCCCAGAGGGCAGGAGGGACGAGGCTGAGTAAGACTCGCCAGCTCTGGAGAAATGGCTGGTTTCTGAGTCCAGCGAGAGAAATCAATCCAGAGCAACTTTGCTTAAATCTCAGTCACTTACAGCCCCAGCTGGGATTTCCTTCTCACCAAGGCAAATCCAATCAGCCACATCAATACCTCTGCCAGCCCCAGTAGCCAGCCAGAAGCCACATGAGCAAACGCAGACTTCTCAGCTGCCATATCCCCCCCAGACCAACAACCCCCCAAATTCAGATGTGGGGCTCTTAGGCCTGGTTCACCAACTCCACACAGATTCTTCTAGGCCCCAAAGGGTCCAGCCACAGTCCCTGGTCAATATATACTTGGATCTTACCCAAAACAACACACCAAAGCCCAAATCCTTCAGATTAAACATCTAAAGGTTTCTTAAGGAAAAAGGAACAGTTAGAGAGCAACGGTTAAAGCAAAACTTTACATACATCAACGAAAGCTACTGATGCAGGCCAGGGTGTTAATCTGCTGATTCTGAAAGCCCATGAAAGTTCAGGTTACATGGTGTTAGTTACTGGAGAATTACAGATTTGGCCAGCTGGAGCCAGCACGCTGGAGCATGGATCCTTCATGCAGGGACCAGCACAAGGAAACAAGCTCCAGTCGAAGATGGATGTTGTTAAGTCCACCTCATGTTTCTCCCTAGTGTCCAGGGACAAAGCCCTTTCTTCTTCCCATCAGGCCCCTGACCCTGACCCAGGTGAGTTGCTGTGGCAAATTGCCATTGGTCGCTGGTTTTGCCAGCACACCTGTTATTTCCATGGCAGGTGGGACGATCCCTGGGCACCCCATTTTGGGTCCTTTGCTCAGCCCAGGGCACCTGACCAGTGGGCTGCATCCCACTGACAAGTCCCAGCATCGGGGATGTGCATTTGTCATCTGAGCACCTGGTTTCCACCTCACTGTTTAGACCAATGTCCTGGCTGGGGCTGAGTTCCCACCTCCCCTTGTGAAGCTTAGCATGCAAACGTTTTCTGACACGGCTCCATCTGTAACTTTGCCTACCCACACGACACAGACCTATAAGTGGCACACACAGATTCAGGGCACCCTCAGCTTTCATCAGACACCGCACATGGCCCCGGCACAGAGCTTGGGGTCAATAGATATAACTGCCACATAAAATGGCCTCCATGCCAATATAAAAATCCAGTCCCCTGACACATCCCTCCCCACTGAGCCTGCAGCCCCAGGGGGCAGGAGGGACAAGGCTGAGTAAGATTCACCAGGTCTGGAGAAAGGGCTGCTCCTGGTTCCCTGCCTATGGTGAGCCTGGGACAGGGTGGAAAAAAACCCCCCCATGACTAAAAAAACTGGATTTTTTTTTAATTTGGATTTTTTAATTTGTAAGAAAATAATAAAACTAAATTTCTCATTAAAAACCTGTTACAATTAATTCTCATCAGAATCAGGCTACACGTACAGTCTCCCAAAGAGGAATTAACGGCACTAGTCTGTCCAGTCTACCGACCAGCCCTGGGCTTTCAGTTTCTGTTTCTCAGCAGCCCAAAGACTAACGTGCAAAGACAGACACAAGCGTGAGATGACACTTTTGTTCTGTGCTTACATGGTGGCAGACGTTGGCCAAGCACGGCACAGGAGCTAGTTAAGACACTGCGTTAAAGACAGAGAGACAAAGGAAAGGACGGAGGCAGCACAGAATGGAGCAGTGGAGTGGAGGGGGTTAGAAGGAAAAAGGGAAGACATTATTCAGCACACACACAGCTTCCTGTATTCCTCTACTCTTTCATCACCGGAAAACTGCCCTGGGTTCTGGGTTTAAGAAAGACCCTGTCAGGGGATATTTTGGAGAAATTTGGTCCCTGGGTGAAAAGGAAAACTTGTCAAATGTAGGCAATGCCAGAAGGAGATACAGGGCCTACTTGCATCATAAGGAAACCAGCTTGTTGAGAGAAAATGACGTGGCTACGGCTGAGTGGATCAACTGGTAACTTAAACAAGTTAAAAATATTAATTAAACATTATAAAAATAAACATTAAAAAATAATGTAGGAGGTGAGATCTAGTGGGACAGACCCACTTCTTCAGACCACAGCCATGGTCTGGACTGCCAGGACTGCCAAGGTCTGAAGAAGTGGGTCTGTCCCACGAGAGCTCACCTCCTAATAAATTATTTTGCTAGTCTTTAAAGTGCTACTTGACTGCTTTTTGTTTTGATAGTGTACAGACTAGCACGGCTCCCTCTCTGTTGGTATTAAGCCAGTCTGTTTGCAATGCATCCCTCTGCCTCTTAGTATAAGTGTGGTTGGACAAGTACATTCCCAAGCTGATTGCCGGGTTGGGTGTTTCTAGCAGAAAAAGTTAGTTCAGCTCACCCTTATGGCCTGGGAATTAGTGAACTAGGTGTAGAGTCTTATCACCCAAGTGTCCACTAGAGAAAGCTGCAGTAAGAGAACTAGAGCGGCCAGTTGCCTTTGAGTTACGTGAGGTTACACACCCCTTCACTGGGGGTCATGGCCTCAGGCCACAACGGTGATGCCTCCTCTATTCCCACTTGTACCTCAGCTTTTCTGCGGGAACCCCACTCAATACTGGTTTTCTCAGAAAGCAGAAGTGCCGATGAGTTCCACGGGACGCGCTCCCACCTTAAGCTCACTCAGTCTTTGCTTTCTGTGTAAGGACTGAAATCACAAGCAGCCCACCACCTCCCTCTCCCCTGGCCGGAGACCCAGGAAGGCAGCGCAGTGTGTGGCAAACCTCTTCCCTGCCAGGGGAGAGGGGAGGTCCCCGGCCGTGCCCCCCTCCGGAGTCAGAGCTGACCCTAGCTCCGCAGGGAGAATAGGAGGTTTCGGGGCGACAGGGACACAGCGCAGAACAGACTTGTCAGCACAGGCACCAGAAGCCGCCAGCACCATCCATCTGTGGGAGAGCGGCCCAGGAGGGCCCCCGAGCCGGGCCCGGGCCCCCTTCCTCCCTCTCCAGCCAGCCCAGACTGCCCCACCCCCAGCCCAGCTCCAGTTCACCCCAGGCAGGTCCCCCCCTTGTCCTGTCCTGTTCCCGGGCAGGAGGGGGGGTGTCACCTGGTTGCCCAGGTTAGAAGACGGGGAGGGGCTGCCTGGCAGCGCCCCTCACCGCTGCGCACGGAGGCTCTGCCCGGGGAAACTGAGGCACCCGCCGGGGTCACTGCAGGAGCCCCACGCGGCCGGCGCCCGCCCGAACCCCCGGTACCCCGCCCGGGCCGGGCCCACGTGACGGGTCACGGGGCGGAGGCGGAGGCGGAGCGGCGATGGAGGCGGAGCGGCAGGACGGGGCCCGCCGGCGGCCGGAGCAGGAGGGGAGGTGGAGGCGGAAAAGGTGGGGGTCCGGGGGGGTCCGGGCTGGCGGGGGGGTCCCGGGGGTTCCTGGGGGGCCCGGCCGGGCGCAGGAGGCGGTTTCCTGCAGAGCAGGCGCCGAGCATCAGCCGGGCTTCCCCGGGCCGGAAGAGCGACACGGCGGCGTGGGCAGCCGCTGCCTCAGTTTCCCCTGCGCGGGCCTTCGCCCTCCCCCGAGCGCTTCCCGGGACGGCTCGGCCCAGCTTCCTCCACCCCGCGGAGCCAGGCGGGGCTGGGCAAAGGCTACTGCTGCCCGCCGGGCGCCCTGCCCCGCAGGCCTCGCTGTGCCCGCCTTTCCCAGCGCTGCGGCGGGTTAACTGCTCCTTCAAGGGCCGGCTGGGCGTCTGCTGGCGGGGTTCCCGCCCGGTGAGCTGTGCTGGGCCCCCCCGCGGGGTGCCAGGTGCTTGCCCCACGGCCCCCTTCTCTGTAGGCGCGTCCTTGGTTCTCTCCTTCAGTTTCCCACCGGCCCCGGGGGCGCATGGACATGAGACAGTCAGCTACGCCCCTCAGCCCCTGCCAGGTAAGAGAGCGGCCGGAGGGGTGCGGGCTGGCGCTGCGGGGTGGGAGGCTGGCACGGCCGTGGCGACGTGGTGCCACGAGTCCCCAGCTGCCTGCAAATCACCTCCAGTCTACTGGCTTCTCTGCACCCCGCAGCAAGGCAGTTTGAGCAGCCCACCACAGAGCCCATCAGCTGCTACCTGTGCAGCCTGGAGGAGCTGCTGGCGTGGAAACCCACCGGCGACGATGAGTTCAACGTTGCCACAACGCCACTGGCTGCACGGCAACCTCCGCTGTGCAGCGGGAGGCCGCGGACGCTGGTGTGCCATGACATGAAGAACGGGTACCTGGAGGACAGGTGGGGCTGGACGCGGGAGCGAGGCAGGGCACTGCATGCTGGGAGCGGTGTCTCGGCTGACGGGACTCCGCATTTACCAGCCCTTCCCAGGGCGAGAACTCCATGCAAACCCTAATCCGACCTTGCAGCCGCCCCCTTCCCCTTAGCGCAGCAGGGAGCAAGGCAGGGCTTTGCTCCAGGTGTGGCTGAGCTGGAAGAGAGCCTGGGGCCCTGGCTTGCTCTCCCACACGTTCATTCAGACCCTGTTGCCTTTAAAGGGGAGCACAGGAGCGTTCACCTCTGTTGGCGGCTGCCCAGGCAGGGCCTCTGATGAGCCTGGCAGGCCCAGGACACCACTGTGATACACAGAACCCATCAGTTGCCTCTTGAAAACTCCCCTGAAGGTCAGGCCATGCTCCCAGCCCCCTCTCTGGCACGGCCTGCCCCAGCTCAGGGATTTGGGGCAAGCCCCTCTGCCGTGTGCCTGCACCCACCAGCACAGCCCCACCAGCTCTCTCCTGGCTCGAGGAGAGTCTTCTGGGGGGGAAGTGGCAGCCTGGCACGTGGGGAATAGCCAGGGGGTGCCTGCCCTGGCCCACGAGCATGAGCGCTCGGGCACTGCGCTGTTGGCACTGGAGCACAGGACCATGCCAGGCACGTTCCAGCCGGACCGTCTTGCCCTCCTCTGCCACAGGTTCATCCAGGGCTCGGCTTGGGAGAAGCCCTACGTGTTCCACCACTGGCAGTACATTGACATCTTCGTGTACTTCAGCCACCACATGGCGACCATCCCGCCCGTCGGCTGGACCAACGCCGCCCACCGGAACGGCGTCTCTGTGCTGGGTGAGGGAGGCTGGGGAAGGGGGACCACTTTTAGGGCAAGCTCAGCAGCACCCCCTCTGGGGGGTGGGGACTCCCTGCGGCCAGCACTGCCGTCCTCCTTCCTCTGCCGCCTCCCGCTGGGGCTGCAGGAGCTGGGCGCTGGCTCTGGCCACCTCCTCCCGGTTGGGGCCACACATGCCGGCATAGGCCAGAGTCTTGCCCGCCCGCTGGGCGGTAGCGGGGCCCAGTGCAGCGCGCCCTTCAGGGTGGGGAGGTTCGCCGTGGGAGAGTGAGGAGGCGCTCACGCCGCTCTCTGGGCCCCGGCTCTAGGGACGTTCATTACCGAGTGGACCGACGGGGCCAAGCTGTGCGAGGCGTTCCTGGCTGGGGAGGCAGCTGCGTACTGTGCTGTGGCTGAGCAGCTGGCCCGCATTGCTCACTGCTACCGCTTCGACGGCTGGCTGGTCAACATCGAGAACACCCTGAGCGTGAGCACAGCCCCGGCCCCTCCCTGGCCAGCCCTCCCCCAGCTCTTGCACCCTTGCTGCCCAGCCTTGGCCTGAGCTGACCCCCCGCACTGCCCCTCTCCTCCCCTGCCCAGCTCCTGACAAGGGGCCTGGGTGACGCTGGCTCTCTCCCTGCCCGGTGCAGGAG
Source organism: Carettochelys insculpta (assembly GCF_033958435.1). Taxonomy (NCBI): domain Eukaryota; kingdom Metazoa; phylum Chordata; order Testudines; family Carettochelyidae; genus Carettochelys; species Carettochelys insculpta. The sequence continues at coordinate 25,680,287 of NC_134156.1, read as the reverse complement.
GCGGCTGTGCGGAACCTGCCACTCTTCCTGCGGGAGCTGCGGGAGCGGCTGCAGCGGGCTGTGCCCGGCGGGCTGGTGCTCTGGTACGACAGCGTCTTGCAGAGCGGGGAGCTGCGCTGGCAGAATGAGCTCAACGAGAAGAACAGGTGAGGGGGCGCAGCCACCAGCACCCCTCACCAGTCTGGCAGCTGGGGTTTCCACCTTGTCCTGCCCGTGTGCCCTCGGGGGGCCTCCTGTGGGCCCGTTCTCCCAGAGGAGGGGCTGGGCGCGGGTGCCAGCTCTGCTCCCGTGGCTCTGCCTTTCCTTAGGGTGTTCTTTGAGGCCTGCGATGGCTTGTTCACAAACTACAACTGGAAGGAGGAGCACCTGGAGCGCATGGGGGCGCAGGCCGGGGAGCGCCGGCCCGATGTCTACGTCGGCATCGACGTCTTCGCCCGTGGGGATGTCGTGGGCGGCGGCTTTGAGACCGACAAGGTCTGATGGCACCGGGGGCAGGGCCTCACCCCAGGGAGAGCCTGGCAGTGAACTGGGCGCCGGGGCAGGCGTGCCAGGAGCGTGGCTTGCTGCTGGGCAGCCAAGGGCTGCGGGAGGCGTGGAGACAGCTCTCCTGTGGGGATTGGGTTCAGCCCTGTCTCCCAGGCTGGGCTGGCAGCCCAGGGGTCCCCTGGGGCTCAGGGCTCTGAGCAGGGTGGGCACCTCGTCTCACCTGCCGTCACCGTAGGCACTGCGCCTGATCCGCAAGTACGGCTTCTCCGCTGCCATCTTCGCCCCCGGCTGGGTCTACGAGCACCTGGGCCCGGAGGACTTCCTGCAGAACCAGAACAGGTGAGTGGGGGTGGGAGCGCTGCACAGACGGGGTGGGACGTGGCTGTGCTGAGGGGGTGCGCAGGGAAGGGGCGTGTCCCTGCTGGGGGAGGTAACGGGCTGGGAGGTTGTCCCTGCTGGGGGATGGGTGCTCAGAGGAGGGGCGTGTCCCCACGGGGGGGGGTAAGGGGTGTGTGGGGGGTGTGCCTGTGGTGGGGGATGGGTGCTCAGAGAAGGGGGTGTGTCCCTGGTAGAGGGGAGGTTAGGGGAGCGTGGGGGGGTGTACCCATGCTGGGGAATGGGTGTCCCTGCTGGTGGGGGGAACAGGTGTATGGGGGGGTGCCTGTGCTGGGGGATCGGTGCTCAGGGAAGGGGTTGTGCCCCTGGTGGTGTGGGGGGGATGAGTGCATGGGGGGTAAGGGGTGCGTGTCCCTGCTGTGTGGGGATGGGTGCGTGGGGGGGTGTGCCTGTGCTGGGGGATGGGTGTTCAGGGAAGGGGGTGTGTCCCTGCTGTGGGGGGGATAAGGGGTGTGTGGGGGATGTGGAAGGGAGCATGGGGGGTGTGCCTGTGCTGGGGGATAGGTGCTCAGGGAAGGGGGTGTGTCCCTGCTTGGGAAGGGCAAGGGGTGTATGTCCCTGCTATGTGGAGGGGGGCAGAAGGGTCATGGGGGGTGTGCCTGAGCTGGGGGGATAGGTGCTCAGGGAAGAGGGTGTGTCCCTGCTGTGGGTGGGGGATGGGTGCATGGGGGGTGTGCCTGTGCTGGGGGATGGGTGTTCAGGGAAGGGGGTGTGTCCCTGCTGGGGGGATAAGGGGTGCGTGTCCCTGCTGTGGGCGGGGGATGGGTGCATGGGGGGTGTGCCTGTGCTGGGGGATGGGTGTTCAGGGAAGGGGGTGTGTCCCTGCTGGGGGGATAAGGGGTGTGTGTCCCTGCTGTGGGCGGGGGATGGGTGCATGGGGGGTGTGCCTGTGCTGGGGGATAGGTGCTCAGGGAAGGGGGTGTGTCCCTGCTATGTGGAGGGGGGCAGAAGGGTCATGGGGGGGTGTGCCTGAGCTGGGGGGATAGGTGCTCAGGGAAGAGGGTGTGTCCCTGCTGTGGGCGGGGGATGAGTGCATGGGGGGTGTGCCTGTGCTGGGGGATGGGTGTTCAGGGAAGGGGGTGTGTCCCTGCTGGGGGGATAAGGGGTGTGTGTCCCTGCTGTGGGCAGGGGATGGGTGCATGAGGGGGTGTGCCTGTGCTGGGGGATGGGTGTTCAGGGAAGGGGGTGTGTCCCTGCTCTGGGGGGGCGGAGGGGTTGCCTGTGCTGGGGGGTTGCACTCAGACAGCCTGGAACACACTTGCCCCAAGTTACTTGCTGCCCTATCATGCTGGGCCCTGGCTCCAGGCTCTGCAGGGCTGAGCCAGAGGGACCCATGTGGGGTGCAGAGTTACTGAGCCCCCATGGGAGGATGCTGCCCTTCGTGCCCCCCCCTTGCCAGGTGCCGGGGTGGGGAGGGGCCAGGGCTTAGCTGTGCCAGGAGGGGGTCACAGGTGTAACTGGCCTCTCCTCTGCCTGCAGGTTCTGGGCTTTACTGGCAGAGCTGCTGCCCACTCACAGCATCAGCACTCTGCCCTTCAGCACCTGCTTCTGCCTGGGCACAGGCACCAAGAGGTTCTTGGCCGGGCAGGTGTGTGTGTGTGGGGGGGGGGCAGGTCCCAGGGTGGGGGAGAGGGGCTGTGCCTGGCCATGAGCATTAACCAGCAGCAGAGCAACGGGGGGTGCTGGGCGTGGCAGGGCCAGGCAGTGCTTGCCCGCAGTAGCTGCCTCCCCACGGCCCAGCTTCAGGCTGCTCTCTCCTGCAGGAGGAAGAGGTCGGGCCCTGGTACAACCTGAACGCCCAGGAGATCCAGCCGCTCTTCACGCAGCAGCAAGTGCCGGGCGGGGAGGGCAGCTGGCTGCACACCAGCTGCTCCCTGGAGGACGCCTGGAACGGGGGCAGCTCCCTTCTGATTGAGGGGGTCATCCCCCCTGAGGCCGGCCAGGTGGCTGTCCGGTGAGTGCGGGTGGGACGGCAGGTGGGCTGGCAAAGACCTATTGCCTCTCGCCCCAAAGGCTGGGCAGCCAGGGCATGGCACTGCACCAGCGGCATGCGGGACCCGCTCCGGGAGCGTGCTGGGGTACCAGCTGCTGTGCACTCTGCCAGGAGTGGGGTGCAGCCACGGCTTTTGGGTGGCTCTTGTGCACAGTGTGTTCTGAGCGTGCCACGTGTAAACGCATTGTGTTTACATAGGTCACGGACCAGGCTTGTGCTGTGTGCCAGGTCTGGTGCTCATGCAAGCACATGGCTTGTGCCACGTGCCTGGCCTGGCGCTTGTGAAAGCACATGGCTTGTGCATACGCAGCCCAGGAGCCAGGCTTGTGCCACGTGCCTGGCCTGGCGCTCGTGCAAGCACATGGCTTGTGCATATGCAGCCCAGGAGCCAGGCTTGTGCCACATGCCTGGCCTGGCGCTCGTGCAAGCACATGGCTTGTGCATATGCAGCCCAGGACCCAGGCTTGTGCCACATGCCTGGCCTGGCGCTCGTGCAAGCACATGGCTTGTGCATACGCAGCCCAGGAGCCAGGCTTGTGCCACGTGCCTGGCCTGGCGCTCGTGCAAGCACATGGCTTGTGCATGCAGCCCATGGGCTGCGCTTTTGACTCTCGTGCAGTGCGTGGCACGCCACACGCCATATGCATTGCTTGTGTGCATGACCTGTGCCCCATGTAACCTCTCCCCTTTTCTCTCCCCCCCTTGTCTTGTCTCTCTGGGTGGATTGGGGGTCACCAGCCTTTTCTCCTTCCAGCTGCCAGCGCCCCGCAGGCTTCTCCTGACCCTGCTGTACAAGCTGGAGGAGCAGCTGCCAGAGGTGGCCGTTGCACTGGAACTCACCACGTTGGACTCCAGCCCCTGTGACGTGGGTAGCGCTGCTGCCGTGCTGGGTGAGGTGCCAGGCCCCTGCACGGGGCTGTCCCGTGGGCTGTACTGAGCATCCAGCCGTTGTGCAGCTGGTGACGAGGGGATGCCACGGCAGGTGTGTGATGCTTGACTCACAGGAATCCCCTTTGGGTTGTTAGTGCCTCTCACACCCAACTTCCTGCCCTTGGGGCTCCCCACCACCGTGTCCTGCTGGGCCAGATCCTTTGGGTTCTCCAGCCCAGGCACAGAGGTGGGGTTTCCACCCTCCTGCAGAGTGACAGACACTGGGTGGGCTCAGCAGCCAGGAAACCAACCATCTACTGGGACTAAAACTCCAATGAATCTGTCTCGGTCTGTACCTAAGTTCCGCACAGAGAAAGCTCTTGAGGCCCACTCACTTCCGAGGTGAAAGGGTGGTGTGCACAGTGGCTGCTCCCCAGGTGACAAATATTTACATTGGCCTGATAATAAACACAAGTTTCCTTGTGAAGTACAAGCATGGGATGGAAGTGAGTGCAAGTGAAAACAGACACTAATGCTAACGCACTAAGAAACTTGTTACCTGCAAATTCTTCCCCTGAACGGCTGTTCCCATCTATCGTCAGCAAAATGCTTCAAGTCAGAGTCAAGGTTTACTCTGGCTTGGGCCTGCAGCTTTTTCAGAGTTCTGGGTGGTCCCTTTGGATGGGCCAGGCAGCTTCAAAGGCCAGCGCCAGCCAAAAGGATCACTTGCTTCCCATTGCTTGAGTAGACTTTCCCCCCAAGTGGGACCCCTTTGTTCAAGATCCTCTGCCCCCCCTGGCAAAAATCCCAGTTTCAGGCTAGATTCCGGTATCAGGTGGCATGGTCACATCTTTCTAGGCCCAACCACAGTTTGGGTTTATCGGCCAAACATGAGTGCTCACAGGTTGCTGGTTTGAACAGGGGGTTGTTATGTTTCTGGAGCCCCAGGAATGGGCCGTATTAGCCCATTTAGGATTTTAAACAGAGCCGCGCTTCGCATTTCTAACTTCCTGCAGCTGCCCGCTGCATGCACACCAGGAGCCAGAAGCATGCAGCAGACTGGAACTGTTAGGTATAATCTACTTTTCATAAAGCCTGGCAGGGAGGCCCATGACCTCAAGATCCTGGGTCGCCTCTGCTGCCGGTGTCCTGCCCTGACTGCTCCATTCCCACCTGCAGGGCCAGCCACGCGGCATCAGCCCCAGCCTCTCCTTGTCCCGCCCCCCCATCTTTCAAGGCTGCTCAGCGGTAGTGGGTGCCAGAACACGGCAGGTTGGGTGAGCCAGTGAGTATCGCAAGCCAGGGAGCTGTCCTGCCTCAGGCCTGCTCTCCCCAGCGAGCGGTCCTACCAGCTCTCTCTGCCCTTGCCCAGGTGCTACGAACTGGAGCTGCAGGACTGCACCCTGCATGACCTGTCGTTGATCCTGTCATGCCCCCAGCCAGGCCTGGAAGACAGGCGCTTCTCCTGCCGCCTTGGGGAGATCCAGGTGAGGGGCCTTGCTCGGCACAGCATTGGGCAGGGGGAGCAGGCTGGGGTGGCACTGCTTGCCTGCCAGCCCTGGGACCATCTGCCTGTGGAGGGCCTCTGGGGACAACTGCGTCCTGAAATAGACTGCAGCGGCTGCTGCCTTCCCCGGGGGACCTGTCGGGGGGGAGGTGAGGCGAACTGCCCTCCCTGGGGGGGTCCATCCTGCTGAGTGTAGTCCCGGAGCCTGGCTGGGGCGGGGTCGGGGCTGGGTCTAAGCACCTGTCTGCCCTGCAGGTGCTGGATGCCGACAGCCAGAATCCCCCACTGCGCCGAGTGCTCAGCCTCAAGGCCTCCCAGGTGCTGTGGCACAAGGACCCTGGCACAGAGCAGCTGTCCCTCAGCCTCACCTTGCGCTGGTCCTACCCACCCAACCAAGCCCGCTGCTTCTGGATCCACTGCCAGGGCGCGGTGTGCCCCCAGGGCCGGGAGCTGCAGTGCCTCGGGCTGGCACACACCTCCCTCTACCGCGTGGTGGGCTTGGCTGTGCCAGCGGCGCCCCCCAAGGCGTCTGCCCAGGTGGAGTTCTTTGTGGAGCCGGTTCTGAACGCAGGGGGGAGTGTGGATCGCTCCAGGTGGGGGCGGCTGGTTCTGGTCTATTCTGACCCAGCCAGCACCAATTAAAGTGAGCTTTGGCAACATGCCAGGGATCTCTGCCTTCTATCTGGGCGTGGTGGCAGAACTGGGTGTGCAGAGATTGCAGGCAGCCCCGACCAGGTTGGGAACCTCGTCCCACTGGAAGGGCTCCTGCCGGCCTTCGCCCAGTGCCAGGACTCGATGCGTCACTCTGGGAATGAGCCATGGGGGGGCAGCAGAGTCCCAAGCTGGTGGACAAGCAGCTTCTAGCTGCCCCTCCCCACCATTCCTGGGCTGCTGGGCATGTGGGGGGGTGTCCTGTAGGGCCTGGGTGGAACCCAGGCACTGCTGCACTCACCTCCTGCTGCATTAGCACCGCCACCTGCGGGCACCGCTGCGCCAATCTCCCTTCTCCCTGTGCTCCCGCGGGCCGCTCCTGCGCAGTGAGAAGAGGGCGCCCTGCCCACATGGGGGTGGGGGATCTGCCCCCCGCTGTTCCAGCAGCTGCCAGGCCCTGCCCTGCCCTGTAGAACGTGCATGGCAGGCGGGGTGGAGGCCCATTGCCAGGCTCTTGTGCACACCTGGTGCTGGTGCCACTTGGCAGCACGTCCCCAAGCCCCAAATGGCCGAGCCATCCCTGCTGGCTGCATGGGCGGCGCTGGGGTACAGGGCAGGGCAGAGCGGAGAATTTGCGGGGTGTGGGCAGGGCTGCTCTGAGCTTCTGTAGGGCACGTCCTGGCTCTGGTGTGGCTCCTCAGCCAGGGCCACGGAAGAGCTGAGCAGAGGGGTAGCTGCGGCTGTGAGCACCGGCCGGCTCGCTCCTCACGGGGCAGCTGTCTCCAGTGTGGGCTCCCTGGGTGCCTGGGGCAGGAGAGGGCAGGTAGAGGGCTGGTGAGGGAGCAGGCAGCAGGGCACAGTGTGGCAGCCCCAGGCCCTGAGCCCAGGGCAGGAACGGCCTTGGGCAGCAGCGAAGCTGCTGTTGCGCTGGGTGGCAGCTCTCTGACCAGAGCAGCTGCCCGGGGTGGGAGGCAGCTGCCCGGGGGGGGGAGGGGCAGCGGCGACGGGCAGGTTGCTGTTACCCTGGGAGGCTTTTGGCCTTTTATGGCACGTAGCTCTGCTTTACCCAGCTGGGGCCGTGCGCTCGGGCTGGCAGGGGGCAGCTTACACCCCAAAGCCCTGCCCTGCTCGGTGCTTTCTGATGCAGGCAGCCAGCTGGCTGGGGACAGGCTAGCAGCAGCGATGGCTTTGTGCCCTGCTTTGCTGCCTGGGGTGGGGGGGTCTGGCAGGCCAGGCTGCAGGGCTGCCGAGCATGTTGGCATTTACCCAGCTGCGCTGTGCAGCTCGCCCTGCCGAGCTCGTGCCTGCACCGTCAGGCTGGTAGCTGGTCCCCGGGCAGGGCTCACACCAATGCTGCTGGCTCCTGGCGCCCAGGGTCAAGGTCAATCCAGCCTGACCCTAAGGAGGAGGCTGCACGGCGTGCCTTTGGCCCAGCACCTGGAGGTGCAAGGCGGAGGCAGCCCAGGCCCTGTCTGCTGGAGCGTGCCAGGGCAGGTCGGTGCAAACTAAGCAGCGTCCGGCTGCCCCTTCTGGGAGCATTCCTGCTGTAGGGCGGGTGAGGGGAGTGTGGGACCTAAGCGCAGCCTCCCCCAGAGTCTGGGGGGGCCAGGGCAGCGCTAGCTTTGGGTGCCTGCTGTGGCCAAAGGCACATGGGCCACCAGGCAGCAGGGTGCCCGCCCCAGGAGCATTTGTCTGCTCCACCCCTCCCTGGACTCCTGGGCCAGGCGGGGCTGGGCCATGCCATGTGGAGCGGCCAGCGCAGGGCTGTTCCTGCAGAGCAGACCCCTGTGTCCCTCCTGCGATGGTGGGGAGCAGCCAGCTGGGCCCTGCCCCCACTTCCAGCAGCCTTCACCTGTGCTGCGCCCCCGGGCACCCCATCAAAACCTGGGCGTCCTGGTTGAAGAAAGAAATCTTTATTAATAATCTTAATAATAATCCTGGGAGTAATACTGGCGCGTACGCTCACACCGTGGAAGCAGAGGGGCCGGGCGGCGCCAGCCTGTGCTCTGGGCTGGGTCCGGCGGGCGACAGCACAGCAAGTGGGGGGCAGGCCGGGGCTATGTACAAGGGGTGTAGAAAAGGGGGTCTGATGGCTGGAGCCGCGGGAGCGTTTGCTGACTAGAAAGTGACGGTTCATGAGATGAGGGAGCCATGTTGGGAAACCTGCTGGGTCCATCCAGTTCAGCCAGCCGCCTGCCTGCCCAATAGCCCGGGGCCTGCCAGGGGCTGGGGCGCCTCGCTGGCCTCAGCACTGCTCCAGTGGCGGGCAAGCAGCTGAAGGGAGCTGCCGGGGCCTGGCCCCAGAGCCCCACTGCTCCCCCCCCACCTGGCACTGGGACCTTCTGCCCACAGCCAGCGCCTTCCTCCCCTCACTGCTTCCCAATCACTGCCCAGAGTGCGCACCGGGCCTCGCAGGTGCCCAGCCAGTGTGGGTCTGGGCCTGAGAATGGGCGACGGTGTGGCTGCCAGCCGCTGCAGGGTCCCATGGCCCGCTCTGGCTCCATGCTGGGTGGGCAGGGCAAGGCGGGGCGGGGAGGGCCTGAGATGGCCACAGCGCACAGCCCTGTGGCCTAGACCCTGCCCGCATAGGCGTGGCACGGGGGCACACAGCCACTCCCGCCTGGCTTTAGCTCCAAGGGCCGGGGGGAAGCCGGGGGACCAGGGTCAAAAACCTACAAGAGAGCTACCAGCTTGGCTTTGCCCACAGCTGCTCCACCCAGCAGCCCGGGCCAGGCTACCGCTGCATCTGCCACCAGCCTCCCCGCCGAGCTGAGCCCACACCCACTCAACACGCGGATGGCTGGCAAGCGCAAAAGCACCATTCCTGCCCCCCCGCTCGGGCAAGGGGCGGCTGCTCTGCCCACAGCCCTGGTGCCCGCGGCCCGGGCCTGGGCAGTGCCTGGGCCTGCCGAGTCCAGCGCTCTGCGCTGCTCGTTTCCGCCCTGGCCTAGGCTGCGGGGGGGAGGGGGCCCACGTCTCCCAACATGGCCGCCGGCCGGGGCAGCGCTCTGCCCAGCTGTCCAGTCGGCGCGGACGCTCGGTGGTGCAGCGCCTCCTGCTGGACTCGCTCGCTCGGTGCATGTGTGTGGACACTATGGGACTCGGCTGGTTGGCTGCCTCTGTTCTGCTTTTGTTGCTTTGTTTTTAATTTGTTTTGCCCTTCCTGGTCCCAGAAGGCAACGGCTCTGGTTTCACTACAACAGAAACAGAAAAGGCAGAACTTTCACTGGAGCCAGCGGGGAGCAGGAGCAGTGCCCAGCCGGCCCACGAGCAGAGGCCTGGGGGGCAGGCAGGGACGCTGGGCTCCCCCCGCCCTGGACCCTTCTCAGCCCCAGCTCTGCAGCCATGCACGGTGCCGCGTGCGCAGGGATTGCTGGGCAGGCATGCCAGCGCTGGGGGGGGCGACATACTCTGTCCTTCCGAAGCGGCTCCAGGTTCTGCTGCCCCCACCCTGCCCGGACGTGCCAAGTCACCGACGGCCCAGGCAGCTGGACTAGCCCCCAAGCCCAAGCCCTGGCTGGGCCTGCCCCCCACACCGCACTATGTTCCCCAGCTAGCTGTACTTCTGGCCCCCGGACCCCAGTAGCGAGAAGGGGAAGGGGGTGGCTCAGCCAGGCCGGAAGCTAACCCAGCTGGCCTCTGGCACGGGGGCAGCCCCGGGCCTGCAACAGGCCTGGGAGCTAGGGGAGCTGCTGCTCCTCAGAGCCAGGTGCGTAGGGGGTGCAAGACTTGGCAGATCCCAGCTGTGGCAAGCAGGAAGAACCAGGGCCCATTCCTGCCTGGCGTGAGGCTGTGCAGAGGGAAGGCAGGTGCTAGTCCCTGGTGTGGCCCTTGGCCCTCCAGTCTCAGCTGCCTGGCCCCTGGCCATTCTGCCAGGCCACCCCTTGGCTCCTCTCCCTGTGCGAGCAGCGCCCAGCCCAGGGCCCCTGTCCAAGAACGGGGCCGACCCAGCCTGTGCAGGGCGTGCAGGGGATGCCGGGGCAGTGAGGCGGCCAGGGAACGGAGGGTTGTACCAGACCCAGGCACGGCTCTGCACCGGCCACGGGCGTTCCCAAGTTCCTGGCAGCTGAGGGGCTAAGACTGGGCTCTCTCCTGGGGGTTGCTGCTGGTGGCATGTCTAGGGAGACCGAAACCCGCCCCAGCCCCATAGCCCCTGGGCAGGGCAGTGGCCTGGCTGCCTGCTTTGCAAACCCCGACGCAGTCAGTTCAGCCCGGGCCGGTCACAGAGAGACAGACAGACAGACAGACGGACGGACGGACGGACAGACAGAGCCACGAGAGGCGGGAGGAGAGCAGCGGAGGTAAAGACCTAGGTTCTAGGTGCTGTGCTGAGCCGGGCGGAGCCCTGGCCCCTGGCGGGGGCAGCGTGTCCTTCCGGCAGCTCTTAGCTGGGTTTGTTGGGTTTCTAGTGAGCAGTCAGGGGCAGTGTTGGGAGGGGCGGGTGTCTTGCTAGTAGGGAGTGAAGCGGCTGTACCCTCCTCGGTATAGACTAGCCTGCAACATCAAAGATGAAAGAAAAGCCGATCAGTATGCGAGAGAGAGGCAAGGCCCAATTTCTTCCCTTTTTTAATGGCATCGCAGTGGCTTGTCCCTGCAGGACGTGGGCGCCGAGGGGCCCAGGAGCTGCACAGGCTGCTTGCAGCATGGCCTGGCCCTGGCCCTGGCCCTGGCCCTGGCCGCCAGAGCACTGTGCTCTCTGGGGCCAGCAGTGGGGCTCCTTCCAGCTGGGTCGGCGACTGAGGGGAGAGAGGCTGCAGGTTTCCTCCGAAGCTGGGAGCCTCCCTCGTTCTGGGGGCCAGGCAGGCAGCTCCTCAGGCCGCCTGCCTGCCCTTCCGGAGCCCAGCGCTGCCTTGTGCTGCGGGGTTGGGCCTCTGCTCTGAGTGTGGCCTGGCTTCCCTCCCCTCTGCCCCACGCAGTGGGGGTCTTCTCTGCAGCCTCGCTGGGGCCCCTCCATCCTCCGTCCAGCGCCCTGCCCAGGAGTGCTGGCAGGACGGCTCCCATTCTGCCCGGGGGCTGCCAGAGCTCCCCCTGCCGCCCCCAGACCCAAGGGCAGGGAACTGAGCTCAGGACGGGGAGCTCTGGGCTGGCAGCGGCCAGAGGCTGGGCCTCGGGCTGTGCAGAGGGGCACTGGGAGGGTTAAAAAAAGGAAGAAAGGCCGGGTCGGCTCGGAGACCCTGCCCGCAAACGGGAGTTTTCATCTTTGATGCTGGTTGCCAAGCTAGCTACGCCGCGCCTGAGCCGTGCCGGAGGAGGCCGTGTGCTGAGCTCCCTGCCGGTCGGCTCTGCGTGCTGGATGTGAGCGAGGTGACGCCGGGGCTGGCCTCCGGACAGCCCGGTGATGCTTGTGCCGGTGTGCAGGGGTCGGGGCTCCCGCAGGACAGCAGGCGTGGGAGGGTGATGGGTCTGGTCTGTGTGTTGGGGGTCCCTGGAACGGGGAGACGGGCTCAGCGGGGTCAGGTTTCTCCTGGACTTGCCCTGCTGCTCTCTAGCCTCCTCTGACAGCCGGACCGCTCCGGGCGCTGCCGCGTGCTGCTGGCCTGGCCCCCCGGCCCATGCAGACTCGCGCCCGTCAGGCCCTCCCCCAGCCGCAGCCAAGGCCAGGAGAACGCAGGCCGGGGCGCCGCTTACCATGGTGCCGATGCTGTAGGCGGCGGCAGGGCCGATGGTGTGGTGGTAGGGGTCGGCGGCTGCATATACTCTGCCGTAGCTAGGAGTAAACACAGGGGCGTTAGCAACCGCAGGGTCCCCTCCCACCCAGGGGCCTCCCTGAACCCCCCTGGGGGGCTGCCCCCCTCTGGGCCAGCTGAGGGGCTTATTGCATGGGGAGGGGCCCCCCTGCCCTGGGCCCAGGATTGGGCTGCAGTCCCAGGGCCAGCCACGCAGCACCCCCTCCGGGCAGGAGCAGGTCTCCACGCTGCAGGGGCGGCAGAGGCACCGGCCTGTTGGGGAGTCACTCCCCTGCCCCCCCCTGCCAGCTGCAGCATGGGGACAGCCAGCTGGGGGGCCCCTTGGCTAGGGGCTCAGTTCTAGTCCCTCCCCAGGAGTCAGGCCAGATGCAGCTGCTGTCCATGGAGGCAGCGAGGGAGAGGCCTGCTGGGTGCTGCCTCTGGCCAGGACAAGCTCCTGGGGGTGCCCAGTTCCTGGCGAAGGGTGCATCGTGGTGAGGGCAGGGCAGGGCAGGGCGGTGGGTGGCTGGCGGCGGGCGGGGCGCTGGCAGCAGTGAGTTATCAGGGCTGGCACGTTCCTCCAGGCGGAGAGCCCCACAGAGGACCCCGCTCTGGGAATGGGGGTGACAAGGAGCCCAGGCTGCCCCCAGGCCTCAGCCAGTGGCGGGGAGGGGGCCCTGCCCTGGAGGAGGCTGGGCGAGGGTGCCTGACCTGTCGCTGTATGCTGCTGCCGCCGCCGGCTGGGCATATCTGTAGGCCGTGTAACCCCCCTGAGGGAGCAAGAAGAGGTGACCGATCAGTCTGGGAGTGGCAGCTGCCTGGGCAGCCCCAGCTCCCGTGGAAAGGAGCCCCCTTCCCAGCAGAGCCCCAAGCAGGGAGACTCCAAGCGTTCCCCGCGGCTGGGCCTGGCGGGAGCTGCAGGACCCGCTCGCCTCCCCAGGGGCCTCAGCCGTTGCCCAGCGCAATTCAGCATCACTTCCCTGGTGGCTTCAATGAGCTGTCATGTTGGACAAGCCCTCCGGTCCAGTGCAGGGCTCGCCTGGCTCAGGGCACAGGCGTCAGCACCGCTCTGCGCCTGCTGGAACCCCTTCCCTCGCCCTGCGCTTCGGCAGCCCCGGCCCTGCTGCGAGGAGCCTGGCCTGCATGCTGGCGCTTTTTCACCCTCAGCTCTTCACACGCAAGAGAGGCTGCTCTAATGGCTGGGCTGGAGCTCGGCCAGCGCTGGCTTGTGCGCTACGCTGGCTGCAGTAACGAGAGCAGGGGTCTCAGCTTGCTATTCTGCATGTTTGCTTTTCAGCCCCTCGCTTTGCCGAACGAATGCAAATGGAGAAACGAAACCCACCCTCCACCCATGGTTGCATTCGGCGCCAGCAGCAGGGAAGCCCAGCTGCATACTCCCAGCAGCTACCCAGCGAGAGGCAGGGTAGAGCGAAGGCCTTGGGGCCAGCCCAGCCTCCTCTCTGCCCCGCTCTTGTGGTGGGTTTCAGTCCAGCCGGCCTTGTCTTTGCCTGGTATCAGCAAGGAAAGGAGACGCGAAGTCCAGCAGGAGCCGGCCGTACTTACGTAAATTTCAGCACCATAGAATCCATCCTGGTAAAGGACCCTGCAGAGAGTCGAGACAGAGCCGGTGTCAGAGCTAGCACACGGCAGGCGGGGAGGGCAGGCTATCTGAAGGTGGGCGTTTGGTTTCCTCGTGGGCCAGACCTGGCTCCCCGCCTTGGCTCACAGCTGCGTGTCTGAACACATCCTGGGGTTCCTGGGCTGCAGTCTGCTCCCAGCCGTGACGAGACCAGTCGGGCCAGCTCTGGGCTGGCCTGGGAGTATGCACAATCGAGGGGTGACCATGTCTGTGGGCAGGGAAATCCAGGTGCCGGGAGGGCTGGAAGCAGGGAGGAGCTGGGGGTGGAGAGTGACGCTCCACAAAGCCTGAGGAGGAAGAAGTGGTCTGGCGGAGATGAGAGAGCAGCCACTCTCTCTGAGGTACGCACAAGCCCCTGCAGCAGAGGGTTGGTGCACAAATGCGGAGCCTGCGCGCACCATGGAAGGGGGAGGAGAGACTGCAGGAGGGAAGAATGCGGCGTAGGCGCGGGAAGTCAGTCTGTGGGCACATGGCTGCAATGCTAGCGGCAGGGCCAGCGCGTGTCTGTTTATGCAGGGCCAGGTTAGGGTTAGAAACCTGGAGTCTGTGGTGCTGGCAGGCCAGATGCCAGCTCTTGCCCACGCTGCCAGCATTAGCAAAGAGCTGACGCCCTGTAGCTGGAGACCAGAGCAGGTCACCTGGAGCTTAGCTTTGCTCAGAGGAGATAGTAGTCTTCTAAGGAGGTACATAGCGACCGGAGCTAAGTGACTGGTCTCTTGGGACTGGGAGCAACCTGTCCGTGGGACGATTTGTGGGGTAGTGACCCTTGCTGCAGTTTGTCAGCTGGCAAGGTAGCCTGGAGCAGGGACAGTCATTCATTTTTTGTCTAGATCCAAATTCCTTGATCAAAATCTAGTTGAGGTCCAGGTTCCACTGAAGATAATACTAACCCCCACGGTAACAATGCCAATAGGTGAAAAGGTCCCTGAGTCCATTCAAAGGCATGTGGAAATCCAGGCCTGGCCCGACGCTCCCTTGCTGACTGCCCCGGGACCGGAGGCTCTAAGGGCACTGTCTGACTCTGCTGGGAGCCTCAAGGTGAGCCGGCAGCTCCCGCTGGTTACTGGCTTGGTGAGAGCTAGTGACAGGACACACTGCCCTGGGCAAGCACTGACTGCCACCAGCTGCCCAAGCCAGCGGGCACAAGTCCTCGCCCCTGCAGCTACCCGGCACCCCAGCCAGCAGGGAGTGGGGGTGGGCTGTTCCTAGGGATAATCCCCTCCCCAGGAGCTGGAAGGAGGCACGGCACTTCCACAGAGCTCCACTCTGAAGAGTGACACCTCCTCTGAGCTGCACCCCCGCCCCCGTGAGAGTCACCCCCCAGGCCACACACAAAGGGTGCTCCCAGGAACCCCAGCCCAGGGGTTGGACTTCCCTAGCCACTCAGGGGCACCAGGTGTCCAGCCTCCCAATTCACAGCTGCCGTGCGACGGGCTGGGAAGAGCAGCCCCTCTCCTGCCAAGTCCCGCTGGGCCCCGCTGGCTGCTGGCTCCCCAGGATACTCACGCGCCGTAGGTGGGGATCGGCGGGGGCGGGGGCGCAGCACGGAACGTGTTGTAGACAGCTCGACCCCGGCCCCGTAAGTGAGCCCCTCGGTATGCAATGGCCGTCCCTGCGGCTGGGTAAGGGAACCCTGTGACTGCGGGACAGAGCGAGAGACATGAGCATCCCAGCGCAGCTCTCCAGCCAGCTCCTGGGCCGGCCGGAGGAGAGGGACGGGCCCCTCAGCAGCTGCCCCGAAGCTGGGGTGCCTGTGGCGGTACAGACCAGCCGCCCAGGCACCCTCTGCTCGCACCCCCAGCCAGTCACAGCCAGCACAAGCCGCAGGGGGAGCCAGCACCTGCCGTTGCTCAGACGCCTGGCTCAGGGTGCACACGCTGCAGCTGGGTGCTGGGGGGAGAGGGGCCCTCGGGGGGACGTAGCACCGGAGCCCTGGCATCTCTCGCCACTCAGGCAGATCTGAGAGCGGCTGAGGGGGGCCCGGCCCCTCCTTCACAGGGCCTCTGCTTCCTGCCCTAGTGGGGTAACATTCAAACTGCCCCTCACAACCCACCCACAGTGGTGTGAGGGGCCAACCCGCAGCCTGGCCCTGGTGTGGGAGACGGCCTGGCTGGAAGGAGCAGGTGCTGCCCCTGGAGAGCCCCACTAGTCAGCACAGAGCCCAGCCCCCTGCCATGAGGCACACCCAGGGGGTTTAGGAGCCCTTCACCGGGGTGGTACTCAGCTCACCATCACAGGGCACAGGGGCATTGCCATGGCAACCTGCCCACCCGCAGGGCTAGGGCCTGGCTTCGGCTTTGTTTCTGGCGGGTGCCACCAGGGGCTGTCACCCTCCCTGCTTTCCCAGCCGAGGGACAGGCTGGCCCGAGCAGCCTCTTGGGCGCCTCTTTGGCAGGTGGGCCGGGCAGCGCCAGACGTACCTGTGTAGAACTCGGGGCCATAGACAGCTCCCACCACCGGGTTCAGCTTCCAGCCTGCCAACAAACGGGGCAGTGAGCCCCCCAGGCACTGCAGAGAGCCACAAGCCTGCCTGTGCGGCCCCCACCCATTGTCGGCAGAGGGGAGATGGCCTGCGGCTGCTTCTCAGCCCAGCCATCGCCGCTCCGCACCCGGGGCCTGGCTGTCTCCTAGCCCACGGCCGTGAGGCCCAGCCGATGGCACGTACGCGCAGGCCACACCTCGCAATGCAAACGCTGCAGCCAGCGCAGGGGACCCCTCCTGCTCAGGGGGAGCCGGGTAGGAAGTGTCTCAGGAGAGCGCAAGGGGAGGGTCCTGGCACCTTGCACCCCCAGCCGTCGCTGGTTGCCCTGGGCTTCTCCCCCCCAGCCATCGCTGGTTGCCCTGGGCTTCCCGCCCCCCCAGCCATCGCTGGTTGCCCTGGGCTTCCCCGCCCCCGCAGCCATTGCTGGTTGCCCTGGGCTGCCCCACCCCAGCCGTCGCTGGTTGCCCTGGGCTTCCCCGCCCCCCCAGCCGTCGCTGGTTGCCCTGGGCTGCCCCACCCCAGCCGTCGCTGGTTGCCCTGGGATGCTCCCCCACCCACGCAGCCTCCTTCCTGGCATCCGCTGATGGGACTCTGGGTCTGGCTCTTGCTCGCTGCCAATCCTCCGTCCCACCCCTCCAAGCTCCCAGGGCTTGGCTTCCTGGCCCCACGGGCAGCTGAGTGCGCTGCTGAGCCCACCCCGGTGCCCTGCACCCGCCGCCTTACCATTGATGTAGGGGTTCGCAGCCTTTTTGTTCGTCATGACTCGGGCGGTGGCGTTATTCACCTGCAGAGGAGAGGGCACAGCACAGCTCACAGTCTGCACCAGAAACACTGCAGCCCCAGCGACCTGCTCAACAGCCTTAACATGCAGTGCTTTCAGCCTGGGCCTGGGCCATGCCAGTGACATGCTCACCAGGGCCAGGCAGAGCAGGGGAGCCGTAGGGCTGGAGTCCTCACGCAGCTCCTGCCCCAGGGCCTTCATCTGGATCCCAGCCAAGGGCTGCCTACATGCAGCGTCTCTGGCACACCATGACCCCAGCCTGCAGCCTGCTCCCGGAGGGCAGAGCGCTGTCCCACTGCTCACGTTCGGCAGCCATGCTGACTGCCCCAAGGTGCCGTGTGCTGGACTGCCTTGGCCGCTACCAGCTCCTTATGGTGAAAGGACATTTTAGCCCTGGGGGGCTGCAAAGAGGGCATGGACACAAGGCAGCAGGAGAGGCCAGTTACAGGCACGCTGCCTGTGCAGTGCGAGGCGCACTTCCTGTCCAGCGCCAGGCACGCTGCCTGTGCAGTGCGAGGCGCACTTCCTATCCAGCCCCAGGCATGCTGCCTGTCCAGTGCGAGGCGCACTTCCTAGCCAGCCCCAGGCACGCTGCCTGTGTAGTGCAAGGCGCACTTCCTATCCAGCCCCAGGCACGCTGCCGTGCAGTGCGAGGCGCACTTCCTATCCAGCGCCAGGCACGCTGCCTGTCCAGTGCGAGGCGCACTTCCTATCCAGCGCCAGGCACGCTGCCTGTCCAGTGCGAGGCGCACTTCCTATCCAGCCCCAGGCACGCTGCCTGTGCAGTGCGAGGCGCACTTCCTATCCAGCCCCAGGCACGCTGCCGTGCAGTGCGAGGCGCACTTCCTATCCAGCGCCAGGCACGCTGCCTGTCCAGTGCGAGGCGCACTTCCTATCCAGCGCCAGGCACGCTGCCTGTCCAGTGCGAGGCGCACTTCCTATCCAGCCCCAGGCACGCTGTCTGTGCAGTGCGAGGCGCACTTCCTATCCAGCGCCAGGCACGTTGCCTGTGCAGTGCGAGGCGCACTTCCTATCCAGCCCCAGGCACGCTGTCTGTGCAGTGCGAGGCGCATTTCCTATCCAGCCCCAGGCACGCTGCCTGTCCAGTGCGAGGCGCATTTCCTATCCAGCCCCAGGCACGCTGCCTGTGCAGTGCGAGGCGCACTTCCTATCCAGCGCCAGGCACGCTGTCTGTGCAGTGCGAGGCGCATTTCCTATCCAGCCCCAGGCACGCTGCCTGTCCAGTGCGAGGCGCATTTCCTATCCAGCCCCAGGCATGCTGCCTGTCCAGTGTGAGGCGCACTTCCTATCCAGCGCCAGGCACGCTGCCTATGCAGTGCGAGGCGCACTTCCTATCCAGCGCCAGGCACGCTGCCTATGCAGTGCGAGGCGCACTTCCTATCCAGCGCCAGGCACGCTACCTGTGCAGTGCGAAGCGCACTTCCTATCCAGCGCCAGGCATGCTGCCTGTCCAGTGCGAGGTGCACTTCCTATCCAGCCCCAGGCACGCTGCCTGTGCAGTGCGAGGCGCACTTCCTATCCAGCCCCAGGCACGCTGCCTGTGCAGTGCGAGGCGCACTTCCTATCGAGCGCCAGGCACGCTACCTGTCCAGTGCGAGGCGCACTTCCTATCCAGTGCCAGGTACACTGCCTGTCCAGCCCCAGGCACAATGCCTGGCTGGTGTGAGCAGTGAAGCCTGAAAGGACTGCTGAGCCTCCTGCTCTAGGCTGCTGAAGGAGCACTGGGAAGGTGAGGCCTGCGCTGGAGTGGGGCAGGGGACACGCTGATGCTCATAAACGGGGAGGGTCTAAGTCCCTGTCAGAGCCAGGTAAAATGCAGGAGGAGACTGCGCACGTTCCCCACCCCGCTTTGCAGGTCCCCTCAGTCCCGACCAACTGAGCCGGTGTGACAGAGCCCCCCAGCCCCGCTTTACGAACGGTGGGTTATGAATATAAATACGCAGAACTCAGAAATGCTTTGGACAAAATGTGGCTTGTGACCTGTCACTTCAGTGGTAGAACTGGCCGGAGCTGGAAACCCTCTTTTGTGTGGGTGGCATTTTTGTGGCTGCAGTGATAGATATTGTCTACATGTGTGTTCCAAACGTCTGGCTCTGTGAAGGCCTCAACAGCCGGCGTGGCCGCCCTATTGCGGGAGTGTGGCTGGCGCTTAGCCAACTAAGGGCCTCTAACGAGGGTGAATCCACAACAGAATCCATTGCCTGCAAATGACGGGGACCGTCTCCAACTTGGAGATCACTGTTACCCAAAGAGAACAATGGAATTCCCTCCTCCAGCTCTTGTCTTCAGCCTGCCTTGGAAATTGCCTGGCACACCCTGAGAGAGACAGATAACTCTTCTGGAGCCCCAGGTCAGGGTAAGATCATTTCTGTCCTGAGGCTTTCACCCGACATAACCTTTTCGTAACATGGCACACTACAATGAGAGACAATTCCACCACACACCCGCTTCTCCCAGTTGCATTTACTCTGGTTACGCTCCTACTAGAGAGGTTTGCAATACAGCAGTGTGCACCGAACGCAGCAAGGACCAACTGCGTTCATGTTTCTAACCCCCCACAGAACACGCCTTCCTAGCCAGCCCGCACAGACACATCTTCAAAAGCTGCTCATCGCCCTGCTAGGGACGTTGAGTAAACACGTAACCACCGAAAGCAGCTCCCCTCCCCGCCAGCCCGTTGGTGTCCCTGCTCCAACAGGCTCCTGCCCGCCCTTTCTCCCCCTTGCCACAGCAGGCAGTGGGGGCGGGCTCCCGCCAGCTCATTCACGCCAGGTAGCAGCATTTCAGCTGCCTCCCAGCGCAAACGGGGTCCTGCAGGGTTGGCATTTCCCCTCATAGTGGCGGGGGGAGAAAGGTGATGGTGGAAGCAGTGGAACTGACAAACCCCAAACTAGCTGGGACTCGGGCAGCCTTGCCAGGGTCATCGATTCCCCCCAACTGTGGCTCTGCAAAGAGCCGCAGCGAGGGAAAAGTGACAACATTTCACGGCACCCCAGCGTGCCACAGCAGGCCGCTGCCAACTGCTGGCTTAGGGTAAGAACTCACAAGCAGCTAGAAGTGTAGGGGGACCAGAGTTACCTACGCGCTTCTCTTTCGTGTGATTTGATAAGTATCACCTTGTCCCCACCTATAACCACTTACAGCCAACTGTTTTGCTTAATAAAAACTCTTTTGTCCATGTGCAAGCCCAGTGTAAATGGCTATTACCCGGCGCGCGCGACCCCGGGCAGAGTTCCCTTTCATTGACAAAGGGGGCTTACCTGACGTGCCCTGCTTGTGCAAATCTTTTGCACAGAGAGATGCGTTTATTTGGGTTTTGAAACCTTCTGGGGGTTGATTTTTGGGTGTTGTGCCCTAGAACTGCAACTGTGCTTAATCAGTGTCTGTGCGCTCTACAGGGGGGTGGCGACCCCAACGCTGGGCCTTGGCTGGGGGAAACCAGAGGATCTGGAGCAGCAGAGCAGGGTGATAGGGAGCCCCAGAGAGCAAGGAGGCAGGTGTCAATGGCCTGACCAGCACACTGGGGAACACCAAGGGGTCTCCTGTGCCTGCACCCCGCCACACTGGGCTCCCCACAGCTCTGCTGATGCTGTTCTGTTAACACCCCTGGACAAACCCTGAAGCACCCTTTGCTGTCTCAGACCTGTGCACCTCCACCCTGTGCCTAATGAGGCTGGCCGGCAGCTGCTGGGCACACGCCAGCAATGCCTGGGAGCGGAGGAAGACAGGGAGCCCAGACCACAACCCACGCTTGGTTCACTGGTGAACATCACTCAAGCTGCAGCTGAGCTCCCAGAGCTGAAGCTTGGCCGCTGGCCATCAGCACTGCCCCCACCTCCTTCCACACCCCTGGAGCCAGCCCTCGGCCACCCTCCTGCCCCGGTGCCCTTTGCTTCAGGCAACAAGCTCTCCTCTGAGCCTCAGTGCAATGCACCACTGGCCAGGCACATGCACAAGCACTCAGCAAATGCGCCGTCATCAGCACCACGAAGGGGGAGCATGCATGACAGGGAAGCTGCTCTCGGCTGGCCAGGGACCCAGTGCAGTGAATGCACCAAGGGGGAAGGAAGCCAGCAAAGTCCACCGCTCTGCTGACCATCTGCACATTCCTCTGGCAGAGCTGGAATTTCCCTCTGTGCCCGGCTGTGGGCTCGCTCCTCCCAGGCGGCAGAGGAACGGGCCAGGCGAAAGCAGGGGCGAGAGCGCAAGGCATGCGACATGAGGCCGGGCATGTTCAAGGGAGGCCAGGCGCCCGCACGGACGACATGGAGTCGGCAAGGCCAGTCACACTTATCTGAGCACCTCAATTTTCCGTCCCTCTACGATTGTGCCATTCAGCTTCTCTCGGGCCCGGTCGGCATCTGTGCTAGTTTCAAAAGTTACAAACCCAAAACCCTGTGAGCAGAGGAGAAAGGGGAGGGAGAGCGAGCGAGAGAGAAGGGAGTGGGGACAGAGAGAGCAGGTGAATCAGGACAGCTGGCACAGGAGGCTCCGGCAGTGTGCGTCAGGCCAGGTCCTGCGTGGAGCAAGCCAGGGGAGCCTGGCTGGGGTAGCCTCCCGGGTCCCCAGGACATGGGGAGACGGGACCAGGCAGGCAGGGAACGGCCAAGGGAAACACCCACTCCCCCAGGGACGTGGGCTCCCCCTGCTAGCGCGGAACAGGGGACGAGCCATCCCCTGCATGGGACAGAGGGATTGATTGCCCACCCCAGCCACCTGCCCTCCATCAGGGGAGCAGCCATTCCCCTTGCCCTGGCATGGGACAAAGGGCCTGAGCTGTGTCCCCTCCTGTCCCAGCTGGGGATAGAGGGACGGCGCAGCCATCCCATCTACCCCCTTCCACCGGCTGTCGCTCCTGTTTCACCCTGGTCTGGGACAGAGACTGATCCTCCCTCCCCTCCACAGGGCGGGGGGACCGACCCACCACCCCTCCCCCCCACAGGGCGGGGGGACTGACCCATCACCCCCATGGGACTGACCCACCACCCTTCCCCCACCCAGGGCAGTGGAATCGACCCACTATCCCCATGGGACCAACCCACCACCCCTCTGCCACACAGGGCAGTGGGATAGACCCATCACCCCTCCCCTACACAGGGCAGAGAGACTGATCCTCCCTCCCCCACAGAGGGCAGGGGGAGCCGAGCCACACCCCCGGTGAAATCCCTTCTGGCCCCACAAGGGGAACAGTGGCAGGGGCAGGCGCTTGTCCGGGGCCCGTTGCTGTGCCTGAGCCCGGCGCGGGCTGGTGGGACGCAGGTGCAGGGAGTGTGGGGCAGGACCCTGGCCACAGAGAAGGCAGGGCAGGGAGAGAGAGAAGCAGGACAGCAGTGAGTCAGGAAGAGCAGGGGAGACGAGGCCCTGGGCCCCTCCCCGAGCGGCGCCTTTGCTGGGAGAAACGCACATGTCACAGCTCAGCCTGGCCCGCTCCCGGGGCTGCTGTAATGACGCCAGCATCGGGCTGCACCCACCTTGGAGCCGCGCTCATTGAAAATTATCTCCACGTCGAGGATCTTCCCAAATTGCTGCAATCAGAGCGAGCGGGGTGAGCATGGTGCCCAGGCTCCGCCGAGCGGCCCCTCTCCCCCAGGCATGCAGGAAGCAGGTGGAGCCCAGCCCACGTACACCTGGCCAGGTGCACGCAGGCGGAGCTAAGCCCAGCACCGGATGGACAACTTCATTCTCTGCTGCGCAGCCCTTGCAGGAGGGCCCTGGGGCTGGGGCCCCCTGTTAGCCGGCCTGCCAGGCTGGGCCAGAGCTCCAGGGGCCTGGGTGCACCTGTTAACCTGCCAGGCTGAGCCAAAACCCTGGGGGCTCCAGGTAATTTGTTGGGCTGGGCCAGGCCTGGAAGTGGGGCTCCAGTAAGGGTGGCTGGAGATAGCGCCCAGGATGTGCCACGGGCAAGAGGCAGAGGTAAGGCGAGCACAGGGGCATGGTTACTTCAATGTTTGCACTGGGAGGCTCCCTGCCCTGCCTCTTCCTGGGGCCCCCAGGAGTGCCGGGGCTGGCGCACACGCTGGCCATACGCACCCCGAACATTTGCCGCAGGTCTGGGTCTCGGAACCGGAAGGGGATGTTGGAGACGTGTAACCTCTTGGGCTGCTGCTTGTCTGTGTTCTCGGAGGAATGGAGCTGTTGGCTGTCTGTCTGTGCAGCTTCATCTGTCTGCTGGAAAAGAGGATGCCAGAGCCCTCAGCTCCCTGCAGCAAGGCAACACCCCACCAACAGCCAGTGCCCCATGCGGTCCCTGCAGCATGGCTAACCGCAACGTGAGAAGGGCTCTGTCCCTCCCGCTGCAGTCCCTTGCCTGGGAACCTCAGCAAAACAGGGGAGGGCCACTGCGAAGTCTGCCCTGCCCAGTGTACCAGGTCGGTGTCAGGGAGAGGGTGCCCTGCTGGTCACTGTGCCAGGGCACTCTGCCAAGGCCTCGCTCCTGCCGGCCAGGGCTGGGGCCAGGCTCCGCCCTGCCCTGGTTCCTCGCTCCCGCCGGCCAGGGCTGGGGCCACACTCTGCCCTGGTGCCCTTTAGCTGCCCACTGCAGCACAGTGCTGCAGGCCTCCCCCTCATTCCCTCCCCAGCAGGGCAGGAACGGCAGCAGCAGTGCTTGCGCCATGGGGCGGAGGGGTGACCTATCTGAGGGCCGGGAATCAGCCGTGTGCTCGGGCCCAGGGTTACCTTTATCCCCCAGGCACCTCCTCTCACCTACGCCCCAAAGGAGTGAGTGCCTGGCCTCCTGGCGCACAGAGCAGGGCAAGGACAGGCACCAGAGAGAGGAGACACCGGAGCGGCCCTGCCAGCTCTGCCCCTGCTGCGGGGATGCTGGGGCCAGGAAGGGCTGAAGCACTCAGGCCCTGGAGAACAGGGGACGAGCAAGCACTGGGCAGGGACATGAGGCTCAGCCAGAGACAGGGAGAGGGGACGAGAGGAGAACAGGGAGAGGTGTGAGCGCAAGGGTGTGAGACTGAGTGTGTGAGGGACTGTGAATGGATGAGGGGGAGTGTGTGTGGCTGAGAGTCTGAGTGTAACTGTGACACTGCTGCGTAGGGTGTGTGCACGTGGGGGTGTGAGTGTGTGAGTGAGACGTTGCACGTGGGGCTGAGCCAGTGCCTGGAGCTAGAGGCCCCAGCATGTGGGGGTGAGACTGAGTGCACTGGGGCGTGGGAGGGTCACCTGAGGGGTGAGATGCAGCACATGGGGGATGCAACACTGAATGCCCATGCGTGTGAAAGAGTGTGGAGGGGTGACAGTCAGGTGGGGGTGAGATTGAGTGTGTGCGGGGGGTGAGATTGACTGTGGGATTCAGTGTGTGCGGGGGGTGAGATTGAGTGTGGGATTCAGTGTGTGTGGGGGTGAGATTGAGTGTGGGATTCAGTGTGTGGGGGGGGGTGAGATTGACTGTGGGATTCAGTGTGTGTGGGGGTGAGATTGACTGTGTGGGATTCAGTGTGTGCGGGGGGTGAGATTGAGTGTGTAGGGCGGTGGGATTCAGTGTGTGTGTGGGGGGGTGAGATTGACTGTGGGATTCAGTGTGTGTGGGGGTGAGATTGACTGTGTGGGATTCAGTGTGTGCGGGGGGTGAGATTGACTGTGTAGGGCAGTGGGATTCAGTGTGTGTGGGGGGGGGTGAGATTGACTGTGTAGGGGGGTGGGATTCAGTGTGTGCAGGGGGTGAGATTGACTGTGTGGGATTCAGTGTGTGCGGGGGGTGAGATTGAGTGTGTAGGGCGGTGGCATTCAGTGTGTGCGGGGGGGTGAGATTGACTGTGTAGGGGGGTGGGATTGACTGTGTAGGGGGGTGGGATTCAGTGTGTGCGGGGGGTGAGATTGACTGTGTAGGGGGTGGGATTCAGTGTATGGGGGGTGAGATTGACTGTGTAGGGGGTGGGATTCAGTGTGTGCGGGGGTGAGATTGGCTGTGTAGGGGGTGGGATTCAGTGTGTGCGGGGGGTGAGATTGAGCGTGTAGGGGGTGGGATTCAGTGTGTGCGGGGGGTGAGATTGAGCGTGTAGGGGGTGGGATTCAGTGTGTGCGGGGGGTGAGATTGAGCGTGTAGGGGGTGGGATTCAGTGTGTGCGGGGGGGTGAGATTGAGCGTGTGCGGGGTGGGATTCAGTGTGTGCGGGGGTGAGATTGAGCGTGTGCGGGGGGTGAGATTGAGCGTGTGGGGGGGTGAGATTGACTGTGTAGGGGGTGGGATTCAGTGTGTGTGGGGGGGGTGAGGATTGACTGTGTAGAGGGTGGGATTCAGTGTGTAGGGGGTGAGATTGACTGTGTAGGGGGTGGGATTCAGTGTGTGCGGGGGGTGAGATTGAGCGTGTAGGGGGTGGGATTCAGTGTGTGCGGGGGGTGAGATTGAGCGTGTAGGGGGTGGGATTCAGTGTGTGCGGGGGGTGAGATTGAGCGTGTAGGGGGTGGGATTCAGTGTGTGCGGGGGGTGAGATTGAGCGTGTAGGGGGTGGGATTCAGTGTGTGCGGGGGCTGAGATTGAGCGTGTGCGGGGGCTGAGATTGAGCGTGTGCGGGGTGGGATTCAGTGTGTGCGGGGGTGAGATTGAGCGTGTGCGGGGGGTGAGATTGACTGTGTGGGATTCAGTGTGTGCGGGGGGTGAGATTGAGCGTGTAGGGGGTGGGATTCAGTGTGTGGGGGGTGAGATTGACTGTGTAGGGGGTGGGATTCAGTGTGTGCGGGGGGTGAGATTGAGCGTGTAGGGGGTGGGATTCAGTGTGTGCAGGGGGTGAGATTGAGCGTGTAGGGGGTGGGATTCAGTGTGTGCGGGGGCTGAGATTGAGCATGTGCGGGGGCTGAGATTGAGCGTGTAGGGGGGTGAGATTGACTGTGTGGGATTCAGTGTGTGCGGGGGGTGAGATTGAGCGTGTAGGGGGTGGGATTCAGTGTGTGGGGGGTGAGATTGACTGTGTAGGGGGTGGGATTCAGTGTGTGCGGGGGGTGAGATTGAGCGTGTAGGGGGTGGGATTCAGTGTGTGCAGGGGGTGAGATTGAGCGTGTAGGGGGTGGGATTCAGTGTGTGCGGGGGGTGAGATTGAGCGTGTAGGGGGTGGGATTCAGTGTGTGCGGGGGCTGAGATTGAGCGTGTGCGGGGGCTGAGATTGAGCGTGTGCGGGGTGGGATTCAGTGTGTGCGGGGGTGAGATTGAGCGTGTGCGGGGGGTGAGATTGACTGTGTGGGATTCAGTGTGTGCGGGGGGTGAGATTGAGCGTGTAGGGGGTGGGATTCAGTGTGTGGGGGGTGAGATTGACTGTGTAGGGGGGTGAGATTGAGCGTGTAGTGGGTGGGATTCAGAGTGTGTCGGGGGACTAAGCCAGGCTCTCCCTGCTGCAGCGTCCGAGCCCAGGCAGGGCGTGCGCAGGAGAGGGGTGAGCGTGCTCCTCCCTGGGCAGGCAGGGAGCCCTCTCGTGAGAAGTGCAGGGCACCGCGGCGCCTGCCCCGGGGGACAGCTGGTCTCGCACTGCCAGCGGGTGGCATTGCCAGCACAGGGACCCGGGGCTCAAAGCCCACACAGGGCTCCCAACGCCCCATCTCCTTGGTGCCCCCACACCCCAGTCTGCACGACGGGCGGGCGGCGTGTGCCGAGCGCGTGGGGACTGCGCGCGGGCGCCTGTGCAGGGAGTGGGGAGCCGCGTGTGCGGGGAGGGAGCTGGCCGGCACTCCCTGCGGAGGCTGGCCGGGGAATGCTACCTCAGCACTTTCCACAGCAGGCTGCATTACAGCCACCCGCCTGAAGCCATCTGACTGGCAAGCAGCCAAGTGATCCAAATGACAGGAGAGCCCAAGGCGCTGGCGACCACAACCGGCCGCTGCCCAGGGTGTGGGCACAGCAGCTGCTGCTCAGCCGAGGTCCCTGCCTGCATAGCCAGTGCTGCTCTGCTCTGGGGCAGGGCAGAGCGCTGAGCCCAGGCTAACGCTGGCATGGGGCAGGGGCTTGTGAGCGCTCTGCCCTGCCCCTCGGCTCCTGCAGCCAGGCGTGTGACCCCAGGTCACCGCTCCATACCCCCCTTCTCAGTGTACTTGCCACCCACCTCCCCGGCTGGCAAAGTGCCCTGTGCCCCGAGACCCACTGACGGCACCTGCCACACTCCCGCCTGGGGCCAGAGGCCCCCGAAGCCCTGTGTGGCCCAGCTCTGCACCTCCTCTCACCTGACACGCCCGGCCGCCCAGCCAGGGCTCCAGGGGGACGCTTACCGAGACCGTCTGTGTCCCCGCGATGGACTGCGTGCTGGCATCGGGGCCCGGCGGCTCGGCATGGCTCTGTGCGGGGGTGTAGAGGGTCATGGCGTGCTCTGGTACTGTGCTCTGCCCCGAGTAGTCCTGTGTGGGGTGGGGGTGGGGGTGGGGGTGGGGGTGAGCGTATTCGGCTGGAATTCCATTCTGGGGAGGCGGAGGATACTGGGTTGGGGGGTAGGGCTGAGCCATCGCGTCGGGAGGAGCCGTGGCGTCCTGGTTACCCTGCAGAGAGACAGAAAAGCTGCTGACTGCCAGCCCCACCCAGAGCCCGAGCGGGGGCCCAGGGGGGGAGGCCTGGGGACCTCGAGGGCTGGAGGCCGTATCGTCATCCACAGACCAGAGCAAGACAGGCTAGCAGGGCGCTGCCCCAGGGACGGGAGTTTGCGGGGGGCTGGGCCCATAGGAAGGGGCAGAGAAGGGCAGACCTGGGGCGAGCTGCCCCCCGGGGGAGTGGCTGGCCATGCTCTGCAGCAGCTGAGCCCACTTTTGTCCTCCCCGAGGGAGCAAGCTGCATTACAGCCGCCCAACTGAAGCCATCTGACTGGCAAGCAGCCAAGTGATCAGACCTGCAGCGCTGTCTGAGCTGAACGGCCGGCCTGGCCTCGGGGCCAGGGCAGCACCTGCCTGAGTCAGGTCCTGAGCTGCCCTCCCAGGCGCAACCTGCCACACGCACCTGGCCCATGCCAGCCCTGGAAGAGGCGCCAGCCTGACGCACAAGCAGAAGCCCCCAGACCCCTTCCAGATGACTGGTGAGACCGACGGGTGCGGAAGGCAGCAGCAGGGACTCAGAGGTGAACGGCTCCAGGCTCCAGACGCTTTAAAATGGCTCATGGACTATGGCAGGGTGCTCTGCAGAGCCCTGGTCTGTGTCTTGCTTGTCAGCCCGGCCCCCTTCTCTGGCCAGCACTGGGGCAGCACCGGGACCTGACCCAGACTCAGCAGGGGTCACCGAATGGGTGAGGGGCGACCTGGGAGCCTGGCTGCAGCTGACTCCTGCTGAGCACAGGCTCCTGGAGACGGGTCTGTCAGCCAGGGGTTAGGCGGCCCGTTGGTGCGTGGCTGAGGTCAGATCCTGCCTCTAGACAGGACCAGCCCACGTTTGGGATCTGGTCAGAGACCAGCCAGCATGTCCTGCACAAGCAGTGCCCAGACCTGGCCCTCACATGTGGCCAGGCAGCGGGACAGCCAGCGAGTGAGCAGCTCTGCTGAAGGCCCTTCCAGCACAAGGGGCTGGCCAAGAGGCACATGGTTCTCAGCACACGGCCAAGGACTATGATGATTTGGGCTATCGCCAGCATTGAGCGTAACCCAGATCCCAGCGGGGCTTCCTGCCAGCTGCAGCACAGGTTCTAGTTCACTGCCACGAGCTCCCATTCGGCACAGGGAAATCGGATGCCCCTGACTGGGGCAGGGCCAGTGCCGGGGTCTGTCCTGCCCTATCAGCCAGGAGCATGTATCAAGACACAGCCTAAGCCAGCAGATCCAGAGAAGTGATTGTTTCTCTTTATTCGGCTTTGGTGAGGCCGCATCTGGAGTTCTGTGTCTAGTTCTGGGCCCCCAGTTATAGGAAGGATGTGGATACACTGGGGAGGGTCCAGCGGAGGGCGACCAATATAATTAGGGGGCTGGAGCATATGACCTGTGAAGAAAGGTTGAGGGAATTGGGACTGTTTAAGTCTGCAGAAGACTGAGGGGGGAATTTGATAACAGCCTTCAACTTACTGAAGGGAGGCTGCAGAGAGGCTGGAGAGAGGCTGCTCACAGTGGTCACGGATGGCAGAACATGGAACAATGGTCTCAAGTTGTGGATGGGAAGGTCCAGGTTGAACATTAGGAAAAACTTTTTCACTCGGAGGGTGGTGACGCATTGGAATGGTCTATAGACCCAGGGAAGTGGTGGAGTCTCCATCCCTGGAGGTGTTTAAGTCTCGCCTCGACAAAGCCCTGGCTGGGCTGATGTGATGGGTTTGGTCCTGCCTAGGGCAGGGGGCTGGACTCGATGGCTTTTTTAGGTCTCTTCCAGCTCTGTTGTTCTACGATTCTATGATAAGCCTAGAGCTGCCAAGACTCCTGCACAACCGTGACGTGCAGCAACCAGGATCCGGACGAGACGGACCTTGCCTGGCCATGGGGAAGTTTGCTGCCTTGATCAGATTGGCGAGCCTGCCACTGTGGGCCTAGCATCGGTATTCTGCTTGCTGGGTAGTTGTTCATAAACGGAGAGCCAGGGTATTACTGAGTAAGGCTCTGTCACAGGTAAAAGCTCCTGAGCCCCAGGAACTGGGTGAGCCGGGTAGTTACATTAACTGGGCTAACCTTGGGCCCTAGGGACTGGGTGCATTCCCCAGCCCCTGCTGGGCCAAGCCCTGGGCCAGCAGCCCCTCACCAATGCCCACAGGGCAGGCCGGCCCCCTCAGCCTGTGCTGCTGATTGCTGCCGGACACGCGGCCAGGCCTAGCTCTCCCGGAACCTGCCTGCTGGGCTGCCCACGCCCAGCCCAGCCCAGCCCAGCCCTCGTGGCCCAGCTGAGACAATCCAGCCGAGCTGGGTCCGAGCAGGGCAGCGCTACACCCAGCGCCCTGAGCCGAGCTACCTCTGGGCCCTGATGGGCACAACCGAGTGTCTGCTGGGGTCACAGACACCGACTTTCCACAGTGCCCAGGGCTGCTCGCCCCACTGCTCTGCCCTAGGCCCCCTCCCCAGGCCCCCTCCCTTCCAGCTTCCTTAGCCCTGCAGAACAGCTGGCTGATAGGGCCCACCAGCAGGCCTGAGAGGAGCTGAGGGGGCTGCCGGGGGTGCTCAGCACTCCCTGTTTTCCCTCTGTGGGTGCTTCTGGCCGGGAGATGGCAAGGACAGGGCATGCTGTGGGGTGGGGACTGCACGGACCAGGCAGAAGCACAGCTCGGGGAGTGCCTCTCCCCTCCGCCACCGGCACCCGGCCTGACAACCGCGTTCGTCCGGGCTGCTCACTGGGCTCGTCAGCCCAAGTATTATTTCATCCAGGGACCATTAGGTTCCCCGGCTTTGCTGCTTGCTGTCTCTGGGGCTGCTGCCTGCAGTGCGGCGCCTCAGATCTATGGCTGCCTCCTGCCAGGGAAGAGGACGGGGAGCCGCTCACCTGCTCAGTGGGGATGGGAACACAGGGCCTGCAGGGTCCCAGAGACGTGGGGGGAGAGGGGCCAGGGAGGGACTCTCGGGCACTGCGGAGGCCCAGAGGAGACGGGAGAAAGGCGACGGTTTAGCTGAGTGATGCTCATGCATGTCGCTGGGGACCTGGCTGCTCCTCTGCTCTCCACAGGCTGCACTGAGTGTTCCCCTGTGCTCAGACTGCTCTGCTCCAGAATAGGCCCTGTCCCACAGAGCCCCAAAACCCCCTGCTCCTCCAGGCTTCCCATCCAGAGCTCTGCAGCAGCCCAGGGGCTGTGCCTGACTTATGGGCTCTCTCTGACTGGTGTGCAATGCCAAGCCCTCCCGCCGGGAGCTCCCCACAGCCCCACTGCAGCCCAGGGGCCTGCACCCAGGAGCGCTGAGCTCCAGGCCAGGACTGAGCAGAGGACGCCATCGAGCGGAAAATGCTCGGACAGCAGGCGACGGGGCAAAGCTCAGAGCAGAGGCCAGCACTGGGGGGGAAGCCCCAGTGCTAGTCACCCAGGGAGGCCTAAGCTGCAGAGCTGGAGCAGTACCAGCCCCCGCCACCTCTGTCCGCGAGCTCCCAGTGAGGGGCCATGCAGAGCTCTGTGCTGAGCCGTGAGACAGACAGACGCAGCAGCCAGCCCTGGGCAGGGCGGAGCTGGCCCCTGGCACCAGGAGGTGCTGGGAGGCTTGAAGAAGCAGGTGGGACTGTATCCTGCACGTCCTGCCCTGAGCCACGTACAGGGGCACCCGGAGGACAGCGTGGATGGGGACCGTCTGCATCTCCAGCACATGATCTTGTGAGTGTTAATGGCGCACGGCCGCGTTGGAGAACAAGCAGACAGCCTGCAAGGGAGCGCAGAGGAAGGAAGCCAATACTGATGACTGAACAGCGACCCAGCTGGAACTGAGAGCCAGCCGCTCTCGATCCACCGTCCTGCCCGGCACACAGCAGGGCTCCCGAAGGGCCGGGCAACAGGCAGCTGCCAAAAGGACGCCTGGGGGCGTGCACACGAGCACCTACGCTCTCCTGCCCACTGGCTGTGCCACGCTGGGCATCCACCCCCTGCCACCCCCTGCCACAAGCCGGCCCTGGCCACTGCCAGGCTGGAACGCAGCTCTCTTGGCAAGGCTGGCTGGGCTGAGGAGAGAGGCTGGAAAGACAGGAAGCTCCTGCAAGACACGGCCACGTGCCCTCGCTTGGCACCACGTGGCACCCAGGCTGGCACTGCTGACCGCTCCCGAGCACCCCCACCTGCTGAGCTGTCCTGTGCTGCACCTGCCTGACAAGCGCACTGCCTCCCCTCGCACGCTGGCGCCCGCCAGACGGGCCGTGCAGCAGGAGAACATTACCCCTGAGAAGCACTGACTGACCCCCATCACTTCTCAGGGAACCACTGCCCGGTGCCCATCCCATTACCCACAATGCCTTGCCAGCCCCACAAGCAGTGCTGCAAGGCCATGGGAACTTGTGCACCCCACACACCTGGGCAGGGCTGCGGTGGCTACGCGCAGGCTTGAGCCAGTGAGTGCCTGGGAAGGGCTCCCCCAAGGGAGCCAATGTCCAGCTCTGCCTGGCACAGAGGGCAGGAAGGGCTGGAGATGGGGTCCCAGCCCGGAGCTCAGGTACCCTCCTCACAGACGCTCAGCAGAAGGGTTGTCAAAGCAGCTACTGCCGCCCCACCGGCCCAATCCCAGTGGTCACCAGCGCCAGGTGGGGGCCCACCCAGGCTGGGGCCGTGGGGCCCTCTCAAGCCCCAGGGTCTCCGCTGGGCACATAAGAACGATCACACCAGGTCAAACCAAAGGTCCATCCAGCCCCGCGTGCGTCCTGTGTGTCATCAGTGAGCAGTGCCGGGTGCCCCAGAGGGAGTGAACAGACCAGGTACTGCTCTCTCTGTGGCCGTCCATCTCCAGCCTCTGGCAAACAGGCCAGGGTCACCATTCCTATCCAGCCTGGCGACTTCTGTGACGTCATCGAGCTCTTCTTCAAACCCTGCCGTAGGCCTGGCCTTCACTGCCTCCTCTGGGCCTGGCCAGCTCGGTCGCACAAGGAGCCCGTCTTCTGCCCGTCTGGGGTAAATTCCCCCCCCGGGGACATGCCCCTCTGCACCGTCCGGGGCACCTCTCTGCGCTACCCCAGCCATGTCCCTCTGCAGCCCTCTAGGACGTGACCGCCTGCACTGTCTATACACTGACACAGCCCTCTGTGCCAACGCCCCCCAGAAACAGCCCTCTCTCCCGCCCCCACCACGTGGCTCTCTGTGCGACACTCACTGTCACAGCCCCCTCCACCACCCTCCTGCCAGGCCCTGCCTCTCTGCTGCGCCCCCATTTCACCTGAGACATGCCCCTCGGCACTCCCCTGCTGCATACAAGCCAGCTGTCTTGGGGTGTCTCACCCTCTGCTGGTGGCTCCGTCCTGCCCAGCCCTGTGAGGCTCTCACCTCTCACCTCAGGCACAGCAGGCTGGCTGCACAGTTCTCTGCAATACACATGAAGTTGGCTGAATGCAGATGACTTTGCACCGTTTACTGCATGAATATTTCATGCTGTCTCAGCTCCTTGGCTTCCAGCTGATGGAGTCACCAGGCCTGTGCTGGACCCTGCCCAGAGAACGGACATCGTCCATCCCCGCTGCACTGGGAGCAGGGGCGTGCCCATGAGCGTAGAGCAGACAGGAGCGCTTTGCCCAGCCGTGGCCCCATGTCCCCAGGGGACCAGCCCTGGCCCTGACCAGGGAGCTCTGCAGCTGGGAACTGCCCCTAGGCTGGGATCCACAGAGGATCACAGCCACAAACGAGCAGGCAGACCTCCAGACAAGCCGCCTGTCGGGTGGGAAACTCCTGGGCGGTGGGTGCTGAGCCCCAGCGCCCTGGACCTCCGTGGCCAGCTAGGGAAGGGCTTGTCCTCACTGCAGGACAGGTGCTCCCTGGTGTCGTCTCTGCACGCACTCACCCACCGGGAGCTGTGCGGAGGATATGGGAGAGCAGAACAGAGAGGCGGTGTCCCCCTGCGCTACTGGCTCCCACATCACCAGCGCTCAAGCAGCAGCCCCAGTGAACCAGGGCTACAGATGGGTGTGCGGGCAGGCGTCGGGTAAAGGCCTGGCTCGAGTCCCACCTGGGCTAACCCTGCGGTGACGACAAGCCCTCAGCCTCGCTGGGAGCCCGGCTTGGCACTGCGCCCACCCAGCCACCCACGCCTCACGCAGCTGGGCAGGCTCAGGCTCAGGCTGGATCACGAGCTCTTGGGTCCCCCTGCTCTGCGCTCCCAGCGCCAGGTTCCAGTCCAAGGCCAGACATCCGCACTGCAACTAAGCAGCCCTGCTGGCCAGCCCAGGGAGCCCAGCTAGCATCCTGCTGCAGAGCAGACTTGTCCCCAGACATACAGCAAAGACCTGCCCTGGTCACGGCTCCCTGGGGCCCCCCTGACAGCGGGCCAGAGTGAGCTGGGATGCGAGCACGGGCACAGAACAATGGACATCCAGGGACTCTGCATTCAGGAAGACAAAAGACAGAATCACAGAACCACAGGGCTGGAAGGGACCTCAGGAGGTCATCTAGTCCAGCCCCCTGCTTCAAGCAGGATCAACCCCCACTAAGTCATCCCAGCCAGGACCTTGTCCAGCCAGGACTTCAAAACCTCAAGGGATGGAGAACCCACCACCTCTCTAGGCAACACATTCCAATGCTTCACCACCCGCCTGGTGAAGGAGTTTTTCCTAATATCCAACCTACACCTCTCCCTCTTCAACTTCAGGCCATTGCTCCTTGTTCTGCCATCTGACACCACTTAGAACAGTTTCTCACCATCCTCTTTACAGCTCCCCTTCAGGAAGTTGAAGGCTGCTATCAAATCACCCCTAAGTCTTCTCTTCTGTAAACTAAACAAGCCCAAATCCCTCAGCCTCTCCTCATAGGTCCTGTGCTCCAGACCCTTAATCATAACAGACTAGGGGCCCTGGGTGGAGGGGGAACAGCTGTCACTGGCCAAGAGACAAAGGAGGAGTTCCCAGCAGGAGGGGACTCAGGTGAAGGGTGGGGCCCAGCTCTGCACTGCACAGATGCCCCAGAGCCGGGGGGCTCCCTCTGCAGTAAGCACTGTCAGGGGACTGGATTTTTATACTGGATATGGAGGCCATTTTATGTGTCAGTTATATCTACTGGCCCCAAGCTCTGTGCCGGGGCCATGTGCGGTGTCTGATGAAAGCTGAGGGTGCCCTGAATCTGTGTGTGCCACTTACAGGTCTGTGTCGTGTGGGTAGGCAAAGTTACAGATGGTGCCGTGTCAGAAAACGTTTGCATGCTAAGCTTCACAAGGGGAGGTGGGAACTCAGCCCCAGCCAGGACATTGGGCTAAACAGTGAGGTGGAAACCAGGTGCTCAGATGACAAATGCACATCCCCGACGCTGGGACTTGTCAGTGGGATGCAGCCCACTGGTCAGGTGCCCTCGGCTGGGCAAAGGACCCGAAATGGGGTGCCCAGGCATCGTCCCACCTGCCATGGAAATGACAGGGGCGTGTTGGCAAAACCAGCGACCAATGGCATTTTGCCACAGCAGCTCACCTGGGTCAGATGGGGCAGATTCTCCATCGCCTGATGGGCAGAAGAAAGGGCTTTGTCCCTGGACACAGGAGAGAACCATGAGGTGGACCTAGCAGTGTCCATCTTGGGGAGAGAAGCTGTTGTTCCGTTCCAAGGAGCCATACACCAACATGCCGACCCCAGCTGGCCGGGTCTACGTTTCTCCAGTAACTAAAACTATGTAACCTGGAATGGACTTTCAGAGGCTCTCAAGAATCAGGCTAGAACACTGCTGGCCGCAGCAGCAGCTGTCACTGATGTACGTAAATTATCGCTTTAACCGTTTCTCTCGAACCCTGTTCTTCCTTTCTTGTTAATAAACTTTTAGATGCTGAGATCGGAAGGACTGGTAAGCGTGCTGCCTTGGGTAAGGTCCAAGTATACACTGGACAGGGACTGAGCCTGGACCCTTTGAGTGCCAGAAGAATCTGTGTGGAGTTGCTGAAACAGGTCTAAGAACCGCTCTCCTGACTTTGGGGTTGTTGGTCTGGACTGATAAAGCAGCTGGGAAGTCTGTGGGTTTGCTCGTGTGGCTTCTGGCTGGCCAGTGGGGCTGGCAGAGATATTTATGTGGCTGGTTGGATTTGCCTTAGTGAGAAGGAAATCCCAGCCTGGGGCTGCAAGTGGCCTGGTTTAAGCAAAGATACCCTGGGTTGATTTCTCCAGCTGTGCCCAGAAATGCATGGGGCAGTGACTCACCACAGGCATCTCACACAGTCCCCCCCACCATGGTAACTCACCATGCATCAAAGCCCACCAGTCCGCAACAGATCACTGTTCCACCTCCCACCAGAGCCACCTGGACAAGGGCATCCCCTCCTCCCCATACTGCAGCTTGCTATAGGTCACGGCTCCCCTGGATCTCCGTTCTCTTCCCATGGACAGGCCCCCAGTGACCCCAGCTCCCCCAACAATGAATTGCTGCTACTCACAGCACCTGACACCTTCCTGGGAAGAACAAGCACCCGCTAGGGCATGGGGGCTGGCCACACGTCAGCAGCTGCTGTGCGAGGGGCTGACACAGCTGTGCACCCACTGACAGAGAAATCCCCAGCCCCTCTGCGCTGGGCACGTCAGGAGTTGGACTGATCATTACATGCAAATTCCCAAAGGCACAGACACCTGACCCCGCAGTGCACACAGCCCCCCATGGTCCTGGTCCATACAGACAACCCCAACTTACCATACCTAACAACCACCCACAGAGACTGTCCCCCGCCCCACACACCCACAGAGACTGTCCCCCGCCCCAGACACCCGGAGCCTGACCCCTGCCCCACACATCCACAGAGACTGTCCCCCGCCCCACACACCCACAGCCTGTCCCCCACCACAGACACCCACAGCCTGTCCCCCGCCCCACACACCCGGAGCCTGACCCCCGCCCCAGACACCCACAGAGACTGTCCCCCGCCCCACACACCCGGAGCCTGACCCCCACCCCACACACCCAGAGCCTGTCCCCTGCCTCCATTCACAGGATTTAACCTCGTTATATGGTGTGTGAGCTCCGCTGTCCCACAGTAACCCAGTGTGTGCCTCTCTGCCCTGCCTTCCTATATAGAGGGTGATGGGAATTTCCAGGTGCCAGCCTCCCTCCCTACCAACATAGCCCTCTGCAGCCTGAGCCCAGGGCCAGGAGGGGTGTCACCAAGTGACACCTTCTGTGGGGGGCAGGACAAAGGCTGGAGCGGGAGCCTGGATGTGGGTCAGGCTGGGGAGGCGAGAGGAGAGCCAGGGCTCTTCCAGCCCCCTCACCCCATCTAGGGATGGACCGTATTGACGGATTCTGGGTTTTGTTCTACTCGGCGTCCTGGTCATGGTGTGTTCTACCTGCTGGCTGAGTCACAGCTGGCTGCAGATGGAGGTGCAGGGTCCGGTGACTCCCACAGCTATCCTATCAGAGATCCCAGGGCTGAAAGAGTCCAGCCCCCTTCCCAAAGCAGGGCCAACCCCAACTAAAGCTCAGCGATGCTGGCTCCTTGGAAAAGCCCCGGGAAAGCCTGGTACAAGAGAGAGCAGAAAGGGAGGCAGTGCTGGCATTCGCACGGGCCGAGAGCCTCGGCACATGAGGCACTGCAGGGAGGGAGCTTTCAGCACCAGCAGAAGCCTCTCACATAGAAACCCAGCAAGCAGCTTGTTGGGCTGCTCCGTTCCATGTCTCACCCAGCCACACAGGGGGTTGGGACTGAAGGCCCTCACCTCCCACCTTCTGAGCTGCGTGGGAAAGGGGTTTCCATTTCGCAATCACTACAAGGTAAATGCATGCGAAAACCCCTTCCCCTGCCAGAGGCACACGTGCCCACGTGTGCTCCTACGTGCATGCTCTCTCACAACCTAGCACGCTAACGCCCAGATGAGCGCTTGCCACACGCCCCACCCTGAGAGGCAGCCAGGAGCATAATTTTTCCTCTAATTACGTATTCAGCACTTCTGAGAAAATGAGATTTTGGTAATTCAATTGGACTGAGCAGCAGAGCTATAATAAAATGAAATTCGCAACAATCCCGGCGCAGTTAAATTAGTTAAATGGAGAAGAAGCAGCTGAGGAAAATTGACCCCTTGATCTCCTAAAGACTAATCAGACATTTGAACTGAGCGGTGCTAACCAAGCCCTGGGGCTGGTGCAGAGACAGCAGGAATGTGAGAGAGTGGCAGTGCGACAGGGGCATGCCAGGGCCCAGGAGAGGGGTTCACACGGCTTTACAGCAGGGAGCAGCTGCCGTCCAGCCCGTCTGGCAGGGGTGCACACGCTGCCCTGGGCAGGGCTCTTGGTTGGGTCACGCGCCATGCTGGGCCTGCGCAGTGAGCACGGCCTGACTGTGGGACGTGGAGGGCACTTGGCGCAGGGACCCTTCCATGCAGGGCTGGCCCAAGGGGCTTGGTTCCCAGGGAGCCCCCCTGTGCATTCGGTAACCTGGGGAGGCGGTGGGGAGATGCCAGCGGGAGAGGAAACAGCCTGGCAGGCTGCCGGCTGCGGGACAGCAGCACAGGGAAGTGCTCCCCGTGTCTGGGGTTTTGGCGCCCCTGGAACATGGCTCCCGATAGCCTAACTGGCACCTGTGTTGGGGCTGGCCCTGCTTCCAAGAGCGCCCGGGAACCAGCAGCCCTTTGGGAAGGACGCTCGTGGGGCCAGGCCCCCCAGCCAGGAGCCGGCCTGTTAGGCAGAGCACCAGGCCTCTGGCTGGCTGTGGGCCTGCCCAGGGCCCTGCTCCAGGGGGCTCGGCCCAGTCCCTTCCAGGCGCCCAAATGCTCAAGTTGGTGGCGGGGTGCTGGGCCGCGGCTCTGAGCAGCTACACTGATCCCCCGCCCTGGCAGCGCTGGTTGGAAGGGGAGGTGACAGATAAGCAGCCAGCAGGCGTCAGCATCGGGGATTCGGCCCCTCAGGGTTTGTGAAGGGAGAGACAGCGGGAAAGTGCTGAGCTTGGAGCTGGCCCATTTGCTTTGTTAACGCCAGCGGCAGCAGCTGACCGGGGGAGCAGGCTGGGGGTCCTTGCTGCTGAGCACGGCTGCTCGCTCGGCTGAACAGGGCCGAGACCCCTCGGCTGTGGCACGTCCTGACAGAGCAGACGGTCCCTGAGGCAGGCAGGCGGGCTCGGGAGGAACATGGGCACCTGTAAGCCTGCGGGTAACGCCCCCATCCCTGGCCCCCGGCCCCCTGCATGGCCCGGGGGTCACAGCGAGAGGCGCAGGCGGCTGAAATGGGCTCCGAGAGCAGCATCCCTGTGGGCACGGGCTCTCAGCCAGCCACCTGAGGGGCATCTCCCAGGGGGCGGCAGGACCTCTGGGTGTAACTGGGGGAAGCTGCAGAGGCTGTGGGGAGTCAGAGCTGGTAAGCACTTCCAGTGGCCAATGCACCCTGCTAGTGAACACCCAGCCCCAGCCCCACTCCCAAACAGGCGAGCACACGGCCAGTCAGACACGCACCGAAGCACCAGTCCAGCCCCACGCACGAATGCTCACTCGCCCTCCAGAGATTCTCACCCCAGCTGCGGGGCAGGGAGAGCCGGGGGAACAGCAGAAGTGGACCTGCTGTGGGCGGGCGGAGGCCGCTGGCATGGGATCAGGTGCAAACTCATTCATTTAACTATTTTCTCTTGCTGTTTCTTAAAAAAAAAAAAAAAAAGAAAGAAAAAAAAAGGCAAGTTTCTCATTTATAAGTTAATTAGCCTAATTAGGTGTAATTACGAGATCCCCGTACAATGCAGATCACAAATCAACTGCCACCATCGCCTGCTCCTTTCCGTTTTTGGCTTAATCCATGCGTGCAGGCACTGTGGCAGAGAGAAACCGGGGGGGTGGGCATCACCTCGCGAGCCCTGCAAGCAGCTGCCCCCCTCAGCTCAGCCAGCAGCCTGGCCAGACACAGCCCAGCTCCCCGCACCTTGGCTCAGAGACCCACATGCCAAGACTGACGGACAGAGGTGCTGAGGTCACCCTTTCCCACCTCCATTACACATCCTGGCCTGAGTTCCCTGCTCCCTCGACCGTGCTGCCCTACACACAGGCTTTGGGCTGACTGCCGGCCCAGGTTCGAAACCCGGCTGGCCAGGGGCAGGACACAACGCAAGCCCATGCTGCAGACAGGAGGCAAGGGCCAGCCTCTCTGGCTGAGGGGGAACTCACACAGAGGGGGCGCCTGGGGCCAGAACCCAACCCAGGCAACTTCACCTGGCAGGCACCCTGGGGCCCGAGGGAACGGACGAGCCAGAGACGGGTGGGGAAGAGCTCTCCGAGCTGCACCCAATGGGGAGACAAGCTCAGCAGCGGCTGGGCGGAGGAGCCTGCAATGCCCACAGCCCTGGTGGCGGCAGCCCACTCCAGCGGGTGTGCGTCCATTCGTCCCTGCCAGGTCTCCTTGTCCGGACATTACAAATTAACCCTCGCGCTGCAGGCCCCCTGCCGCACCCCCAGCTCAGCCCAGCAGTGGGGGGACACGTCACTGAGGCCCCTGCCACGTCTGGGAAGCGGCCTGCACACTCCCAGCTGCAGCCGGATGGAGGGGAATGGACGAACGAAGGCCCTGGCCATCGGTGAGCCCAGGACGTGCAGGGGCCGGAAAGGAGCCGAGCAGCTGGGGGTAGACTTAGAAGGACACAAACTGCCAAAGCCTCTTCAGCGAGTTACAGCTGGCTGGGGAGGCTCCCGGGCGCTGGCTGCCCCTCCTGCCAGTCACTGCTGGACAGAGGCGTGCCAGGGCTGCAGCCAGGCCAGGACTCCCAGGCCTAGAACCGGAGCAGAGCCGGGCTTCTCTCTCCACTGGCCCTACCAAGGCCCCCACCCTCAATCTCTGCTCTCCGCCAAGGTTTGCTAGTGCTCCAGTGAGCGGGCACTTGCCAGCCCCAGACTACATCCCCAGGGCAGACAGGCTTTGATGGGGCCTCAGTCTGACACTCCTCCCTGCAAGTCGGACAGGGCTTGTGTGGCCGAGGGGGCCAGCGGAGGGCCTGGGGGGCATAAATGTCCCCCTCAGAACTTCACCCTCAGTCCCTGTGCTTGTGGTGGGCTCTCAGACCCGGGGCTGGCACCACAGAGGCTCACGCATGCGCACACAGACAATTCCAGTGCCCTGCAAGGGAGCCCCCGCCGTGCCCCCGGCTGGCGGCATGGAGTTCCCAAAGCGGGCACTCCCCATGGGCACAAAGGGCCCTGCCCAGCCTGCAGCTGCCTGGGGGGCGTATTTCCCACTTGGCCTTGGGCAGCAACTTCCCAGCTTCGGGCAGTGGCGGCTACACCCCAGTCCCTCGGCTGCCGCGTAGCCCAGCCCCTGCCAGTGTGCAGCAAGGGGAACATGCCCCAGAGCGCTGAGAGATAGCAGCTGTCATTTCGCTGGTGTACCCCTTCCTAGGGGGCTGACGGATGCCTACTCGCTGGCCAGGGGAACCAGGACAGAGTGCCGCAAGCCGGCACTTCAGCACGGGAGATGGCGTGGCCCAGCCTGCCCCCCACCCAGCCCATTCTCCAGCCTTTGCCAGGGAGAACCGACCCCGCCTGGTGCCCTGGCAAGAGCTGCCAGCCAGGTCCCGGTGGCAACGGTGCCTGCAGGGGAGGGGAGCCAGCAGGCCAGGCAGAGGAACAGGGAGGGGGCACCCCATTTAGCTATCAGCTTTTTGGCAGCGGTGCAGGGCAAGTGAAGCCTCCAAGTGCGACCAGCAGTCACCTATGGCTGGGGGACGGGCGCCTGCTGGGGCAGTCTTGCATGGAACTACAGCTGCCTGGGGACACTCCTGGGGCCCCCACCGCCAGAGGCTGGACGCGACTGTCGCCCGCGGGTGAGGAATGAGAACAAGGAGTCCAAGATCTGACCTGGGCAGGCAGCGCCCATGGAATCGGTCAGGCCTGGACAGGGCTCACCGGTGGAGTCCCAGCCAGACCGCAGGAGCTGGCCGCCTGCAGGACCGCAGAGCCAGCCACCTCGGCCCATCCCTGTTCTAGTGATGATGGGAGGCCCCCAGGGGCGTCAAAAGGAGCCTCCGGGTGGCTGTGACTCAGCATCTGCAGGCCTCCGGAAGGTGCAGGACTGTCAAATTGGGCCACCCACTGACGCTAGCAGGTGGGATGGGGCCCAGCCCTCTCTGCCTGCACCAGCTGGGCCTTCTGCTGTGCAAGGGCTCCCCACACGCCTCAGGCTCTCAGAGCAAAGGTGTTTGCAGCATCAGCCTGGCGTGGGCTGGGGGGGGCTGCCAGAGAACCAAACAGCTCCTGACACCCTCCCCACGAACACCTTCCTCCGGCTGGCTCCCAGCCCGGCCTGGCCTCACTCTAGTTAATAGGCTACCGGTGCCAGCGATCGCATTTCAGCCACGCTGCTTGCACCGAGGCCAGGAGCGAATCCTGCTGAGGCTGTGCAAACCCCATGTGGGCAGCAAGGCAAAGGCGGCACAGGGCAGGGCCCAGCACGCCTCCCAGCCCCCGCAGGCAGGCAGACAGGCTCCGAAACGTCCGCAGGGGGCTTGACCTGGGGCTTGGGAGCCACAGGTGGCTCGCAGGGTGTCTCCTGCGGCTCGTTGCTGGACGATGCCATTAGCCAGTCCGGAGGCTCTTACTGTGCTGTCCTTCTGACCATGGGAGCAGCCACACGGGGTCAGGGCAAAGGCCCGATCTAGCCCCGTGCCCTGTCTGCCGAGAGGGGGCTGGGCCCGGTGCCCCAGAGGGAGTGAACGGACCATCACCAGGCGATCTGTCCCCTTTGCTGGGGGCATGACATGGCATGTGCACACGCATGTGACCCGCGTGTCTCCTGTGTCACGCTCCCCAGACATGCGCACAGAGCACCGTGGGAAAGGAACAACGCAGCCCCCGTACTGGGCTCTTCTGGGCACATCGATGGCTAACCCGGCTCCCGAACCCGAGATCTGAGTGCTGCGGCTCTAACACAGCCTTCGCCACCGCGGGCTGAGCCAGGTGCTCCTGCGGCTGCATGGTACCTAGCGCTGCCCCCTCTGGGCAAGGGGGCTTTACCTCCGGCTGCTCGGGCTCCCGCTCAGGTGAGCTGCTCAGACACTCATGGCCAGAGCTCACCGGAGGGCAGACAGCCTCACGTACCTCACTGGTGCTCAGCGGCCTCCGCTGGCCATTTTAGGGCCCTTTTTCTTTCCCGCTGAGCTGGCCTGAGAGGCCCAGGGCACCAAGCCTGCTGCAGACCTCACGCCTCTGGCAGGCTGGGGCAGCTGCTGCCTGGCCTCTCCAGAACCATTCTCCTGACACACTCAAGGCGTGAAGCTCTGCACTTGGTCCCCGCATCTCTGGCATGTTCACTATATTGGGACACTCAGAAGAGGCAGCAAGACCTGTTCACATCCCACCTGGAACGCCCTTCCTTCCTGGAGCCAGCTCACCCCCATTCGCATCACAGCCCTCCTCCATGCACTTAGCAAGGGTCAGCCCCGCCTGCACGGGCCCATGCCCCAGCCGCCTGTTCACCCCTTGGCATGCACACCCATTTGCACACCATCTTACGTACAGGCTTGCTCCGACAAACCTCCTCCGCGCACACGCCTCTGTGCTCGTCTACACTGCCACCTCCTTCGGAGTCATTAAACAGGGACAGAGACTAAGCCAGCGAATTGCCTGTGCATAAACCCACGGGACGCCCACATCCTGCCCACTGCACACAGATGCGGTCACCTCACCGCGAAAAGGGTGCATTGGCCTTGGAGGAGGTTCAGAAAAGGGCAACAGAAATGCTGAGGTGTTTGGACGGGTGCCACAGGAAGAAAGCTGAAAGACGGGGCCCTCTCATCTCAGAAACGAGGAGACGAAGGCGGGATATGACAGAGGGCTGTAAAACCAGGGCTGGTGCCGAGAAAGCAAATAAGGAAAAGTTATGGACTTGCTCCAGGATCACGCACCTCAGCTCGCCGTTGCTCCCTGGCTGCCGGCGGAACAGGTCGCCACGGAGCTGTCTGCAGTGACGCCCAGGTTCCTCTCCGGAGCCAGCACAGCCAGTCCAGGCCTCCCTCTGGTGCTCTTGCTGTTCTAACCCAGGGAGGAGGCACACCTCCACTGCAGTGCCTGCAGCTGCGCATCTCCTGCTGGCCCTGCAGACAGCGCAGTGCTGTGCGCCGGGGCCTGGGCAGGGAACTGATCTTTGTTTGGCCAAAAGGCCCGAAGAGTCCCCCACGCCCCTGTGCTACTCACCGGCGCGCCATTTACAGCTGCCTGCAGGGACTCGGGGGAGGACTCACAGGACCCCCCACCACTGGCACCAGGAACTAGGAGGCCTCAGTGTCCCTCTGGGTTTGGAAATCCCTGGGGGGCAGATGACGCATCCTGAGTCAGCAGCCCACACCCAAAGGAGCAGGAAGGCCCCAGGCCAAGCACCTTGGCCCTCTCCACCCCCAGCCCCAGCATTGCAGCCACAACGCCACCAACAGCGCCAAAACGCAATCCGAAGAACAGCGCCTTTTTACGCCGCACTGTCCGGCTTTGCCGGAGACACGAGGGCGGCGGTGTGTGACAGGAGACGGGCTGGGTCATGTGCCGAGTTCGCTCTCACCATTACCCTTCCTGCTTTGTCAAAACATCCCTCCACCGGCCAGCCAGAAGCCCAGACAGGCGGATTTCCCCCGTTACGCGCTCTAGCCTGGTTTCAGCCCGGCAGCGCTAGCGTACGAGCACGCTCTGACAGCGACACTGCCAGGCACTGAGGCTTCCAAATGCGAAATATTAATACACACAGTTGAATAACATATTAAAAAATGAACAAACATTTTCTTTGGCTTGACTGTTCCCCGGCTTTGCCTGTCGCTCAGGTGCTGGCTCCCAGGGCTCAGAACCACAAAGCACAGGGAGAGTCAGCTGTGGGTTTGCAAACCTCGGCCAAACAGCTGCAGCAAACGCCCGGCCCAGCGCCTGGGAAGGCCGGGAGATTTAAGAAGGAACCTGCGAGTGGGGAACGTGGCTAGTGACACTGGACACCTGCCTCTAAAGACGAGGTGCTTAATCTGCCACCCTGCTCCTGGCGCAGCAGCTGCTCCAACTGGTGTGCGGAGCTGAGGCCCAACGTGAGAACACGCTGAGACCCACAGTGTCCGTGTTGCTTTTAAACAGGGGGTGCGTTCTAATGCGCGAACCGGGGTTACTCAGCAGAAGGCCTTAACTCGCAGCCACATCCCCCCCGGCGCAGAGGAGTCATGGCACAATGCGCCTCAAAGGTGACGGTGGCACTCGGCGCCCCGTCTCAGCGCCAGGCCGGCGAGACGGCTGCTTCTGCCAGGACACCTACACAGCACTGTACAGGAGCAGGTGAGCCGCTTTCAGGCCACGGCCGACTCCCCTGTGCAACCAGGGAGAACCGCCAGAGTCTCTCCTTCCAGCGCTCAGGCGACAAACAGCTGGAGCACAGCCTGTCTGGAAAGAAGTCCTGCTCCCGCTCTCCTCAGGCTGCCTGCTCTGGGGGAAGCCCTGACTCGTGGCCTGCCAGGCTGGCTGCTGAGAACAATCCTGTGGTCAAACAAGGCCCCTCCCAGCACGCACTCCCTGGCCCCTCGTCTCCCGGCTTGATCGTGAAATCCAGGTGGCCGCAATCCCACGGAGGGGAAGCGTGGCTGGGGATCATGACCCAGGCCCCGGCGGCGGCTGGTTCCATGCAGTGCGGCTGATGGGTTTTCACTGTGCAGAGAGCTGTGTAACAAGGCTCCCAGCTGCTGGGAGCGACCAAGGGCAGCACAGCTGCTCCCGAGGAGCTGATCTGAGCGAGCACCAAGAAGCACGCAGCTGTCTTTGATGAGCTATTCACAAATGCCAAAGACTGAGCGGCAGCTGGGTTTTCCCAGCACTCGGCTAATCAAAGTTCTGCAGACAACTTCATTTTGCAGCTGCCCCCTGAACTGTCAGCACTTGAAAAGATGAGGGGGCTACGAAGCCAGAGCAGGGCAGCGGGGGCTTCGTCACACCAAGCAAACCTGTCTCCTGGCCGACAGCGTCCGTGCCCCACTCCTGTGGGGTGACCGACGAGCAGAGGAGGCTCAGTTAAAA
Source organism: Carettochelys insculpta (assembly GCF_033958435.1). Classification (NCBI taxonomy): domain Eukaryota; kingdom Metazoa; phylum Chordata; order Testudines; family Carettochelyidae; genus Carettochelys; species Carettochelys insculpta. Next base: position 25,635,355 of record NC_134156.1, on the reverse strand, counting down.
TGACTCGTGGCAGAAGAGACACGTTCACGGTCTGCGCGTCTGTGTCTGTGCCCAGCTAAGACCCCTGACCATCCGTGTGCATTACCAACGCCCTCTAGGGACAGTCAACCCCAGCGGCACAAGAGCGCCAGAATCACAGCAGTCCCACCTCCTCCCTCTCCTTACACACCCGCACGCTGCTACGGCTCACGCGCAAGCGTGACGGCTCTCCAAACTCCTCTTTCCACGGCCAGCCTTGGCCAGAGAGACAGTTAGAACAGAAAAGGAAGCGAGCGCACACGCACTTCTACTGGCCTGGGACTACGGCCAGCCCACCCAGACGCCGCCTCGGCCCCTGGCTATGACCGGCGTGTGCCGGGGCAGCGGGATTATCACCCTGCGCGCGCCTTGCTCGTAGGGTCTGTGATGTAATTCACAGGTAAATGCCGCACTGAATTTCAGAAATCACCTCGTGAGGCACACTGAAGGAATGAGTCGACGGCCCATGACCACACCATGCCCTACCCTGCGGGGAGCGCGCTCAGGGCTTTGAGCAATGGTTTGCTAAAGCCCCGGGTTGTGAGCTCAGCCCTTGAAGGACCATTTAGGGGTGTGTGTGGGGCAAATAGATTAAAAAGTATCTGTCAGGGCTGGTGAGGGCAGGGGGCTGGACTCAGTGAGCTCTCGAGGCCCCTTCCAGAGGGAGGTGGTGTGCTGTGAATGGTGCTGAGGGGACCTCCGGCGCTTTGGTCCCTGTTGCTGAGTTTACCAGTGTCCAGCCACAATCTCAATGCAGAGCCTGTGCCCCGCCAAACCCCAGAGAAGAGGAGGAGATCTGGGCCTGTCAAATACCAGCTCAAAACCCGCCTTTCAGGCCAACTTTTCCAAACCACTGTCAAAGAGCCGGAGGCTCTGGGAGAGCAGAGAGCCTCAGTTCCCACACACGAGGTGAGGGAAGGAGCAAGGCCTCCCTGGGAGCAATGGGAGGGGGTAGGAAAGGCCGCAGATGAGACAAAAGACTCTCCTTCATCAGGACCTACGCTGCACCACTGCGCTCTGTTCAGACACTGCCTGCCAGCAAAGCTACCTGCCCAAACTGCCCGCTCCCAGTGAGGGCCAGCTCTGGCTCTGAGCACCTGCGGGGCTCGCAGACTCGCTGTTTGCAAACAGGAGCAGAGCCTTCTCATGGGAGGGAGAGAGTTACGCTGAGAAACAAATGACTCCCACGCCTCCCAATTATCTGCAGGTTTAAAGCCAAGAACCACCAGGGTGCTGCCCTCCGGCGTTCAACAAAGCTCACCTGCCACCGAGGGTGTGATGGGACACTTGGTGCTCTGTGCCAAATGCCCAGGCTTTCCCTGCACACCAGCAGCAGGGAGCAGGGGGCAGGGAGCGTCCCCGCCACAAGGACGGCGAGTTTGATCTTTCAGTACAAAGCCCCACTCTCCAGGAAGGCGCTGTCCAGTCTGAAGCGTAGCTCCTGTCCCTGGGCCCCTCCTGGCTTCCAGCACACACACCGTCCCAGCTCGGAGCCTTGGCAGAAGCACACAGGCTTGTTCAAACTGGAAGCCCACGCTTGCAGAATTCACCCTGTCTGGAAACCAAGCTCCCGCGCTGCTCCACTCTCTCGCCTGGACACCTTTCAGTTCCAAGCCAACCCAGACCCAGACCCCGAGTTTAGCGCCTTTACCATTGTTTGCAGAAGAGAAACAAACACCACCTCCCCATACGAGAGCTGCACCCTCCCAAAGGGAGCCGCTGGCCTTGGCGAACAGCTGGCAGGTGAGGCATGCAGGCCATGCAGGGAGCAGGGAGGATGCTGGACTGGAGTGGCTTAGAAGAAGGGCTTTCCCAGGCAGCAAAGAAAAACGCTTCCTCTCCTGAGCAGCTTTTCTCCAGGGATCACCAGGTGCGCAAGTCACAGCACCAATGGACAGGCTGCGAACAGAGCCCAGGCACAGGAAACCCCAAGGAGAATTCAGGAACTCAACGAATGCCCAGGGATTCTTCAGCGGTGAGACAGCTGCAGGCGCTGCCCAAACTCCTGAACACGCCAGACCCACCGAGATGCGTCTGGGAGCGCCTGAGCCCCTGCCATGCACCGATCCGCAGTCCATGCGATTTGCCTGTCGCGCCCACGTACATGCGTGTGGCGCGTGTGCGACAGATGTCTCTCCCCACCCGGCTCCCACGCTCTGCACCGCCCTCAGCTCCAAAAGTTCCATGGAAATGATTCTCCTCGGTGCTGACGCCGGAGAGCAGCTGTGAGGCAGCGAAAGTGCTGGGCCCTGCATTTCACGCTGTGCCAGCGGCTCAGCCCCCGGCCAGGCACAGAGCAGAAACCTCAGCAGGGCACCCAGAGAATCAGCAAGTGACAGTCACCACCAGGAAAGCTCCCCGCAGCCGGGCGCGCAGCGCCACCAAAGAGCCAGGCACGGCCGGTCGGCCGCCGGAGGGAGAGGTTCTGCTCCCTCCCCAGCTGAGCAGGAGCCGGCCAGAGCACACATGGAAGCTGTAGAGCAAAGCCCCTGGCGGGGTCGCTTACCTGCGGGAGGTAGAGGAAGGCAGGTGGGCAGGGGAGAGCGGGGGGAAGCATGCTGGAGCTGGAGCTGGAGCTGGAGCTGGAGATGAGGAGGCAGCTCGAGTTGGCCATGGAGCACAGCATGTGTCGGCAGGGAGTCGCGGAGCTGCTCCCCGGCAGTTTCCTCCTCTTCTCTGCACTCTGCCGCTTCTCTTTCTTCCCTCCTCCGTCCCCTCCCTTCCCCTGGCGCTGCTATTTGAGAGGAGACATCGGAGGGCCGCTCGCCTTGCCCTCTGTTCCTACCAGGAAGGAACAATGCTGGGCTGTTTACTTTGGTGCCATTAGACACTGGCATTGACTGAATGGTCTGCAGAGGCGGGGGCGCCCAAGGGGGGAGGTGGAGTAGGAGGGGGAGTCCCCTGTGCATTCAGACCTCAGCCTGCGCGCCGGATAAAATGAAGAGAATCCATAATGACATGAGAACAGCTGATCCGGCACTTAACTCCTCCGATGCTGCAGCACAGTGGCCAGCGTCTCCCCACCGCCCCCTGAGCCTCTTCCACCACCCGGCTGCTGGCTGATTTCACGCTTGGCTAGGGATCTGGGGGGGAGGGAGGCTGGCCTCTTTTCCAGATCCCAACTCAGGAGAACAGAGAGATCTTACCGGGACTTTCGGTGATGTCATCCCAGCACACACGCCATGGGCAGGCTGCTGCTGCTGCTGCTGCTGGGAAGCCTGCGCTTTCCCTTCATGGACCCGGTGCAGCGCCCTGAGCTGGGGGCTTTCCCAGCCCAGCCAGACGTGTCCCCAGCATCACCCTCTGCCTGGGAGGCACATGTGCAAACCCACAGACATGCTCCGCCCTGCCTTGTGCACACACAGACTCCTCTCCCCACCCAGAGAGAGCCACCTGCCTGCTCCCTGGGGCACACACCCCAGGAGACATGCACAGATCAGCCAGGCATCGCACACGCACCCACCCGCCAACCTTTCTGGAAATCTGAGCAGTGCTTGGCAGGGTCTGTGGTGAGCGCATTACACTCCAGTGCTGGATGGCTTGTCCCAAAGAAGAGTAAATAAATCTCAGGTCCCCAGGCAGGGCCAGTTCCCAGCAGCTTTGATGTAATGGGCCCTGGCGTGGGACCCATGCCCTCCTGCAGCAGGCACTGGTGCAATGTGGACTGAGGACTGGCCTGGGGCATGCAGGGCCAGCAAGCAGCTTCTCCGCAGCATCCCTGCCAAAGGCGGGGTGGGGGTGGGGGGGCTAAGCTTCAGCAAGGCCCCATCCCCACTACTCTCCAGCTGGGCGGTAAGCCAAGAGCCAAGGCCCCCAGCAGGGGTCACTGCCGCAGCAGCAGAAGCGCGTCAGGAAGGCTGAGATTTTGTCCCCGCTATTGCTAGTCCCGGGCAGGATGTGGACAGGCAGCGACACATCTCGAAGCCCCGTGCCGCCCCCGAGGTGTCCCGACGGCCATGGGAGATCACAGACGCCGTGACCTGCTGAGCGGCTCGCTGCCTGGCTCCTAGACGGGGCACCCTGCTTGGCTGGAGCCGCTCAAAAACAAGCAGTCCTGTGGCACCTGAAAGAGTAACAGGCCGCCCTGGGCAAGACCCACTTCTTTGCCCACGACAGCTCGTGAGCTAGTAACAAATACACTTGTTAGTCCTCAAGGTGCTGCAGGCCTGCTCGTTCTCTGCCTGCCTGACTTTCCGCTGCACCCCAGCAATGACACCTGCCCCCGGGCTGGATGAAACCTGAGTTTGAATCTCGTGCTCGTGCTCAGTTGGTCTGAAGTGCATCACTAGTGAACTGCCAACCTGTGGCTGCCGCAGCTCTCCCAGCACAAGCCGTACGCCTGCATGGGGGAGAGGCAGCTACCGCAGAGAGCCCTGGGCTGCCCCCTCCCCCCGCCAGTCCTTTGCCCTTCCCCCTTCCAGCCCCGCGGCCGTTGCCTCCCCTCAAAGCCCAACCACCTGCTCATCGCGTGGCCCGGGGCTCCTGCAGACATACCAGTTCCAGGCCCTGTTTCCAAGCCGGGTGCCGACTAGGCTCTGCGCCAGAGCTGCCCATGCCAGGGACGATTCAGTGCCACCCGTGTTGTCTGGCCACGAGTCAGGGGCCTGCACCGTGTGGAGCTTAGCCTGGCTCACAGCCAGCTGCAAAGCAGCCTGGAATGGTTTGGGCGCATCCCTTTGGGAAACCGAGTCCCAGGCTGGGTTCCGTTTCCATCTGGGCGCCAAGGACGCCCAGGGCTTGTGTTTGTCAGCAGCCACTGAGGCCAGGTCTCCTGTGGCACTTGCAGACCATGGCTGGGGTTCTCCAGACTCCTCCCACATACTGCCATGCTGCAGGTACCTGGCAGGCCAGGCACCCTCCCACAGCCCTCCCCACCTCAGGCCCAGGGGCTGACATGTTTTTAAACAGCACCGATAAAAGCAAGGACTGCACAGGCTGGTGGCTACTGGGCACAGGGGAAACCAGAGCACACATGGCTGCTTTGCCTCAGCGGGGAAGGTGCCTGAGACAGTCTCAGGAGAGGAATGCACAGCAGCATTTCTGCAAAGGGCTGCAGCCGGCCCCACCCTGCCCTCTATTCATCGAGGGGTCACCCACCCCACGGCAGCATGCACGGAAGGTGCCTCTGTCCAGGGTCCTGACACGCAGCTCTGGCTGCAGGAAAGCCAGTTTCCAGACCGGACAGCTGCTACCCCCAGCTCAGCACCCAGACCAGGCACTTCCACAGACACTGCCCAGCCGCCTGGCCACCTCTTCTCACACCAATGCTCCACACACCCTGGCTGCCCTGCACCCTCCGCTCCAAGTCCCAGTGCTGGTGGGACACCTCCCTGCAGGCGCTGCAAGAGAACACGGCCTTGTAAACCCAGGGTTGTGAGCTCAGCCCTTGAGGCACCAGTTAGAGGTCTGCCGCAGAGAGATTTAAAAAAACAAACCTGTCAGGGCTGGCGCTTGGTCCTGCCGGGAGGGTGGGGACTAGACTCGACCTGCCGAGGTCCCTTGCAGCTCTAGGAGATACGTATATGTATCCTGTGCTCAGCAGAGCACAGGGCAGCCTGGGGGAGCTGGGGCCAGGCCTCAAGAAGAGCCTTCCAGAGGGGATCCTGACCGGGAGAGCCTTCCCTTGCTGCCTTAGGGCTATGCTGGACTCCTGTGTCCTGGGGAGCGTGGAGGGCAGTGAATGGTGATGGGCCATACACCCTAATGGTCATGAGGAAAGCAGTGGCAGAGGGGAGGTGGGACCCGGGCCTGCTGGTGGGGGCCCCACGTGCCCCAGAGCTGCAGACTTGCGTAGCACTTGCAGCATGGTTCACTTGCGCAGGTTCAGCAGCATGAGGCTCTGTGGAGGTGTGCTTCAGGTACATCGAGGCAGGCTGGCGGCTCTCCGGGGAGCAACAGGGGCCCTTGGATTCCATACGCACCCACACACCCTGTCTCTAGAGCCCCAGCACCTTCTGTGCTTGCTTCGCAGTCAGAGGGGGCGAGCGGAGGGAGCTGCAGGGTGTTCCACACAACGTGTGAGGTGACACCCAGCTGGGCCAAGGGCACGGAGCCCTTCCCCTCCGCCTCGCTGCAGCCGATTACAATCCTGGCTGGCAGGGACTCAAAGATGTTCTCATCTGGTGGCCAGTGGGCAGGAGCTGATGGCACCGCTGCTACAGCCCCAGCCCGTCACAAAGAGCAGCCGCATACTAGCTGGCAAGACAGCCAGGCAGAGTGGGCCCTGGAGCCTGAGCTGCCCTCTGCCCTGCAGGGTCAAGGCCTGGGATGGGGCTGGCCACGGCGAGGAGAGATTACCCACCTAGCCCTCCAGGGCTCTCTGTCCCCACCACCAGCACAACACCCCCACTGGGGCCCTGTCCCAGAGCACCTGGCTGTCGACTGGATCCCAAACCGCGGAGGCTTCGGGAGCTCGGAGGCCCCCAGCTGGTGCCTGTACTTGGTCTCGCGTGGAGCTCTCTCCTCTGCAGGAAGGGGCCTCCGAGCAAACACTGCCTAGGACGCTAGCGAGTGAGTCCCCTCTGGCTCCAGGCTATTCAGGTCACCGGGGGCACCTCAGCAACGGTTCCTAGAGCTCAGGGCTCAGCTCTCCCTCTGTGGCCTCACCGGTTCCAGCGGCAGCAGCAGCACGGATGGGGAGGGACAGACAGAGCTGCAATGGCACATGCCAGCCTCGAGCAGAGAGCACAGCAGTTCGTGCCTTCCTGTGCCTGGGGGTGTGACGTGTGCTGGGGACAGGAATCTGCTAAGGCCAAGGCTCTCCTCCAGCTTAGGTCAATGAGACAAAGCCCCCCCGAGCGATGCAAGTCACCCTGCCCTAGGCGCCAGGGTGCAGCGCGCGGTGTCACCAGGACAGCCGCCCCCCGACACGGCTGCCGCCGCTGATGGGCGGTCAGTGGTGCTGCGTCCATCGCTGTCTCCTGGCAGGGCAGAGCGGTGCAGCTCTCTAGTGCAGCCACAGCCTATGGAGCAGCTCCACCTCCCAGCACTGGGCCCGGACTGCAAAGGGAATGTGGTCTCTGGAGCTCCCAGAGGGGCCCTGCTCGGCCCCACCAACTCCGCGCTGCTGCCCCAGCAGAAACCCCGGAAGAAGGCGAGGCTCCCTGGAAGGCTTATTTATCTGTTTAATTAAGACGTGTTCACCAGGCGCGCACACTCCGTTCCATCTGTCTCACTTGCGGCCAAGGCCCAGGGAAATTAAACGTAATAAATAGCGGAAGGAGGGAAGCGAAGGGCACGCGTGAGCTCCGTGATAACAGGCCGAAATTGCATGGGGCTGCAGTTCTAAGCGCATCTTTCTTCCTGCCCCGTGGGGCTGGGCTGGCAGCGCTCACAGGCACAGGAGGGGGCCGGCCTTCTCGCCCATCAGCACCACTTTGGTTTTTCTTTAAGTAAACGCCCCAGGACGATGGTTCCACTGGGGGAAAGAAGGAAACGCCTTCACTCTGACTCCAAACCTGGGCGCCCTCCAGGGAGGGCCACTTCCAAGCTGAAGGCAGCCACGCAGTCCTTGGGGCTCTGGAAGGAAGGCAGCTCTGCCAGCCCAGCATGCGCCTGTGGCAGCCTTGACAGTCAGCGGCTGGGCTGTCACCGGGAAAGTTCGTTTCCTCGTTTTCTTTCTGCAACCACTGGCTGAAAGGCAGCCGAGCTCGGCAGGGTGCTGGGAGCTGCTGAGGCCACTTTGGGCTACTGCGAGGGAGCGGCAGCCCTGCCAGGGGAACACTCGCCCTCCCTCTCTCAGCAAGCAGTCGGTCAGTGTGGTGGGGAGAGACACGAATACACGAAAGCCTGTGAGGAGCGCAGCTGGGGCGTGGGGGGGCAGAGTGCCCCAGGACAGAATGGGGGCTGGAACACAGCGCCGAATGTGATGGGGCTGCACACGAAGCCTGCTCCCGTGGCGGTTCTCGCTAAGGAGAAGGACGTCTTCATGTCACCTGCTTCTCTGCAAGGCCTTGTCGTTCTCCAGCCTTCCCAGAGAGGGGCGTACCCTCCGCTGCCTTCCCACAGCCGTCCTTCGGCTGGGCTACGGGCTTCTGCCAGGGCAGCGATCCCGATGCCGAATCGTCGCAGCTCGCAGGAGCTCACTGCCGTGTCTGTCTTCTCCAGTAGAGTCCCACCAGCACACGTCGCGGTTGGACTTTGGCCGCATGGAGACGAACCCACTGGACGCAGCTGTCCAGTCGGGGGTTGAGGTGCACTGCGCTTAAGGGTGAGCAAAGGGGATCCTAAATAGGGCTGCTCAGTCATGGATGCAGCAGCTGGACCTCAAAACAGAATGACTGATGCACACATCCACCGCCTTCCTGCTGGTCTGTGACAAAGCTCCCAGCTTTCACAACCCTGCTCCCATCGCCAGTCACTGTAGGCCTTAAGTTTAGGGGAGTCGGACGCAGAGGAAGACACCTGTGACTGACTTCTGTTAACATGGGGGACGGTTACCCTGCAGCCACCATGCGGTCCTCGATGGACAGCAGGCCCAGGTCCAATGGCAAGGGACCCACCATGACTGGGAGTCTCCTGTCTGCGCAGCCTTCGGCTGCCGTCAGCCGTGGCAGCACTGCCCTTCCGATCCTCCGCCTGCTCTGCTGTTGAGGACCTTTAGGATTGTTCCTTGCCTGGAGCCTCCCCCTTGATCTTGCTCCATGGGTGACCCTGCTGGAAACACGAGACTCCCTGCGGCTTCGCTCTCGCACTCCCAGGAACATGCACACCCGCTCCACGCCACGGTGATGAGCCGGAGAGCAGTGAGAGCATTCACCCGGCTCTCTGGGGGACATCCGCACGCAGGCAGGAGCGGCAGAGAAGGGAGAAGCCCTGGCTGGGTAGGCTGAGCTGAGCTGTGGGTGCTCCCTGCACAGGGTTAGCAAATGAGGCTGTGGGCAGGGCTGAGGCTGAGGGGGGCAGGAATGAGGGGGTTAGGGCTGGGCTGGGGGGAGGGTTGCAGCTGGGGGGGCAGGCTCTTGGGGGGGCCAGGGATGAGGGCAGCAGGGTGCTCTGGGGCAGCAGAGGGCCGGGGAGGGGCGCTGCTCCCTGCTGGGGCAGTTCTGGCGGGGTGAGGGGGACCTCTCCTGCCTGTACAGCCCTTGCCAGCTGCCGCACAGGGATGCCACTCACAGGGAGCTGCGGCCGTGCCAGGAGCAAGCAGCGCCGGCAGAGCTAGCCTGAGGCAGTGTCACCCGGAGACCATGGCCCCAGCGACAGGCCCTCAGTGCTCAGCACCACGCCCAGCCCATGGGAGAGGCTCTGAGGCTGGGCCGTGGCAATGGGGCAGGTGCTGCGTGTGGCAGGGCGTGGCTGGAACAGCTGGGATGCGGCAGGGCACCTTACGCAGCAGTGGCGAAGCCGGGGCAGGGGGCGGCGGATGAGACTCATACAGCAGCTGCCTGCACTGCCAGGCTCCCGCTAGCAGGACCGGGGTGCCTGTACGAGGTGGGGGATGGGTCCGTCCAGCCCCTCGCCAGGTGCTGCATTGACGGCGACCCCACTGAGCCCCCCCGTGCTCTGAACGTGCTGGCTGGACCGCGAGCCCCCGGGGGCTTGGCACCGCAGGGGGCAGAGGAGCAGCGCCGGGGCGCTGGGAGTTCTCGGGCTGCTTCTCGCCCACTGCCGTACACGGCGGTGTGAAAAGCAAAGCAGCACAGCACAGCGCTGGCTTTTGAGCGCCGGCTGTGCGACAGGTGGCCCTTCCGCTTCCTGCGCAAGTCCGAGCGGGAGCCAGAGGGGCCTTGCTCAAGGCAGCCAGTCCAGCAGATGCAAGCCGCACTTCCCAGCCCAGCAGGCTCGCTCCAGGGCCATTGCAGGGAGACGTCGGCTCCCGGGGCTCAGCGCCACCGCCCTAACAGCGGCCATGGGAACAGCACCGAGAGGCAGCAGACGGAGGTGAGGAGGCTGGCGAAGCAGGGACAGAGACCACAGATGGAAAATGGGGGGAGGGCAGATGGCTCTGGAACCCAGTCGGTGGCAGCTCGTGGAGGATCCGGAAGGGGGCGGAGACGGGCCGAAAGGCATCACTTGGCCTCTCCGGGCTGCCGCCTGGGGAGGGCGTGGGGCTCTATTCCCTGCACTGCATGATGCCTGGCTCCACCCTTCCACTCAGGGCCAAGTCCCATCGGCCTTGCCCACATCCGTCCCTCGTTCCTCCCTCGGGGCCTGCGGTTCCCAGGGATGGAGCCAGCCGGTGCACTTGCCAGCCAGCTCCAGAAATCCCCAGATTTGGCCAGCACCCGCAGGCCACTGCCCAACCTCGCCTGCCCCCAGCTGCAGTTCCTCCTTCGCAGCTGGCCCCTCCTCCGGCTGCCTGACCTGCTCAGTGAGGTCACCATCCCCTGTCCGAGCCGCTGCAAGCTGTGATGTTGCCAGCACTGCCTGGTGACCCCCACGGAAGGAGCAGAGACCTCTGGGCAGGGCTGCAGCTGCAGCTGGAGGGAGCGGGACCAAAGGGCGGGCAAAGTACAGGATAGTTCCACGGGACCCAGCGGAAATGCCATCAGATTTGCTCTTGGCTCATGCATGGCAGGGGAGAGATTTCCCTCTCAGCTGGCTCAGGGTCATCTGCCCGGGAACAGAACCACGTACTCCCAGCGCAGCTGTCACAGGCTAAACCACACTGACACTGTCTCCTGTCACACGTGGAGTGGAGCCTGGAATCAGAATCCTGGAGCCCTGGGAGGGCTGGAAGGGACCTCAGGAAGCCATCGAGTCCAGCCCCCGGCCCAGAGCAGAACCAACCCCAACTAACTCATCCCAGACGGGACGTTGTCAAGCCGGGACTTAAAAACCTCTTGGGATGGAGATTGCACCATCTCTCTGGCAACGCATCCCAGTGCTTCTACACACTCCTGGGGAAAGAGTTTTTCCTCATATCCAACTTACACCTCTGCCTCTGCAACTTCAGACCGTTGCTCCTTGTTCTGCCGTCTGCCACCACTGGGAACAGCCTCTCTCCATCCCCTTTAGGGCTCCCCCTCTCAGGAAGCTGAAGGCTGCTGTCAAATCACCCCTCACTCTTCTCTTCTGCCAACTAAATAAGTCCAAATCCCTCAGCCTCTCCTCGTAAGTCATGTGCTCCAGCCCCTCATCGCTTTCGCTGCCCTCCGCCGAACCTGTTCCAATACATCCACATCCGTTCTACACCGGGGGGCCCAGAACTGGACACAACACTCCAGCTGTGGCCTCACCATGCCCAGTAGAGGGGAATAATACACTTTCTGCAAGAGCCTTTGGTTTTGCAAACCTGTCCTACCACCAACCTTAAGCTCACCCAGGGCCCAGGCAGTGACTTTGGCCCTGTCTACACGTGAAGCTAATCTGGAACAAGAGCGTCACCACAGGGCATGGGCCAGAGACAGGTAATGAAGAGCAGCTGCCGTGGAGAGCAGCCGTCATCGCTGGTGCTGGGGGTGGATAGGAATGCGGGGGATTTGTTTCAGGCAGGGGAGGCAGGTTTTACGGGGGGAGCACATGCCTGTACATACAGGCACTACAACTGATGCCAAACCGTCAGGTGGGTGTCTGCCTGGTGGTGGAGCAGCATGAGGCCCTGCTGGTGCAGGCGTACACACTAGAGCGTTCAGAGGAGCAGAGGGGCCCCAGCTGTGGGCAGTGGACAAAGCAATCTGAGGGGTGCTCATGGCCCGGGTGGGATTCTACTCCGGCACTTGTGGGAGCTGCCCCTTTGCAGATCCTAGGGAGCGAGCGTGCGTCTTTCTGCACAGGCTGGGAACCACCCCCCCACAGCCCCTGCACCACAAGCCCCAAGTGACAGACCAGGCTCAGGGGTGCCCCAGGAAGGAGCCATCATCCCGTCTGCACTAACGGTATCTAAGGCCCCGCGCCTCCGCAGGACATGGGGTGCTGTTAGAACCATTACTGAATTAAATGGGCGAACCTATAGCCAGGTGTTGGCCAGGCCTGGTTCTGCCCCTTGAGCCTGACCTGCAGCTCCCTTGCTGTGCCAGCCTGGCCATCCCCTCTTCTCCCAAGGCTTAATACTGGGGGCTGGATAAAATCCCTGACATTTGCCACTTCATGGGCTTGCTTTCCTTGTCTTCGGAAATACTAAACACAGCCTTGCAGATCGCTCCCGGCCTAAGGGCGCCTCTGCGGGACCCTGCCGGGAAGCCCCAGGACAGACAAAACAAGACACTCCCTGCTCACCCTTAGCACAGAGTAGGGGGATGAGGCACTTCAGAGAGGCTCTGGCCAGCTCCAAGTGCCCCCAGTCTCAAACTCCTGTTCAGCGCTACCTGCCCATCACCCTCAGCATCGGCGGAAGAGGCAAGGAGGGGCTGCAGCTCCCTGTCCTCTCCACTCTGGGGCAGGTTTCCAGCTCTGGGCAGCCAGCCACAGAAGAGTGGTAGAGTTCCCTGGCAAGTCTGCGTGGATAAGGGGGCACTGGCACAGGTCTCCCCTCCTGTAGGAGCCTAAGTCATCCACTCCCTCTGCACAACACCCAGCGCTAGTCAACGGTTACGCTACAGCCGCTCCCCTCGCAAAGCGCCCAGCGCTAGTCAACGGTTACGCTACAGCCGCTCCCGCTGCACAGTGCCCAGCGCTAGTCAACGGTTACGCTACAGCCGCTCCCGCTGCACAGTGCCCAGCGCTAGTCAACGGTTACGCTACAGCCGCTCCCGCTGCACAGTGCCCAGCGCTAGTCAACGGTTACGCTACAGCCGCTCCCGCTGCACAGTGCCCAGCGCTAGTCAACGGTTACGCTACAGCCGCTCCCGCTGCACAGTGCCCAGCGCTAGTCAACGGTTACGCTACAGCCGCTCCCGCTGCACAGTGCCCAGCGCTAGTCAACGGTTACGCTACAGCCGCTCCCCCGGGCAGTGCCCAGCGCTAGTCAACGGTTACGCTACAGCCGCTCCCCTCGCAAAGCGCCCAGCGCTAGTCAACGGTTACGCTACAGCCGCTCCCGCTGCACAGTGCCCAGCGCTAGTCAACGGTTACGCTACAGCCGCTCCCGCTGCACAGTGCCCAGCGCTAGTCAACGGTTACGCTACAGCCGCTCCCCTCGCAAAGCGCCCAGCGCTAGTCAACGGTTACGCTACAGCCGCTCCCCCCGCAAAGCGCCCATCGTTAGTCAACGGTTACGCTACAGCTGCTCCCGCTGCACAGCACCCAGCACTAGTCAATGGTTACGCTACAGCTGCTCCCCCTCAAAGCGCCCAGCGCTAGTCAACGGTTACGCTACAGCCGCTCCCCCCGCAAAGCGCCCAGCGCTAGTCAATGGTTACGCTACAGCTGCTCCCGCTGCACAGCACCCAGCACTAGTCAATGGTTACGCTACAGCTGCTCCCCCTCAAAGCGCCCAGCGCTAGTCAACGGTTGCGCTACAGCCGCTCCCGCTGCACAGCGCCCAGCGCTAGTCAACGGTTACGCTACAGCCGCTGCCCCTGCACAGCGCCCAGCGCTAGTCAACGGTTACGCTACAGCCGCTGCCCCTGCACAGAGCCCAGCGCTAGTCAACGGTTATGCTACAGCCGCTCCCACTGCACAGCGCCCAGCGCTAGTCAATGGTTACGCTACAGCCGCTCCCCCGCCCAGCGCTAGTCAACGGTTACGCGACAGCCACTCCCCCGCCCAGCACCCAGCGCTAGTCAACGGTTACGCTACAGCCGCTCCTGCTGCACAGCGCCCAGCACTAGTCAATGGTTACGCTACAGCCGCTCCCCCTGCAGAGCGCCCAGCACTAGTCAACGGTTACGCTACAGCCGCTCCCCCCGCAAAGCGCCCAGCACTAGTCAACAGTTACGCTACAGCCGCTGCCCGTGCACAGCACCCAGCGCTAGTCAACGGTTATGCTACAGCCGCTCCCGCAGCACAGCGCCCAGCGCTAGTCAACGGTTACGCTACAGCCGCTCCCGCTGCACAGCACCCAGCGCTAGTCAATGGTTACGCTACAGCCGCTGCCCCTGCAGAGCGCCCAGCGCTAGTCAACGGTTACGCTACAGCCACCGCCCCTGCACAGCGCCCAGCGCTAGTCAACGGTTACGCTACAGCCGCTGCCCGTGCACAGCACCCAGCGCTAGTCAACGGTTACGCTACAGCCGCTCCCACTGCACAGCGCCCAGCGCTAGTCAATGGTTACGCTACAGCCACTCCCGCAGCACAGCACCCAGCGCTAGTCAACAGTTATGCTACAGCTGCTCCCCCTGCACACTGCCCAGCGCTTGTCAATGGTTACACAACAGCCACTCCCCTTGCACAGCGCCCAACACTAGTCAATGGTTATGCTACAGCTGCTCCCCCTGCACAGCGCTCAGCACTTGTCAATGGTTCCACTACAGCTGCTGCCCCTGCACAGAGCCCAGCGCTTGTCAATGGTTTCACTAAAGTAAAAGTCTTACTGGTGCGCACACCCACATGCCCAGCCTCGGCAGGTACAAAGGCAAAGTAAAGACAGGTACGTGCAGGCTAGTGCAAAACGTTCCCAGCGTCTGCAGCTGCCCCTCCCTGGGAACCCACACCTGCCCCAATGTGGGCATTCCAGCCTGCTCCCCCCCAGGGGCTGGCCGACCCGGGGAAAGCACCCGCCCCGGCTGAGCTAGGGGAGCTGTTCTGGCACTCCCACCCTGAAAAGAGGGGAGCAGGACGGGATTGCCTCAGCCCTCACTGCTGTGAAACCCTGGCGAGCGTTGCCATGAAGTTCCCCTCCACGCTGGCTACCAGAGTGCTGTGCAGTGCAAAGGTGCAACCCACGCCCCTCTCCCCAGCGTGGGTGCCTCTCCCTCAGTCTGGTGTATGACAGCCACCCCTAAGGGGGCTCCTCGTGCTGGTGGGCAGGGAATGTCTCTGCCACTGCTCTCAGCAGGAAGCCCCCATGCTGGTAGGCTGGGGCCTCTGGAGGGAGCTTGGCTCAGGCAGACGTCCAAAGAGCACAACTTTACACTTGGGTGAGATTGCACACCTGAGCCTGGCGCGTGCATTCCTGTCCACCACAGAAAGCCAGGAGGGGTCATGCCAGTCGGTACTAAGGCTGTGCCACATCTGGAGATACCAGGGACTGACTTACAGCTGCATACAGGGAACCTGTCCCAAGAGACTGCATCAAGGCAGAGGGGACAGCTGCCAAGGTGCGAGAGGCGCTGACCGTACCTCGATCCAGCAGTGGAGTCCCTCCGAACAGGGAAGTGACTCTGCCCAATGCCGTGCACCCAGGCGAAAGGATTTGGGCTTCTCCTCCAGCGAGCAGCCAAAGCTAGGCAGAAGCCTGGCCCCGGGTGGGAAGCCAGAGCCCAACGCACGCTGCTGGGGGGCTCAGGAGATGGCAGAGCAACCAAGGCTCCTCAAACGCGATTATTCGGCCGGGGGAGGCAGGGGTGGGTGTAACGTGCTAGGCCCACAGGAGCTCTTCTCCTTCAATCATACTGTCCTTCCTGACCCCCTTCGTGCAACGCGGCTTTGGTAGGGAACGACAGTTGTGGGTTTAATGAGATTTAACACGCAGGCAGCGGAACTGGGGCAGAACCGCTGCCTGGGAATGACTCAGTCTCCCAGCGCGGGGCAGCAGCCCAAGGCAGGGCCTCCTGTGCGTGAGCCTCTGCAGAGGCAGCAGGAGCAGGTCTCCCAGCCAGTGCTCCATCACCCCTCTGCCTGGGCTGCGGGGGAGCGAGCAGCTCTTGGTCAGGACCTGGAGCTGCTCTCTCCTGGCCTCCCTGCACTGCACTGCGCTCTTGAGCAGAGGTGCGAGTGTGTAGAAAAGCAGCAGCACAATGGAAAAGCGTCCCGAAGACAAGCACGTGCAAAGGCCCACGAAGCACCGGCCAGCCGGGCGGGACAGACGGCAGAAGAGCGCGAGGGCCCACGAGGTCCTTCCAAGGCTTTTGCAACGTGCAGACAGGAGATCAGCACGTAAGGAGCTTCTCAAACTCCAGGGCAAACCTCAAAAACCACCCTGGTGCTAGAAGCCGTCCCTCCGCGGGCACTGCTCCTTGGACGAGCTTTCGCTCAGGCAGCCCAGTCCGCGGCGGGCTCAGTTACTGAGCCGCACGCCGGTCACTGCCACTGCAGAACTCCCTTGCAGCACTGCCAACAATGACCACAATGCCTGCTGCAGGAGGGAACCGGAGCCCTAGCTCCCCGCACCACGGAGACTGAGAAACTCCTGCTGGGCTGAGCCTGGCTGGGTCCCAGCCTCCCCGCTAGGAGCTCAGGCCCGTCTCTCCTCAGACCGGCAGAGCCACCAGCACTCGGTGCTAGGGGAGGACAGAGACCCCTCAGCAGCCTTGTGGTTAGAGTTGGGGGTCAGCAGCCAGGTGAGCCAAGGCACACACAGGGCTCTGCAACACTTAGTGCCTGGGGCGTGTGGCACTGCAGCTCTGCCCCGGACCCATGCAGTGTGCTCCCCGCACTGCACCAAACCTCATCCCAGACAAGGCCTTTTCTCCTGGGCCCAGAGCTTCCCCTTCAGAGCCCCATTCCCCAAATTCCCCTTGCTCTCCTGGCGCAGGGGCCTCCCAGCCCAGCCGTGGCCTGCTGGCCGTGACCCAGCGTCAGGCATTTGGAGTGGAGCCTTGGGCAGAATTTATATCCCAGCAGGAAGGGCTCCCGACCCCGCCACACTCCAGCCCAGCGCAGAAAGGGGCTGCACCACAACTTCCAACTGCAACGCACCTCCAGAGCAAAGCTGCTTCCCTGGGACAGCCTCAGTGCGCACGTGCCCCTCCTGCCACAGAGCTGCACCTCCCTTCGGCTGCTGTGGCGCCCGCTGGGGAAACCTGGGAGCCTGCAGCAGGCTGCGGGGGGGACCCCAACCTACAGAGGGGGCTTCTGAGTGGAGCAAGCCCCCAGGCTGGCCGGCCCCACTGCAGCATGCCTGCACACGCAGCAGCACACAGCTCGCTCCAGGCGAGAAGCCATGGCTGGCGCCGCCCGCCCGGAGTCTGACTCTGTACTGCACAGTGCCCCATTTGGCTTCTGCTGTCCCCAAGCCAGCCCCACAGCATCCCCTGGACTGGGGCTGGCAGCCAGGGCGGGAGATGCTGGGAACCCCGCAGAAGAAGCAGCCTGGCCCACTTTGCAACGCCGCACACTGCCTGGCCCATGCGTGAGAAGCCCTGCAGCTGGTTGGAATCCCCTTCCTGAGAGCAGGGGACAAAAGCTGCCTTGCTCGTACTCAGCTCCAGGAGCTGGCCAGGGCTGCACCCCGCACACCTTGGCAAGCAGTCACCTGCCTCCGGCAGGGAGAGAGCCATCTCTGCATGAGCTCAGGCGTCTGGATGGACCCCAGGGAGCTGTGCCCCTGCCTCACACCCCAGTGCAGGAGAGGGGGAGACATGCCAGGGGTGGGTTCCCGCTGCTCATGAAGACGCTGCCGCCCAGACTCATTGCTGCGCCAATGAGCAGAGGCTCAGCGCTCTGGGCTGGCTTTGAAAGAGAGGAACAGACCACTCACGAGCTGCCTCTTCCGCCCTCAGACAGCCCCACTGCCACTCAGCACAGCCCATAACTCGGGGGGAGCCTGCCGGGAGCAGGTCACAGGGACTGCACTCGGCCAGTCTGGAGCACGGGTGAGCAAGGGTCCTGCTAATTTCTTCCATCCATGGCTAGAATAAATGCTTTGCCATGCCCCGAGGTGGGTGAGGTTGCACCACCGGGAGACCCAGCTGCGGGCACACTGCTCACGAGCTGGGCAGTGCTGGGGCGCCTGGCTGACAGGGGACACTGGTGGTGAGAGGAAGAGTCACAAACAGGCAGCTGGGAGCAGGAGAAAACGCCATTCCGCAGCTGTGTTGGCAGCCCCGCTGCACGCCGCGTGGTCACAAAGGGTGGGCAAGGGCCGTGAGGGAGCAGGGCAGGAACCTCCCAGTCCCGTGCTCCCCCACGCCACTGGCCTCACCACAACGTTATTCAGCCTAGGACACAGCTTGATCTCACTCAGGCGCCTGCTGCAGGCTGCCCCGCCAACGCCCCTCTGCACAGCTCTGACCACACTCGACAACTTCCCCAGCAGCCTCACGGCGGGACTGGCCAAGGAGAACCATGCGGGTGGGAAACTGCTTCAAACCTTCCTTTCTGCCTGTCGTGGGGCGTGGGGTCCCCAGCCCTGCACCCCGTCCACAGGCAGAGGTGACTCTCGTCCCACAGGGAGAGCTGCCAAGTCATTAGGCAATAGGACAGAGTGAAACAGACTTGTCAGCACAAAACCAGAAGCCATCAGCACCATCCATCTTGGGGAGGGGGGCTCAGAGGGGTCCTCAAGTCAGGCCCTGGCCCTGCCTCCTCCTTCTCCAGCCAGCCCAGACTGCCCCACCCCCCAGCCCAGCTCCAGTTCACCCCAGCCAGGTCCCTCCTCCCACCTTGGCCTGTTTCCTGGGGAAGACAGGGGTCACCTGGTTGCCGGGGTTACAAAGAGCAGGGAGGACCATTGCGTGTGTGAGAGAAGCCCTCACATCCAAACTGCCATCACCAACTACGCACTGATGCTGTGTCTAGGGAAACTGAGGCACCCATCTGGGGTTACTGCAGGACGGTCGGGAACACACGCAACCGAGCCAGGGGAACAAACCCTCACACCCACCTTCGCCACACTGCTCCCCCAAAGCAGCAAACAATCGTTCCAACAGCACCGCGGGGGACTGGCAAACCGGCTGACAGGAGGCGTCTGGGACACCTGGCCAGGGCCCAGTATTAGCAGCAGCAGCAGCAGCAGCAGAGTCCCAGACCCAAACAGAACCTATGAGGAGCCCACACGGCACCAGCTGCCTGCGCTACGACCACCTCCATCAGCTTCCCCTGGAAGAGGGACTCAGACCTAGGGACTGCGGCGAGGCCTCTGGAGCAACGTGGGAGCAGGTTCTGCTCAGTCACGCAGGTGCTGCCCATTCGTGTGCGTACTGCCCCACGGGCCGGTCTCTCCCCCTGCCCCACGGGCCGGTCTCTCCCCCTGCCCTGGTTCTCGTCTCTCCTGGTATGTTCATTGAATCACGGCTTTGTATTTCCACCTGCTCACGTCCTACGCAGCACCCGAAGCCTGCAGGCGTTTCTCAGCCCACGCCGCCTTCGGGAGGGGGTGAGACCCAGCTCCAGGGGAAATCTCTGTGCCAGCTCCCATGGGCTGGGGGGCCAAAGCCGGGAGGCAGCCAGGGCAGCACAAGCATGGGAGAGGCAGCAGCCCTGAGTAAAGAGATGTCAGAATCGAGACCGCAGGGCGGGGGGGCCGGCTGGCCTGCTCCTGGCACCGCGGCACCACCATTGGGGAGCTGGTGTGAGCACTTCCCCTTGAACGGGGACCCCCGGCAGCTCGGCACGCAGACACCCACCTCCCGAGACTGGGCTTGCAAGGAGGTTAGCAATTGGCCCCACTACTTACAATGGCTTAAATCAAAGAGATCAGGCTGGGAGCGAAGGGCGCCGGCCTCTTTCAAACACACCACCGTGCAGAGCAGTGACCTGGGCCCAGCTGCGCTCCGCATGCCCTGAGCTAAACGCCCTTGGCAGAGCCCTGGGGCCAGGATGCTGGTTCCTCTCCAGACAACACGGTGGAGGTGGGAAAGAGGCCCTAATCACAGCCGTTTACACCCAGAGAGCCACGAACCCCCCGCCTCGTGCCCCCGACAGCCTCTTTCATGGGAATGGGGGCGGCAGACTCAGCAGGGCCCACCACGGCGCTCCGCTGGCGCAGCTGCCCGGCCCGGGAAGATGTGCTGTGTCGAAGGGATGCTCCTGTCAGCGCAACTGCTCCACCCTGTTGAGGAGCGAGAGCTTCAGCAGCAGGAGAGCGTCTCCTGCCAACATAGCGACAGGGCGCACAGCGCAAAACGTGCCCCGCTCGGGGCAGCTTTCTCGCTCCCGGAGGGACTCCTGACGGGTCACTGTGGGCCGCAGCGTAGACCTGCCCTGCCAGGGAGAGAAGCCTGCGCAAAAAGCAGGTGGCACCCCACTGAGCCCCCAAGGCCCCCGCCCCAGCACACCATGTCTGCTGCTCGTCTGCAGCCCGATCGCTCCCCCACCTTGCCACTTCAGTCTCTCCTGACTCTGGCCACACGGCCCTGGCACGACCGCTGGCTGCTTGGCCTAGGAAGTTCCCCTGCAATGGCTCTCACAGGCCCTTCCCGAACTTGCTCGGATTGTTCAGGGCACCCCCCTCTTTTGCTCTCTTGGACGGGCCATCAGGCGAAAGTCTCTAGTGCAAGGCCCTGCGGACAAGGCCCGGCCACCTCCCTGCTGCTTCTGAAACACCGGGGACTCGGGTGGGACAGGCCTCTCGCTGCTGGACAAGCTGAGCTGTTTGAAAGGAGCGCGGGGAAAAGGCGTGGTGGGTACAGAGCCGAAGGAGGAATTTCCCGGCCCCAGGCCACAATACCAGCAGCAGCTGCCCAAGTCTCGAGGACCTTCCCACCTTGGGCCAGGTTCTCTGGAGTTCCCCCCGGGTAAGTGCTTCCTGCACCTCACCTACAGCACAAACCTCTCCTGGGCAAAGCAAAGACCAAAGCAACTTCTCCTAAGCAGCTGACGATCTGCTGCTGCAGCTGCCTCTCCTGCACAGCTCTGGCTCCAGAGAGCGATGGGAAGGGAGACAGGGCGGGTCGGGTGCGGAAAGGTTTCCTAGCAGAGGGAATATGCCTCTGGCAGGGTTTCCTGCTGCCCTAGCCTGCAAGTGGCTGATCTGCCCAGAGCTCTGCAGAGATGAGCTCGGAGTCCAGGAGCCACTGGGGGTGTGCTAATGAAAGTTCTGGATGAGCCAGGGGTTCAGAGGGGGCAGAAGCCAGAAGAGCCAAAACTTTGGGTCCAGATTTGTCCCGAAAGCTTTCCTGGAGGGGAGCTGTGCCCAGGCTTTGGTGCCTCCAATTTGCACCAGGCAGTCCTGCCCCACTCCCAGGCTCAAGCTGCCCTTTCTGGGAAGCGGGGAGAGAGCTCCTTGCTGCTGGGGGCCTGTCTCCAGCAGGCAGACACCTGATCCCCTCTGGCTGCAGGGAAGGCAGGAAGCAGAGGAGCGCTGCTGGGAGAGGAGCGCATCTCCCCTGCAGGCAGCAGAGCTCCGGAAACAGGAACGCTGTCAAGAGAAGCAGCCCCCAGCCCCAGCCCCAGCCCCAGCCCAGACAGGAAAGCCTGCGTTTGGTACCTACCCAGAAATACATCATCATGTCGGCAGCCGGGCCACGCAGCACCAGAGCAGCAAGCGCGCGAGCTGGCCTAGCCACGCAAAGGGAGGCTGTGGGGTTCCCCCTCCGCTCCCCGTCGCAGTCCTGCGGCCCGGATCTGCCTGGGCCGTGTGCCGGTGGGTGGCTTGGCAGCTGCGCCCCGGCAGGTTGGGTCCCTCGCTGGCACAGTGCGGTCACTCGCCGCAGGCTGCCATGTACCTCAGAGCTGGCCATCGGCGTCCATGGCGCTGGTGCGAGGGTCGCAGGAAGGGTCCCGACTCGGGCAGAGGGGAAGAGCGAGCCCCCGCTCCCAGCACGAGCCACAGAGCGAGGTGGGGGGCGGGGGGGCTGATTCAATATTAAAACCGGGGGAGGGACCAGACCAAGTCCTCGTGGGCGTTCTCCGGAGAGCGAGCCAGAGACGCCGGAGCGGCTGCTCCGCGGAGGCAGAGGACCGCTGCTGGCAGGGCAGGCTTTGCTGGGCTCGGGCTGGGAGTGCCAGGCCAATCAGAGGTGAGAAGCCGGGCAGAAGGACTGGGGGCCAAGTGGCCAGGTTTGTGGTGGGGGGCTGGCCGGGCTGCTGGGGAAGGGGGGGTTCTGGGGGGCAGGCAGCGCCAGAGCGTGCATGGCTGGGAGCTCCCGCTCTGACACTGTGCAACGGATGTCCTGCCTCAGCATTTTTCAAGCTACCCTGTCAATAAGGGAATCGGCTGCTCTCACAATTAACCTGCGAGGTGCCAGCCAGCTCCTACTGCGCTTGCTCCCTGGCAGGAGCGATTTTTCCTTTCCTCTTCTTCTCCTGCTCCTGCTCCTGGGCCAGGCCCAGCAGCATCCATGGCTGACAGCCCAGGCTGCACACGGCTCCTCCGGGCCAGGAGGGGCGAGTGCCTCGCCCTGCAGCACTTCTCCCAGTCGGACGGGAGCCCCCCGATTTTCACGGCCCTGGCTTGGTGGCTCGGCACCTTCCTCCACGCTGCCGCAAGCATCCAAGGTACTGGAATGATTGTTACCAGCTGACGTAGGGAAGCTCCTTGCACTTAAACCTCAGGCGTGTGCTACGGGCAGCCCAGCTCAGCCCACACTGGCACAGCGCCCCTCGCACTGCCCCCTGGCCGTCACTGCACCCCTCCCTCACTGCACCCCAGCCATCACTGAGCCCCTCACTCACTGCCCCTGGCCGTCACTGCGTCTCCACTCACTGCCCCCCGGCTGTCGCTGCACCCCTCCCTTACTGCACCCCAGCCATCACTGAGCCCCTCACTCACCGCCCCCCGACCGTCACTGCGTCTCCACTCACTGCCCCCCGGCTGTCGCTGCACCCCTCCCTTACTGCACCCCAGCCATCACTGAGCCCCTCACTCACTGCCCCCTGGCCGTCACTGCATCTCCACTCACTGCCCCTGGCTGTCGCTGCACCCCTCCCTCACTGCACCCCAGCCATCACTGAGCCCCTCACTCACCGCCCCCCGGCCGTCACTGCATCTCCACTCACTGCCCCCCGGCTGTCGCTGCACCCCTCCCTCACTGCACCCCAGCCATCACTGAGCCCCTCACTCACTGCCCCTGGCCATCACTGTGTCTCCACTCACTACCCCCGGCTGTCGCTGCACCCCTCCCTCACTGCACCCCAGCCATCACTGAGCCCCTCACTCACTGCCCCCTGGCCGTCACTGCATCTCCACTCACTGCCCCCCGGCTGTCGCTGCACCCCTCCCTTACTGCACCCCAGCCATCACTGAGCCCCTCACTCACCGCCCCCCGGCCGTCACTGCATCTCCACTCACTGCCCCTGGCTGTCACTGCACCCCTCACTCACTGTGCCCCAGCCATCACTGAGCCCCTCACTCACTGCCCCCTGGCCGTCACTGCATCTCCACTCACTGCCCCTGGCTGTCGCTGCACCCCTCCCTCACTGCACCCCAGCCATCACTGAGCCCCTCACTCACTGCCCCTGGCCATCACTGCGTCTCCACTCACTGCCCCCCGGCTGTCGCTGCACCCCTCCCTTACTGCACCCCAGCCATCACTGAGCCCCTCACTCACCGCCCCCCGGCCGTCACTGCATCTCCACTCACTGCCCCTGGCTGTCGCTGCACCCCTCACTCACTGCACCCCAGCCATCACTGAGCCCCTCACTCACTGCCCCCTGGCCGTCACTGCGTCTCCACTCACTGCCCCTGGCTGTCGCTGCACCCCTCACTCACTGTGCCCCAGCCATCACTGAGCCCCTCACTCACTGCCCCCTGGCCGTCACTGCATCTCCACTCACTGCCCCTGGCTGTCGCTGCACCCCTCCCTCACTGCACCCCAGCCATCACTGAGCCCCTCACTCACTGCCCCCTGGCCGTCACTGCGTCTCCACTCACTGCCCCCCGGCTGTCGCTGCACCCCTCCCTCACTGCACCCCAGCCATCACTGAGCCCCTCACTCACTGCCCCCTGGCCGTCACTGTGTCTCCACTCACTGCCCCCCGGCTGTCGCTGCACCCCTCCCTCACTGCACCCCAGCCATCACTGAGCCCCTCACTCACTGCCCCCTGGCCGTCACTGTGTCTCCACTCACTGCCCCCTGGCTGTCGCTGCACCCCTCCCTTACTGCACCCCAGCCATCACTGAGCCCCTCACTCACTGCCCCCTGGCCGTCACTGCATCTCCACTCACTGCCCCCCGGCTGTCGCTGCACCCCTCCCTCACTGCACCCCAGCCATCACTGAGCCCCTCACTCACTGCCCCCTGGCCGTCACTGCATCTCCACTCACTGCCCCCTGGCCGTCACTGTGTCTCCACTCACTGCCCCCTGGCTGTCGCTGCACCCCTCCCTTACTGCGCCCCAGCCATCACTGAGCCCCTCACTCACTGCCCCCTGGCCGTCACTGTGTCTCCACTCACTGCCCCTGGCTGTCGCTGCACCCCTCACTCACTGAGCCCCAGCCATCACTGAGCCCCTCACTCACCACCCCCCAGCCGTCACTGCCCCTCTCACTCACTGCCCCCCGGCCGTCACTGCATCTCCACTCACTGCCCCCCCAGCTGTTGCTGCACCCCTCACTCACTGCACCTCAGCCATCACCGAGCCCCTCACTCACTGCCCCCTGGCCGTCACTGCGTCTCCACTCACTGCCCCCCAGCTGTCAGCTCACCCCTCACTCACTGCGCCCCAGCCACCACTGAGCCCCTCACTCACCGCCCCCCGGCTGTCACTGCGTCTCCACTCACTGACCCCCCCGGCCGTCACTGCATCTCCACTCACTGCCTCCCTGGCCGGCACTGCACTCCTCACTCACTGCGCCCCAGCCATCACTGAGCCCCTCACTCACTGCCCCCTGGCCGTCACTGCGTCTCCACTCACTGCCCCCCCGGCCGTCACTACACCCCTCACTCACTGCGCCCCAGCCATCACTGAGCCCCTCACACTGCCCCCCGGCTATCACTGCGCCCCTCACTCACTGTGCCCCAGCCATCACTGCGCCCCTCACTCACTGCATCCCTCACTCACTGCCCCCCGACCGTCATTGCGCCCCTCGCTTACTACCGCAGGCATGTGATATGGGCAGCCCAGCCAGTCCAAGTGCAGGCCATGGCTAGAGCTCAGCTGCTTGGCCTCCGTGGGGTGTGGGAGGGGCAGATGCAGGGGGCAGGGGCTGGCTGTGGGCAGACACGGGGGGCTGCCTGTGGGCAGATGCAGGGGGCAGGGGCTGGCTGTGGGCGGGGGGGGCACAAACAGAGGCACGGCAGGTCTCCCGCAGGCTGTGCCTGGGCACTTTCTGCCCCGCGGAGGGACAGGACGACTGGGACCCTCCCGCTGCACTGGGCCTGGCTCCACAAGGGCCGCGCCACGTCAGCGTCTCGTGCTGCACGGGGCACCGGGCGGATGGACCGGGAAGGGCAGAATCCCACCCCGATGTCGAGCTCTGCTGCCATGGGCCCGTACCGCACCCCAGCCCTCCCGCGGAGCCTCCCCTGCCACGCAAGCCGGGGATGGGCCCTGCAGCCCTGGGAGTTCCCTGCTGCTCTGCTCAGGGGCTCTGCCTGGCCCCGCTGCTGCCCTGGCTACTTCCCTGCTTCTGCCGCCAGTGGAGGGCGGCCTCGGGGACAGGTCGCAGCCACGGCTCACGCTGCAAACCCCTGTCCCTCTCGGGGAAGGAAGGGAACTGTGCTGGGCCAGTGCAGTCCTTGAGCTGCCTCCAGCCCAGGCCGCGGGTGCAGGAGCTCAGGAGGCTGGGCCAGGCACTTCATCCCCCATCCTCAGGCAGTGGCTGGGGCACTGAGCCATGCCCCACAGCAAGCGGACACACCAGCGCGAGCAGGCGAAGGCACGCGAGGGCTGGAGGATGGTCCTCGGCCCGGCTGGCGTGGACATCCTGGCACACAATCCCATTCGAAGCAGGGCGTGGGAGGCGGTTCTCCCCCAGCCCAACGATGCAAGAAAACAACACACCCAGCACCTCTGCACCAGCACAGGGGACCCGGGCAAAGAGCCACCCAGAGGGGCTCTCACTCAGTCCCACCTGGGTGTCCAAGGCAGCCAGCTGGACCCCTGATTCCTGCCAGCACTGCCCACCCCCCAGCGGTGAGAACCAAGGGTGGGGCAAGGGGAAATTGGGTACAATGCCCAGGCTGACAGGAGCCCATGGGTGAGCCCCTCCCCTTCTACCAGAGGGGCCAGTATCCCTTCCCTGCCATAGGGTCCCAGGGCTAACGCCTCAGTGTCCGGGAGAGGGGCCATAGGACATCCTAGGACTAACCCTGTCTCTCCAACAAGGCTCCCTCGGGCAGGAAATGGGGCCCAGCCAGGAGAGGGGGATTCTGCCCTGTCCTGCTGGGGAGAAGAGGCTGGTTACCCAGCCAGGGGAGTGGGGAGCATCCCCGCCCCTGCCTGAGGCAGGGAGCCTCCCAGACAGCTCATTGTTGGCCTGTTTTTCCCTTCTCCAAGCTACTGTATGGCCAGCACTACTCATGGGGATTACAGCAGCGTTACTCATGCTACCCTGCTGCCCTGTCCTGGCCACGCTGGGGTGCTGAGCAGGGAGGTGGCAGCTGCCAGGGGGCAGGAGGGGCCGCAGGTTGCACTCCAGAGCTCCTTGGGACCTTTCACCACAGTGAATTTGACCCCAAAACCATGATTAGCGCCTGTGTGACAGGGCTTAGCTCCCTGCTCCCAGCTCGGGTAGTGCCTTGCCTGGCCCCAGCTCTCCTGCTGCTCCCCAATCCAGTATCCAACTTCCCTACCTGACGAGGCAGGCCGGGCGCTCGGGTTTGGGAACCCAGCACATCTGAGCAGGCAGGGGCTGGACCTGCGCTTGGATGCAAGACATGCGACCGAGGAGGGTGCCCATCCCAAGCCTGTCTCCCAGAACAGTGCCAGAGGAGCCCCGAGATGCAGAACCCAGTATCTCTAGCTGAGACTGAGCTCAGCCCGGAGCCCACGAAGAGCCACGTAATCTACAACGTTCACACCACAGGCCTCCCCGCGCAACACGCCTGTATGGACAGCCGGCAGCTGGGTAGCTGCGTATGCCAATATCTGGGTAAGCCTCTGAACGCCTGACTTTTGTGCACAGCTCTGTTTCATGCTTAGCTCTGGGGGCTCCTGGCAAAGTCCCAAGCAAACATCCTCCCGCCCGCAGTTCCCTTTGTGGCTTTTGTTGTTTTGAACTACTGCTGCTGCAGAAACGGCGGGGCTGTTCCACCCCAGCCATGGCTGCATTCAGAGGATCGGGGGAGTGGTTACTGGAAACGTAGTTCCTGCTGTTTGGGGTCTCTTGATACAAAGGGCTCTATGTCCACAGAGAAGACGAGTGCTACTTACTGACCGGCAGAGTTTGGTTAAGAGTCTGCCTGGCGCAGGAGGGGGACAATCACATGCAAGGTTGGTGGGTTTCATGGCTTTCAAATGGGAGCTCTTTCAGGAACGCACTTCTGCAAAGATCCCGTCACGGCAGCCATTCCGCGAGCGACTGCAGCGCATCGGGCTGGGAGCAGCTGTGGGAACAGGCCAGGAAAGGCAGCGTGGGAATGGGGAACAGGAGCCAGGCTCACAGCTGCCCCGGCTGGAATGGCGCATTGCTGCTCTCCTCTGACATGGGACACCAGCACAGGTGGGAACGTGCTCCCCATGGGCAGCCCCAGACAGCCTGTGAGCAGAGAAGACTGGGTGGGAGGCACGGGCCCAGGCGGGCTGGAGAGGCAGAGGTGCTCTGCCTGCTGGTGGGCAGACAGGGGACCAGCGCTCTTTGGGGCTGCCAGTCACAATGCTCATGAGCCTGGGCCTTGGCCTGTCAGCGCTGCTCAGCCCCTCCTCACCCCTTGGCCCGTCTTTTCCAAGCTGATCAAACCTCTGCTCTGTGAATCTCTCCTCAGACAGAAGCTGGCCCAGACCTGTCACCAAGTTTGTTACCCGTCTCTGGACCCTTCCCAACCCCCGTGTAGCTTGTTTGAGCTGGGCACAGCCGATCTGCATGTGGTACCCCAAAAGGGGGTGTTCCAGGGATTGAGTTAGAGGCCATTGGCTACCCCTTTTCTAACAGCTCCCACCATTGTTAGCTTCCCAGGCTGCTGCTGCACACCGAGAGGGCGCTTTCAGAAAACTGCCAGCAAGGACCCCACGGGCTCTTTCTTGAGTGGTGGTAGCTGACTTAGACCCTGCCATTTCTGTGTATGCAGCTGGGATGATATCGGAGGGGTAGCCATGTTAGTCTGGATCTGTAACAGCAACGAAGGGTCCTTCCAATATTTTCATGGCTGACCTGGAACAGCGCTTCCTGAGCTCTCGTCCACTAACACCCCGTCTCTACTTACACTACACTGATGACATCTTCATCATCTGGACCCGTGGGAAGGAGACTCTGGAGGAATTCCACTGGGGCTTCAACAACTTTCACCCCAACATCAACCTCAGCCTGGAACAGTCCACACAGGAGAGCCACTTCTTGGACACCACGGTGCTAATACGCAATGGCCACATCAATAACACCCTGTACCGTAAACCCACTGACCGCTACGCCTACCTTCATGCCTCCAGCTTCCGTCCCAGACATACCACACGGTCCATTGCCTACAGCCAAGCACTAAGATATAACTGCACTTGCTCCAACCCCTCTGACAGAGGCAAACACCTACAGGATCTCTGCCAAGCATTCCTGAAACTGCAGTACCCACCTGAGGAAGTGAAAAAACAGATCAACAGAGCCAGACATGTGCCACTAAGCCTCTTACTACAGGACAAGCCCAAGAAAGAAACCGACATAACACCATTAGCCATCACCTACAGTCCTCAGCTAAAACCTCTACAGCGCATCATCAGGGATTGACAACCCATCCTGGACAATGATCCCCCACTTTCACAGGCCTTGGGAGGCAGACCAGTCCTTGCCCACAGACAACCTGCCAACCTGAAGCAAATCCTAACCAGCAACTATACACCGCACCACAATCACTCTAACTCAGGGACCTATCCATGCAACAAACCTCGTTGCCAGCTCTGCCCA
This sequence comes from Carettochelys insculpta, assembly GCF_033958435.1. Taxonomy (NCBI): domain Eukaryota; kingdom Metazoa; phylum Chordata; order Testudines; family Carettochelyidae; genus Carettochelys; species Carettochelys insculpta. Next base: position 25,606,765 of record NC_134156.1, on the reverse strand, counting down.
CATATCTACACCAGCAACACCATTATAGGACCTAACCAGATCAGCCACACCATCGTGGGTTCATTCAGCTGCACATCTACCAATATAATTTATGCCATCATGTGCCAGCAACGCCCCTCTGCCATATACATCGGACAAACTGAACAGTCTCTACGTAAAAGAATAAACGCACACAAATCAGATATCAGAAGTGGCAATATAGAAAAACCCGTAGGAGAGCACTTCAATCTCCCAGGCCACACAGTAGCAGATTTAAAAGTAGCTATCCTACAGCAAAGAAATTTCAGGACCAGACTCCAAAGAGAAATTTCTGAGCTACAATTCATCTGCAAATTCGACGCCCTCAGCTCAGGCTTAAACAAAGTCTGAGAATGGCTGGCTAAATACAGAAGCAGCTTCCCCTCCCTTGGTGTTCACACCTCCAGATCAACTGCTGGTAGTGAGCCTCACCCTTGCTGACTGAGCTAACCTTGTTATCCCCACCCTTGCTCTGGCTTATTTATACCTGGCCCTGCAGATTTCCAAGACCAGCATCTGATGAAGTGAGTCTGTGCTCATGAAAGCTCATGCTCAGAACTTTTCTGTTAGTCTATAAGGTGCCACAGGACCCTTCGCTGCTGTTACAGCTGGGATGATGACAGCCAACACGCATCACTTGATGTTTATCTCCGCTGGATTTCATCTGCCTTTTTGTTGCCCAGCCACAAAGGGATCACAGTAAACGAGGCAACTCTGTGCAGTCCAGGTTGACCAGATGGCCTGATTTTATAGGAACTGTTCTGTATTTGGGGCTTTTGCTTACACTGGTGCCTATGGCTTCCAACCCCCTCAGGATTTTTCACCCTTGTTACCTGGTCACCCTGCTGCAGTCTGCTTTGGACTTACAAAGTTATTCAAGTTAGTTATCGCCTGCAAACTTGGCCACCACATTGTTTAGCCCTTTTTGCAGATCATTTAGGAATGTGTTGAGTAGCGCTGGGCCCAGAACAGATCCTTGGAAGACACCACCAGCTACCTCCGTCCAGTCTGAAAACGGATCACTTATTCCTACCTTTTGCTTCATGTCTTGGGACCAGCTGATGACCACGAGAGGACCTTCCCTCTTATCCCACAACTGCCTACTTCACTTAAGAGCCTCTAGAGAGGCACCTTGTCAAAGGCTTTCTGAAGGTCCAAGTACATTATATCCACCAGATTCCCCTTGTCCACATGTTTGTTGACGTCCTCAAAAAAGTCTGACAGACTGTTGAAGCATCCCTTTCCCTCTCCCTGTACAAAAGCCATGGTGACTCTTCCCGGACCAACTACGTTCATCTGTGTGTCTGTGAAGTCCGTCCTTTGCTACAGTTTCACCCAATTTGCCTGGACTGTACCAGCCTGCAATTGCCAGGATCACCCCATGAGCCTTGGTAAAAATTAGCATCGCATTAGCTATCCACCCTCACCGAGCAGAGAAGCTGAGTCTGGTGCTCAGTCACATTCCACAATTAGTAGTTCTGCCGTTTCAAACGTGCAGCTGCCAAACTGGGTTCGCAAAGCAGGAGCCTCGGTGAGAAGAGCAACTGCTCCAGTACGGAGCTTGCTGTGGATGTACAATCCCACCCCCAGCACTCTCCCTGCACATGTCATTCTTGGGAGCCATATATAGCACGAAGAGTCAGCAATGCCGGCGCACACTAAGCAAATGCCAGTACAACGTCCCTAATCCCACCAGGCCTCCTCTCCAGAGACCCATCTCCCCGGTTACCTCCCTGCACTGTCATGTGCCATTCCAGAAAGTCTCAGCCTCCTGCCACAGGCTGCAGCCACGAAAAACTATTTATCCACCTCCAGCAGCTGTGGCAGACAGGAGGGGCAGAGCAGGCCATCCGCTTCGCCTTCCCCAGCTGGCAGGTCCCCAGTCCACATGTGATCCAGCTGCTTAACCCATAATCTGCAGTGCAACAGGGTGGGCTGTACCACTGAGGCAGAGATGCCGCAGCTAGCGTGGATAGCAGAGTGCACCGACACATGCCACTCTGATGCTGAGGAGGAAATGGGGAGCCCCCGTCACAGCTGCCTGAGGCACAGAACACATTCTTACCTACTCAGGAAAGGAAAGTGTCTCTGTAACTTTTATTCTGCCAAGTTTCCCCTGGGGTGCTTGCGCTGGACTCTCTAAGAAAAGAAAGAAAGAGAGGAAGAAGAATTAAAATCAATGATCATTATCGCTAACTTGCTTACAGTCAATGCCATTTGCTCATTGACTGGCAAAAATTTTGAATACGAGGTATTATCTCCCCAGGAGTTCCGGGAAACCTGCCCTGGTTAAAAGCTCGCTGCTCTCCAGGTCTCAAACAAAGAGCGAACAAGGCATTTAGCTCTTTCTAAAGAACACCCAGGAACCAGCAGGCAGGCTGCTCAGCTCGCTCTGGGGTGGAGTCAAGTTCCTACTAGGCAGGCACGTTCCACGTCATATATTTCACCTCCAGCAGCATCGAGATGGAGTTTTGGGTGGATTTACCCACTGCCGTGAAGGGCTGCAAAGACCAGGTGGAGCCAGAGGTGGTACAGGCTGGAGTGGTGCGTCTCCCACCTGCCAATGGGCTCCCAGCCTGGCCTGTAAGACCAGAGGCCCAGTCAATGCTACCAAAACCTCTCAAGACTCACCTGCAGCTACCTCACCATATTCGGGCTTCCCCAAATCTCTGCAAGTGCTCCTCAGTCCCTCCCGCAGCCCTGTCGTGCCTATGCTAGGCCTGCATAGTGCAGTCTGCTGGATTAAAGGTGTGCGTAAAAACAGCCACTCTGGGCCGGGCCAAAGGCCCATCTCACCCAGTGTCCTGTCTGCCGACAGTGGCCTGTCCCAGGGGAAATGAACAGCACAGGCACCTATGGACAGTGTCCCTGACCGTCCTGGCTAGTAGCCATTGACGGACCTGTCCGCCATGAATTTATCTAGCTCTTCTCTGAACCCTCTTCTAGCCTTGACCTTCACAGCCTCCCTGGTGAGGAGTTGCACAGGCCAACTGCGCGCTGGGTGAAGAAACCCTTCCTGTTGCTCGTGTTAAACCTGCTCCCTGTGCATTCCCTCGTTCTTGTGTTCTGAGGAGTAAATAACACTTTGTTATTTATATTCTCCACACTGGTCCCGATTAATACTTCTCTCACATCCCCCGTCATCTCTTTCCTGAGCTGAAAACTGCCAGTCTTATTAATCTCGCCTCACAGGGAAACCGTTCCAAAACCCTCACCATTTGGGTTGCCCTTTTCTGAATCCTTCCAATGCCGAGCTCTTTTCTGAGCTGGGCGACCACCTCTGCATGCTGTGTTCAACGAGGTGGGAATACCATGGATTCATACAGGGCCATATGCTGCTCTCTGCACCGTGCTATCCGTGCCTTGCTTAAGGATTCGCCATGTTCTGTTTCTTGACCGCACATGAAAGCAGGGTCAGAACATGCTCCAGATGTGTGGTTCTGGTCCAGCACAGGTGTGTAAGTACAGAGGGCAGCCAGTCTGCTGTTCTGCCAGGGCCCCTCAGCCCCAACCCACAGCTCCCTGGCCTCTCCATGGGGCTGGGTTGGGTCCCAACCCAGCTCTGCCAGCCCCCTTCACTCAGTCACCTCCCCTCTCCCCACAACCCCACCTGAAAGTTTGAGAGAGAAATCTAGGCAGGGGTGACATGTTGCAGCTTTTCGTAGCAGCCCCAGGACCTAGGAAACTCAGGCTGCGGTTCTCACACAAACACCCGCACCCGGAGAGGGAGCTGGCATTGTGAGACGCGCAACACCACCACAGCCCAAGTGCCGTCTCAGGGCACTGGGCTGCGAGCAGAGGCAAAAGGCTGAGGGTGAGCCTGCAACCTGAGCCGGCAGCTCCCAGTGCAGAGAGGGGCCAGATTCACTGGCAGTCACGCTGGGAGACTCCTTCCTCTCCGAGTGGGTGCGGAGGACGCACACAAGCATGGCACTGGCTCATGCTGGATGGCTCTAGGATGGCAGGTTGCCCCGAGGACAGCCCCTTAGATCCATGCAAGAACGGGGCCACACTGTGAAGGCAAGGGGGCCCGGGCCCATACTGGGCTTGCAGAGGGCTCCTCTCGAGCTCCGGAGGAGTGGAAGTGACTCCTGGGCACTTCTGTTAGCAAACAGGGCTCGCAGCTGCACAGCAGGGCAATCAATTATGGTAATTCCCACCTTGATGAATCAGATTCATGGCGGAACACGGCTCATTAGGCTGGGGCTGACTTCCATTAGCACACTTTGGCTAGGACCCCTCGGCGAGCTGGAACCCTCCAGATACGTTTGCCAGGCTCAGACAGCCTCTCCCTGGCCTGGCCTGGCCGCAGCGCCCTGACAAACCCAGTGCAGGGAAGCCACGTGGGCAGGGCGTGTAATTCCCAGTGGGGACAAGCTGATCTAGGGCTGCCATCTTTGACCTGTCGGAAAAGAGGGCCCCGAGGGGCCGTGTATCGGTGTCAGGATCCACCACCTCGCCTCACACTGGTGTCTCAGAGCCCAGCCCCCGCATTCCCCCACCGCACGTGGGTGGACACAGACAGACACGCTCCCTTGGGGACATGCACCAGTGCTCAGCTGGGGAGGGGAGTTTCGGGGCCAGGCCCTCAGGCTCTGTGGGACCTGGGCTACCAGGTGACACCTCTTCCCCGACAGAAGCAGGACAAGGGGGGTGTGGGGGGGACCTGGCTGGGGTGAACTGGAGCTGGGCTGTTCAGTGGGGCAGTCTGGGCTGGCTGGAGAGGGAGGACGGGGGGCCAGGGCCTGGCTCGGGGACCCCATGGACCCCTCTCCCCGAGATGGATGGTGCTGACGGCTTCTGGTGTCTGTTCTGTGCTGTCTCCCTGTCGCCTCTGCTCTCCCTGCTGAGCAAGCGTCACACTGACTGCGCATGGGGGCAGCGCCTGGGGACCCCACACTCCATGAGGGACAGGCACCAGCAGCGTGACCATGGCTGCGGGCCCAGGACCTGTCGTCGCTGCCGCTCTCCTGAGGCAGGCGCAGGGAGGCGAAGCTCTGGCCACAGCGGCCTGCAGAAGACAAGCTGCTTTCCCCGTCCACCGCTGCTCCGCGCACTCAGAGCCAGCGCTAACGGCCCCACTGCTGCTGCAGCGAGGGAGGCAAAGGGCCAGGAGGCACCATTGGCAGCCGCAGCAGGACGTCCAGCAGCACGGCCCATCCCAGCCTGTGGGGCTCGCCCCTCCCTCCAGGGAAGGGGAGCCTCTCCTCTGACTCCCCGGCAAGGGCTGCCAGGGAGGGACGATCCAGGCTGCTGCAGAGAGTCTCCAGCCATCCTGCTTCCAGAGATGCCCTGGAGGCCTCACTCCAGGCATGCGCCGGGATGGGGCGATGGGCTGCTGCACATCTCCCTGGATCCCGCGAGTCTCAAGGGCAAAGGGAGCGACGGGAGAGCTCGTTTGCATCGGCATTGCTGCCTGCCCGGGTGCCAGCCGCCGGCTCTGCCCTCTCTCCGGGCACGGCGTGACGAGCCCTTGGGCATCGGCTCAGGTGCCACTCAATGGCTCAGCAGCACTCCCAGCACCACCCACGCCCGGCAGCGTTTCTCCTGGTGGTGCACGTCTGCACACGCCTGGGCGCGCAGAACAAAATTTATTCTGCCCGCGGTTGGGAAAAAATAGAGGGAACCTGCTGGAGAAGCTCAGAAACAGAGATCAGCTGCTCACCAGGAATGCCCAGAGTCCATCCTGGTGACAGGGATCGAAACGGCTCCCTGGGACAGCCCTGGTCCTCGCTCCTTGCTGGTGGGGAGGCAGATGGGAGCCCTCTGGGTATCTCCCTAGGGTGGCCCCAGACGAAGAGGGCTGGCTAAGGGAGGCCCTGGCCTGCCATGGGCTCTGCGCAGGCACGGCACAGCACAGGGTTGAGCCAACAGAGCAGTCCTGCAGATCTCTGACCGCTGCTGCCCCACCTCCCTCGCGCCAGCTGCCCTGCTCACCCTCTCTAGCAACAAGCGGCTGCCACGCCAGCCCCACTCGCTGAGCCAGGCCCACTGGGGGGTGGCAAGGTGGGCTGCCTTGGACACCGTGTGCGCAGCCTGACTGGTGGAACGTGGGGCGGCCCTGCCAGCTCCTCCCAGGGGCAGGGCCCCTCAGCCTTGCTGGGAAATCTCCTGCAGTATTGAGACCCAGGCCCCCAAAAGCGTAAATTCATTCGACTTTTAATTAATTTCATTAGCGAAAATTATCAGGCGAAGGGAAAATAATAACTTGACCCTCCCCCAGCAAACCTCTCTATTTATAGCCCGAGATCCGAAGCAGTGGTGAATATTTCTTTATGGGCCATTAAAGTGGGAATGTTTAATTTATAACGGCGTTCTCTGGCGGGTGGGCGGGCGGGATGGCCAGGCACACTGTCAACACTTTTAATTAAATGGGAAGGGTTTTTTTTTTAAACAAAGAAAGATTAAAAAAACAAAAAAACCCGCCACCTTCCCAGCAGCTAGTCAAGGTGGCAGAGGCTCAGAGTGTGCAGGTGCTGGCGGAGGAAGGCAGGCCTCTGCTTCCGCTGAGTTGGCAGACTGGCACTGCCCAGGGGTGCAAGAAAGCAGAGGGAGACAGCTCCCCCGGGTCCTCCAACCGCAGGAACCGAGACACTTGCCTCCCCTGCTTCCAAACAGGGAGCCTCGGCCTGGCAGGCGGGAGCTTTAGAGCCTCAGGCATTCAAATGCCCCTGGCACTTTCTGCAAGAAGTGGATGTTAAACCCAGGCTCCCAACATCATCTCAACTGGGGTAATTGCTCCGGGTCCTGCTACCCATGTTCTCCCGGGCCTGGCAGTGGGCGCCGGGGCCCTTCGTTTGCTGGCCTCAGAGGATGTGCAGTGCAGCTTTGGGCTTTTAGCAGCCGTGGCATTTCCTTTCGGAAGCGGCACCAGCCCAGCAGCAGAAGAGGCCATTGCCAAGCGTACAGCCCATGCGGTAGGCTCAGGAAGTGGAGGGGACCCGTCTGGACTCAGGGACCACTGACGGTGTGCACGTCACCATCCTACACCAAAGCAATGCCCTGCAGCCCCCCAGCAGGGCTAGGACCTTGTCTCCCAAGTGCTGTACGTCCAGCCCTGCCCTCGGTGCCTGGTCCCAACGGTGCCGGGCACTGCCCTGCTGGAGAGGGGAGACAGGCACTTCCCAGTCAGGGGGACGAACACCCGTACAAAGTGGGAGAGACGAGAAAGCTGCGGAGGAGCAGCCACGCGTGGCTTAGTGCCCCGCATGTGCACGCAGCCACGCGTCTCCCTCCTAGCGGCTGCCCCACCGCTGACGTCAGGCTGACCCTGTGCTCAATACAGGGGAATGGAGAAGGCTGGGGCAGGGACAGCTGGTCAGACACCACACACTGGAAGATCCAGCCAATGGGCTCAGGTGTTGACACTAGACCTTGACTGTTGGGATCATGGGACTATGGCTAGCGGAGTCCTAGCCATCTCCTCTCCCAGCCTGCCAGGCACCGAGGCAACACTGGTGACTCATGCCAGTGTGTAGGCTGTCTCTGCCGAGGGAACTCGGCTTTCAGAGGGCAGCAGCTCTGCCGTCACTGCTGGCGCTCCAGGAATAAGCTGGCAGAAAGTAGCACCCAGCACTGCCGTCATCCGGTCCCCATTGTCCCTAGCACAGCGTGCTCCCCGCCGGGCCAGCGCACTGGGATAGACGTGCTCCTGACCTTGCTTCTCCACACAGCATCTCTCGTAAGACAGGGCAGAACTCCCTCCCTCCTGGTCACCCCATCCCAGACTCACAGCTGCCTGGCACAGCTCTGACGCTCTGTCCACCACTGCAGGCCTGCGTGCCCCTCAGTGGGGCTCGCACTTCCGGCGGGGATCCACTTTAACTACAAACCCAAAAACCAAGCAGGAAATTTTTAAAACAATGTTAAAACCACATACAAAGCAGGTTTACTTGAGCTGGCTGCTGCATCTGCGAGCCAGGGGAACAGAGCAGTGATGGCACTGTGCCGCTCACTAAAAGCATGAGTGTCACTAAATCAATAATTCATTTACTTTAATGAGATAAGTACTTTGAAAACTAATTGCAAACCTGCTCCATTTACTCCAGCCCGTTACAGCCCTTAACGTAAATGGCAGCAGAGCTACTGGAGAAAGGGGAGAGGTTTCAGGTGGAAGATAGTGGGTCATCCTTCTCCCTTCGAAGAAAGAGAAATAACAGCCATAAACCGAGAACAAAGGAAGCCCAAGTAACCAGCTCAGTCCATCAGGGAATGTGCCATGCCCCAGGCCCTCCCCCCTCCACGCACGCCCTGCCTTCCTCAGGAAAGCCTCCCCCCCGCTCGCTGAAAGGGGGAGCACCAGAGGCAGCGACATGTCAAAGGGAGTGCATCCAAGCGCCTCCAGGAACGGACGAGGACCCCAAGTGGCGCATGGAGCAGCGAAGCCCCAAGGAGCTCCTGAGAACCCAGCACTACAGGAGGCCAGGCAGGGCCGTCTGTGCAATCCTTCCCGAGAGGGACAGGCCATAAGGGGCGAATGCACAGCAAGAAGGGGGATCTGCAGCAGGAATTTGCAGACGCCCAGAGCGTGGCCTGGCCCAGTGACTGAGGGCCAGACGATAACCTCAGCGCAGCAAAGACCGGAAAGAGGTGCAGCCAGGCGCCAGGGGAACGGACTGCTGGCAGAAACCGGGACCGAGGCCAGGACGAGCTCCGGGTATAACTAGCAGAGTGGATGGAATCCAGCGAAAGAAAAACCAAACTTGTGGTGGTAACCTGAGCTCCGGCAGGGGATGTGGCCAGAGCCCTTTGCTGCTGCGTAAGACGGAAAAGAAGAGCTCCCCGTCCACTCCTGCCTCCTGTTAAAAGCTCCCCCCAGCCATGCGGTGCCGTGTGTCTCCTCACCAGCTCGCGCTGCTGTGCCTGCCGCATCTGGCAGCCTGGCTCCCAACCCAAGAGAGCACCTGCTGGGATCACCACGCGGCCACAGGGTGCATCTCCTCGTGCACCAGGCATGCCCAATCCTCACTGCACGCAGCCCCGGGCTGCAGCTGCGCTCGCTGCGCTGGCACTGCGAGAGGCGTAGGTAGCACCTATCCAGCCAGAGCCACGGGCCTTCAAATCCCTCCTCCGGTGAAAAGTGCCGCAGGAGTGTGAACGGCCACCGCGTCTGTATGGATCTCACTCAGCAGCAAAGCATCCCTCGCCCAGGGGCAGCCGGCAGGAGGCCGGGTTCTACCGGTAGGTCCTGGAGCCTCTGGCACGTGACCCTGACTGCTATCCCACCGCTGCCAGGCTGTTCCTGCCCCTGAGCCAAGAGCCTGTGCCCCAGGGAGAAGGTGCAGTCCAGCTCCACCGCGGTGGGCAGCGCCCAGAGAGAGACAGGGACAAGGATGGGGGTTGGCTTGTTCCCCGCCCTGCCCGAGGCTCCCCTGCACAAGAGCAGCACGAGGGAATGGCGCTTTCCTGCGATCGGACTGACGGCACAGGAGGAAGACACAGGCTCACACTGCCCGGCTCTGGAGACCAGTTCCCCAGCTGTACCCGTCTGGAGCCCTCCAGGTCTGCCACTGACCCTGGGTCGACTCACACCCATAATCCCGGTCCTGATCCTCCCCCGCCTGCTGCTACTCCTGTCCAGGGGGCCAAAAACAATGGTGATGCCCCTCAATGCTGAGCCACAACTGCCCCGGCAAGGTACGCGTACCCCGCCTCCTCTTGCAGCCAGTGACGGGGAGCTGGGGTGGGGGGCTGACATGGCCATTGTCGTCTGCCTGGCTGTGACAAGGCAGTGGGCAGACTCAACACCGGTACCCCTGGTTTGGGGCTGCGTGGCCCGACAACCAGAATCAAGGACAGGGATCAAGCCCAGGGGGCGGGGGGACAAGCCCAGGGCCCCATCACTCACAGCTGGAATCCTGCTGCATCTTGCTGGCAAGTAGCTGGGGACAACCAGCCTCCAGTCTGGACCTCAGGCTCCTGCAAGCGGAGGATGAAGCAGCTTCCCAGGCAGGGCCTCCACGGACGACCTTCCTTGCCTCGTGCGGGGACACACCTGTCGCACCCTCTTACATCTGATGAAATGCATCCTAGAATACTGAAGGAGCTGATGGAGGAGGTAACTGAGCCATTATCTATCATCTTTGGAAAATCATGGGAGACAGAAGAGATTCCAGAAGACTGGAAAAAGGCAAATATAGTGCCCATCTATAAACAGGGGAACAACAACAACAACAACTCAGGAAACTACAGACCAGTCAGTTTAACCTTCTGTGCCAGGAAAGATAATGGAACAAGTAATTAAGGACATCATCTGCAAACACTTGGAAGGTAGTAAGGTGATAGGGAACAGCCAGCACGGATTTGTAAAGAACAAATCATGTCAAGCCAATCTGACAGCTTTCTTTGATAGGATAATGAGCCTTGTGGATAGGGGAGAAGCAGTGGATGTGGTATACCTAGACTTTAGTAAGACATTTGATATGGTGTCGCATGATATTCTTATCGATAAACGAGGCAAATACAACTTAGATGGGGCTTCTATCAGGTGGGTGCAAAACTGGCTGGATAACCGTACTCAGAGAGTAGTCATTAATGGTTCTCAATCCTGCTACAAAAGGTATAACAAGTGGGGTTCCGCAGGGGTCTATTTTGGGACTGGTTCTGTTCAATATCTTCATCAATGATTTAGATATTGGCATAGACAGTACGCTTACTAAGTTTGCAGATGATACCAAGCTAGGAGAGGCTGCAACTGCTTTGGAGGATAGAGTCAAAATGACCTGGACAAATTGGAGAAATGGTCAGAGGTAAACAGGATGAAGTTTAATGAAGAGAAATTCAAAGCGCTCCACTTAGGAAGGAACGATCAGTTTCACACATACAGAATGGGAAGCGACTGTCTAGGAAGGAGTATGGCAGAAGGGGATCTAGGGGTTATAGTGGACCACAAGTTTAATAGGAGTCAACACTGTGATGCTGTTGCAAAAAAAGCAAACATGATTCTGGGATGCATTAACAGGTGTGTTGTGAACAAGACACAAGGAGTCATTCTTCCGCTCTACTCTGCACTGGTTAGGCCTCAGTTGGAGTATTGTGTCCAGTTCTGGGTGCTGCTTTTCAAGAAAGAGGTGGGGAAATTGGAAAGGGTCCAGAAAAGAGCAACAAGAATGACCAAAGGTCTAGAGAATGTGACCTATGAAGAAAGGCTGAAAGAATTGGGCTTGTTTAGTTTGGAAAAGAGAAGATTAAGTGGGGACATGATAGCGGTTTTCAGGTATCTAAAAGGGTGTCACATATGGAGGAGAGAGAAAACTTGTTGTTCTTGGCCTCTGAGGATAGAGCAAGAAGCAATGGGCTTAAACTGCAGCAAGGGAGGTTTAGGTTGGACATTAGGAAAAAGTTCCTAACTGTCAGGGCGGTCAAACAGTGGAACAAATTGCCAAGGGAGGTTGTGGAATCTCCATCGCTGGAGATATTTAAGAACAGGTTAGATAAATGTCTATCAGGAATGGCTTAGAGAGTACTTAGTCCTGCCACGAGGGCAGGGGGCTGGACACAATGACCTCGCAAGGTCCCTTCCAGTCCTAGCATTGTATGATTCTATGATCTCTGCGCTGGGCTGCTCCTCCCTTAAGCTGTCACTTCCGCAAACTCTGTGGCAGTTCTAGGAATAGCACATGGGGCACTGCCTGGGCCCTGCACAAACTGGAGCCCCTGGCCTAGGGAACTCACAACCCAGTACAGCCAGGACTCAACACGCAAGCAGCGCAACAAGCAGGAGGAAGGCAGCAAGTAGGCCCAGGTGGCTGGAGAGGGGGCTGGCTCAGCCCTTTTTAGGAGCCATTGTTCTCTGAACCCGTCCAATTGCTCTCTATTTCTCTAGTGTTTGCCCAGCTGATTGAACGGCTGGCTAGTCCCAAATTATCAGCAAAAGTGGTGACAAGCAGCTGGTGTTAAAACCCTTTTAAATAGGTGAGCTGTAGCTCCTTTGCTGCCCCTGTCCAGGCCAGAAACGGCCTTGGAGACACCCTGCCAGGTGCGGCTTGGAAGCCTCCTGCAATGGTAACTGGCCAGCTCGCCTGTGTGGCACCTGATGAGCTCAGAGACCTCTCTGCTGCCAAGGAACACGATTGCAGGGAGGAGCTGCCCTGCCTCCAGAGGAACGTTGGAGCCACTTGGATTCCAGGGCAGGGGATGGCTCATTCCAGGAAAGAGCCAACGGGGGAAACAGCAAGATCTTCCAGCCTGCCCAGCCAGCTCTGCTCGCTCTTGGCACAGGTACCAGCTGTGAGCGCCCTCCAGGAGAGACGGGGTCCCAGCAGAAGTGAATCTCCTTTGCACTAGGGGATGAGGTTGGAGGAGGGAAGCACCGTTCTTTGGACCGACACACTTCCTCAGCCCCTTGGAGAGACTGGCTGCTGTCAGAGCGAGCCCAGCAGGGAACCCTCTGGCGTGCTGGCTGGGAGCCACTCAGCCCGAGACCCTCCTGGAGCCCGCTGTTGTCCAGCGTGGGTGAGGTGCCCGCTCCAGGAGTGCTGCTGCTGCCCACCTGGCAGCACGTTGGCACCAGCGCCTTTTCCTTTGCTCGGTCAGGGGACGGGCATCGAACGGCAGCTCTGCTTAGCAGGGCGCTGGCGTTCCCCGCATCCATCCTCTGTGCTACAGCTGGCAGCAGGGGAGGAGCAGTAACAGATACACCCGGAAAGCACTGGCAGGGGGGCTCAGCCGTCGTCGCTCACTCCCAGGAGGGTCACATGAGCCCTGCAGTCCCCCAGATCTCCAGTGGGAGGTGGCGCTGTGCAGTCACCACCCAGGCCAGGCAGGGTGGGACGGGGCGGGCGGCCCCCTCTAGGGCAGGGGGCTCCCCTGATCCCCCCAGTGCAGAGCCCCACTCTCGGCCATGACTCGGCTCCAGGTCGCCCCGGCCCAGCGGGACTCAGGAGCGACAGGCGGAACGGAACGGAACGGAACAGAACGGAACGCAGCACAGGCGTGCGGCTCCACTGCTTCCTTCAGCCGGCACCAGGGAGCCCTGCGTGAACAGCGCCCCTGGAAGCCGGATTATGCCCTGAAGATTAGGCTCACGGCGGAGCAGCTGACCCCGGCTCATTACTGCGCCTTTGCCACCTGACCGGCTAGATCAGGAAATCCCGCCAGGTCTTCCGAGGGGGTACTGCAAAGAGCCGCAGGAGAGAGCGGAGCCCGGGGTGTGTGTGTGTGTGTGTGTCACTGCCGAGCACCGCCAGCCCTGGGCTCTGACGCTAGGAGTATGTGGCTCGACTGGGGCGGGGGGAGAGCAGAGCACGTGCCAGTCTCTTCTGGCTGCAGGGCCTTTTGGGCGCGTGCCCCACTGCTCCTAGGGCGCCACCGCTCTCACGCCCACTGGCTAAGCCGGCAGCAGCGGGGCCGTTCCTCTCCTGGCCGCAGGGTTCTGCCTGGCTCACCGCTCCCGGCTCCACAGACCAGCCTGTGCTCTCCGTGCGGGCGCCGCTGTGAATCCCCCCTCAGCCGCGCCTGCCTCGCGGAAAATCAATGCAAAGCGTCTCAATTAATCATGCAAGGGGCAAATTGATTAGGACCCTAAATAAGGTCAACATGGCTGCCTGCTTCTAGGGCAAGACCCCTTAATCATCCTTTCATCTGCAGCAGGCTGCCTCTGGGAGGGCAGAGGGACTTCTTTTCCTCACTGTCCCTGGGAAGTGCCAGCGCCCGCACACAGATGCTCCTGCTCCAAAGCGGCTGAATTCTCCCAGAGACGCCCCCGCAGCGGGATGCAGCTGGGAGGCCCGACTCGGAGCACGGCGCTGGAAGCCTCCCCAGCTCAGAGAAAGCGAAACCCCTTCGCGCTGCAGCTGGTCCGAGACGTGCCGCTGCCGACGTGGCGCTGCGAGGGTTTTACTGCCCGTGTGCCGCTGCAGGTGTTTCCTGCTGCCCTCTAGGAACACCAGAGGGTGCCTCAGTTTCCCTAGGCACAGCACTGGTGCATAGCTGGTGAGGGGACTTCCGGCAAGGTGACTTCTCACTCGTACACGATGGGCCTCTGTAACCCAGGCAACCAGGTGACACCTTTTTCTCCCCAGAAACAGGACGAAGGGGAGAGGAGGGGCCTGGCTGGTTTGAACTGGAACTGGGCACTTAAGTTGGGGTGTCTCAGGGGAGGAAGGAGGGCCAGGGCCCAACTCAGGGAGCCCTCTGGGCCCCTCTCCACAAGAGGGATTCTACTGACAGCTTCTGGTTTCCGTTCTATGCTGTGCCCGTTGCCCCATAACCCTTCTGTTCTCCCTGCTGGCTGGGAGTCACGCCGGGCTGCAGGCAGGGGGGCAAGGCCTGGGAACCCCCCACTTGGTGATCGCCCTGTGTGACTGCAGTTACAATCCATTTTAGGGAGAGGGGCCCAGAGGGAGTCCCCGAGCTGGGGCCCTGGCCCCCTGTCCTCCCTCTCCAGCCAGACAAGATTGTGCCTCTCAACTGCCTAGTTCCAATTCAAACCATCCAGGCCCTTCCTCCCACCTTTGTCCTGTTTACTGGGAAACAAAGGGGTCACCTGGTTGCCTAGGTTACAAAGAACAGGGGGAAGTCATCACACCATAACTCCCCTCACCACTATGCCTTGACACTGTGCCTGGGAAACTGAGGCACCCACCTGGTGTTGCTACAGGACAGCACAAACACATGCCACGGAACCAGGGGAGTACAACCCTTACACCCCAACTTTGGCACAGGCTTGTGCTCTGAAAGGAGGTTGGGGCTTAGGCAATCCCCTCTAGATCTGCTCCTTTAAGTGCACCATCCCCTGAGCAGTCCCTGGAGAACCACCGCTGTTGTCGTATGAAACTTCACAGCACAAAGCCCCTCCTCACACCATGCCCGGGACGGATGGGGGCCTGCAGAGAAGCCAGGTTGTTCCTCCTGCAGACGCCACAAGGAAGGGCTGTAGAAGCTGCAGTTGATCTCACAGGTAACTTGGGCCCCTCTCCACCATCCCAGCAGTGCACACCGTGGATGCCACACCCCGAAGTGTGTCTGCACCAGCAGGGCTGGTATCCCCGGTCTCTGCGTGCACCCAGCTCCCCGGAGCCTGGGCTGTCGGACCCAACGCTGCCTGTAGCGGCCAGGCACCTGGTGTGCCAGGCCCAGGGGAGGGCGGGAAGGAGGGGGCGCTGGGGCTGCCTGGGAGGGTTGGCCCCAGGGCTCGCGTAGGCTGCCCAGGGCAGGTCCTCTCAGTAACATGAGAATTCGAGCGCCTGCCGCTCAGAGGGATTCTCACTTCAGCTCTTGCTGACAAGGAACTCCAGCTCAGCAGCTAATTGATTCCTTCCGCTGCCTGTCAACGAGCAGCTGGCACAAAGTGGAGGGGGGTGGCCGGTGCAAGCCCGGATCCCCTCCCCCCAGACACAGGGGAAGCCACACCAGAGCCCACACTTAGACAAACAGAGGGGAGGGGGCGCCTGATGCCCTCTCAGGGTCTCCATTGCAGCCCCTCCCACACTCCTGCCGGCCCCGCCCCGGCACAGTAGCGCTGGGGCAGCTGCCTCGGCACTAGCTCTGGGGCGCGCTGCACAGAGCCGCCGGCTGCCGGCAAGGCAGGGGGACTGTCTGCGCTGCGGCAGGGCGGGGGACCCCCAGCACCCCGGCACTCTGGCTACTCGGGTGCTCCTCCAAGCCCACTTTGCAGCTGCCGCAGAACGTGCCCTAGCCCAGGCCTGTTCTCCTCCCCGAGGGTATTTGCCAGACCTCTGAGTTCTCTGGGGCACCCTTCACGCTGCCAGGCCAGTCCTGAGCCCCAGGCAGGTGCAGGCAACAGGCAAACACAGAAGAGTCAGGAGAGCAACCCCTGTCCCGGTCTCCTGCCTGGCCCATGTGTCCATGGCACAGTGCCAGCTCAAGGGGGAGGTTTCCAAAGCCGTTTGAATTACTCACCCTCCGCTTACAGCGCTGGCCTGCATGCTCCAGAGCTCTCCCGCATCTGCAAACGCAGCTCCGTGGGGCAGAGCGCCGCTCGCTCGATTCCGTCTCTTGGCTGGTCCTGGCAGCCAGCCTCTGCCCCGGGGGCCAGCCAGGGCACAGAGCAGTGCCGGACCCCACAGCAGCAAGTATGGGGCTGGCTGAGGCCAGGCAGATGCACTCAGGCTATAGAGGTGTAGCCTGGGTTTGGGACCAGGGTGTGGGGGCCCAGCACTGGCCCAGTCTGTGCTGTGCCTGGAACCAGGCTTCCCCACAGCAATGGAGCGCAGAGCAGGGCCGGCTGCCCAAAGTAGTGGGTTCGATTCCAGGGCCCGTTTAATCGTTTTCTGGCACTGTACAGCGCCCTTGTTCCTTCCCTGGGCTCGGGGGTCTCTCGTGAGCATCCCGCTTGGCAGAGCCTGCAGTGCTAGCGCAGGCTGCAGAGGCGGCGGGTGAAGAGAGTGGTGTGGGGCTCTGGTGGGCCAGGCCGAGAAGGAAGGAACTGAGGCGAGACCAGCACGCACAGAGGTCCTGCTGCCCTTGTCCTGCAGGCTGCTGGAGCCACAGCTCCTCTAGCTACGTCTGCACAGGAGCAGGACGCCCCAGCAGCACACGCTGCTTCCCGAGGCTGACAACACAAGGCCCGCTGCAAGGATGGGACCTGCGCCTCTGGCTGCCAGCTGCTGGGAATGGGCAATGGCAGGGAACTCTTGGTGGTTGCCCTGTTCTGTTCATTCCCTCTGGGCCACGGCCACAGCCATGAGCCTGGGCCAATGGCCCTTTGGTCCGACCCAGCATGGCCGTCCTTAGGAGTCCGCGCTGGGCGACGTGTGGATGGTTAATGCAGCTCAGCACCTCCCTGAACCTGCTGGCAGACTGGCCGGAATACCTCCACCCCCCACGTGTGCAGCCGACTCCAGCCCCATCTGCTTTGCCAATGGACTTTCCAGCTGTAAGTGAAATCAATTCAACTGGGTATTTTACTCAGCTGGGACTCCTGCTAGCACAATGCTGCTGTCTCCCCAGGGTCGCTGGAAGGGAGCCAGAGAGCCGCTTGCTGTAAGTCAGCCCTCTGGCAGGAATCTGCGGATTTATCTGTTCTCTTGTACAGCATGTGAGGAGCCAGATTTCCTCCTCCCCTGACAGGCCACAAGCACAAGCGCAGGCAGGTGGAGGCACCGGCAGCCCAGGAACGGCCCGGGGGACTCTTCTGTGACATTTTTATGAATGAGAGGACTGGAAGTGACACATGCGACTAGGGATGCTCCTGGAGGTGCGAAAGATTCAGAGAGCAAGGGCTGGAGACAGGAGGTGTGCGCTACAACGGGCTGGGTGGAAGCAATGCATCATTTGAGAGACAACGGTTAATAAGGAGCAGTTACGTAGCTCAAGGGCCCGGTCACATCACCTTGAATGGCCCCGGGGCCTGCTTACATGAAACAATCAGTACAAGCCTTGTGTTTAGCAGTGGCAGCCTGAGGACCCTTCCCAGACCTGGCAAGGAACTGAGTGTGACTGGGATGCCTCCCTCCCATGCTCACTCGCTCTCTCTCGCCAGCAGGACATTGGGACAAACCTGCTACAACACCACTGTGAACGACGCGTCCCGAAGGGCCAGGCCATTTCACAGGGAGATGCAGGGATTGGGCCAACACCTGTCCAGGGCAGCCAGGAGCTCAGCATGGGTCTGCAGGGGGATGAGAGAGGAAGGTAACAGGAGGCAGGACAAGAGCTGGCTCAGCTGGGACTGGCCAGAGCAAAGAAACCAGGCTGGTTCCATCAGCAGCCCGGCTCAGGGAGCGACAGCCTGGCCAGCCCGGACCGTTACTTAGCCTTTGCCTCTCGGGGCTAACCTCTGGCTTCCCACGGCTCTGTTCCAGGTGCCTCACAAACCCGCCTCTGCCCGGCAAAAGCTGTCTGGTGCCACTGCCAATTCTCGGGGACGTGCACGGACCTGTGGCGAGGGCAGGAGCTTGGCTCAGGCGGAGCCCCTGGGCAGAGCTCAGAGCATGAAACAGGAGGGCAGAACCCAGGAAGTCGGTCTCAGAGGAGCTGCAGCTGTGTGGCTGCAGGGCCTGCCCACGGAGAAGCTGGAGGGTCTGCCACAATGCAGGGGCTCCTCCTGTTTAAAAACCCAGATCCGGGTGTAATGGGATTCAGGGATCCCCAAGCCCTGCATCCCACCGGCAGGCAGGAGTCACTCTCGCTCGGCAGGAGAACAGCGGGTTTATTAGCCAACAGGGCACAGAGTTGTACAGAGATGTCAGTGCAGCAAATCAGAGACAGCCAGTCCAATCCATGCTGGGGAGAGGAGGCCCTGAGGGGTCCCTGGAGCCCAGGCCTTGCCCCCTCCTCTGTCTCTCTCCCAGCCCAGACTAACTGCTTCCAACTCCCAGTTCCAATTCCAACCCTTCCGGCTCCACCTCCCCCTTTGTCTGCAGTCCAGAGGTGCCACCTGGTCACCTCAGTTACTTTCAGCAGGAGCCCCACAGCCTCTGCGAGCGCCACGCACACGGATCCCCCACTCCAGCACACCAGGCGGGGCACCCGGAAATGCCCGTAACCCTGAGAAGCGCATCGGCTCTGCTTGCTGCCAGTTAAGAGCCCCTCCAACACTCCTGGTCTGTGGGGTTGGCACCGTGGGCAATGGAGCTCTGCTTGGGGCGCAGTCAGGCTGGGAGAAGGGGGAGACAGGCCGGCCTGCCTGCTCTAGCAGTGCCCACTCCCCAAAGCCTCTGCCCTCAAGTGGCAGCGCCGGCAGCCAGCAGCTGGGGCTACTGCTTCCCCCTGAGCTGCCAGAACCAAGAATCAAGCTCCTAGCCCAGAGCTGCCCTGGGCCCCAGCGGGTCTGCTCCCTTTCTCTCTAGTGTGAGTCTTTGCTCCTCTCCCCGGTGGGCAGGGGATCCTCTCCCACCTGTCACCACGGCAGACAAGTCTTTGGCCAAAACAGACCTCAGGAGGGTAATGTGGGGCAGGGGACGCAACACAGCCAATGCCCATTTCTCCTCCTCTGTTGCGACGTGCTCCCTCCGTCCCTCCCATCAGCCAGCCGCTGGCCTACGTTCTCCCCTCTCCTCGGCCTGCAGCCCACCTGTCTCTCGGGACGCAGGCTGCATCCAGGCCCCCATGCCGTGCACAGAGGCCCTGCCTCCGCCACCCAGCTGCCCCGCTTTGTGTAAATACAGTTATAAATATGACAATCTGGTTTAATATTTAATACCGTCGGGCATTCGCGGCGCCATAAATAATCATTGACTGAGGGGTCTAATTGTGCTGCTGGGATCCCACTTCATGACTTATTTAAGGGGCAGACATCATTCCCAGCCGCCTCTCCCTCTACGCCGTAAATTAACCGTTTGCAGGGCTCCGCCAACGCCCACCCCGACCTCTTCGCTTACCGTGCGACAGCGGGCGCGTGTGATGGAGTGGGGGATACCTGTGTGTGTGAGTGGCTCACAGAGGGTGTGGGGCTCCTGCTGAGGGTAACCCTGATGACCAGGTGACACCTTTGTACTGCAGACAAAGGAGGAGGTGGAGCCTGAGGGGTTTGAATTGGAACTGGGAGTTGGAAGCAGTGAGTCTAGGCTGTGGGAGAGAGAGACAAAGGAGGGGGCCAGGCCCCGGCTCTGGGGGCCCCTCGGGGCCTCCTCTCCCCAACATGGATGGGACTGGCTGTCTCTGCCTGCTGCACTGACTCCTCTGTACGATGCTGTGTCCTGTCGGCTAATAAACCCGTTTTTCTCCTGCTGAGTGAGAGACTCTCCTGCCTGCGGACGGGGTGCAGAGCTTGGGGGACCCCAGAGCCCCATCACACTGGTGTCAGAAGTGGGATGTTCTGCACCCCGAGGATGGAGCATCCAGCAGTAAGTGACCGGGGCCCCGGAAGAAGTGGGGCCTGCGAGACCCAGGTGTGCTGAAGGGCAGTGAGGTGCAGTTCCCCAAGGCGGAGGGGCCTGCGGCCGAACCCAAGCAACTGCGGTTGTGGTCCTCGAGAGGGGGTGTCACACCCGAGGAGGGGTTACTCCTGGGAATCTGTTGGAGTCGGTCCCAGAGGGCAGAGGGGCGTACGGCCTAACCCCGGGCACCTTGTGACCCGCAAGAAGCCTGGCACGCTGAAGGGATTCTTCCAGGAATCGTGGGGTGCAGAGGGCATCAGCCTGAGAGCCTGCAACCACGCTCAGCAACTCCGCTGTGAAGTGGCAGCACCTGGAAACCGAATCGAGATTAAAGAAGCTGGACAAGGCAGCCTGGATGTGCAGTGGCGGAGCTGAGGGCTGGGGAGAATCCTGCAGAGATGAGCCCGAATCGGGGCAGGGAACCCTGGACTGCATGGAGCTCTGAACCGAGTGGCCTGCCGCAGCTCAAGGAGGGAAGGAGCGATTCCAACCCATCATCTACTAGTGGCCAAGACAGACCTGCGGAGAGTTTTCCAGGCCTGGGCCAAGGAAGGTGCCTGTGTGTCTGTGCAGGAAAGCAGCTGATCCACTGGGAATGGCAAGTTGTCTGTGAGAGAAGCTGCTTCACCTTGTGTGTGTGTGTGTGTGGAGACCAGCCGGGGGGGCTGGGACAAAAGAGAGAGTGTCTCCCATTGTCTGTCTGTGTTGAACAGCAGCAGCAGCCTGGGGAGAGAGCAGAGCCTGCGTTTGGAAAAGGTGCCAATGAGGAAACTAGCCCATTGTCTGAGGAAGATTCCCCAGCCTGGGGTGGCTGGAGAAGGATCCACCAGAAAAGAGCATTCCAGGTGTGTCTCTGAATCCAGCCATGGGGGCTGGAGCAGAGGGAATGGCTCTGGGATGGGCAGTGGTGTCCCTGCTAAGGACACTGGTCCTTGGTGCAAGAAAAGTGCTTCTGCTTCTGGGGAAGTGAATCCTTTGCCTGAGCCTGTGGGGGCTCAAGATGGAGTCAAGATCCCAGAGCTGGATCTGAGGGCAGCTGAAGCCCAGATGGGAAGTGGGCCTGCCTCTGTGTCTCTCAGGGGGGATGATGCTTTAACTTGGTCTAATCCAGTTAGGATCATCAGGGAATCCCAGAGACCAGACGATTCTGGTACTTGTTCTTTGCCTGATGCTGAGGTGTTACTGGGAGGGGGTGAGAGGACTCTGTCCTACCAGAGTCATCCTCTCGCCAGGACACAAGAACAGACGGGCAATGGAGTTACGCTGACTGATGAAATAAAGGAGCTGGTAGCAGAAGGGAGGAAAGGGACCCTAACCTTCTGTCCGGTGGTACTGGCTGTCTGCCTGGAGGGGGATTACATGGGAATCTGCCTAATGGGCCAGAAGTGATCCTGGGCGTAGGTGAAACCCAGGAGCTGGTTGTGGCTCAAGGGAGCAGTGCCCCCGTGGAGGCAGACAGGGGTGAGTTGTTGTTTGGGGGAGCTCTTGAGGAAGAGAATTTCCCTGAAACTTTTCCTGACCCGTCTGTGGGGACTGCAGAAAATGGGAGTGAGGTGAAGGAGAGTGAACAGGAAAGGTGCTTGTCTGTGAGAGCCAGAGCAGCCCTTTGCGTGGGGAGAAGTTTGTGTCAGCTCCTGATGGCCAGGACCTGCCCGAGGGTGAAACCACTGGCTGTGCTCTGGAAGGGTCCAAAGCAGGCAGGGTAAAGGTTTCTCAGGAATTGGAAGTTGATGCAAGTAAAGTGAAAACTATCAGGTAGTGTGAGCAGCCCTGTGAGAACCAAGTAAAACAGCTGCACAGTCAGTCTCTGTAGGATGCAGGAGAGGGCCAGCAATTCCCCATCTCCAGATGGTGGAAACACTTATATTCTTATACTGGACTCCACTTCTAATTCCATGGGGAGGCAGTAGTTGGAGGGGGGAAGGACAAAGGAGCTGTGGTCCTGGTGGGCCAGTAAGGGATAAACAGGGATTCCTTCATGTGGATTCTGCGTCTGGGACTCACAAAACAACTCTCAGAAAGCAGTTTGGTTTGCAAATTTCCAGACTGGTAGGGAGGGGGCCGTCTCCCTGAGATCATCAATGGCCCAGCTCTTGTTAGAAGGGAGGGCACAGCCGGAGAGATCAGATTTCCACCCCAGGGGGCAAGGGAGAAGATTAGAACTTGATGGTGCTAAGAAAGGCCTCAGCCATTTAGCCCCAAAATACCAGATTCTCAAGGAGGTTACACAAAGGTTGTGGTCTACCAAAGAGCAACGTAAATGTACAGTTGCAATGGGTTTGTTCTGTTACTCACGCTGACTGCTGTAACCAAGGGGTGCTGCTACCAAAAGCTGTAGAATTGTACCATGTACTGAAGGTTTGGAAAGAGCCATTTGACATGATGACATTGATGTAGAAGCATGAGTTGTATGTTGAAGGAGTCTGTAACTCTGAAATGTCACCATTGTTCCCTGTAACTAGTCTTGCAACCTCTCACGTGAGGAGGAACATTCCAAACCTATTGTGTGGCATGGAAGGGGAAACTGAGGCACACAACCATTCTGGTGGTCTGGCTAAATGCCAAGGGTGGAAGCATTTGTACCTTCTTTTACTGGACTGTAACTGAATTCCAAACATTGGCCGGAGCATCTGTATGGGCTCTGCCTGCCCGATTTGAGAACGTGGCTGATGGACCAGTGACAGAAGCAGGGAGACCGACCAACCTGAGGGAACTAAAGGGACTTGTCCGGCTGCATCACATGAAAAGGGCCAATACCAAGCTCCTGAGTTGGAGCCTGCCCCAGCAGGATTATAACATGGAGGTGGTGCACATCAAGGGGAGCACTGAGGGTACAGCCGATGCCCGATCACGAGGGGAGGGCCCCGAACTTCCCCAGGTCACTGGCTGAGTGACCCCGCTCAGTTCGGTCTGGAAGGGGTGAGAGATGTGATGGAGTAGGGGATACCTGTGTGTATGTGTGTGGCTCACAGAGGGTGTGGGGCTCCTGCTGAGGGTAACCCTGATGACCAGGTGACACCTTTGTACTGCAGACAAAGGAGAAGGTGGAGCCTGAGGGGTTTGAATTGGAACTGGGAGTTGGAAGCAGTGAGTCTGGGCTGAGGGAGAGAGAGACAAAGGAGGGTGCCAGGCCCTGGCTCTGGGGGCCCCTCGGGGCCTCCTCTTCCCAACATGGATGGGACTGGCTGTCTCTGCCGGCTGCACTGACTCCTCTGTACGATGCTGTGTCCTGTCGGCTAATAAACCCGTTTTTCTCCTGCTAAGTGAGAGACTCTCCTGCCTGCGGACAGGGTGCAGAGCTTGGGGGACCCCAGAGCCCCATCACAGCGCGTTAGAGGGAGACAGCCCTGCAGTGCAGGAGGAGCCCGGAGCCATGCGGCCCCGCTGGAAACTGGGTGCTCCGCCAGGGAGCCTGGCCCTCCCGCTGTCCAGCCCAACCCTGCGAGGGCACTCCTGGAATCGCAAGAGAACTCTTGTGGGCTGCTCTGCCCTGCAGCTGGGCGCACTGCGTGTGGATGGGCACCCCCAAAGGGAGAGCTCTCTGGCCGCCCCCTCCTCTCTCTCCCATTCAGCAAGAGGGGGCAGAGCAGGCCCCAGAAAGGAGAACGGTGGTCTCACTGCCGCCCCCCAGCCGACGCAGGCGTGCGCCAGGCACATGCCAAGACGAGAGACGCCGGCGCAACAGGAGGCAGAACCCTGCGAGACACCACAGGTTTCATACCCTTCACCCCAGCATCCATCCATCACCCACAGGCTCCTTCCTGGCCAGGACTGACTGCAAGATTCCAGCCCCGGAGCAGATTCAAACAGCCGCCCCTGAACCGCACTCACTGCAAACAGCCCTACAAAGAAATCTGCCCCAGCCCGTTTCCTCCCACAGCACGGGAGACCCCAAAGACAACCAGGCCCAGGGTAGCACTATCGAGCCCTGCACCAGTGGTGGCTTGACAGGCTGACAGCACACACTGTGCAGAGCTAGAAATGGGAGCCTCTCTCTAGAAGCGGGAAATCCTGGCAGGTCCCAGAGCAGATTCTCCCAATCCTGGAAGGTGCCGGGAAGTAGATTCTAAAGGCCGGACGCTCTTGTGTACAGAGCCTCCAGCCCTGCTTCCTTTTAAAGGCCTTGAACAGTGCATTCGTGCCAGTTTTTCTCCAAGCCCTGGGCAGCTAGGCTCATGCTGCTCTGTGCGCCTGGCTTGGCGGAGAGAGAGAGCTGGAAAACACAGTCAGTAACATTTTGAAAACTCCCTCAAATGTTTCTAGGAGCACCTCTCTGCACAGCGTGCGCCCTGGGCAAAGGGGCACAATCATTCCGTGGCAGCCGCTGGAGGAGACTTGTGTCAGTCACCAGTAAACGGGCCAACCCAAACCATCACTTTGGTCACGTCTTCTCCAGGAAGAGGTGTGTCTTGAGCTTGTGGTTGTTAGCCCGCCACGCTGGGCTACGGGGGCAGACGTCAGAGGGCTGAGGTGCCCCCTCGTGAGTACTCTGACCAGCAAGCCAATTGTTAAGCCAACACCTGGTCTCCCCGCTCTCCCCTGCAAGCTTTAACTTCACAGGTACCAAGTACGAGCTGGTCACCGTCTTGGAAGAGAAGGGTAGAGGACTTGAGGCCCAAATATCGACCCTCCACTTGACCACAGAAGGCGAAGACTTCCTTGCCAGAAGGCACCACTTAGGACTACAAGGACGGCAGGCAGAGCAGCCAGCGAAGGCAGTGCTAAACAAGGGAGAAAACTGGAAGCATGTAACCTTGAGGAGAAGAAAGCCAGTTCAGGTATCTCCTGTTCCAGTGGAGGTAAGCAACTGCTTTCAGGCTCTCTACCTGGGTGAGTCATTGGAGAATGCTGTGGCAGAGACCTCACTGACTGGCAGGCACGGGATGCATAGTCCTAGGGATGGGAGTTTTACGACCACCACCCCTAAGAGAAGACGACGGATGGTGGTGGTCGGGGACTCCCTCCTAAGAGGAATGGAGTCATCCACCTGCCGTCCAGACCTGGAATCCCAGGAAGTTTGCTGCTTACCAGGAGCTAGAATCCAGGATGTGACAGAGTCTCTTCCAAAAATCAAACCCGTGCATCACCACCCCTTCCTATTCCTCCACGTAGGAACCAATGACACAGTGAAGAATGACCTTGACCAGATCATTGCAGAGTGTGCAGCTCTGGGAAGGAAGATCAAGGATCACGGAGCACAAGTGGTGTTCTCGTCCCTCTTCCCCGTGGAAGGAAGGGGTCAGGTAGAGACTGTCGAATTGTGGAGGTAAATGCATGGTTTGCGCAGGTGGTGCTGCATAGAGGGATTTGGTTGCTTTGACCGTGGGACTCTGTTTTAGGAACAAGGATTGCTAGGGAGAGATGGGATCCACTTAACGAAGAGAGGAAAGAGCATCTTTGTGGGCAGGCTTGCAAACCTAGTGAGGAGGGCTTTAAACTAGGTTCATCGGGGACAGTGACAAAAGCCCTGAGGTAAGTGGGGAAGGAGAAAGGAACAACAAAGGACCCCTGGTTCGAAACGAGAAGGTCGGCCAATCAGCTTATTACCTGAGGTGTTAGTACACAAATGCAAGAAGCCAGGGTAACAAACAGGAAGAATTAGAGCCCCTGGCACAGTCAAAGGAGTATGAGGTGATTGGAGCAATGGAGACTTGGTGGGTGACTCGCATAACTGGAGCACGGTCATGGAAGGGTATAAACTGTGCAGGAAGGACAGGCAGGGGAGAGGCACTGTACGTGAGGGAGCAGTACGGTTGCTCACCGCTCCAGTATATGGAGAGACAAAAGCCAGCTGAGAGTCTTTGGGTTAAGCTTAGAGGCGGAAGCAACAGAGGTGATGTTGTGGTTGGTGTCTGCTATAGACGGCCAGATCAGGGAGATGAGGATTTCTTCAGACAACTAAGAGAAGCTTCCAAATCACAGGCCCTGGTTCTCATGGGAGAATTTAATCATCCAGACATTTGTTGGGAGACCAATATAGCAGCACATGGACAATCCAGGAAGTTTTTGGAGAACACTGGGGATAACGTCCTGGTACAAGTGCTGAAGGACCTGACCAGGAGCCACGCGCAATTTGACCTGCTGCTCCCGAACCGTGAAGAACTAGTAGGAGAAATAGGAAGTGAGTGGCAACTTGGGTCACAGTGACCAGGAGATGGTAAATGTCAGGATCCCGACAAAAGGAAGAAAGGTGAGCAGTAAAATACAGACCCTTGATTTCAGATGTGCAGACTTCAACTCCCTGAGACAACTGATGAGCAGGACCCCCTGGGAAACTAATCTGAAGGGGAAAGGAGTTCAGGAGAACTGGCAGTATTTTAAAGAAGCCTTATTGAAGGTACAGGAACAAACCATCCTGATGTCCAGTAAGAAAAGCAAATACGGTAGGCAGCCAGCTTGGCTTAACAGGGAAATCCTTGGCGAGCTCAAACTCAAAAAGGATGCGTATAAGAAGTGGAAACTTGGGACTAAGGAGGAGTACAAGTATACGGCTGGAGAATGCCGGGGAGTAATCAGGAAAGCGAAAGCACAACTGGAACTGCAGCCAGCAAGGAACGTGAAGGGTAATGAGAAGGGTTTCTACAGGCACGTTACCAGTAGGAGGGTGATCAGAGAGGGGGTGGGGCTGCTACTGGACGAGGGAGGTAACCTAGTGATGGATGATGCAGGAAAAGCACAAGTACAGTAAGGTCTCAGGGTAGACGACTCCAGAGTACATGACCTGGCTCTTATGCAGCTGACCCCGAGTCCTACAGTAAATCCTGGAAATTGCGCTTAACTCACTCCCCTCTGGCCCTGGGCTCAACCCCCACCTCCCGGTTCTGCACAGCCCCAGCTCAGACCCCCGCACTCCGACTAATTCACACTCCCCTTGTGCAGCCCCGGTTCAAACCCCTCACAGACTGTCTCACCGCCCCCGCGCACAGCACCAGCTCAACTCCACCCCTCACCCCCGGCAGCCCGACCCCACCAAGAGAGGAGATGGACACAGCAGGCTGGTGTCATTCTGAACTCTGCCTACACCCAGCTTTTCGCCAACACCGGTGCCAGTCATGCTCTGCAAGTACTCGCCCCAGCCCAGCTCCCCTGCGGGGTGCCAGGAGCTCCCCAGGAAGCACCCCTGGGAGAGGGGAGAGGGTTGGAGATGCATGGGGCCCAAGGAAAGCCTGGGATGGCATGCCTGGCCAGCGCACGGCGGCAGGCAGGCACGTGCCCAGAGGGCTGGCGTGCAGGGGGCTGGAAATGGGCTGTGCCCAGCGTGATATGCTCCAGCCCATGCCTTGCACAGAGTGGCGGGGTGGCTGACGCCACACCCAGCAGGCAGGACAGCAGCCTGATTTCGCTAGCACCTTGGGTTGGCAGTGGAAGAAGGCCTGCCTGTTCCTGGCATGCCCTGAGCGCCAGCCGCTCTGCTGTGCCCCCAGCCTCAGCACAAGGGAGCCACTCGCTCAGGGCTGTCCCCAGATGTGATCTGCAGGAGGCGCTCACTGCCCAGCCCTGCCCCGAGAGAGCCCATCGGTCCTTGTCCTGTTCCCACCGGCTCCCGAGGCCGATATGACCGCAGGGCCTGCAGCCTCTTACTGTCAGCCGATGTGATGGGGGAGGGCTCTGGTCATAAACCCAAATCTACTGCAAACCTGGTTGGCAACCGCAGCAAAAGCCAGAGTGCCCAGGGCCAGAGTGCTGGACAGGCAGGGTACGTGCCACCCGCAGGACGGCTGAAGGATGCCCCCAGAGCTGCAGGTGCAGGCCCTCAGAGGAGGGACGTGGTTGGGTTGATTGGCTTCTCTTGCTGTAGCTTAATTTCATCTCAGACTGAGAAGCTGCTCTGTGTGCTCATCTGTGGAGACACGCTCCAGCTAGTCTGAGGGGTGTGCACAGAAGCGGTTGCTCCAGTCCTTGCCCCCCAGCCTGGGGCGGAAAAGAGAAGTTACTCACCTGTAGTAACGATGGTTCTTCGAGATGTGTCCCCGGGGGTGCTCCACATTAGGTGGTGGAGCACCCCCGGGTACCACTCGAAGAAGAACACGGAGATACGTGGTGAGAACAGGCTCTATGTAACGACCTCTAGCCCTGCAGTATCGTTTGCTAGGGTAACCCCAACCTGCACAGGCACAACTAGCTTGCACCGACTAGCTGGGAGCTCCAGCCCGTTCCCCGAGTCACCCCTAATGGGGCTGCAGCATCCAGGACCACACCCCAGGTGGACAGCTTCCCAGCATACACCCCGCACCTGCCAACAGAGAGCAGTTATCCCTCGATCCCTCTCCCGCCAGGGCACGCAGCAGCACGCTGTCGGAGGCAGCCTGGGCAACGTGGCCCAGCACGCGTTTGCAAGAGGCTAGTTGCATGCGGGGTGGGGGCTGGGAAGCGACATTTCTCCAGGGAGAATCTCCCTGAATAGCAGTATTTCCAGTCTGCCTCTGGCCCGGTGCAGGGAGGGTAGGAAGTGAATTAGCATCGATCCCTCCTGCCTGGGATTAGGTTTCCATAGAGTGAGGGGGCGAGGGCAGGGGAGCCGGGCTGAAGGGATGGGCGTTGTTTGCATTTCATTTCAGCACCAGCTTTTCCTGCTCAATGCAAAGTGCCAATCCAAGAAACCAGGCAAGACCAAGCAAGGGAAGGGACAGGCCCCACAGCCCCAGGGCACGAGTGGCCATCCCACGACAGACCGAGAGCGGGCAGAGAGCTGGGAGAGCCCCGCAGCAAGGAGCACAGGGAGGCAGTGACAACTCAGTGCAGCGACATGGGTTGTGATGGCTCACTGGCACGAGCACAGCCAGCCTGGAGCCCAAGCCCAAAGCTCCCCTGAGACAGGCCAGGTGGGGAGGTGCAGCCCGAGATGAGAGCGATCAGTCCCCAGCGATGCACGGGCAGAGCCCAGTCCAGTGCTGACACATGCCAGGAGCTGCAGCTCTCTGGCAGCCCAACAGGGACAGCTGAGCAGCAGCAGGGCCAGGCGATGGCCACGGACGCAGCAAATACACTGAAGCGACTGTTGGGGTGGCTGTGCCGTTCCCAGAGCAGTGAGATGTTCTCAGGCTCCGACAGGGAAGGCGAGTTATTGCAGGAAGGCCTCTGCTGGGGCTGGCGCTGGCACTACTGCAAAGGGTGGCTGTGCTTATCCCAGCCCAGTGCCGTCAGGCCAGCCCCAGCTCACCTCACAGGACAGCTGTCCCTGATCTGCCTTGGCCCCTGCTGAGGCCCAGGGTGCTGGAGCAGGCGTGACACTCACCAGGTTCACAGGGGGAACCGTGCCCTGCTGAATTTATTGCAGAAAGAGGGGAACAATAATATCCCCAGGAGGCTTCCTAGCCTGGAGAGGGTAGAGCAGAAAGGAGGCGCTGCACCACCATAGCATTAAAACTGCCCAAGGGCCCCCAGGGGTTCAGTCTGCCTCCAGCATGGAGGGGAGCTTGGCCAAAGGAGCACTGCTTCGGCATGCGGTCGCTAGCCTGCATCAGCAGCTGTCATCGGTGGAAGCAAAGCATCACTGGAACCGGTTCTCTCTAACCGTGTTCTTTCCTTCTTGTGAATAGACCTTTAGATGTTTAGATCTGAAGGATTGGTAAGCGTGTGGGTTTGGGTAAGATCCAAGTACATATTGACCAGGGACTGTGGCTGGACCCTTTGGGGCCCGGAAGAATCTGTGTGGAGTTGGTGAAATAGGTTTTAATAACCACTCTCCTGAATTTGGGGGTTGCTGGTCAAGGCTGGTACAGCAGCTGGTGTGATGGGGTTCTGGGGTCCCCCAAGCTCTGCACCCTGTCCGCAGGCAGGAGAGTCTCTCACTCAGCAGGAAAACAGCAGGTTTATTAGCCGACAGGACACAGCATCATACAGAGGAGTCAGTACAGCAGGCAGAGACAGCCAGTCCAATCCACGTTGGGGAGAGGAGGCCCCGAGGGGCCCCCAGAGCTGGGGCCTGGCCCCCTCCTTTGTCTCTCTCTCTCTCCCAGCCCAGACTAACTGCTTCCAACTCCCAGTTCCAATTCAAACCCCTCAGGCTCCACCTCCTCCTTTGTCTGCAGTACAAAGGTGTTACCTGGTCGTCAAGGTTACCCTCAGCAGGAGCCCCACACCCTCTGTGAGCCACTCACACACACACAGGTATCCCCCACTTCATCACATCTCTCCCCCCTTCCAGACCGAACTGAGCGGGGTCACTCAACTGGTGACCTGGGGAAGTTCGGGGCTCTCCCCTTGTGACAGGGCATTGGCTGTACCCTCTGTTCTCCCCTCGATGTGCACCACCTCCACATCATAGTCCTGCTGGGGGAGGCTCCAAGTCAGGAGCTTGGTCTTGGCCCTTTTCATGTGATGCAGCCGGGCAAGTTCCTTTAGTTCCCTTGGGTTGGTTGGTCTCGCTGCAGCACCAACAGATCAAACAGGTCTTTTGTGGTCTGGGTCCTGCCCCATCTGACCACCAGTCCATACAGCTGCTCCAGCCAATGTCTGGAATTCAGTTACAGTCCAGTAACGGAAGGTACAAATGCTTCCATCCTTGGCATTTAGCCAGACCACCACAATGGCTGTGTGCCTCAGTTTCCCCTTCCATGCCACACAATAGGTTTGGAATGTTCCTCCTCATGTGAGAGGTTGCAAGACTAGTTACAGGGAACAATGGTGACATTTCAGAGTTACAGACTCCTTCAACATACAATTTATGCTTCTACATCAATGTCATCATGTCACATGGCTCTTTTTAAACATTCAGTGCATGGTACAATTCTACAGCTTTTGGTAGCAGCACCCCTTGGTTACAGCAGTCAGCGTGAGTAACAGAACAAACCCATTGCAACTGTACATTTACGTTGCTCTTTGGTAGACCACAACTTTTGTGTAACCTCCTTGAGAATCTGGTATTTTGGGGATAAATGGCTGAGGCCTTTCTTAGCACCATCAAGTTCTAATCTTCTCTCTTGCCCCCTGGGGTGGAAATCTGATCTCTCTGGCTGTGCCCTCCCGTCTAACAAGAGCTGGGCCATTGATGGTCTCAGGGAGGCGGCCCCCTTCCTGCCAGTCTGGAAATTTGCAAACCAAACTGCTTTCTGAGAGTTGTTTTGTGAGTCCCAGACGCAGAATCCACATGAAGGAATCCCTGTTTATCCCTTACTGGCCCACCAGGCCCACAGCTCCTTCGTCCTTCCACCTCCAACTACTGCCTCCCCATGGAGTCAGAAGTCGAATCCAGTATGAGAATATAAGTGTTTCCACCATTTGGAGATGGGGAATTGCTGGCCCTCTCCTGCATCCTACAGAGATTGGCTGTGCCGCTGTTTTACTTGGTTCTCGCAGGGCTGCTCACATTCCCTGATAGTTTTCACTTTACTTGCACCAACTTCCAATTCCTGAGAAACTTTTACACTGCCTGCTTTGGACCCTTCCAGAGCACAGCCAGTGGTTTCACACTCAGGCAGGTCCTGGCCATCAGGAGCTGAAACAAACTTCTCCCCAGGCAAAGGGTTGCTCTGGCTCTTACAGACATGCACCTTTCCTGTTCACTCTCCTTCACCTCACTCCCATTTTCTGCAGTCCCCACAGACGGGTCAGGAAAAGTTTCAGGGAAATTCTCTTCCTTAAGAGCTCCCCCAAACAATAACTCACCCCTGTCTGCCTCCACGGGGGCACTGCTCCCTTGAGCCACAACCAGCTCCTGGGTTTCACCTACACCCAGGATCACTTCTGGCCCGTTAGGCAGATTCCCACGTAATCCCCCTTCAGGCAGACAGCCAGTACCACCGGACAGACGGTTAGGGACCCTTTCCTCCCTTCTGCTACCAGCTCCTTTATCTTCATCAGTTAGCGTAACTCCATTGCCTGTCTGTTCTTGTGTCCTGGCGAGAGGATGACTCTGGTAGGACAGAGTCCTCTCACCCCCTCCCAGTAACACCTCAGCATCAGGCAAAGAACAAGTACCAGAATCGTCTGGTCTCTGGGATTCCCTGATGATACTAACTGGATTAGACCACGTTAAAGCATCATCCCCCCTGAGAGACACAGAGGCAGGCCCACTTCCCATCTGGGCTTCAGCTGCCCTCAGATCCAGCTCTGGGATCTTGGCTCCATCTCGAGCCCCCACAGGCTCAGGCAAAGGATTCACTTCCCCAGAAGCAGAAGCACTTTTCTTGCACCAAGGACCAGTGTCCTTATCAGGGACACCACTGCCCATCCCAGAGCCATTCCCTCTGCTCCAGCCCCCATGGCTGGATTCAGAGACACACCTGGAATGCTCTTTTCTGGTGTATCCTTCTCCAGCCACCCCAGGCTGGGGAATCTTCCTCAGACAATGGGCTAGTTTCCTCATTGGCACCTTTTCCAAACGCAGGCTCTGCTCTCTCCCCAGGCTGCTGCTGCTGTTCAACACAGACAGACAATGGGAGACACTCTCTCCTTTGTCCCAGCCCCCCGGCTGGTCTCCACACACACACAGAAGGTGAAGCAGCTTCTCTCACAGACAACTTGCCATTCCCAGTGGATCAGCTGCTTTCCTGCACAGACACACAGGCACCTTCCTCGGCCCAGGCCTGGAAAACTCTTCGCAGGTCTGTCTTGGCCACTAGTAGATAATGGGTTGGAATCGCTCCTTCCCTCCTTGAGCTGTGGCAGGCCACTCGGTTCAGAGCTCCAGGCAGTCCAGGGTTCCCTGCCCCAATCCGGGCTCCCCTCTGCAGGATTCTCCTTAACCCTCAGCTCTGCCACTGCACATCCACTCTGCCTTGTCCAGCTTCTTTAATCTCGATTCAGTTTCCAGGTGCTGCCACTTCACAGCGGAGTTGCTCAGCGTGGTTGCAGGCTCTCAGGCTGATGCCCTCTGCACCCCACGATTCCTGGAAGAATCCCTTCAGTGTGCCAGGCTTCTTGCGGGTCACAAGGTGCCCGGGGTTAGGCCGTAGGCCCCTCTGCCCTCTGGGACCGACTCCAACAGACTCCCAGCGGAACCCCTTCTTCAGTGTGACACCCGCTCTCAGGGACCATGAGCACCCTGTCTTGGGACGAACTCATTCAGCGTCAGCCTCCTCAGGGGTCACTTGTTCCTGGGGGTTGGGCTCTCGGCCCCTCCACCTTCTGGGACCGACTCCAACAGATTCCCAGGAGTAACCCCTCCTCGGGTGTGACACCCCCTCTCGAGGACCACGACCGCAGTTGCTTGGGTTCGGCCGCAGGCCCCTCCGCCTTGGGGAACTGCACCTCACTGCCCTTCAGCACACCTGGGTCTCGCAGGCCCCACTTCTTCCGGGGCCCCGGTCACTTACTGCTGGATGCTCCATCCTCGGGGTGCAGAACATCCCACTCCTGACACCAGTGTGATGGGGTTCTGGGGTCCCCCAAGCTCTGCACCCTGTCCGCAGGCAGGAGAGTCTCTCACTCAGCAGGAAAACAGCAGGTTTATTAGCCGACAGGACACAGCATCATACAGAGGAGTCAGTACAGCAGGCAGAGACAGCCAGTCCAATCCACGTTGGGGAGAGGAGGCCCCGAGGGGCCCCCAGAGCTGGGGCCTGGCCCCCTCCTTTGTCTCTCTCTCTCTCCCAGCCCAGACTAACTGCTTCCAACTCCCAGTTCCAATTCAAACCCCTCAGGCTCCACCTCCTCCTTTGTCTGCAGTACAAAGGTGTTACCTGGTCGTCAAGGTTACCCTCAGCAGGAGCCCCACACCCTCTGTGAGCCACTCACACACACACAGGTATCCCCCACTTCATCACAGCTGGGAAGTCGGGGGGTTTGCTCGTGTGGCTTCTGGCTGGCCAGTGGGGCTGGCAGAGATATTTATGTGGCTGGTTGGATTTGCCTTACTGAGAAGGAAATCCCAGCGTGGGGCTGCAAGAGGCCCAGATTTATGCAAAGATACCCTGGGTTGATTTCTCCAGCTGTGCCCAGAAATCATGTCATATTACACCCTCCCTCGCTGGAATGGTGGCTGGGAGGAGCAGGGCCAGCCCCGGCACCCCAATGCCGCTCCCTGGCCGGAATGCTGGCCGAGTGGCAATGCAGGGCGAGCGTCCCCGTTATCGCTGGTCACGACCATATTACACTGGTTCGCCAGGTGCTTCTACGTCTTCTGTCCGCAAAACAGGTTTCCCCGCCCCCTTCCCCCGCTTACGTCCCACTTACAGGGAAGTTGGGTTCACTCAGCCCATTTCACTTAAAGGAGCACTGTCCAGGGACATACCGACAGCCTCACTCCTGGGCCCACCTCCCCGCAGGCAGAGCCCCTCTCAGTTCACACTGGACACAGCCCGCACCCCTGCCAATACAGTATTGCCGGCAGAGCCTGGCAAGGGCAGAGCCAGCCGCTCTTCCAGCATGGTGGCAGAGCCACAGAAGGGGTCATGTTTTATGTGGAGGTGTCAGGATTTATATGGAAAGGGATTGCTCAGCACTAAACGTAACGAGTTGTAAGAACAGCCCTCCAGTGGCTTCGTCTGGATAGCACAGCGTCAATACCATCGACTGCTACGACTAACTAATAACCCAGGACTGGCGCGGCTGAGGCCTGTTCCAAGCAGGAGAGCAGAACCAGCCGCACACGGGTATATGCCCTTCTCAGCACACAGGCCGGCTGAGTGAGTGCAGCGCGCCAGGCTAACGGGGCTGCAGGAGTGAGAAGCCAGGAGGCTACTGCAGGAGCCAAGGCAGACAGCACGCCTCAACCAGCTTTGTTCACAGGCGCAAGGGTGATGAGACTCCAGCAAGGTTCCAAGGGCAGCCAGGTGGCCAGGCCCTCCTGGAGTCCTGGCTGGGGCAGGCGAAGCCAGTTAGGACGATTTTAGAACCCTGGAAAAGGCACAAAAATCAGCTTCCGCAAAGGCAGCCCTGCAGAAGCACCTGGCACGAAGGGTGACATGCTGGACGCAACCAGAACGCTGTGAATTCGGGGTTCACAGGCACGGGGCCACTGACCCTCTGGGGTTAAGCTGGCATCAGGAGAGGGAACAGAAAATCTGCTCTTTGGGTCAGAGGCCTCTCCACCCAGGCCTGCAGACCCCAGCGCAGCGCCGCAGCTCCCAGTGCTCCAGCAGGAGTGTTCCTGGGCGCCGGGGCTCCTACCCAGGTACAAGACACAGGAATCTGCTGGGTGCAGCACAGTCCCTCAGCCACAGTGGTGCTAACCCATCAGCCGCGCCATCCAAAGGGGATGGGCCTTGGAGCCAGAATGCGAGACACAATCCTGCCCTGGGAATCCAGCTCTGGGTTCTCGGTTCACCTTCTCCGCATCACAAGACGCTCTCTGAAAAAGGGCACGCCTCTGCCCTGCCCTGCCCTGCCCTGCCCTGCCTCTGCCCTGCCCGAGAGAGGCAGCCAGAGCCGTCCTCCAGCCCTGGGAGACATCAGAAATTAACCAGACAAGTCCCTTGCATCACAGTCCTGAGGGCACGTCGTCCCGACTGACGTCAGCAGCGCTCCTGAGGCTGGTCTCCCACCCCCTGGCCAGTCTCACCCAGCAAGGCCATTCCCGAGCTCCACAAAGGGCAGGCGCTGCTCCGTGTTCTACAGAGTTCCCTGTAAGCTGAGCACCTGGCAGCCGCATGGCAGAGACTCAGGTGCTGCCCGGCTCATTAGCTGAGCGCCTGCAGCCTGCAGTGTGTTTGCCGGTGGTGTACAGCTGCACATGCCATGGCGCACATAACATTTATTCCACACCTGGCTGGAAAACTGAGGGGGAACATTGGTTAAAGCCGGCAACAGGGTCCAGCGCGACCCTTTGCTCCCAGTCACTTACAGGCACCCGTTCTCAGCTCTCCACAGGAGCACTCCAGAGACCCTGGCCCAGATCAGGGCACAGCTCCTCCGCAGCACCGCTGAGCCACCGCGGCCCTGGCGGCGGCCAGCCAAGGGAAACGCAGCTGGGGCTGGTGACGCTGGCTGGCACTGCCACCCCCCCATTGCCAGCACTACAACCCTGAGGGATGGGCCAGCCCAGAGGGGTCTCACCCTCCCTCTGCACAGGCCTCTCCTCTGCACTGCTCAGTGCACGGCTGGGGAGGCCCCACAGCACCCCGCCCCCTTCTGCAGGTCTGGGGTTCCCCGGCTGTGGCCTTGGAGCCAGCCCAGGCTGTGCCCAGCCACGAGAGCAGGAGCGGTGACGGGAGTCCCGCGTGTTACGACCAAAGACAGAGTAAAGGGAGAGTGGGTCAGGCTCCGGGACACAGACGGGTCACGTGACCCTTTCCCCTCGCCCGTCCGGGCGACCAGGCGGAAATCCCCCAGCACCACCCCTTGCCTTGCGCAGCTCCCTGCCCTGCCCCACCAGCACCCGGAACTCGCAGCCTTTGGCGGGTGAACGCCCGCGTGGGCCAGGCTGGAGGCACAGCGCAGCTGCAGCCACTCCAGACCCGGGGCCCAAAGCCCCCAGACCAGGAACGCCGCTGGGCCTGACCTCTGCCCTGAACTCACCAACAGCTACGCCGTCAACGGGGCACCAGCAACCTGGAGATCCCCTGGGCCGACCAGGTGCCGCTCTGTGGCCCCTCATCCCCTGCAGAAACAATCCAGTCCACTAGGCCAGGCTGCCTCCACAGCTTCCCCTGGAGCCGCGGCCCCTCCCTTGCTGCACAGAGCCTCGGCGAGCCCCCCGCATGCACCGGCCCCGGGAGCGCAACAAGCGGAAAGGCGCCAACGGCCATTGCAGAGCCCAGGGCCCCTGCGCTCCAGGCCGAGGTCACTCGGCTCCCCCCCACCCTCCCGAGCGCGTCTCAGTGCCTTGTGCAGGAACTCACTGCACGCGTGTGGGGAGACGGAGCACGCCCGCCGGGGGAGCAGGGCAGTTATTTGTAAATAATCCCTAATTAACGAGCCACTCCAGAACAGACGGCTTGGTGCCAGGCCTGGCCGGGCTGAGGGCAAGCTCGGTTCTTCCACCGTTCAATCGTGCCGGCAGGGGTGGGGGCGGGCCAAGGCCGGGGGAACCAGAGACTTTTGTCCCCTTTAATATCAATTCATTCTGCAGGCTGCTGACACAGCAGGATTCCCCAGCGCAGACGGTAAGGTGCTCTCAAGAGTGCGTGAGCAGAGACAAATATTCTGCTCCTCTCCCAGCCCCCAGGAGAGGGGAGGAGGCTCGTGGGACGTGTCTGCCGTGCCAGTGCTAGCCCTCTTCGTCCCACGGCCAGTCCCCCGGGGGCGCCCCTCCCTGCCCTCAGCTCTGCTGTCTGGGGCGCCTCCACCTCAGCCACCGATCCGGGAGCTCATGGGCCGACCCGGGCTGGGTTTCAGCCTGGGAGATGTGTGCGTCTGACTGACACGCACATGAGCCAAAGGGCTGACGGGGGGCTGCCCCC
The DNA here is from genome assembly GCF_033958435.1 of Carettochelys insculpta. Classification (NCBI taxonomy): domain Eukaryota; kingdom Metazoa; phylum Chordata; order Testudines; family Carettochelyidae; genus Carettochelys; species Carettochelys insculpta. Next base: position 25,569,684 of record NC_134156.1, on the reverse strand, counting down.
AGCAGTAGGCTTGTCTCTCACCAGCCACCACAACCGCCTCGGCCACCGGGCACCGACGGGGCTGCCCCACGGCGCACCTGTGCGCGGGAATGGCCTCCCCCTGCTCAGCTCAAAGGCAGCGGCCGTCTGCCTGAGCTCCCCCCACGCTAGCCACTGGGGCCCGGCTGCAAACGCCCAGCGCTGTGCAGACGAAGCCCGCCGGCGGCAAGTGCCAGAACGGTGATGGAGCTGGTTCCCCATGGGTGTCTGCTCTCTCTCTCTCTCTCCCGGAAACAGAGCCGCAGGGCACTGCCAAGCCAGCCTCTTTCCCACTGCTTCCCAGAAGATAACTCAATCAGAGGGAGGGGCTGGCAGCTTCTCGTCCACGTGCTCTCTCTTCATGGGACACCACTGCATGAGCAGCTGGGAGGGCGCCAAGAAGGCTCCTTGCCCCCAAAGCGGCCCAGGGACAGCAGTGCTCCAGGGACAGTAGTTGGCAAGCTCGGTCCCACAGGGGTTTGCACAGGACTAACTGATCCAAACTTCTTCAACAGGGCCCAAAGCCACAGGCTTGGCCACTCTTGCCCTTCGGCCAAGGGTCAGCCCCTGCTATCAGAGCCCCCTTTTCCCTTTCCCAGGCCTTGCCCTGTCGGTGGCAGAGAGCTCTGAGTCGGGAAGAGAAAAGCCCTGGAGAAGAAGATGGATGAGCTCTTTAAACACAGCTCCTGGAAAAGCCTCCCTTGATCTCCAGCATCTACAGGCATGCCTGGGAAACCTGGGCCCAGACTAGGGGTTAAGTCCAACCACACCTGCCCTGCCCTCAGCAGGAACAGATGGTGCCTCCCTTTCGGTCACTGCCTGGAGGAAGGGCTGGAGGGACCGAAGCCTGGGAGGACAGGAAGCCACTGACTGGGTGGGAGGCTGGAGCAGCATCTGAGCACGCCCGGGAAAAGAGTGAGAGCAGCATTCGGTGGCCTTTGTTTAGCTCTGGCCCGGCGGCCCCTCACTGGCAGGCAGCAAGTCCATTTCCACAATTACCAGGTGCCACAAGAGGCGCAGGCTCACACCGCCAGGGCCGCCCAGAAATGTTATGCCCTGCTCCCCCACGCATTAAACCCGCCAGCACTGCAGCCCCTGCTTCAACGGCCACAGGGGCAGCCTGCTCCCCGTGCCTCTGCGCACAGGGGCTGGGTGGAAGCACAGCTACCCCCAGGAAAGTACTGCAGGACTGGAAGGAGCATTGCACCCAGTCCCACTCTTGTTCCCCTGGCCCCTGACAAATGCTGGAGACCCTACAGCCCCTGCTCCCGCCAGGCAATTTATTCCAGCCCTTACCCACCATGACAGGTAGGGATTTTTCCTAACAGTCAACCTAACCCTCCCGTGCTGCAATTCAAGCCCACTGCTTCTTGTCCTGCCATCAGAGGCCACGGAGAATAACTCATAACACCCTCTTAGGTACCTGACAGCTGCTATCGTGTCCCTGCTCAGCCTCCTCTTTCCCAAACCAACAAACCCCGTTCCTTCAGCCTTCTCTCGCAGGCCGTATTCTCTAGACCTGTCAGCATTCGTTGCTGCTGCTCTTCTCTGGACCTTCTTCAACTTCTCCACAGCTTCCCTAAGATGGGGGGCCCAGACCTGGACACAAGACTCCAGCTGAGGCCTAACCAGCGCAGAGCAGAGCAGAGCAGAGCAGAGCAGAGCGGGCCTCTGCCCACCAAAGCTGATGCTCCAACAAGCCTGCTAGTCCATCAGGTGCCACAGGACTTCTTGTTGTTTCTCCTTCTGTCCCAAGCAACCCAAAATGACATTTGATGTTTCTGCAGCAGCATCACACTGTTGACTCATTCGCAGCTTATGGTCCACGCTGACCCCTCGATCCCTTTCTGCAGTGCTCCCTCCCAGGGCACCCCTTCCCATTTTGTGCCCCCCTTAAGTGCAGTACTTTGCAGTTCTCCTTATTGAAAGGGTGCAAGAACCCTTCCCCTTCTGAGCAGGTGGCATCAGGCTGTGAGCGGTTGAGGGCTGCTTGGCACACATGGCTTGACATCCTCTGGTAACCGGCACTCTTCCTCCCTCTCCCCTGCTGGCCAAGCCCAGCTAACTCAGCTGTCTGTGCCTGGCCGGGTGGACAGGCAGGTGGCTGTTTCTGGACGATATCAGGGAGATCAGGAGAAGAGGAGACCCCAGTGCACCCACCTGGGAAGCAATCGCCCTCAGCCAGTCCCTCAGCCCTTCCGGAGAGCCCAAATTAGCGAGTACCTCGTGCAATAAAGGGAAACCTCAGACAAGGGCACGCCCAGGCTCAGGCCACGCCCAGGGAGCGACATGAAGAGCAGGGCCAAGGGTACCACAGGTGCTTGCGATCGACCTAAACCCAGGCTGCTGCCCCTGCCCAAGGGGAACCCGAGGGCGCCTGCGAGCTGTGCCCTGGGCTGCTCTGACAGCGCCTCGCTACCTGCTCGCGGGCAGGGGAGCCGCCAGAAAGGAGCAGCTATTACACAGCGTTGCTTGGCCCCAAGGGGGCTTTATGCAAAATGACACAAAATATAAACGACTGTTGTAAACAGCGAGTTTAATAAAGGGCCGTGTGCGAATTTACAGCCTCCCCACGGATAATTACAATTATTTATCTACTCACCTCGCTCGCCGGCTGAGCAGTCTATTAATTACTGTCTATTACGCACAGCCGGCCGTGCGTGCTGCCGGCGGACGGGCTGAGCGTGCTCCTTGGCACAGATGTGCTGCGGCCCAGGAAGGCACCAGACACACCGAGCCCGGCTTCCGGCCACACACGAACCCTGCAAGAAGGGCTGCCGATGGGGGCGGGGCTCAGGGTAACCCCTCCCACAAAGCAGACCCCGCCCCTCCCTCACCCGCCTACCCTGCCTCCTGGCCAGGGACTACCTGGGAATGGGTGCCGGTGGCAGCGTACTGCAGCAGCAAGGGGCCGCCTCCCCTCGCCCCACACGAGCAGCAGCAGCCTGCTCCACTCAGCCGCCCCTCCAGCCCTGCTCAGCCCCACATCTCTGGGGGTGGCTGGGAGCAGCCTGCTGCTGCAGAAGGGCTCAGCGGGCCAGGAGGCTGCAAGTGCAGCAGAGCAGAGCAGGCTGCAGCTCATGCCACATGGGCAGTGCGGAGGGAGCAGGGCCTGGGGAGGGCATGCTGCTACTGCCCCCTCCCATCCATAGCACTGGTGGGCAGGCCGCCGCAGGGCACCCAAAAACACACGGCCTGGGGCGGCAGCCCCACCTCACCCCATGCACAGGACAGCTCTGCCAGCAAGTGCTCAGGGGCCAGGACTTAGGACCCTGCTGGAGCAATGGCTCTGAGCCCGAGCCCTGCTGTGACCCAGTTCTAAGCCCCATCATAGAACCCTAGGGCTGCAAGGGACCTCAGGAGGTCGTCTAGTCCAGCCCCCTGCCCAGAGCAGGATCAGCACTAACTAAATCATCCCAGCCAGGACTCAGTCCAGCCGGGATTTCAAAAGCTCCAGGGATGGAGATTCCACCACCTCTCTAGGTAACACATTCCAGCGCTGCACCACCTGCCTGGAGAAATAGATTTTCTTAACGTCCAACCTACATCTCCCTCCGCAACTTCAGACCATCGCTCCTTGTTCCGCATCTGTCACCACTGAGAACAGTCTCTATCCATCCCCTTTAGAGCCCCCTTTCAGGAAGCTGAAGGCTGCTATTAAATCACCCCTCCCTCTTCTCTTCTGCAAACTAAATAAGCCCAAATCCCTCAACCTCTCCTCATAGGTCATGTGCTCCAGCCCCCTAATCATTTTCACTGCCCTCCGCTGAACCGCTTCAATGCATCCACATCCCTACTATGCTGGGGGGCCCAGAACTGGACGCAATACGCCGGATGTGGCCTCACCAGTGTCTGCCCTTTGGCAGCGTGAGGACTCCTCAAGCGGCAGAGCCAAGTCGAAGCGAGAGCAGTGCAGTGCGGATGGGAGCTCTGCTGACAGACCCAGTCCAGCTTTACTGCGGCGTGGGGGCGCTCCAGCTGGGAATCAGCAAGTCCACGAGCCCTGGCCCCAGAGCCGGGGCCTTAGGGTGCAGGCAATGCTGGAGTCTCCCCAGTGCCCACCAGGAGAAATGGGAGCTCAGCAGGCCAGTTACGCTGCCTCCGCCCCCGTGCAGAGAACCCACGCGGCATCTCCCCAGGGCGCCCAGGTGCGAGGTTTGTGGGGCCTCCCCACACCCAGCCTGACCCCATGTGCAGCACCCAGAGAGCTAGTGGCGAGGTACAATGCGGAGCGGAGGGGCCCCTGGTTCCATGTCTCCAGCACTGCCCCCTCCTCAGTACAGCCCCCCGCAGCAGATCAGGCGCCCCTCACAGTGGGAGGCTTGTGCTCAGCTGGAGGGTAGCTGAGGCAGCTTGGCTCCTCTCCCCCCTTAGTAACCCGCACCCAGAGCAGCCCACGGGGCCTGGGCCGCAGGCGGAAGAGGGCCCACGTGGAACGGCGGCCAGGCGGGAGCCAGGACCCCGCCCCCAGTGACGTCTGCGAGGGACAGAGGTGCTGAGCCTCCAGCAGACCCCGGCACAGCTAGCAGGGCAGCGCAGACCTGGCACTGCTGTGGGCTGGGCGAAAGGGGCACGTCCCAGCCAGCCCATGAGGAAAGTGGTGTGGGGTGGGCAGCTCTGAGCAACGGCAGGTGTATAATTACAGGAGCAAGGGGCTTGCCATGGCCGCTCAGCTCTCCCGGCTGCCGCCGCCTGTTTGCCAGCTGTCTGGGAGCAGCCAGGAAGTGGGCCTCCTTTGTGCCACTTGCAGGCTCTTTCTGGTGCTGAGAGAATCGTATGGCACAGCCCAGCACAGCCTGGGGGGGTACCCTCAGCTCCACCCCACCCCACCCCACCCCAGGCAGGGACAGCCCCCCATCAGGCAGCCTCATGCAGCAGGGAAACGCCAAGTGCCTTACAGAGTGGGGTGCAAACGCCACGCAGGCACTGCATTTCTCACAGGCAGGAAAAGCAGCCAGGCTGGAGCACAGGGCAACAGCTTAGGCAGGAGTTGTGCCAGACTGCAGGGGAGCTCAGCCAGCCAGTGCCATTGCCAGGGCTGGAATCGGGGCAGCGGGCAACCTCCCTAGCTCCCGCAGCTGGGTAACACGCCAGGGATCTCCATGGGCCCAGCACTCTCACTGGGGCTCCTCAGGGCTTGGGGAGAACTCCCCAGGGCTAGGCGGTACCTGCGGTAGTGCCTGTGTTTCCACCTGCTCCCTGGACAGGCAGCTCAGCCTCCCCTCCTGCCCACACCGAGCACGCAGCAAGCGGCTGGCTGCAGGGGCCCGGCTCCACAAGGCTGCTATGTTGTGACTGACCACATGCCAAGCGACTCTCAGGGTACGTGTATTCTACTCAGTTGTTGTAACACAGCTGGAGAAATCAACCCAGGGTATCTTTGCTTAAATCCAGGCCACTTACAGCCCTAGGCTGGGATTTCCTTCTCTCAAAGGCAAATCTAATCAGCCACAGAAGTACCTCCGCCACCCCCACTGGCCAGCCAGGAGCCACACAAGCAAACCCAGACTTCCCAGCTGCTGTACGTACCAGCAACCCCCAAATTCAGGTCAACGGTTATTAAAACCTATTTCACCAACTCCACACAGATTCTTCCGGGCCCCAAAGGGTCCAGCCCCAGTCCCTGGTCAATAAATACTTGGATCTTACCCAAAACACCATGTTTACCAGTCCTTCAGATCTAAACATCTAAAGGTTTCTGAACAAGAAAGAAGGAACAGGGTGAGAGAGCAACGGCTAAAGCCGTACTTTACGTACATCAACGACCACTACCGATGCAGCCGGCGACGTTCCAAGCTGATTCTTGAGTCTTTGCAAGCACCGGTTTGAGGGATGGGTCCCCAGTCTGGACGGGCTCAACGCACGAGGACACAAGAACAAAGATGGCGCTGGCCAGGGCCCATCTTACAGGTTTTTTTTTTTCCTATGTGGGGGAAAATCCCTCTCTTCTCCCAGAGCTCTGGGCTGAACCCCTGACCGGTGGGTAACTGGGCTGTGTTGCCCTTTGTTGCAGCCCAGAGGAAAGTCCCACAGTTCTGATATGTCTACTGGCTGTCTAAGCCTTTGCCTTAGTCCAACACCCTGCCTGGAGAGGCCCCCACACCGCTCAAGTGTACTCTCCACTAACCAGTCCTAACACGCGAGAGGGCTAACGTTTGTAACCTCACATACAAACACGGCACAGACGTGTCAGTAGCATGCGGAGGTTTAGGGCATCCTCAGCTTTCATTAGACACCTCACACGTGTGCCCCTTTGGCACAATATTTGGCGCCCACAGAAACACTACACTGGACACACAAATGGCTTCCACAGCCAACATAAAATCCAGTCACATCGCAGCGATGCCAACAAGCCGCCCTTCGGCGGCAAAACCGTTCACACGGCAGCACAGCTCCCATCGGGGAAAACGCCACTTTCGGTAACAAAACCCTCCACCCCGACGAGAGACTCTCCCCTTCCCCCTTTGCCCTCAGCAGAGCACCAGCGTAGACGCTGCTGTTTGTTTTGCCCACAGAGCGGGATTGCCCCGGTACCCCGTAAAGCCTGCCCCGAAGGCTCTGCTCAGTGCTTTGCCCTCTGCAGCCCTGGCACACGTGCCCCTCCCCACTCAAAGCTCTGGAAAGCGTCGGACGGCGTCTGGGACCAAAGAACAGATCGTTGGAGTGCTCCGGCCCGGCCCTGCCCTGCACTAGGAACGCAGCCCAGGCAGGCGGCTGCTGTGCTGGGGAGGGGGACGGACAGGTGGGCTTTGAAGCTCCTCAGCAGGGAGAGCTGCCAGAGCGACTCACGATGGTGCTCCCAGCAGCTGGAGAGGCCGTGGGAGACCACGGAGGGAGTCCTGGGGAGCCATCAGCTCTGCCTTCCCGCCCTCCGTCCAGTGCTGACAATGCTGACAACGGTGCCCCCGCGTGGACGTTGTCTGTTGCCAGGTGCGAATGTGAACAGCCTCTCGCGATCTCCGTTTCATCGACTTCTGGGTGTCGGCAGAAGTTCTGCAGACAAAACCTGGCCGTGGAGACAAAGCGTCAGAGATCGGGGCAGGGAAACAAAGGGGCTTCGCTCCTGAATGCCCCCAGCGAAACCGGACACGCAGCCTGGGGCTGCTGGGACAGGGCCTGGGAACGCCACCACTCCCAAAAGCCTGGTGGACCAGGGCACCGGCGGCTCACGCCAGAGAAGGCTCCAGGGCTGGGGAACTGACACGGTAGCGACTTGCTGACGAGGGGAGGCGGAGGAGGCCTGCAGGGCATCTCCTGCTGTGCTAGGGTGCAGGAGGCTGCTGGCCCCCAGCCCCGGTTGCTTGGCAAGGCGCTGAGGAGAGCCCAGGGAGGGAAGCAGAGACTCGCCTGCAGCCTGTCGCAGTGCTAGAGCGCTACCTGTTCCTCCTATTTATCAGCCTTACGCAACACTCATCAGTTCAGAGGCGCCAGGATCCCCTGGCTCCTCTTGCACATAACGAGGCGTCCGGGGCGCCAGCGCACAGATACTTAACGTTGTTTATTAGCTTAATAAACCCGGCAGCTGCTGCCAGAACCTCCTGGCTGGCCTCAAGCCCTCCCCACCTGGGGAGTGGCTGGGACTGGGAATGCCGGGCTGGAGCCGGTAGCCAGCCCCAGGCTGGTACTTCAGTCAGGCAGAGCCAGCAGAGGGGTAGGGCACACGCTCTCCCTGCAGGCGTGTGCTGCCCAGCCCTGCCATGCTGACAGTCCCACAGCGTGGGCTGCTCTTGCACAGCCAGGTGACAATACCGAGGGGCAAGTCCTCACACTGGCACTGAGCACAGGGATTCCCTTCTCGACCCCCCGCCCCTCCCCAGACAGGCACAACCCGGCTCTTCCCATTCCCGCCACTCTCCCCACGCCCAGGCTTTCCGCCACGCCTGGGCCCAGCCCTGCACCTCCATCCTCTCCACTCAGACACACTCGCCCTCTACTGCCTTCGCTTCACTGGCTCAGCCCTGACTTCTGCCCCGGGCCCCACCCGGGCAGCCACAGTAACCCTGAGACAGGCACTGACCCGACGCTATCTGCCGCACCGCCAGTGCCACCCCTGCTCTCTACCCCTGCAGCCATGTCACTGCCTCAATCTACTCCCCCCTCCCCCCGCGACAAGGACACCCCCTTTTGCTGGCTCAGCCCTGCAGTGGCTTTTATCAGTCCCTGGGGCCTGTTCCAGCCCAGGGTTACAGCTGCCCTCAATCCGTTGTTTGGATGTACCTGGGCGAAATCAAAGCTACCAAGAGTAACAGCAGCAGCCTGGCCTGGGCAGCACAGCAGGCATCGCAGGGACATTTCTCTGCAGCAGCCTGGCACACACGATCAAGCCGCCAGACCCTGCCACCTCCCCACCACAGCAACTGGCACTCATAATGAGCTTTGCTCCAGCTACCTGGCAGGAGATGGGCACGCCTACCTGGGCTGCAACTGCAGAACAGACCTAACAGGGCCCCCTCTGGCTGGGGAAAGCAGCTATGGGGTGTTCCTGCAGGGCCAGCAGCTCAGCTAACGCCCTCGTCAAGGTGGCCAGCACACATGCATCCAGCGTTCAGCCAGGAGGGTGCTGCCATCAGGGAAAGGCCAGGCAGGGCCAGAGCAGGTGAGAGCGAAGAGCTCAGCTCTCCCAGGACTGGCAGCTGGAAGCGAAGCTGCCAGAGACAGGACTGGCATCTTTCCCCAGGGCCCGTTTATCTGAACACGGCTCCAGCAAACCCAGCGGCTCTCTCTGCTTCCCCAGGGGACTAGAAGACGCTCTGAGAGACGGAACACGGGAGCCCGGCTCAGCCTAATGCCCTTTGGAAACTCCAGCCTGAATGCCAGACGGCACCGGACCTGCCGAGGGCCCCAGGGACCTGCCAGCCTGACAGGCAGCGGGAGGGGCCCAGAGCCACGGCAAAGTGAGGGATGTTGCAGGTACAGCCCAGGTGAGAGCTCAGTGTGAGCCGCCCTCCCCTCAGCCCAGCAGCTCCCAGCCCAGGCCGGCGCCTGCAGGGCTTTGATTCCACACTTACCCTCCTAGCGTGACAAGCTGACAGGAGCTGCAGGATCGAGTTCCCGGTGGTTACGCGAGTAGAGAGGCCCCTCCCTGGCTGGCAGCGAGGGCTTCAAGCCACCTAAAGCCAGCCAGCATCGTTGCCGGCGGCTGGCCACCGCAGGCCAGGCCTGCGGTCAGTGAAGTGCACGCAATGATAACAGAGGAGAGGCCCTCCCATGCCATGCCAGGAGGGCTCTTGGCAGAGGTGGGCGCAGCCCCTCCTGGGCTTCCCCTGGCAGCAGCGCCAGGCAAAGGGAGGCTGACCTGAACACAGCCTGGCTCCAGGAACACACAAACAGCCACCTGGGGCCAGGCCAATGGTCTGTCTAGCCCAACATCCAGCCTTCAAACCAACGCTGAGCAGGTGCCCCGGAGGGAGCCATCCCTGCTCCCCAGCCCAGCTCTGGCCAGTGGGGGGCTGCTGGGGGCTCCTAGGAGGAAAGCTCTGGTATCTCCTATCCGCGCCCTCTGCTGCCTGCCAGGGCACACGGTGCACCCGTTCCTGCCAGGGCTAGCGGAAAGCTTTCTGTGCAGGCAGGTGGGCAGCAGGAATGTGCCAGCCCCCATTTCTTCAGGGGGAGCAGACAGGGTCATTAGCCCAAACCCAGCAGAGTGGGCTTGCCTCAGACAAAACCACCCCTGGACTGGCAGGGGAGGCTGCGGCTCAGCACATGCTCCAAAGCCGGGGCCGTGCTGGAAAGGCCAGAACTCCACGGAAATGGGCAAGGGGCCCGTCTGGGATTAGACGCCCCTTGGAGCTGGCTGAGGAGCGAACGCCTCAAGCTCAAGCAGAAGAGCCTGTGCCCAACTCTAGGCCAAGGATGGGCTGACCCGGCTGAGCCCAGATGCCGGATATTAAGCGCCTAGCCTGAGGAGGACAGCAAACCGCTGTGACCCCTGCCTGCCGACAGAGACACTTTACTCCACAGCCGGGCTGCACATTCTGCCCGCAACCCCACCAGCAGCATCCAGAGCCCAGCACCCGCCTCAGGCCTCTCCCCGGCGGGCACCAGCCCGGGAAATAGGGTCCCCTGGCATCCCAGAGAGCAGGAGCCATCAAACACCCTGCGAGGGACACAGGCCCATGGGCAGAGGAGCATGTGGAGAGGTACCAGAGCCCCACTGATCTGTCACAAGCAGGCCTGGGGGCTGCCGACGCATGGCCTCCCGGGGCTCTCCGCGCCCCAGCAATGCGCAGAGGTACCAGAGCCCCACTGACCCGTGACAAGCAGGCCTGGGGGCTGCCGACGCATGGCCTCCCGGAGCTCCCCCCGCCCCAGCAATGCGCAGAGGTACCAGAGCCCCACTGACCCGTCACAAGCAGGCCTGGGGACTGCCAACGCATGGCCTCCCGGGGCTCCCCCCGCCCCAGCAATGCGCAGAGGTACCAGAGCCCCACTGACCCGTGACAAGCAGGCCTGGGGGCTGCCGACGCATGGCCTCCCGGAGCTCCCCCCGCCCCAGCAATGCGCAGAGGTACCAGAGCCCCACTGACCCGTCACAAGCAGGCCTGGGGACTGCCAACGCATGGCCTCCCGGGGCTCCCCCCGCCCCAGCAATGCGCAGAGGTACCAGAGCCCCACTGACCCGTGACAAGCAGGCCTGGGGGCTGCCGACGCATGGCCTCCCGGGGCTCTCCGTGCCCCAGCAATGCACAGAGGTACCAGAGCCCCACTGACCCGTCACAAGCAGGCGTGGGGACTGCCAACGCATGGCCTCCCGGGGCTCCCCCCGCCCCAGCAATGCGCAGAGGTACCAGAGCCCCACTGACCCGTGACAAGCAGGCCTGGGGGCTGCCGACGCATGGCCTCCCGGGGCTCCCCCCGCCCCAGCAATGCACAGAGGTACCAGAGCCCCACTGACCCATCACAAGCAGGCCTGGGGGCTGCCGACGCATGGCCTCCCGGGGCTCTCCGTGCCCCAGCAATGCGCAGAGGTACCAGAGCCCCACTGACCCGTGACAAGCAGGCCTGGGGGCTGCCAACGCATGGTCTCCCGGGGCTCCCCCCGCCCCAGCAATGCGCAGAGGACACCTTGGGCTCTGGTTCCTGTCTGCTTGAGGGGGCGCCAGGGAACAGGCTCCTGGGGGAGGCTGGAGGAGACGGCCGGAGCCAGGGTAAAGGCAGATCAGCCCAAAGGGGCCCGAGACGGGAGCTCCCTGCTTTCCGTGCTAGGGAAGAGGCGGCGAGATCTCCTGGGGTGCAAACAGGGCTGTGCCAGGTGGGGATGGAGGAGAGGAGGACCACAAATCCTCTTGTAACTTCTCATCTCCAACCTGTTCCCGCCACGGCAGCGCTCAGGCAGCGCCGCGACAGGACGGGCTCCTGGAAAGGAGGCGGCCAGCTGCCCTTTGGCTCCGTCCCCACATAAGTTTCAGGGGATCGGGACTTTCCCTCCGTCCCTGTTTCACAGCAGGGGAACAGGGCGCTTTGCTGAGGGGGCTGCCGTTGCTTTAGTCAAGCTGCGAAGCACGGTGGGCGTGTGAACGGCAACGACTCCCGAGCGCCTGCTTCCCGCCCAGCGAGTGGACTACTGCGCCTCAGGAGCTCTGCGTTTTGTACCTTGTGCTGCCTGCGTGCAAGCGACAGAACTTTTCAACCAATCGGTGACCAAGGAGCTGGCACGGCAGGCCGCTCTGCCGGGACGGGGAGAGCTCGGCATCCCCCAGGCCTGCCAATGGGGCGGGGGCGGCAGGTGTCCTGGGCCCATTTGAAATGCTGCTGTACCACCGTGCAGCTGCTCTGCACACAGCACCGAGGGAGTGGGGGGGCGGTGCTGACAGCCTGGGGGCAGGGACGCAGGCCCCCTCCCCTCCCACCGTGCCCCATGGTGGCCGTCAGCCCCTCTAACATCACGCTGTTAGATCTGCTTGCAGCACTTCAGGGCGGCTGCCCAACCCTACCCTCCGCAGGAGCAGGGCTGGGAAGGCTTTACCAGGCAGCGCTGAAGGAGCACCCAGCCCCTCTAGCAGCAAGAGGATTGGAGAGCAGCAGAGACGGGCCGCCTCGCACGCCCAGCGCCACGCGCACGAGCGGCCCCAGCACCGAAAGGGCCAGGAGGAAAAGGCGCTAACAGCGCAGGGAACCGACAGCCAGGAAGTGCCCTGTCTGTGCGTCCGAACGGTCTCTGTGCCAGGAGGATGCACGGCCCCCAGCAGGGCCTCTCCACGCACCAATCCATCAGCCTGGCGTTCGCTGACATCTGGCACGGTTTTAGCCTTCTAAACACACCCGCTGCCCTGGCGGCACTGCCAGAGGGGCAGCGTGAACCTGCCACGCAAGCTCTAGCTTTACAGGCAGTCTGGCTCCGCAGCTGGGAAAGGCGACCAAACACACTGCTTCGCTCAGCCTGGGCTGCAGTGTGCCCCTTAGCTACCTCCTGTCCGTGCTGCTTCCAGCTCAGCCCAGGCAAGGGGGGGACCAGACATCAACCGACCAATTCTCTCCCTGGGCAGCCACGGCCCGGCCTGGGGGAGGTGGGAGAACGAGGGGAGGGGAGACAGGTCTCAGCGTTCCCTCCCTGACCTGTCCTCCTCCCGCAGGAGGGCAGCTCTGACCCTTGCTGCTGCTGCTGGCGGCGCTGGCTGAAGTCACTGCCCCCACTGGCAGGAGCCCCTTGGAGTGGTTCCCACAACAATGCCAGGCTGGGGCAATGACCACCCCAGGTCTCCACGCGCCACCTGGGTAAGCTGAGGGCAGTCGGGCTGTCAGCCTCCCCGGCCCCTGGGCAAGGCGGGGGGCGCTGCTCTGTGCCCCCAGAAGGGGTGGTGCCGGGGGAAGCAGCCCTGGGCCAGGATGCCCACCCCGCTGCCCCCAACAGCTCCCGCGCTGCACTAATTAAAAGGGTAGGGCTCTGGCTCCTGCAGTAGCAGCGGTCGTGGCTGGCAGCTCCGGGCCCTGAGGAAGTCTCCCCCTTTGCCGCCTGGCCGAGCGCCCCTCCCACAGACCTGCCGTGCTGCTGCTCTGAGGCATGCAGGGCTCTGAGGGGAGAGGACGGAGCCTCCCACAGCTCAGCCTTCCAGCCCAGGCTGAGGCTGCTTCCCCGGCACCCAAGAGCGCAGCAAGCAGGAGTCCTCAGCCTCCCCTGTTCCAGCTGCCCCCGCCCCCACGCCCTGGCTAAGCAGCCATCCATGCCGGGATGTGTGCATCTGGCTCCAGGCCTGGCTCCCTCCCTCTCGTTCTGGCAGCTTCCAGCCCCAAGCTCAGGATATTTACTGTCCATTCGCTCTTAAATCACTGCTGACGGCGGAGCTGCTCACACTCCATTACAGAGAGAGCTCGCATGGAGCCACAGTTCCGTTTAGCTTGCAGAAAAAGCCGCCTCCAAGGAGAAACCCACCGAGGAGCTGTACGGTGCTGAACTCTGGGATGATGGACGATTATGGACCAGCTGCACTTTCCGACGGGGACAGATTTACGAGCGGCACAGACAGCTACAAGAGTGTCCATTATTATAACTCACTGCCCTCTTCAGAGGGATTCTAATCAGGCCTCTGCTCCGGCTGCGGCAGAGCCCAGCTTATCACTAGCAGCAAGGAAAATCAGTTGTTTTTTAATGTGCTATTGGCAGTGGGGTCGGGGGAGGCGGGCAGACCTTGACCCAGTGCACACGCTGGCCAGAGGCACCTCTCCTGCCTGTAGCTGAGCACTGCCAGGCTGACACGCACTCTGGGCTTCCTGCCCCCCGCAGCTGCTTCTCAGCTTCAGTCCAACCGACACCAAGTTCTCGGCACGAGCCTGCTGGCAGCAGCGTGGTCAGTCATCGGTGGGAGGAAGGTGGATGTAGGTGTCAAGAGACCCGGGTCCTACCAAGGCTTCCTCCAACGTCTGGTCAGGAGACCTGGAGGCAACCGGCTGCCCCAGTCTTTGCCTCTAACGATGCCCACTGCCTTTGCTGGGAGCACTGGCTGAGGAACGCAATGGACAGCCAGGCTGCTCTCTGGCCTGGACAGGGGTGTTCCTGGGGTCCGGGGCAGGCCTGCCTCACTGCAGCGGGCTGGTGCGGTGCAGAGAAGGGCTTTTGTGTGATTTCAGGGCACCTGTCTGAGGTATCGGGTGCCCAGTGCTTGGGCTGGACAGCCGTGCAAAGCACGCTCCCTGGGACTGAGCACAAAGGGCCCAATGCTGACGGGGGCCTCTGTGCACCACCACAAATAGCACTAAGCTGCTTTGATCAGCCTCCCCAAGATACATCCACAGTCCTTCCCTGCACAGGGCACGGAGGGAGGCCAGGGCTCCCTGGTGCTGCAGACTAGCGAACTAGCCCCTCGCTTCTGGAGAAAGCCCTCCTGGCCCCACAGAAAACCAGACGGGCAGCCTGAGCCTCACGCCCAGCAGACTTGGGGAACATGCAAGGGCTCTGCCCAGAGGGGGTGTGACTATCGGGTCAGAAAGGGGAGGGCAGGGAGCTCCGGCAGAGCCAGGGCTGGGGGGCAGCTAGGGACTGCAGGGGTGCTGGCAGGGGGGACAGACCTGCAGCAAGTGCACAGCTCAGGGAAAGCTGTTCTGAGGGAGGCAGGCAGCAGTGGGGGGATAATGGGGGGGCTGCAGGTCAGGACTGAGGCGCCTGCTTCCGCTCACCTGCCTGCGGAGCACCAGCAGAGCTGGGGGCGGGAGAGGACGGCTATCCTAGCGGGAGGGGCGGATCAGGGCACTGCTCAGGGCACTGGTGGCTGTGCTGGGAGCCGGTACTAGCCTAGCCCAAGGGCTGGGGTCAGGGTGGGCGTGTGTTGTCTCACACGCAGTACGACGGAACTGTGCCGGACCCAACCCTGCTGCCACAAACGCCTGGCAGTGCTAGCAGCAGCTCCATCCCCGCCCCCCAGCTGAGCCATCACCCAAAGTTACACGTCTTTTATTTCCAGCCCACACCCTCTTGCCTCCCAGCCGCCAAGCACCTGCCCGCCCCTCCCCGCGGCGTTAGCAACAGCTTTATTCACAACAGATCTTGGCATCGCTCCGAGTACCTGCGGGGCACCAGAACCTTCTCTTCCCCTGGCTGCAGCCCAGTGCAGCCCCAGGATGGAAGGAGCAGAGTCGATGCCTGGGTCTCCCCCACGGAAACGACAGCCTAAGCTATTACTCAGAGATCCCATCAACTCAAATCACCTCTGTGGAGACCTTCCTTCATTAAACCTTCCACCGCATAAGCCAGCAATTACTGTGACCCTGCAGGCCTCTCCCCTGCCCTGAGCTGGGCACTTCGCAAACCGCACCACAGCTGCAAAGGGCACAGGCAGGAGAGAGAGGACCCCACACATTCCTTCTAGCCGGACGGCTCGTGCAGAGTCCAGCTCCTCGCAGGACCACACAGAGTGCCCTGTCCATCCTCTGGGCTACCTTACAAGCCTGAGAACAAGGGGGATCCAGTGGACAGAGCGTGCGATGGGCCCGCGCTGCTTTACGGAAGGTGGGTTGTGAATCTCCTCAGAAATGCTGCGGACAAAATGTGGCTGGGGGCTCTCGGTTTCAATGGTGTAACTGGCTGGATCCGTAAACCCTCTTTGTGTGAATGCATCACTTGTGCAGTGGAAGTTACAAGCATTGTCTACAGTTCGTTTGTGTTCTGGCTCTGTGAAGACCTCAGAGGAGGTGTGGCCGCCCTATTGCGGGAGTATGGCTGGGGCGGGGACCGTAGTACTTAGCCAGCTGTCAATCCACTGCTGAAGCATTTTGCTGTCTACCTTCAGACCAGCAAACGGGCAATGGCCGATTGGCACATGGGTGAAATCACTGGTCCCCGTCCTTTTCAGGCAGTCTCCAACTTGGAGATTACTGTTACCCAAAGAGAACAATGGAATTCCCTCCACAGGGAAAGGTATAACGAGAGCCCTGGAATCCCTCCAGCTTTTGCCTTCAGTCTGCCTTGGAAATTGCCTGGCACACCCTAAGAGAGACAGAGAACTCTTCTGGAGCCCCAGGTCAGGGTAAGATCATTTCTGACCCAAAGGTTCCACCTCCTATGAAAAGAGCTGTTCAGGGTAAGAATGCACAAGAGCAGAATAGGCAGCGTGTTTTCTCTTTTGTTTGATTTGCTAACTCACTTTGATCTGCTCGTCCTTACCTACTGCAGCAGGTCCCCACCCTTTCCGTACCACGGCACACTTCAGTGAGAGAAAATTTCACAGCACGCCCACTTTGTCCAGCTGAACAATGCCTCACCAACGGTACATTTACTCTGGTTATGGTCCTGCTAGAGAGGTTTACAACACAGCAGTGCACACAACGAGCTAAACAAGGACCAACTGCATTAAAGTTTCAGACCCACCACAGAATACACAGCCTTAGCCAGCCAGCATAGACACATTTGCAAAATCTGCTCAGTGCCCTACCGGGGTAAAACCACTGAGTAACCACTGAAAGCAGCTCCCCTCCCCGCCAGCCTGTTGGAGCTCAGACGTGCCATTTAAACTGCGTCCCTCCTCCCAAAGGCTCCTGCCCTCCCTCCCCCTTGCCACAGTGGGGGGAGCAGGGCAGGCGCCCCGCTCGCTCATCTGGGCCAGGAAGCAGCATTTCTCCTCATGGTGGCTTTGCAAAGAGCCGTGACGCTGGGAAACAGGAAATTTCGGGGCACACCTGGGTATTTGCCATGGCACTCTGGTCAAAAACCACTGATCTAGACCACCGCTGGGGTGTGTGTGTCTAACTCGCTCTTAGAAATCTCCGACCTCCTCAGGCAATTTACTAGATTTTCCTAATAGCCAGCCTAAACCTCCCTGGCTGCAATTTAAGCCCCTTGGTTCTTGGCCCATCCTCAGAGGTTAAGGGAACAATTTTTCACCATCCTCCTCCTAACAGCCTTTCAGACACTTGAAAACTTATCATGTCCCCGGTCAGTCAAACCCAGTTCTTCAACCTTCCCCCTTACATAATGTTCTCTGGTCCTTGAACCATTTTCACTGCTCTTCTCCGGACCTTCTCCAATTTGTCTACATCTTTCCTGAAACACTTCTCCTGTGGCAGAGGCCATGCAGGCAGCCTGGCTAGCAGTGCAGCTGGAAATCTTCTCCCAGAATAGCCGCACAGCACCTGGCGGGAGGGACAGAGCAGCCAGAGAGATATGCCTTTTCAGAAGCAAGCAACTGCAACTTCCTTCCTGTCATATTAAGACACCAACTTCAGTGGGGAAGGATGGAGAATTCAGTCTGCTCCAAGCTGGCTCTGCACAGCACCCGCCCTCTCCAAGAGCTTCTAGTGAACCGTCCGTCCCAACGGCTGCTCTCAACAGCCGGCCCAGGACTGCATCTGGGTGACAGGGCCTGGCGGGGGGAGCAGGTGGGAGAGATGCACCCGCAACAACGGGGTGAATTCTCCCGAGTGCCGGTGCTGTTAATGGCTGATTAGACCAGCCAGCAGCAATTAAATGGTGCAGTGAAAAAGTAAGTGCTCATCTTGCAAGGCTCTGGACGCTGCGTCCCAGCCCCCGGTGAGAGCCACCCTCAGTTTCAGAAGAAGAGGGAAAGAGCTTTTGCAGACGGTTCACAAAGAATTCGCTGAGCCCGGGAGCTCAGAGTGCAAACCCAGCTGGTTTTGAATGAGCGGCTTCTTGCATTGTTCGTGCCCTGCTGCTCAGGAAAATGCAGGGCCTTTCAAAGACGCACCCTGCGGACCTTTTGTAAGAAGCCTTCTTTCTATTTCTCCTAAATTGGACGAGGAGGAAGGAAATCTTCAGGAAAGTTAAAGACAGATACAAATGCCAGGAGCCTGGCCCAGGGCAACCTCCCCCGCATAGCAGGCGTGATCCTGGCCTGCCACCTCCAGCTGTGCCCTCTGTTCCTTCCACACAGAGGTAACCTGCGGGAGGAACAGGGATTCACACGCACCCCCCCGCAACTCCCGCCCTTGCTTCTGGCGGGTGTAGGACAGTCCTGCCCTGCCCTGCCCCCAGAGAGAAGCTCTCGCTGCTCTGGGACCGGGTCGCGCCGCTCCGTGGGTATAGGACCGAGTGCCATTGCAGCCACCAGAAGCAGCCAGCCAGGGGAGGGTGGGGCATGGACGGAAGGGGGCAAGGGTGGAGTCTGTTGGGGGGGGGTTCCATGGGTGGGGCAGGAGAGGAGACGGGGAAGGGGCACATGACCAGTGCCCCCCACGGAACCCCCTCTGCTCCCACAGCTCCACCAAATCTTCCTGTCCTGGACCCTCCACAGCAGCAAGGCCACATGGCGTCAGAGCAAAGGCCCACTGAGCCCAGCAGCCAGCGCCAGGGGCCCCAGCGCGCCTGACCGGGAGTGAGCAGAAGAGGAGATCCTACCACGACCCTCTCCTGTCGCCCATCCCCAGGTTCTGAGAAACAGGCCGGGGCCCCAGCCCTGCCCAGCCACCCACAGACCTGCCCGGCTTGAGCTGGTCCCGCTCTTTTGAGCCCTCTTCTCGTTTTGGCCTGGCTGACGGTGCTGCGTGAAGGAACACGGCCTTTGGTTTGCTAGAAATCTGCTGCCCGGCTGTGGCCCCTGGAGCCTGCGTTGTGGGCAGGAGTGAAGAACTCCTCGCTGCTCCCTTTTCCCACACCACCGCTCTGCTACTGCCCCTCAGGCTCTGCAGCTGGGCTCGCGGCGTACTGGCAGGTGCATTACCAGAACAGCTGAGCTGAAAGGCACACCGGCACTAGGGCTGGTCTGCTCCCTTGGCTGTCCTGCTCAGCCCCGGCCCCAAGCCAGCTAGGACTCCTCGCTCGGGCGCGCGGCTGCAGCCGACTGTCCCCAGGTGCAGGGACTCACTGACACCGCTCCTGTGCAACCACACCACACAGCCAGGACCTTCCCCTGCCAAGCAGCGTGATGGACTCCCTAGCCTTCCAGCCTGCCCTGGGCTTCATCCCTGGTCCTGCTGCAGCCCCTCCCAGCCCAGCCTGAGCCCTGCTCCAACCACACTCCAGTCCTGCATCTCGCCTGACCCAGACCTCTGGCCTTACTCCAAACCGCTTCCCGTGGCAGCCTGCCTCCGGGCTCTGACCAGAGCAGGGAGTTGGCTCGTCTACGTGCTCTGACCCAGAGCCCAACCTGGACCCCAGCTCCAGCACTGCCCCGGCCCAGTCCCAGCCCCCCATCGGGCTTCGACCTTCGCGCCACACACCAGGACTGAGGCCAGTTATCAGAGCGTGACTCCCGCTGTGCCCACACAGAGACGTCGCGTTCCCTGCACTCAGCAACATCACAATGCAAACTGACACAACAGAGAGAGGCGGGGGGAGGGGGTCACCACCCCCACCTGACAGGTGTGCCCGGGAGGTACCGGGGGCTGAACGCTCTGCGGCATGGAAGGGAATGGGACCCAGCACTATGCCACCCCATGCGGGGCCTTGCCCACAGGAGAACTCTTCCTGCTGAAAGCACCCGCTGAGGGCTGGGCCAGGTGACTGCAACCTGCAGTCCGTGGGCCACACACAGCCCAGCCGCCCCTCCCTCGGCTAGGCCTTCTGCGGACGGCTCATTTCGCAGCCCAGGGAACAGCAGAACCGAGAGGAATGCTACACTGCTTGGGTCAGCTTTTCTCTTGCGCCCGCACTTTCAGGAAAGGCCGGTAGTTGACTTGTGTCTGTTCCGCATCCCATGTGCCATTGGAAGCCAAGCCTCCAAGGATGTGCTCATTAACTCCCTCCCCGGGCTGAATCCCTTCCACTCCTACTACCTTGCTGCACCCACGGAAAACTCCTGCTCCGTTCTCCACACCGGGAAGCAACCTGGGGCCCCTCTCTCGGAGGCGATGCTGACACACCTTCTCCCTTTGGCCATTAACTCCAGGCGGGTGTTTGGGCCGGGGCCGGTGCTCCTGCCTAGAAGTTAATGGTGTTTACGCAAAGCTAGAGATTCTTCACATACAGATGTTCAGAGACCAGGCACTTGGCTCTTTCCTGTCACTGTGTGCAATGCCAGGAGCAGCACATGTGATCGTGGGGCATGTAACTGACTGTGGTGCTGCACCAAGCGGTGACTATTTATTAGGCAGGGGAAGGTTTGTGACACTTCCATTACTGGTTTTGTGGGATTTCAGAGCCATCGTGGGGAGAGGAAGCAATGATTCTGTGAAATGGCATTTCCAGAGCTGCAGTAAGATCCATCACGATGCCTCTCTCTCACGCACCCCCTTCTTCTAAGGTGGGAGCTTTATTTATGCAACATTTCCTCTCTGTGCAGACTGTGATCCTGCAGACTTTACTCTTCCATGGGGCAGAACCCCTCCCTGCCACAGATATACGAGTCACCCAAAGTAACACACACACCCACGTCCCAAGGCACATAGTGAGGAGCCGGCAGCCAGCTGGGCAGATTCACTGGAGGAGTGGGGGGCAGGAGGAGGGAAAGCAATGCTCTTCCCTACCCCACAAGGATCGTGGCAGGAAGCATCGATCCTGCTGCTGTTTAGGTGGGACCGGTGCGGGAACAGGCAAAGAAAACCCTCCAGAGAGGGCCACCACGCACCCCAGCACAATTCCAGTGGAAGCAGAAGCCCTAGACGGGCACAGCTTTGCAGTGATAAAATCCACACCCAGCTGGAAAGGGCTTTGGTTCTGCTACCAAAGTGGATGTCTGACTCACCGTGTCCCCGCTTTAAGTCACTGCACTGGTCTTGCTTTGTGAAGACCCTCCCAGAGACAAAACAACAATACCGAAAGAGCACTATAAAAATAACAAACCAACGCCCCGTTGTGCAGCCAAGGCTGCAGCTGTTGCTCTCTGCCTTCTCGCACTCTCCATCTGCCAGGGTCCACCTGCTGTCTTATCTTACACTTAGACTGGAAGGTTGTTGGGGCTGAGACAGTCTTCGTGCTGTGTTCACCACAGAGTCCTGGTCCATGACTTCGGTACGCGGTAGACAAAGAATTGGAGAACTGGGCTATAGACAACAACCTGAATTCAACAAAGACAAATGACACTTAGGGAAGAAAAACCCAAACACAGACATGGAATGGGGATAACTGGCTTGGCAACAGCACGGCTGAGAAAGAGCTGGGAGTTACCAAGATCACAACCTCACTGCGCGTCAACAATGTGATGCAGTTGCAAAACCAAAAGCAAAGGCAAAGGCAGGTGGCATTAATGGGCCATTGCACGCACATGTCCAGAGCGGATACGACTGTCCGACTCCGTGCCAGCTGCCTCTCAGCACACCACTTGCCCGCCTGTGGTCCCCAACATACAGCAAGGATGTGGGCCATTGCACGCACATGTCCAGAGCGGATACGACTGTCCGACTCCGTGCCAGCTGCCTCTCAGCACACCACTTGCCTGCCTGTGGTCCCCAACATACAGCAAGGATGTGGAGAAACTGGAAAGGCTCCAGAGGTGAGCATCAAAGATGCTCAAAGGGATGGAGAGGAGCCCTCTGGGCAGGGTGAAGGCCCTGGCTATGTTTAGTTTGGAGCAGAGGGGATATTAAGGGAGGGCAGGATAATGGACTCAAACACCTGAAAGGCTGCTGTAAAAAGATGGAGAAAAGTTGTCTCTTCTTGCCAGGAGCCAAGTGGTTCAAACCACAGCACAGCAGCTTTCAAATGAATCTCAGGAAAAACTTCCTGACCGTAAGGACAGCAAGACAATGGGAGAGACACTTTGGAAGGATGTGGACACTTTCAGAAGGAAGCTGGGTATCAATCTGCCCTCAGTGATCCACACACAACGAATCCTGACTCTTAGCAGGGAGTTCAACTGAATGCCCCTTGGGGGGTCCCTTGTACCCCATAGTTCTATGGGTCAATGACTGACTCTCCTAGGTGTTATGGTAATACAATTAATAAAAACTATTCCTCTAGATGTTGGCTGGCCCAGAGCTGACGTACCACTCACAACCAGGGCTCATGCTACTGTGGACGCCTGAATGAACAGTAAGTCAGACGAGAACATCTACAGCCCCCTGCAAAAAGCCCTCTCTTCTCTCTTGGCTGTCACTCAATAACAAGTAGGACATCTTCACATCACCTTCCTATTTGTGACTCTGTTGATGGCTGATCAGCCCAATTCTGGAGCCGCAGGTCTCACCACAGAAGGGGCAGGCGTTGGTAGGCATTTGAGGGGCAGTTTTTGATGCTCTTTTCTTCTACTCCACCTCTCAATCTGCACTGCAGTAGGACTTCTCGAATTGTGCCAGCCCCTCCTGGGCTACCGTTCCCCACTGGGGTCAGTCCTGGGCAAGATTCTCCCTAGCGTCAATACCAACGTGCACTTTTTCACGTGTGCCTTAAGCATGTCCTTGTATCGCTTCACGTGTGCCTTAAGCACGTCCTTGTATCGCTTCCACTGGTCCCCGACACTTCTTTGTCCTTCTTCCAACTCAGAAAACAGAATCTGTTTTGGCAGCCGCTGATCAGACATCCGAACCACGTGGCCAGTCCAATGAAGTTGTTGATGAATGATAACAGCTGAATGATGTTTGACTCTTCCAGGCCACTGGTGTTCATGCTCCTGTCCTCCCAAGAGATATTTAGGATTCCCCTGAGGCAGTGTTGATGATATGGTTCAAGTGCCTTCAAATGATTCTTATATGTTGCCCAGGTTTCACATACATACAGTAGCATTGGGATACCCACTCATCATTATCACCATCATCAATAACCATGGGCTCAGCGCCCGTTGGTGTCTGATGCCTCTCTCACTACTTCCTTCCGTCTTTCCCTATTCAGTGCAGAGTGGTTTAGTTTCTGTAGACTAGCTCCGCACCACGGCATGGTGTAAAAGGAGCTTTATCTTGGCATAGATGTCCAGGTTCTCGAAGACTCTTTGTCTCAGGCAGGTGAAAGCAGAGCTTGCACGTCTCATATGATCCCGGATTTCCGCATCAATGTCGACTTTAGCGGAAAGATGACTTCCAAGGTATGGGCAGTGCTCCACATTACCCAGCAGTTCTCCATTGACTTCAATAGAAGGAGCATGAGATTGTCCCCTCGGTGAAGGTTGGTGGAGCACCTTGCTCATGTTGATGTTCAGTGTGAGGCCGAGATTCTCGTACGCTTCAGTGAAGGCACGTAAGGTAGTCTGAAGGGTTCCAGGTGAAAGAGCAGCAATCACGTTATCAGCTGCGTACTGGAGCTCCATGACCAAGGCCGTGGAGGTCTTGCTTTTAGCCTTCAGGCTCCTGAGGTTGAAAAGCTTCCCGTTCGTTCTATAGACAATCTTCACGCCATCAGGCAGCTTGCCACCAATGAGGTGAGGGGTCATGACGATGAAGATGCAGAACAGTGATGGGGCAATGACACAGCCTTGACTGACTCCCATTTTGACCTCAGAGGGGTCGCTTTGGGGTCTGTGGTTGCTCAATACTGTGACAGTCATGTTATCGTGAAGTAGCCTCCAGGTGAGGTAGCTTCAGCCTGAGAAAGAACTCGCTCAGAGGCAAGGCTTCAGTAATTCACCCGTCCTGTCCAATGGGGCCCGCACGACAGACCCACAGACAAGGCCCATTCACTCTCAGACCCTGGCGAGCCCCAGTCCGGAGGTACAGCGCCACATCCATCCTGGACTGAGTCTTGTAAGCGGCTGAGTCGCAGGCGTAGGGATGGTTTCGTTGTCAGGGCTCCGAGGGCTCCACGTCTCTATTGCAAGCCCTACAAATGGAGTGCGCTGCACGGAAGCGCAGACACACACACAGGCAATGCTGCAGCAGCAACACAGGGCAGTGGACTGCAACGTCCATGGTAAACTCCCAACCCCACACAGGTCACTGGGGGACAGGAGTGTCTCTGGGGCTGTCTTGTCTTCCAGTTCTCCCTCCTCGCCAGCCTGTCACGCGGGATTAGCTGTAGCGAAAACCACGTATCTCCCTACCCTTGCTGTGCAGCTCGTGTTCGGGGGTCTGGCTTTATCAGACATCCTGCGTGAGATTCATCGCACCGCTTGATTTATGGCCCCCTCTTTGGGAAGCGATTTTTCAGGTCTGGTGAATAAAACATGAGCCTATGCTGCATGTCAGAGTGAATGCAGCTCTGCCAACATAGGCCTGACAAACGGCCTTAGGTTTCCTCCAACCACTTCACTCAGAGAGAGAAGGGTCTCCATTGGGGGTGGAGCCGTGAATTCTTCCTTTGCAATAAACAAAAGGTGAGACTGATGGCAAATGGTCAAAAGTGGAAGCTGGAAGCCTGGTTAATACCATCAGCAACGCATGACCCAGGTTGACTGCCCTAGTCATGGTGGGGTTGAAGGCAGCCATGGGCTCATTCCGATCCCACCTCCTGAAGCTCCCTCCGCAGTAACTCCCCACATGGAGCAGCCAGGTGCGGGGGAGGCCGAGGGGGTCAGACCAGCCCTTAGCAGAAGGGGTTGAGACGACGGGTTGCCAAACCCACTTGTGGTGCTGCCTCTGCTTACTGGCATTCCAGCTTCACTCTGAAGGGTCTCCACAGCACCCTGCAGGATTCGGGGGGTTACTTTGCTTTGCTACATTTATTCTTGTGTGTGTATTCCTGCTCATTTTTCTCCAATTCCATAGATCTCCGTTTGTATCTGCGCTCCAGATCGCACCTTCATGTCTCTATGCACACGACGCCAGAGTACGGAATACATTAATGCAGGCGCCTGAGTAAAGAACCTGTGTTTAATGACTTGGGGAGTTCAATGCAAAGGTTACAAAGGTGCGTGAGGGTCACAGGAGCCAGCACTGGCCTGTGCTCTGACCAGCAATAGAGCTGCTCTCTGGTCTCTCATGCCTGCAGTACCTCCTCAAGCTCCTGTTCTCCCCAGCCCTGCACCCAGGAGGACAGAGAATGCACCTGCCCTGCCCTCTGCCTTGCCCCATATCTCCCTTTGGAAGGCACCATCATGAAGCTGGGCTCCAGGGTTTCCTCTGCAGAGTGGGGTGTGTGTGTGTGCTGTGCCCAGGCAGGGGAATGGAGGCACCACGCACCGGGAGCACAGTTCGGGGAACTAACACGTTTGCACAGCCGTATCGTTTCTGCAAAAGAATCTTTGCAGTACACTGCCCGGCTCACAGCGTCATACGCACCAGTAACAGCAAGCCCCAAAAGAAGCAGTGGATGGGGGGACATCTTGCAGCTCAGCTTTGTGCTGCCTCCTGCCAGCTGTTCCCATGGGTGCAGCATGGCCAGCTCCTGGGAACCTCCTTCGCCGCCTCACTCGTTCTCCCAGTAACGGCGTCAAAGTTACAAGGGATTATTTGCTGTACTAAACAGGAGCAGCCATGCACCAGGTGCCTGGCCATTACTGGAGGGGAGGAAATGCCCTTCCAAGAGGAGGGACAGAGAAGCTGTAACGTGGCTACCGGGACTGACCCCCCATTCTCGTCTGGCTGAGAACTCACAAGTGACTATGGTCCATGGATACTCTGCACCACGGCCGTAGCCTTCCACCACCTGCCTTCCGTGGGTGGGGACGTGTCGTTCCAGTCAGATCTGGCAGTCACTTATGCTCCCTCTGCCGAGTGCAAAGGTGACACAAGGCAGCTCAAGACCCTTGATGACCAGCCCACAATACAGCAGAGGACTCGTGGGGAGGAACAAACTCCCTGTTATCAGACTGGTCCATTATAACCAAGGGACTTTTCGCAGCCTTGTACTTTGGTCTCACTCCTGAATCCAAGCTCGTGAACAGGAGGAGTTACACAGACAAGGCCAGAAGGAGCTGATGGGCCGACTGTTTGAACCTGCCAAGAGTAAGTGATAAGAATCCCTCCATTTGAGTAAAAACCAGCAAATGCCAGAGCACGGTGCGCTCAGCCCATCCAGCTGCAGCCTACCTCACCTTCTGAGCGTCCCCATCGTGGGACACCCCAGCCCCTGCCACACTGCCCAGCTAACACCTGCTCTGCTGCTGAGAGGGGATCACCGACCCCATCTGCCTCCCGCAGAACAACCATCTTCTAAAGAACCAGCCCCACTGAGACTTAATCACTGGGCTCAGTTCCATCAATATTCCGTTCTGTGGGGCAATGTTCACATCCTTCATTCTGCACAGACATCCTCCTGCTCCTAGGCCACCCAGTTGTCCCACTGTAAAGCTCACACCCCAAAACACAGGCATGCACCACCCCCAGGACATTCTCTCTCTCTCACACGCGCGCGCACACACGCCCACACGGAGATACATCTGCATCTCCAAAGAGCAGGAAAGCCGGCACGCACACGTGCCCAGCCATGACCCCACACACCAGACCTCCCCAACACAGGCCCACGTGCAACTGAGTCTTACACAAGAGCTAAAGTGGGGCTACCCCCTTCTCTTGCCAATTAAGGAATTCCTGGCTTTGGGCCAAAAACTCTCATCAAATCAAGCCATAAAAACAAAAGAAAGAAGACAGGTGATTCCCCCATCACTGGCTAACTGATAAGGTTACCGGGGTTGGCACTGTGTGTTAGAAACACAGATTACACCAGAGGATCACTAAAAACTCCACAGGGAGATCTTTAAAACACCGTCACAAACCGTAACTGAGAAAAATGGCTTGGACTGAAATTCAGAGTGTTCGGCGTTATTTTTTGGTGAACCGATTAAACTCCTTTGGCAGGCAAGAAGTAGAACAGCCACTGGCGCTTTAAATTGGTTTTGCTAAGACAGAGGGAGGATTATAAACCTCCCGGGGTACGGTCAGGAGTTACTGGCCATAGTCAGTGCGCGCATTGTTTGGGGCTGGCTGTGGATGGCGCCCTGAAGCACCTGGGTTTTAAGACAGCACACAGACCACGACCACAGCAGAATGGATTTCTGAGCAAGCGTGCAGGGGCAGACCAGTCCCGCCAGCCCAATCTATCAATGGACTTGCTTGTGTCTGCCTGATCTGTAAATCTCCCCACCTGCTCCTCTCACCATCAACACACCTGAGTTACGGAGGTGCTCTGCTATTCACTCATTTCTCCCCAGCCACAGTCAACGCGCTACCCGTCTCTTCATCTGACAGTGCAGTTCCCTAGATCTCTGACCAATCTGCCTCACCACCTACACAGACAATAAGCCTTTCTGTGCTGCATGGGGCCTTCTGTGTCCCTTAGCATGGGCGGGCATCTCTAGCCACGGAAAATAAACATGTTGCGTTGGCAGAAATAACCCTCACCGATTGGTACCACTGACACTGACTTCTCCGCCTCCCCCACAGGCGCACGCTATATCAACAGGACAGCGTCTCCCATCCACGTAGCATGGTGCAGACCTTCTGTAAGTTGATCTAAGCTACGTCATCCTAAGCCACATAACTTAATGAGCAAACCTTGCAGTGACTTATCTCCTTGTTGTAAGCCAGGCCTAAGTCCAAGGATTCCAAAATGCTTTGCACACATTCAGCTCTTTTTGGTTAGACGACTAATTTGCTAGATGAAGGTAACAGCGTTGAGGTAATAGACTCAGACTTCTCTAAGGTGTTCAACTTGGTCTGTCACAGAACATTTTCATCAAAAAACCAGAAAGATACAAAATAGATATCACATGTGTAAAATGGATTTAACACTGGCCACCGGATACATTTCAAAATATAACTAAGCACTCTAACTAATATCACCAATCAAGTCTGTTTCCATCTGGGTCTTGCAGAAGTCAGTTCTGAGCCCTGCCCATGTCTCACTCTTATTGATGACTTGGGAGAAAAATTCCCCGCTGACAAAGTCTGCAGGTGAGCCAGAAAGGGAGGGAAATGATGAATGATGACGAGGCCAAGTCACTGACTGCTCAGTAAGCTTGGTGCAAGCAAACCATTTGGATTTTAGCACGGCTAAATGTTAATATAAATACTTCTAGTAACAAAGACGACAGGCCACACTCACAGGACAGGGAACAATACCCTGCAGCACTGTGACACTGGGGCGTGAGGGAGGGGGGAAAAATCAGTGGAACATGAGCACCTAACAGGACACAGTGGCCAACAGTGCTAATGAAATCCTGGGAAGCAGGAGCCCCGGGCTGTCGAGCAGCAGAAAGGTTATTTTACCACTCTACTGGCAGCGGTGCACTCGCTGCTGGAATCCTGCGGCCAGGTCCTGGGCCCGCGATGCAAGCAAGACGCTGACACATTGGAGAGGGTTCAGAGAAGAGCTGTGGGAACGAGGAGACAGTTATACAACATGCTGTACAAGTAATAAACACAAGGAGCTCAACCTAGTCGGCTTAACAAAGAGAAGTTTTGGGGATAACTTGATCGCAATCAGAAAGTACCCGCAGGGGCCACAAAGATTTAAGAATGGGCTCACCACTCTAACAGAAAACAGGACAAAACACACCCAAATGACTGGAATTTGAAGCCTGACAAGCGGACACTGGAAACGAGGCACGCATTTACAACAGAGAGCAGTTAGCCAGGGGAACAACGACCAAAGACCTGGTGGATTCTCCATCACTGAAAACTTTTAAATCCAGATGGGATTTTTTTTTAAAAAGATCTACACTAGGCCTGTGCTACACAGGGACTTTAGATGATCACAATGGTCCCTTCTGGCCCGGGAACCCATGAACATGACACCTTGGGGTGACGGGCAAATATCCCCATTTCGGAGACAGGGAAAACTCAGGGCACACACTGAGCAAGGTCGTGTTCGAAAACTAGCTACTGAAGTGCCTAAGCGCAGATCCATATGGCTACACTGAGCATAAGCTCAAACACTCTGGCCTACAGACTCGCTCGAGGTCACATTGCCAAGCAGCAGCACGGCCTTCTGATTCCCTATCCCGGGCGTGTTCACCGAGTCCTGCAGAGACTGCGGGGCCACGCGGATCCCCTGTGATCTAGCCAGACCTCCCGCACTTCCCCAAAGCCACTCCGACAGCTCAGCTTCTGGAAACACAGCTCATCCTGATTTGGAAGCGGCCAGCGATGGAGCATTCCCCGCACCACTGACTTAATTGCTCTCACTGTTAAAAATCTGCGCCTTAGTTCCGGGCCAAATGTGTCTAATATCAATTTCCAGCCACTGTATCACATTGCACCTTACACTGCTCGGCTGACAAGCCCATTATTCAATACTCTACCACTGGAAAACTGTCTCTCCCTGGAGCATCTCTGCTGCTTTCCACCCAGGCTCCGCCAGCACCACCCTCTCCGTGCTAACCCCACTGCACCTGCAAGTGCATGCAGAGACCTTGTCTGCTCTTTCAGCTGTATTGTTTATAACTGTTAATGTCCTGTGCACCTGTGGCACTAAACCGTACAGCTTCTTCAACAGGGAGCACCGATGTAACCACCTCTGCCTTTAACAGGCACCACTGCTACCTCCACCAGCCCCTCAGATCTCAGCGACCAACGTGGCAGGCCTCTTTGACCAAGCTGTGTTTTGCACCATCTTTGGACTGACATCTAATATACCAGCCTACCTGGTGGTCAATCCATTGCTCTGTCACAGCAGCTCCTTTGCTAGCTCTACATTCAATCTCTTTCCCTTGCTCGTAATGAGTTTCTCAGGACCTGGGGAACACCGAACCCTTGGTCCTACAGGACACACTGTGTCTAGCTCCCACTTGCTTTCTGGATTGTCTTCTTTTCCCAGCTTCCTGGTGCACTTCCAACGTCTCTTGAAATCTCAGCACAGCTCGCAGGAGAAAGCAAGGGCAGCTCTCCTTTGAGTCCAACACAGATGCCTTCCAAAATGCCAAGGGAACAAGCAGCGGGGGTTGCTGGATGGGAACCCCCATGACAGGGGTGCGCCAAGTGGACAGAGGGTCACCCAGAATTCCCATTGGGGGGGGATTACATCAGACAGGTTGAGCGGGGAGGACCCTGTTAACTGCAGGGCAAAAAGTAGCACCCAGCCTAAAAAGTTTGCTCACCCCTGCCTCACAGCTCCATTTCATTCACTACCATCCTGGCTTTGCTTCTTGTCCTGTGATGATTTTTATCCAGCTGGTAGGACAGGAAGGGAAGTCCAGGTTTCACACAGTTGCATCTTGACCTAGGCACTTTCGTATCCCACAAATGCATATGCAGATTTCCCTGCTGCTTCGTCTGTTTATTACGGCTTCAATAAAGGCATCATAAAATGTCTCGCTCGGTCGTTAACGGTAATTCTTCTTTTAACATGTGAGTTGGGCTGGCCGTCAGCAGCAGCTCCCCGAAGGCTCTCTGGGAGCGATACAGCTGCCCTGCTCTAATGTGATCTGCTCCCTGGGTATTCACTCACCAGCCAAGCACAAGAAAGGCTGATAGCCAAGCAGCCTCTTCCAGATCAGCAGCTCCTTCATACCCACCCCTCAGCAGAGGGCAATCTGAGCTCTCGGCTTTGGGGTCACACGACATGGTGGAAGCCCACCCCAAGCTGGGAAGGGCAGAAGAACATTCAGAAAAGTAGAGAGTCCCCAGGATGCAGACTTCTGCTTCAGCAGCCAGAACCCTTCCTGGTTTCACTGATTTAGCCAATTCACAGCCTTCACAGGAGTATTTCTGGGCCAGTTCATCTTAGGGGAGAAAGTCACGCATGTGAATTTGGACTCCGCAGCGGAAGAGCGGGGCCCATTTCATGAGTAGCAGAGGGGCTTCCAACAGACCTAAGGGGAGGAGGATGAACTAGTACTTGTTTTGTTTGTGATGACCCCGAGAAATTGCCTGAGGCCCCAACATGTGAAGATGGGAAAACAGGCATCTTACGCCAAGGGTGGTGTACCACAGCCCTGGATCCAGGGAAGGAACAATAGAGGCCAAGGAGACAATGGGTAACCTCAGTTTCGTGTTGAGCAAAGGCAGGTCTACGAAGGGTCTGAGACTCCCTTTGGCCTTCAGGACTAGGAAATAACAGGAGCAAAACCCTTTCCCCCTCTCAGGCTCTGGGGAACCTCCTCCACGGCCCTACCCAGAGGAGGGCTTGTACCTTCCAGGCTAAATGTTGCTCCTGAGCAGAGTCCCGGAAGAGGGCTGGGGACAGGTGGTTGAAAACGAGAGGTGGAAATAAACTGCAGAGCGTAACCTCTCCCCGCCAATCTTGGCGCCCCTCGGTCTGAGGTGCTGAGGGATCATGCTGGACTGAAGTAGGAGAGGGTCTGAAAAGGAAAGGACAGCGGGACCTGGTATGATGCCCCCCAGGAGCCCCTTCAGAAGTTCTGCTCAGAGCCTCCGCAATACCCGTGAGGGCCCCACCGCCCGGCTGGAGCAGACACAGGTGGTTGGCTGTCCTTGTAACCCCTGTCCTGGTTCGCTTCTCAAACAGGTCCTGGTGCAGCAGCAGAGCCAAGGAGAAGAGCAGTTGTTGAGGCCTGAAGCACCTCCTGGAAGGTGCTGGGGCACGGAGACCCAGGGACTTGCGGGTGTCTCTAGGATCCCTCAGACCACGGAGATTTGCATTCGGCCGCTCCAAAGGGAGACGTTCCTCAACCCGGCTGTGGGAAGGCTCCTCAGGAATCCAGATTCGAGGCCACGCTCTTTAGATTGCTGGTGAGCTCTGACGACGTCGTCCTCAGCTGCCCACGCACGACTTTGCTTCGTCTAGGGGGAGGAGGCGGCCCACATTGGCCGGGATCCCTCTTCCGTTCCTTCTGTGCTGACTGGAATCTGCAGCCCCAGAGCCTGTGGATCAGTACTGGTACTGGAGCCGAGTCAGGTGCCCGGCCCTGTGACAGGAGCCCTCTCCCATAACACCGAGTAGGAACGTTTTGGAAGGTGGGGGGAACCCGTCTCATTCCCAAATGAGCATTGCATAGGCTGCCATACACTGGGCTGTGCCCCACAGGGACACTGTCCAGGATCGACCAGACCAGAGGGGTGACTGGCAGGGTGCTGTTGCTGGCCCCTTGGCTGGGTGTGCAAGGCCACCTCAGACTCCAGCGACAAGTCAGCCTGCAGGGATCACAGAGGGGAAGCCTTAACCAACATCAGCAGGCTCAGTTTCCCGCAGGTAACATGTTCTCCTCTGCTCCTCTTCACCACTGGGGATGGCGGTACTGAGGCTGCCAGGAAGCGCCTGGATGTAACAAGTGCCTCCAGGGCTAACAGCGCCGTGACCCTGCCGGCCCCTGGCTAACCCCCTGCGCATGGGAGAGCAGGGTGGAGTCCTGGGTGCCCCTGCAGCATGGGGCTGGGCAGGGGATGAACACAGGGTGCCCCTGCAGCCTGGGGGCAGGTTGCACCCAGCCGTGCTCGCTCAGGTCGGAGGCACATCTCTCTCAACAGCCATGAAGTGGGGTGGAGCGGAGAGTCCCAGGCCCCCGGGGAGCGCTCTGTACCAATGCTGAGGTGCTTGGGATTGAGTCTGACCGGCTCCAGTCTCAGCGCGGCCTCCCTTAACCCAGCCGCTCTGCCCTCCTTCGCATGAGGCGCGACGTGGCAGCAGTCCTGGCAGCGCTCCCGTGGGGGATGCTTCGGGCAGCTGGAGGGTGACTCCTCTCCGGCACGGGCTTGCTGCAGGACGCATAAGGTTGGACGCCTGGAGGCTAAGCCTGCCCGGCTCCAGGAACAGATTAGACAGAGGCAAGAGTCCAACTCACCAGTGACACTGACCCCGACAAGGTAAACAGAGGACATCTCCACTTGGGAAAAAGCAAAGAGGGAGGGAGGAAAACCAGCGAGAACCACCCAGACTCACCTGGCCAAGGCAAGAGAAGCTGCTCCAGCCGCAATCCCAGGTGCTCAGAGTGAGCTAGGAGCGCTCAGGGCTGGCTGGGCCTCTTGCACCAGCGCAGGGGTGCTGCAGCCAGATGGACAGACACCACTGGGGGTGGCCCCGCAGCACGCGCGCCCCGAGCATGGAGAGGCCCAAGCCAGCATGTCAAGGTCCCAGGCACCTCTGAGGTTTGTGGGGCACCGTACCGACAAGTTGGGCAGCGAGGACCCCTTCCAGCAGCCGCTTACTCCAAGCCCAGACCAGCCGACAGGAGGGTGGGGAGATTTGAAGCTAGTCCCCTCTGTGCTCACACCCATTCCACGCAATACAGGAGCTTCCCAGCACTCGCTGCTCAGGCCGGCTCCCAGCGAAGCTCGCCTGAACACATGCTGTTTGGACGCTCACGCTGCCAGCGCTGGGCTGCCAGCACTCAGCACAGGAGACAGACCCCACAGTTTTCTCAGCCCCCTCTTTCCAGGACGTTTGCCCCTAGCTCCAGCCACCGCATAAATCAGCACAATTGCCACCCTGGGTCCTGGAGACAGCCGAGTGTGACAGAGCCCGTGGGCTGCAGCTCTTGGCTCCAGGCACTAGCAGAGCCGGGTGTGTGAGGCGCTTGCAGCTCTTTCAGGACAGCTGGAACTCCCCGACTTCACTGGAAAGGGAAGCCCAGCATTTCAAAGGAAACCCAGTATCCCCTTGTCAGGGCAAGCGGCTCTCCGCTCACTGCCTGCTCTTTGGCCCCTTGTTTCTCCCCCTTCCCGCTGATTCCTTTCAACTCGGATGCGGCCGACACAAGCCCACCGAGAAGCAGGAATACGGTAACACAACCGCCTCGGAATGGGAACCGGACCGAGGACGGGGCCTGGGCACCCAGCACAGGGAAGTGGAGCTGCTCAGGACTCAAGCATGTGAAGTGGCGGGGAGAACACTTCGTGTTAATTGTGCATTTCCTGCAGCCTTCGAGCTCTGCCAGCCTCTCCTAGGGCAGGGGTGGGAACCGGCTTTGGGTGGGAGCCGCTGACCCACGGGAGCGTCGGGCAGGGCCACACGCAAGCGAGCAGCAAAAAAGCCAAAAACAAACCACAACACCACCGATTCCCTCACAAATGCGGCCCCCAACTGAGGCTAGTCAGCTCTGTGGGGCACCCAAGTATCGGGGTGGGGCCAAAACTTAGGGGCTCGGTGCTGGGGAGGAGCACAGGGATGCAGGATCTGAGGAGCAGGCAGGGTGCAGGAGTGAGATGGGGCCTCGGGGTGGGGTCTGGAAGAGGGGGTGCAGGAGCACGCAGGAGGGGTTTAGGGGTGCAGGGTCTGGAAGGGAGGGGGCACGGACACGTACCTAGCACAGCTGGGGGTTGGGGCGGTCACACCTTCTGCATTGCTCTGCATGCTGGGGAGCACAGGGAGCAGGTGAGCCTGTACCTGCCCCACCTGCGGTGGCATGTGCCCCTCCCCTGGCTGTACCTGCTGGAGCCGCAGCAGCCATGGAGAGGCACTTCTCACCTGGCCCCAAGCTGCTGCAGTGAGAGAGGGCTGGGGCACCCTCTCTCCCCAGGGCAGCCACACACACACACTGCACCCCTCACCCCAGCCCCATGCAAGAGCAAAGGTGCCAATGCAGCTTGCACAGTTTCATGGTATTGAGTTAAGGACCCAAGCAACGCCGGGTAGCTCTTATGGTTTCCTATACAGGAACTGCAGAGTATCTGATAACTGTCCCTCCATAACTCAAACCGGATGGACAGACAGACCCTCTGTATGCTGACCACAGGGAGCAAAGTCAGACCTGTGAAATCCGCCAAGTGCCAGGGGAGCTGTATAATGCGTACCCAGCACAGAACACAAAATAGCAGCTGCATTGCAACCAACACCCAGAGCTCAAGAAGACGACAGCCTCCACGCCTCCCTGCACAATTAATGGGTCGGAGAACAGCGGAGGGGGCCAGGGCTTTAGCACCAGCAAGGGGAAGAACAGCAGGGAACACAGACCAGACTCCAGCGAGTACTTCAGGCGTGCTCATTTCCATCAGGAACAAACACTGCAATGCCAGACGCAGGGCCCGCAGCATCCTTCCTGTAAGGCTGCGAGTGCGCTATGGACCGGACACAGGCACAGCTGTGCTGCCGCACGGTCTCTGTGTAGCCCCTCTATGCTCTCTCCTTGGCTTATTAACCCACCTGTGACAAGCGACAGGCGCTATGGCAGCAGGCGAGCGGCTCCCACCCAGCCAGCAGCGAAGCGCGGGCATGGACAGCGCTCTGGGTGACACCCGTGGTTGGGGTGTTTTTACACACATGCACACACTGGCTCACGTTTTACTGACACACGTGCGAGAGCAGAGACAGAGCAGGGGCCTGCCTACGTGACAGGTTCCCCCGCAGCAAGCCAAGCTGTGAATGGCAGCACCCCAGCTTCCTGGGTAGTAACTTGCTGTGTGGGCACCACCACAAGGGAGTGAAAGTCTCACCCCCTGGGCACAGCTCCAACTGTTCTCTGCAGCCTTCCCTGCTCTGTAGCTGAGGTCACACTGCTGCGGACTTGGCCTACCTGCCTGGGCCGTACCTCACTGCGGAGGAGCAGCACCACAACCAGCAATAACAAAACAAGAACACAACACTCACGAGCGCTGGCAGCAGCAGCAGAACTCACGAGAGGAGGGTCAAACTCTTGGCGTAGGAGCAATTCCTCCCTGCATTCTGCTGTCTAGCAAGCAAAGAGGCTCTATGAACCCAGGTTTAGTGTAGCACAAACTACCACCACATCTTACCAGCTGCCAGTTAACAACTTTCTGGTGACTAATTCTGGTTGACTGAACTGTATGCAGCTGTCTGGGATTTCATTACTTCACCAATTTTACTTTACAAACAAACTTGGAGACACCATTGGGCTCTTGTGGCAAGCGCCAGTTTTAGCAGCAAGCGGCTGGTGTGTACTGTATTGTTCGGCTACTGCATCACAATCTATCCAAGTCCAAGTCCCCAGAGCCACAGAAATCAAAACATCATGAATAAAGCGCAACTTCCCAACTCCAGCAGGCTGACGGTGTTGGAGTCAGCCTCCTCACACGCAGCGTTTTATTGATGCTTTCCTCTAATAAAGTCAATGCTGGCCCAGCTTCGCTGCCTACAGCGCATTTGCTCAATTAGAGGAGAACAAATAAGGCATCAAGCCAACATGGCTGAGACAAGCACTACACAAAGCTCACGTGAGCCGCTGGGTCCAAACCTGAGGCAGATTAGCATGTCCCTCCCCGCCCCCCGAACTGCTCACTCTTCTTCCCCCTCTTGGCTTGGAGGGACCTGTACCTAAAGCATCCCCAGCTTCTCTGTTGCCAAGTCCCTTCCTACAATGCCAAGCTCATCCCCCGGACCTGGGGTGACGGGACACATACCAAGAGGTTCCTACGTGCCGGGCAGTCCCAGGGCTGCCCACAAGTCCTTGTCAATGCAGCACAAGCCCTTCTGTGGTACAACATCCTCATTCATGAGTAGCACCAGCTCCATCTCCAGCAGCAAGAGCACGGCCCTTCCTTCACGAGGACAAGCAGGCAGGCAGCGTGTGAGCTGCAGCCCCAGTGGGCACATCATTACACTTTGTCACCGACCCTTGCCGTGTGCAGGGGCAGAGGAGAGACCTGAGCTTTAGCTGCACTGCAGCCTTTGGCACACCTGCTCACAATGGAGGATGATGGCTCCTAATTTTTCTGTGCAGACAAAGCGCCAGGTAACAGACAGCAGCTCCAGCTGAGCCCCTGGTATTCGCTGGAACTGCTCACTGGCAAGGGGAAGGCGCTCCCTGAGAGCACCACGCACCTTCCCACAGGTGTCGCTGACGTGGACTCGTGCCTCGTCCGACGAGGCCGAGCAGCTCTCAAGCGCACTGCCAGTCTCGTGGTCCGAGACTCCTCTTGGACAGGGGGATGGGAGGGGAGGAGGCAGCAGCATCGTCCTGCTCCTCCTGCAGCATTTCCAAGCTCTTGCTTAGCCCTGTGAAAGCGACTGCAACAGCACTAGCCCGGAACTTCACCAGCTAAGCAATGCCCAGAAAATTCGCCCCTGCACCATTTCCAGCGCATGGGAAGAGGCTGCACTAGCACCGGCTCCGCACAAGACTCAACCCGAAAACCGAAGCCTGGGTGAACCACAGAGCACAGGAAATAACATTTAGCAAATCAACATAGTAATTCTCCCACAGTGCCTCTGGGACGGAAGCCAGCAGCGCTGCCTTCCACAGGCAGGGACTGAGCGTCCTCCTCTTGCCCCACATGCAGCAGGATTCCGGGTCAGAACCAGGCTCCCGATTCCTTGCTCAGAACACAAGGCGTCCGCGAAGGCCCACACCCCAGTGGCTGGGAGAGGCTGGCCACCCAAACCCCACAGCCTCAGGGAGTCTATCCCATGTGCCCTGTTAGCACTGCAGTTTGCTCTGTCCGAGCGTCATTCTCTTGCCAGTGAAGCTGGTCAGGTGGCTACATGTCACAGGAGAGACTAAGGGCTTGTCTGGATGGGGAGTCTCAGGAAAGTGTCTGTCGCGTCCCAGCGGAGACATGGCCCAGGTTTCGCTCTAAGGGCATTCTGACACAAAAGGCTCCTTTCGACAGCCAGGTAAAGCCAAGCCTCCTACCACGCAAAGGAGACCCTCAGCTCCCAGGGCACGCGTCCCCCATTCCAGTTCTCTGGGGAAGATGCACAGAACCGTCACTGACGCGTGCCCTCCACCTCCGGCACGTCAGCCCGCTGGCGGCTGCATGCAGCTGCTTGGAGCATCACCCTCAGGAACATCTGTGGGAAGGGATAAGCCACAAACCTGTTACTGCCAACTGAGAAGGGGGTACCGAGAGGTACAGGTAGGGCCTCATTCTGGTCCACAAAGGAAGGTCATGTGCAACATTCCCTGTAAGCAGAGCGGATGGGGGGGCTGCCCAGGAGAGATCCTGGAGCCACCCAGCTGATCAGCAGAGCGCCCGCAGCTGGCAGCATGTTTCCACTGCGGGTGCCCAGAACAAAATTTATCCTGCCCGTAGATGGAAAAATTTAGAGGGCGCCCTGGTCACACGAGCGCTCACATGAGAACTGGTCTCCCACTGGTTACCAGCCGGGCTCTGAAGCGGAGCTCCTTAGGCGATGGAAGGAGTCTCGGAGGTAGAGATGCTGGAGACGTGTTCTTAGAGCAGGGGTGTCCAAGATAAAATCTAACAGTTGCTACTTCCCGCCGCCTGCAGCCAGGCACCACTGCCCTGCCAGCTTCTCCCAGCCAGATATGCCCCCCTCCCCGCCCCCAGGCAAACTGCTGGCAACTCACCGGAGCTGCTGCCACTGGAGCCGTGCCGCGCCGCGCAAGCTGCCTCTGCTGTGGCTGCCACATGCTTGTCCTGCCCCATGGTGGCACACGGTCGCAGGGGGCAGAGGGTGCGCCACGTGGCAAGCGGTCAGCACACTGGACACCCCCGTGCCAGGATGTCAGTCACCAGCAGAGGGGTCGGACGAGAGAGACTAATTCACCACTTTCCGTCAGGAGGGCCAGTCCGCATTGTAAGAGACCAAAAGGAACATTCATTTACAAACACAGCCAAACGCTAACCAAGAGCCACGACATCAACAGGAGAGCAGCACGCTGGAACACTGAGCCTCTGGCGCTTACCCTGTGAGCAAGGGCCGGCAATCTGGGGGGCAAACAGCACCTAGGAAGTAAGCTGTGTTTGCAGAGGTGAGAAGAGGCTCCCCCCCAGCCCATTAGCTCAGGTCGGCCTCCAGAAGAGTGGGCCGTGACTTTGTTTTGGGCGGAGCTATCTGCTCCAATCCCCGTACTTGCTACCATTTGAATATTCAATGATAAATGATTCTTGTTTTCATTATAACTATACCGAGGTGCTGTGACCCTGAGCCAAGGGCTGGTCCTCGGCTGCCAGGAGGCCGTGGACTCTCCATCACTGGCGGTCGAGGAGGAGGAGGAGGCTGTGAAGGCCAGGACTCTATTAGGGTTTAAAAAAGAGCTCGATAAATTTTTGCAGGTTAGGTCCATAAATGGCTATTAGCCAGGGGTAAAGTATGGTGCCCCTAGCCTTCAGTACAAGGGCAGGAGATGGATGGCAGGAGATAAATCACTTGATCGTTGTCTTCTGTTCTCCTTCTCTGGGGCACCTGGCATTGGCCACCGTCGGCAGACAGGATACTGGGCTGGATGGACCTTTGGTCTGACCCAGTATGGCCGTTCTTATGTTCTTATGTCTCTAACAGCAGGCTGGACACACACCTCCCAGGAAAGGTCTAGATAACGTTCAGCCTGGAGTGCAGGGGACTAGAAATTCCACAGTTCTACGCTGCTGCATGTTGCTCCTTTGGGACCAGCAGAGGTGGTAACACTGAGCTAGTATCAGGGGCTAGATCTCACGGGGAAACGCTTCAAGGTATTTTGGGTTGAGGAAGGATCGACGGCGAAGCTGCAAGGCAAAGTCACGGCTGGCGTAACCCCAGGGAGAGTATCTGGATGGAGGGCAGACTGGTGGGAACAGGCGGCTGACACCCAGCTAAGCACAAGCAAGATCCCTCCTGCTGGAGGCAGGGGCTAACATGATGCTCAGTGCTGGGTGCCCCTAGAACCACCAAGGAAGGCTCTTGTGAGAGATTCAGCTGAAGGAGCTCCCATGGTGGGAGAGCCCCCTGCTCTGCCTGGGTCCTTTCCG
This sequence comes from Carettochelys insculpta, assembly GCF_033958435.1. Taxonomy (NCBI): domain Eukaryota; kingdom Metazoa; phylum Chordata; order Testudines; family Carettochelyidae; genus Carettochelys; species Carettochelys insculpta. The sequence goes on along the minus strand of NC_134156.1, from coordinate 25,530,501 downwards.
ACGTAGGATTTTGTGCACCCCGAGCACAATTGCTGGACCTTCTCCCCCCGTGGTCACCACTGAGTCGACTCCAGTGCTGACCCTGCACCCCGTCAGTGTCCTTTTGCCAGCTGACTCTGAGAAGGGGAGGCAAAGGGCTGCTCTTCCAATGGAGAGGTGCAACGCATTGCAAAGAGCAGCAGCTGCGGAAAGGCTGGTGCCAGTGTTTTCTTCCCCAGGTGTTGCACGGGTCCGTCCAGTCCAGCTACACAATTGCATTCCTAACGTGGAATTTGCAGCCATTGACAACAGCCCCTGTGCTCACCGCCGAACGGCGCTGGGAGCGCCCCTCCCGCCAACGTTCCCTAATCCTTGCGGCTCACAGGGAGTTCTGGGACGCGCCATTTTGTCGGAAGGTGGAAGCTTAAGTGTTTGATCTTCAGCGGCTCACGCAGAAGTAGCCATAGCCAGTGTGCTGAGGACACGTGCACCAATCACCTGGCTGCTGCCCTGCAGGTATTTTGACCAGGGGCTGAGTTAGAAAAGCAGCCAAAGAGGCTGGGATCTCGTGGGACACCGGGGTTAGCCAGAGGAGGGACTCCTGCTCATCTGCACCATGCCTGGGCGCAAGAGGAAACCACGCTCTCTGCTGCCGCTCTGAGGAGCGGAGTCCATCTGCAGAAAGCTATGGCCTTTGAACACCCAGCTACAGCGGCAGAGTGCAGGCGCTGCTCCCCCTCTGCTTGGCGCAGAACCCGGGCAGCAGAACTGCGAGCAGACAGCACGCCTGCCACACTTTGGGGAAAGACTTTGGATGGGGCACTGCTGCCTCTGAGCTCGGAAGCGACGGTACGTGGCGTTCCCATTGTGAGGGCTTACACCTCTGCAGACCTCCTGGCTGAAGTGACGGCTACTCTGCAGGCTGCTTGCCAGGGGCTGACAACAGCAAGCGCGCCACTAGCAGCTCCCAGGGCAGGCCTACCGGCTCTGAGGGGAGGAGGATCTGGCCCCAACGTGTTCTACCCCGCACCGCACCACACCACACGCAAGCAGAGGGGAGCAGTGCCTGCGCTCTGCCGCTGCAGCTGGGTATTCCAAGGCCAAACCATTCTGCAGATGGACTCTGCTCTCCATAGCCTCTCCCTCCCACTGCTCTCCTTCTCCGGGGGACAGCGATGTGCAGAGTGGAGGGTTTTCTTGGTGCTGGTCTGCAGGCTCAGCACTGATTCCAGTGAGCAGCACAGCTGTTCCCTGCCCTGCCCTGCCATGCGAGGAGAAGCCAGAGCTCCTGCCAGGTGTTCAGCCACATTAACGGCCTTCCACTGTGCAGGGAAATGGCTCGGGCCATCCAGCGTCTGCTTGTACAACTCCGCGCGGGCCGCCAGGCAGAACACCATGAGAAAAAGTATCTCCTGGGGGCTCCAGACCGTCCAAGAGGAATTAATTCAGAGCAGCCTGGATCCCCTGGGCACAGCACTCCAAGCATCAGTGCCAAGGTAGAGGGAAGAGCACAGGTACGATGCAGCATAAGCCCATCTCCAGAACGGCAGCATGGCCGCTAGCAGCCGAGAACCTGGGGAACTTCAGCCAAGCAGCAACATGGGGCCAGTTCTCAAAGGCTTCTACCCCTGGTCTCCAGCAGGACATGCACCAGGATGAAAGACGCTGGCTGGGGCAGGAAATCACTGTGCACACGCACGGAGATCTGCAGCCCGATGGCAGCTGACCCAGGCCAGCCACAGCCTGCTGAGGGTCTGCTGTTAGTGCAGCGTAGGCGTCCCCCAGTGCCAGTCTCTCTGGCCGCCTGCCCTGACTGGTGCCGGAGCCTGGCTCAGCCGGCAGGCTAGAACAGCCCTGTGTACTGCTGCCCTCTGACGCGCACCTGGCCAGTCACGAATCTGCCCTCCTGGTCACCCAGAGCCGGGCCTTCGAGGCAGCCAGCCCTGGGCAGCGAAAGCCCAAGTGCCCGTCCCCCACCGGAGGGAGAACGCGAAGAGTGCAGCCGGCGGCACGGCGGTGGGGGCTAGTAGCCATTGGGAGGCTGGGTAAAACCTTCCCCCTGGCAAGCAGCTGTTCTGGGTCCGACGAGGGCCGGGAGGAGGGGCGAGCAGGGCAGCTATGGTTTGAAGGACAGTTCAGGAGACAGAGCAGGCACAGCTGCCCCGTGCCCCCCCAGAACGTTACACCAACAGGGTCACATGCACCCAAGTCAAAGCCGCCATCCACTTGGCGGTGTCTGACCACGGCAGCACAGGACTCCCCCAGGTTACCTCTCCCCTGGAGCACAGCCCCTGGCTACCACCTCCTGAAAGTGGCCAGGCCCCGAGCAGGCAGAGCTCTTGAAAAGCTGCCCTCTCCTGCCTCCCGGTGCAATGACCCCCGTTGTGTCCCACAGTGTCTCCAGCCTGTTACTCCTTTGCTCTCCTTCCAGCCGCTCGCCCCCACCGCCTCTCCCCACTTCTGAGCCGCCTGCCCTCCTTCCTAGCTCCCTCCCGCTTTCTGCCCAGCCAGCCCTATTGCAGGCAATGAGCAGGGCAGCCGTACAGCAGAGGGATTTAATTGCATGTCAAAATTAAATCTCTTTTGATGAAGAACAATTCAACTACGGCTCTGCCTAATCAAATTAACAAAGTCTTTTTTGATTTTCAATTATCTTCTTCGCTGGAACACTTTATCCAGGGCTCCTGTGATGCCACTGACAAGGCCTGACTAACAATTAAGGTGCTTCCTGCGCTCAGCCACAGATGCTGACCACCAGCCCCCTCCTGCTCTGGCTTCCCAGTTGTTTTTCTCTTGCTCACGAGAGCGCAAAACGGCTGAGCTGAGATGCAAAATGAAAGCCAACGGGAGAGCTGCCCCCAGCCTTCCCTCTGAGACTCCAGCCCATTCCCATTCCCGGAGCTGGCACTGGCCACCGTCTCCAAGAGCTCTGCAGGGCCCAAACAGCCTGGCACTCTGGCCCCTGGCTGGCCGGAAGGGAGGGGAGTTACCCAGGCAGGGCGGCACTCGCGGACGGCATGCCTCCGACCGACACCTGCAACAGGCGGCAGACCAACACCTCCCTCCGAATTCACCCCCCCCCAGCACCTGCCCCCTGCCATTTCCTCTCGGCCCCCGAGGCTGGCAGCACTCACCCCCGGGTATCCCCCCGCTGTCCTGTTCCCTGCACCGCAGCCTTGCGCGAAGGACGTGGCCCGCTTGTGCCACTCTGTGGAATTAACCCCCAGCCCTGCTCCAGTGCAATGTCACCAGAGGTCCAGTGCTGGTGCAGCGTTGGCTCCAGACGAGCACCTCTCGAGGGCCGGCTAACGTCCTTCACGCCGCAGGTGGTTCTGTGCCGACAGACAACTGCCTCTGCGCTAGGCAGCTCTGCAGCAGCCTCCTGGTGCCAGGTGGAAGGCAGGCAGGCACCTTCAGCTGACCTGCGGCCAGAACCTAGGGCTGCAGCACCAGGGCCAGCTTTCTGCTCCGGGCAGAGCCCATCAGAGAAGCCAGCAAATGGGGGAGACAGCTCAGTCCTGGCAGAGCCCTGCACTCACAGCTGGCCAGCTCTCATGCAGGCAGTGCGCTTCTGGCCCCAAAGGAAGAGAACGGCCTCCTGTGAACAGGCAATGGAGCAGCAGCCGCATCCGTTGCAGGGTGGCAGAGATGCTGGACCAGCGTGGTCCCTGTGGAATCAGCTGGCGCCCTTCCCATTAGAACAGCTGCACTGGGACAGAAGGTCCATCCAGCCCAGTGCCCTGTCAGCCAAGAGCGGCCAGTGCCGGGTGCCCCAGAGGGAGCGAACTGAACTGGTAACGATCAAGTGATCTCTCTCCTGCCGTCCATCTCCAGCCTCTGGCAAACAGGCCAGGGGCACCATTCCTACCCAGCCTGGCTAAGAGCCACTAATGGGGCCCACCTCCATGACTCTACCGAGCTCTAGCCCTGGCCTTCACAGCCTCCTCGAGCCAGGAGCTGCCCAGGTTGACTGTGCGCTGTGTGGAGAACTCGCCCTCTGGCCAAGGGCCCTGCGTGCCATGCCTGTCTGGGCCACCTGCCTGAGGAGCTCTCCTGGCTCACTAAGGAGCATGCGAACGACCAGCCACGCTCACTCCTCACCTAGGCAGGGCTGCTAAGGCAGGCCGGGGAGAGCAGCTCCCGTACCTGCAGTGGGCTGAAGTCCAATGTAAGGGATTAAATGGAGCTAATTTAATGGAATGAAGTGCGCAAGGGAGCCCGCCACCCAGGCAGGACGGAGCCAGGCACACCACGATGTGTAGAGAGGAAGTGCTGTCCAGGGGCCAAGCTCTGGGCTGGGAGGCAGAAGACCTGGATTCTCCCCTTGCCCCTGCCACTGAGGGTAAGTTCCCAGCTCTCCTGACTCTGCCTCCTCCCATCCCCTGCCGAGCGCCTGTCCGTTGGGATTCCAGGCTCACGGCTCTGGGGCTGGGGTTTGGTTTGGAGCTTGTGCCCACTGTGGGCACTCGCCGGGCCCTCGGGGTCACAGATGACCAGGGCGTGCTGCCAGTACGCTCTCACTGCTGGGCGCGGGAACAGAGGAGTCGGTTCTTTGCTTGTTCCTCCGTGTCCAGCCAGTCCCACGTCCTGGTTCCCAGGCCCTGGCACCGGACAGCGGCTCACACGCGCTGCAGGGGGAGCTCGCTCGTATTCGTATCCTTGAGGGTTTTGCTTAAGCTGGTTCCACTGGAAATTGAGTTTAATTTCTACTGCGTTTTGGCATCATGCACGTTCATTTTCCAGCCGTGGAGCGGCCTGGGACCCTGCATCCCAGCACACCCCCACCGCCTGCGTTTGATTACGGAGGCTGGCAGTGCGCTGGGAAAGCTCTCCTGCATCCTCCTGCTGCTCCCCCGGGGAAGGGTGGGGGGGTGTTTCCCCCCATGGGCTGGAGGAAGCGGTCTCACTGAATCGGCGGCGGATCTCTCCATTGCACTGCAGTGCCCCTAGCGGCGAAGGGCCTCGGCACTCAGAACAGCATGGCAGCAAAGCAGGCAGGATGGAAACAGGATCTGGGCTTGGGCACAACCCCCTCGACACTGTGCTGAGGGGCTCTTCCCTTGGCCTCTCGACGGGGCCCAGGGCACCACGGCTTGGCGCTGGGCTAACCAGGACTCCTGGGGCCTTGGCGCTCTGGAGGGAGCGCAGAGGGGATGGTCTGGCTCCCAGGATGCGAAGGTTATTGCAATCACATAGGCATACAAATGCTGGCAGCAGTCCAGGGGGTACATGACCCCTGCAGCCTGCCCACACACAGAACCTCTGCATGCAGCACTCAGCTGGCTGGCTGAGAGGGAGGGACCCCAGTGCTGTACAGGACACAGCCAGACGCCTCCCATGGGTCTCTGCACGAGGCCCTGCTGCACCTTCCGTGGGGGCCAAGCCCTGCCCCAGCTCCACAGTGGGTGCTGAGCTTGTGCACAGCCACCTCCCCAGGCAGCTCGCACCACTCTCGTTAAGCTCCCTCTTGCTTCTTCACCCACTTTCCTCAGGCTCTCCCCGGAGCCAGGCCTTGCTCTGCGGTGAGCTCCCCCAGCCCAGGGACGAGCAGGACTGCCGATGGGCTGTTCCCGCCCTTGCAGGAGCCTGTGCTGTGCAGGGTCCCTGGATCTGCGCAGACAGCTGCTGCCATCTCCTGGCTAAAAGGCTCTGCTAACTGGGGGCAAACCACCTCCCCACCCACCACCCAGCCAGCTGTCTGCACTGCACCTCTCTATTGCCACGTACACCTTCCAAGAGCCCCTGGCACCCACCATGCTGTGGTCCTAGAGAGCGGGGGAGACTTCTGGCCCAGACCAGGGGACGGCTCCAGCAGAAGTAAATAACCATTACCACTGAGATACAAGGTCCTCCTCGGGTCTGTGTGCCCCGGCGTGGGTCTCTTTCACCAGCAGAAGTTGGTCCAATAACAGGCTTACCAAACTAACGAGGTCCTGGTAAGGATGCCCCCCCCACGCACGCTGGCCACTCGGTCGCCTTTTCGGTTCCCAACATGCTCCCGGTCACATGACACCCAAGTTCTCCAGCCCCGTCCAAACCAAGCTCATTCCCGAAGCCACCCTGTGTCCGCTCCCAGAGTAGAACAACAACATCCAGGCCCGTCGCAGCATTCAGAGGGTCAACCTCACTTAACAGAGAGGCCAAGGCAGCTAACGCTTAACTCAGCCAGAGCAGCGGGCCCCACAGACAGGATCCTGACAGGCAGGGGAGCAGCAGCAAGTCCCACCACAACATGAAGGAAGCACATGGCACTGGTGGGCCCCAAGCAAGGGTGCTGACTCAGCCACACAGACGGACCACGGTGCCCAAGCGGCTGCTCTGCCTTGAGCCAGCAGCTTCTCTGACACCAAACAGCCAGTGCCCAGGTACTGTCCTCTGCTCCATTCCACAGACCCAATGAGAACGGGGCAGCATCTCAGCTCCCCTCTCCAAACCAACAGGAACTCTGCTTCCCCCGGTTTCCCTGTTCACACCCTTCCCTCCCACCACTGCCTAGGCCGCTCTGCAGCTGAGCAGCAAATGCCTAATGGACTTTTGCTATTATCAGGGAAAGCGGGCGGCACCGCCCCTTGGGTAGGGCAAGGAAAGCCGGAGGTAGACCACAGCCCTGAGCAGGGATCTGCAGAGTTAGGAGAGTGCTTCACCTCCACTCATCACAAGAGCGCAGTGCACACTGCTCAAGCAGGGTGTTCACCAGCAAGCCCCACCGACATGACAACGAGACAGCCTCTCAGATGGCCTGCCACCCGCTGCTGGTGTGCCTGCCTTGGGAGAGCGTTTAGCCAGGTCATGCAGGAAAGGGACTCCTCAGTAACGCGCAGAGATGCCAGGCCAGAGGAGGGCTGGTTTCAAGTGGAGTGAGCCTGCTGGGTCTCAGACTAGCTTGTAGAGCGCACTTGAGCGCATCAGAGTCTTTGATAGGCTGCACAGAACGGGGACCCCCTCTCCGGGTCTGCTCGGGAGAGGCCCAGTGCTGAAATGGCAGACGTCAGAGCTGGAGGGGGCCCCAGTCTGGGCCAGCATGGGCTGCTGTGCTCAGGGGGTGGAGGTGCTCTGGGGAGAGTCGCGTGCTAGGGAAAGACGCACAGCGCCTGCCTGCACTACGCCCGGCTCCAAACAGCGCTGCCAGATTCACGAGCCCAGCTCGGTGCCCATCCCTGAGAAGACGTACCACGCAGAAGAGACACAGACCACGTCAAACCCAACCTACGGCAACTGGAGCCCTTCGGGAAATGGACCTTCCTGGCGGGGATCTCGCCCAGAGCCAGACACAGTCGCACCGTTATCCTAGCAGGGCCGGGTTCCTCTCAGCCACCCGGCACTCAGCACATGGCACTAGTGCTCATCCTCCATCACACCCGCGTACCAGGAAGGTGGTAGCAGGGGGAAGTTCCAGGAGATGGGCCACACTATTACGCTGTCCACATGGGAACCGGTGGCTGGAGCCTTCCCTCTCCCCAGCCCCGGGAAACAAAGCCGGTGTCGTCTGGACCCACTTCCCGCTGAGGCACCGGGTGCCTTTGGGCAGGTCGCCCCCTTCTGTGCCTCCGGACTGAGAGCTAGTGTGCTCTAAAGCACAAAGTCCTCCTTCGCGGGACCGGCTCTGTCGTGGGGGGAGACCCCATCCTCTGGCCAGAGCTCCCAGGCTGGCCAGCCAGAGCGTGGAGAAATGCCTACAACGCGACTGCGTGCGCAGTACGGGGAGGCCGATGTAACCAACGACCGCCTGGCGTGGACCTCGCGGTTCCAGCAAAGGCACACTGCGTACCGGCTGAACCTCCGAGGTACAGTCGTCTCTCTCAGCCAGCAGCACCTGCAAGCTGGGCCCAAACCAGCATCCACGGGGCAGGGGCTGAAGCAGCGGTTGGCAGCATGGCCAGGGCCAAAGCCCTGCCTGCCCCACAGCAGTGCAGGGTGGGGGCTGGAGCCCCACCCCTGCCCCAACAGCACAGGGTTTGAAGCCAAAAGCTCTGCTGGCCCCTCAGCAGCTGAAGCCAGAGGCCCCACCGGCTCTGCAGCAGGTTCCCCCACCAGAGCCTGGGCTGCGCTGCTGCAGCGCAGGTCTGGGGCCAGAGCTCCCACATGCCAGAGCCCCTTGGCAGCCCAGAAAGCTCAGCTGGGGCCGAAGTCCCACGGGAGAAGGAAGCTGGGGCCACCTGGAGGAGAATTCCTGGACTTCCCCTGGACCGGCAAATTCTGCAGGCCCTGACCGTGCTGGACCAGGGAGGTACAACCTGTACTGGTGCAGTGAAACCACCACCCTGAACAAAGCCCAGCATCGCTGGTAGAGCTGCTTCTCCTCTAAGGTCTTCTGCCAGCTCTGCTCCAGCAGTCAGGCCCCCCAGAGCACTGTGGCTGGGTCAGCAGATGTGCGTACTGTAGACATGAGGGGTTACCTGGAACCCTGCAGCGAAGCTGGGATGCAGGTGTGCAGAGAAGGGATGGAAATGGAGTGGGACCTACCTGGCAGCTGCTTACATCTAGTTTGCATCCTCTGTGCCCCTCTGGAAGGAGATGAACGACATGGGAAGAAAGGAACTCAGTGATTCATTGCTCCTGATGAGTGAGGATGGCTTAATTATTTTTCTAACTGGGAAGAGATGCTTTCTGACAGCAGGTGCAAATTAATTCTGCGCTGTTTTAGGGAGCCGTCGGCCCAGGACAAGCTGAAAACTGGAAAACCTAATTAAATCGGGAGCCAAGTGGAATAAATGGTGCGAGGAGTTTGTTTGCATGATACTGATGGGTATTAATGATTCCGGGTGAAGGCACCAGGGCTCCCAGCAGGAGACTAGCACGGCCTCGGCGCACTCATCCCCCAGGTGGGCCTTGACAACGGGGCAGGGGGGTGCTGTGAGAGTGACTATGCGCACACAGAGCCAGAGTCCTTCCCAGGAGCAGCGGCATCCGCAGCGCTGCATGCGCTGAAGGAAGCAATTAACAGGCTGCAAAGCCAGAGCACAAGAAGCTTCGCTGGTGGGGGCCTCCTGGGATTCTGCTCAAAACTGACGGCCCCTCAGTGAGACAAGAAAGTATCATCCAGGGGTTGGGTATTGTCTTCAGGTGCTTCAGCGGATTTAAAAAACCTGCCCCCCTCCCTGACCCTCCACAGAGGGTCTGGTCTGGTTTCAGCATCTCTCTCGGGCTTCTGGCACTCCTGTCCCCCGTCCTCCTTCCTGGTACTGACCTTAGTCAATGAGGCTCGCTCATTTCAGCCGCAGGTGCAGGACTCGGCTCAAGGGCAACAGAAGTGTCTCTGAATCTGCACCCCTCCTCCAGAGGCTGTCCCAGCACCTACAGTTCAGAGCCACGAGACAGACCCAGCACCTACGGGCTTTCCCGAGGCAGGTGGAGCCGCCCGATGCCGACTCGGAATCTCATTAGCTCAGTAATCAGAAAGAGGAGTTTCTGTCGGACAGTTGTCATAGAAACGCGGAGTGGAGCTACACTTTCATGGAGAGATACCGAGGGGGTTCAGTTCTGCTGCCTGCCCTGGGGCTCCGACGTGGCCCCCGGCCGAGTTCCCTGCCCCACCCTGGTTTCAGCAGTGGCCAATTCCATGCTCAGACGCGCCCACCCGTAGCGCGCAGCAGGTTTTCCCCGGGGTCTCCTGGAGGTCCAGTCTGGGCGCTCCAGGAGCACAGCTCACAGCCATACACCAGAATCCAAACCTGCGCGTTCTAGAGTGATTTCACCACAGTCCGGCTAATGGCCCCAGCGCAGGGCGTCTGAAACGAGCGCGGAGAGCCCTCCCACGGCATGCACGTCCCCCTCACGTGAGCTAAACGCCAAGGACAAATAACTGGCTGCAGCCCTCCCTACCCCTCCAGCATCCCTCTGCCTTCCACCCACCCACTGTACAGGCCCTGCCTCCTGATACAGCTCAGGTACACCCTCTCTTCCTGGTCCCCCCCACCGTCCCCGTTCCAGACCATGTAGCACCAAAGCTCTGGTCCGTGCCAACCACTCCACTCCAGCCTCCCTCCTAGACCCCATCCCCACTCCAGAACAGGAGTTGGCAGCCGGTTATTACGTGTGTTTTTTAAAAGCAATTGGAGGACTGGCTCTGCAGGCATGGGGCAGCTCTGCTCGTGGGGCCCAGCCCCTGCCCTAGGGAACGGAAAACAGGAAGCAATGTCTGCTTGCCTGCAGTCCCTAGGCCCTCTTGCCCAGAAGGTCTGGAGATGTGTGCAGCTTCCCGGTGGCTCTCCTCAGCCAAGGCACTGCACCAAACCCAACCCAACCCCGTTTTGCTTGGAAGGGTTGCCCAGAGGGGAGGCAGAAGGGGCAGTGTGCCGCCCTCCACACAGGGCTGCCGTGCCACTCAGGTGTCACCCCAGGCCCCTCAAAACGTTATGCAGCCCTGAGTTCACGAGCCAGACAGAATGGGGAAATCTCCAGCACAGCTTCCGGGGAAGGGCTCAGAGCAAAGTGGCACTTTACAGCCCCGGTCTTTATTTCTGGCACGGTCCCAGGAAAAAGCGGCGTTTCCAGGGGATCCATTAGCTGTGTCTTTTGGCAGCTGGGAGGGGGCGAGGAGGGGGAGGAGAATAAAAAAAATGAGTCAGGCCTATAATGGGAAGCCAGCTTCAGCTGTCAACATGCCAGCAGCTCCCTTGTGGCACACACGCCGTCCTGGGAGAGGCACATGTGGCTAGACGTGCTGCTCCCGGCACGTTCCCGGCCCCAGGGCTTCAAACGCGCGAGCAGCCCTGGGCAGCGGATTTTTCTCGGCATTTGTGGTCTTGGACCGAGGAAAATCCCGGTGCTTGTGGAGGCGCAGGGAGAGCCCCTGGGGCTGGGGATGCTGATTAAAGCCTCTGCAGCATCACACACAGGCTGGCAAATGCAGTGCTGTGGTGCATAAGCAGCTTGGAGGCGCTTGCTGTCCGTCACGCTGACGAGCTCTTGCGCGAGCGAATCCCTGGCTGCCCAGAGCTGTGGCTTAGCAGACCTTAAAGCCAGAGAGAATATTCAGCACTCCACCTTCATGGGCAGAGTCAGGATCCCCCAGCTGGTCTCAGCCACACAGGCAACAGGAAAAGGTGACTGGTTACTGGGCAGAGACAGCTGCTGCCAGGCCCAGAAGATGCAGGAAACGAGCTGCAGCAGGAGGTGAAATGGGGAACACGGGTCTGCTGGGAATAGTTCCACAAATGAGCTAGACATTACACCTGCCCCAGGATCCCCAGCGCCCTTTGATAGGGATTTCACCCCACCCTCTTCTTCCTGCTGGTAGCACACCAGGGCCGGGCTGCCAGCCTAGCAACAGCTCTGGGGCCAGAGCTCTCCTGCCCTCCTCCTGCTGCCAGCACAGAGTTATGCTCCCTCCTTCCTGCACCAGTGGAGCAGGCCCTCTGCCCCCTCCAAGGGGGAAGGAAGTGCCCGAGCGGCTTCTGGGTTGTCCGCCTCTCCCATCGCTAAATCCCCCCTTCAGCCCTCGGGTTTGCCACTATGTACAAGTTAGTGTGTCTCTGGCTCCACCCAATACAGCTAATTAACCGTTTCTTCAATTCTATTGAGTGCCACCGCCGCAGCTGCCTATTCCCAAAGCCATCACAAAGCACCCAAAGTCAACTGAGGCGGGCGAGAAGCACGTTCCTTGAGAGGGGCACAAAATAAAGTGATCACTGGACAGTCAGATCCCTGCCCCGCATTCCCAAAGGGCCAAGACCCTTCACGGTGCAGCCAATGTACGCCAACAAGAGAGCAACTGGAAAAGGCTGGATTTTACCCGGCCGTGCCGCTTGAGCTCAGGTTCTGACTCACCTGAAAATGGGGCTCGTCGCTCAAGCTCACGCATGTAGCGAACTCTCTCCCTGCACCAGCACCAAGAAACCTAGCCTAGAATTAGAATGACACCCACGCAGGCGACGAGGGTGAGCCTCAGAGATTAATGGGCCAGTTCTCAGGTCCCTTGGCCATCTACTGTATGAACAACAGGCACCTGGAGCTGTGGAAGGGAATAGCGAGAGAGGCTTCAGACACCACCGGGCACTGAGCCCACGGTTATTGACGATGATGACCTGGAGCTGGCCCACATGTACATGAAGACAATGACAAACCTCCTACCTGGAGAGCCCATCTGAGCACTTGCCAGGGCAGGCAGGGCAGAGACACACAGTAAGGGTTAAACTTGCCCATCAATGAAATTCTGGAGGTGGGCTGGGGAGGGAGAAGTGAAGTGGAAGGAACCAGGCTAGCCAGCCCCAGAGAGACAGGCACCTCTCTGAGTCCTGGCAGTGCCATGCTTGCTGGGCACACAACCATTTCATAGATTTCCGAGGCAGCAAGCGACCACTGCAACCCTCTCCTCCAACCTCTGGCACACACCAGGACCAGGAACCCATCCGGAGAAGCTAGACTGCTGCAGAGAGCCAAGCGGTACAGCTGAGCTACAACAGCGCTTTTAGGGAACCATCCAGTCCTGATGTAAGCGCCCGTCTGTGGGAAAACACACCCCGGCAAGCTTCCCTCAAGCGCTTTCCATCCACAGGCAGAATAAATTTTGTGCTGTACACCATGGCATGTGCGGCTGGGCACCACCCGTAGAAACGCACTGCCGGCTGCGGGCGCTCTGCTAACCAGCTGGGCAGCCCCTGGCTCTGCTCGGCAGCTGCCCATGTGCTCAGCTCACAGGGAGCACTGGTCCCAGAGTAAACTGCTCCAATGGTTACCAGCCCTCTGTGTTAAAAAGCTGCACTTCAGCTCCCGTTTCAACAGGTCCAGCTGCAAGGTCCAGCCACTGGCTCTTGTTAGGTCTTTACCTGCAAATGAAAGAGTGCTCGGACATCAGAGTCTTCCCTGCGCTCCCTTTCACAAAGGTAACACACAGCCTCTCCCTGCAGGGCACAAGTCTGAACAACCTGTGGGAAAGACCAACCCAGACCTGGCCCTCACAAGCAGCACAACCTACAGCCGGGAGGAAGGTTGTAGGAGCACAGAACAAGCCGCTCCGCTTCCTGGTACTGCAGGATCAGGCAGAGCCCCTCGGGCAAACCCCAGCTAGCCACCAGCAGAGCACGGCTGTGGGCCTGGCCGTCAGTTTTTAAGTACTCAAGGCCAGCGTCCTTGAGTGGAAACAAAATGCCGTGAAGATGACACTGCCCATGTCCCTGTGGGCCACCCAGACGCTGACAGTTACTCTCCAGCAACTGACAGCAGGCAGCCTCGCCCAGCCCCGCCGGAGGGGCCAGGCCCTGCCGTCAGCTGGAAATGTTCCTCTGGAATTTTAGCGTCTCCCTGGCTCCCTGCCCCAGGAGCAAACGCCTGTCACTCCATCTGTGCCACAGCAAAGACGCTGGCACGCGGCAGCGCTTCGTACACAAGCAGGGATTCACACTGTCGTGAGGGTGACATGCCAGCCACTGGGCCTGGGTCGGACCCTGGCGGCAGGGTAAACGTGCACGTCTTAGGCTAGCCCTTGGGAAATGACGTCGACCCACAGGGGGGCTGGCAGCACAGTGTCAGCGGCATGTGGGAAATGCCAAGGGGGTCAGACGTCAGGATGGAGCTGCCCTGGGGCACAGCAGAGACCCGGCTCGAGGTGGCGCTTTAGGCACTCTGCATCATGAGCATCCCCATCCAATGATGATGGGCACAGGTCCCAAGAGCCCAGAGGCACCTCTGGGGACAAGCCAGAGCCCTCCCTCGGAAGAGCTTCTGGCAAATGTAAATTGGGAACAGCCTCACGGAGCAGGAGGCAAATCATTGTCAACAAAGTCTCTGTTGCTGTGGAAACCATTAAAAATAGATCCCCCAGCCTCCCTCTTTGTGCTGGTTATTATACAGCTGGGTTCCTTCGTTCCCCATTATTATTACTTTTTAATTATGAATAATTTCCTCCCTCCTCGAGAAAGACGGAGTAAGCCTCAGAACTCCCGAGCCCAGCCCCTTCAGGGTCGATTTCAATATGCCGAAGGAGGCAAGCCCACCTTCAGGGGCGTTTCCACCACAGGGTGCATTAACCCTTCACATCCCGGGCTGCCTCTCCATGTCCCTTTTCCCCGCCCAGGACTGGCTTGCGTGGGTCCCTCGACACAGTTTGCTCAGGAACAAGATCAAACACCAGAGGCCTGGGAACTGTGGCACGTGGAGTGACTCCCCTTTCCGCCACGGGACCAGCTCAAGGCCCAGGCACCACCTAAATCCCTCCTCAACCCTGCCGTGTTTGTGCGGGAGTGTATTACTGGCACCCCGCTCCTGTTTGTCTGCTGCGACCCCTCCCGCACTCAGCCTGGTCACAGCTAGAGCGGATGCTCGTCAGGCCAGGGCCCTGAGCCCCTTGGAGTCCAGGCATGTCCATGTGACAAGATACACCACCGCTGGCGCTCACAGCTTCACACCCCGCTGCCCCGTGCCCTCAGGACTAAGCCACCCAGAGGCCAAGGCTGGGGCACAGAGCGAGAGAAGCCATGCGCCCCGATGGGACAGGAGCTGCCCCCAGCTGGCTGAGGAGCAGTGATGTCCGATTCAATGGGTCTGGCCTGGAGTTCTCACATCAGGGGTAGGAACCTCGGCCGGGGCTTTGCAGCAGCCTTCCCCTTTCCCATCACGCCCCTTTCAGAGTCTGGGCCTGGCCCAGCGAGGCACCGGCCTGGCCCGGCCTGGCGCAGAGACCTGCAAGCCCCACTGACTCCGAAGGCTCCAGACAGACCACTCCCCTGATCTGCAGTGAGGCCAAGGGTGGAGAACAGCCCAGCACTGGCACTGGCACTGCCAGGAACGTGGGAAGCAACATGCACACTCCCTGCCAGCAAAGGACGATGCCCGGCTCTCCCTAAGGGGGTGGTGGCAGAGCGCTAGCACCAAGGCTGCCCCACTGCCCTGTGGCACATCATCCACTAGGCTTTTCTTTTAGCTCTGACTTGCACACAGACACCCCAGGCGCCAGCGGACACACAGCCCCAAGCAACACCTCCCTGCCAAGACCAAGATGCCCACCCTGGGCCCAGCTGCAGGGGTCAGTCCCTAAGCTCTGCTGCGACGCGCTGACTGTGCAGGTCGGTCGGACAAGGGGGACGCCTGCCGCAGGGCCCTGGATTGAGAGCATGCACAGGAGTCACTACGTTGTTGTCTGCAGGAGCAGAATGACGGCCCTAGTTACCAAGCTAAACAGACGCACTCTGCAGCCCGAGGTCCACCTTGAGGTGAGGGGGGCACCACACTGGTACTATTCAGAGCAAGGGATCCAAACAGGGCTGTGCAGCTCACTACAGGTGCTGGATGACCCAACCCCTCCCCTCGTAACCCACTGAAGAAGGTGGTATGTGAACTAGGCCACTGCTGACAAAGCAAGAGTCTCACATGAGTCTGGGGCACCACTTCATTATCTTCCCCCATCTCTGAAGTCAAGGTTCAGTGCTGTGCCCCATGGTACCCGCCCCATTTCCCGGGCAAGGCCCCATAGAATCCTAGGGCTGGAAGGGATCTCAGGAGGACATCTAGTCCAGCCCCTGCCCATGCCCCCCCCAGAAACACAGAGCCCCCGTCCTTTCCTGAGGGCAGGTCAGAAGTCAGTTTGTAACTCTGGCCCAAGTACACACGCACTAGAACCTCCCTGCATCAAGCCCAGGTTCGCGCTGGAGCCCCAGCCGGTCTTTGGGACAGGTATCAGTCTTGCCGTAACGCCTCCCTAGGTAATCTGTTCCAGGGCCCAGAATTAGGCCCACTAGTCTAAACCTTTGGAAATTTGACTAGCTGAACTTCCCAGCCACTGGCTCACCTTAAGCCCTCGTCCATCAAACCACGGAACGATCTGCTATTAGAAACCTCTTCCCCATTTCTTCCCACTCTCGCACCATCACCAGATCCCATCTCTGCTTTCTCTTCTAAACCCCCTACGAGGCAGGCTCGTCAGGCCTCAAATAGTTCTCGTAGTTCTGCTCTGAGCCCCTCCACTTGTGCCAGAGTCTTCTGGAAGTGTGTGTCCAGCATCCAGTGCTGCTCTCTCTAAGGCCATCTGCAGAAATCCTGCCACTTCTCTCCTCTGCCTCTTCCCCGGGACAGCCAGCACGCTCATCCCAGGGACAGCACCATGAACAGCCAAGGGCGCCACCTCAAAGCCTCCTGGCCTGAGCGGATATGACAGCAGAACCCACTCTGGGCACGCATCCAAGACCTAGTCACCAAGGCTGAAGAGATGAGGTTCTCTTGGCGGATGGAGGCTCTGAATCCTTTGTGCTTAAAATATTGCCTAATAAAATCTTTCAACAAAGCAAAGACAGCAAGGACAGACATGCGATTTGTTCTTAGCAGCAGGCCTGGGGAGCTGGGAGAAGGGGCCCAGAGATGCTGCTAGGGGACCACCTTGTCCATGTGCATTGGGCAAGCTCCCAAAATGCCACCTCTTGCTGGTGACTGGATGGGTGTCAGGGGCTCAGAAATGCTCCAAACCCCTGGGGCTGATGCAGTTGTGGCACCTGCAGGATGTCCTGTCTCCTCGTCTTCCCCCAATAGCCGGCCAGGATGGGAGGAG
The DNA here is from genome assembly GCF_033958435.1 of Carettochelys insculpta. NCBI lineage: Eukaryota > Metazoa > Chordata > Testudines > Carettochelyidae > Carettochelys > Carettochelys insculpta. The sequence continues at coordinate 25,514,045 of NC_134156.1, read as the reverse complement.
AAGCCATTTGCCCGAGTGAGGCAGCAATGACAGTCCGATACTCCCAAATGACTACGGAGTGCGGCAGCCCAAGAACGACAAACAAGGAGCTGGCAGAGCTTTTTCAGACAGACCCCCTCCCGCCCGGGGTGTTTCAAGTCATGGAACAGCCTGGCAGGAGCCGAGGAGCAGGGACTCCCCCCAGAGACACCTCCCACTGACTCCCCGAGAGCACCTGTGCAGCACTCACACTAGGCTGGAGCTGAAGAGCTCCTGGCCATGGTCAAGTGCAGCCTCTGCAACAAAGCCCTTCAAGGCACCTCGCTCCACTCCTGCCGGGCCCCACCAAGGCTGCTCTCTCGTAGGGCCCCGCTGATCTGGGCACTCGGAGGAGAGCGGCGGGAGAGCAGTGGGGCAGCGCGCACTGCGTGACGCTGTGGGTGGGCTGCACCGGATACAAGTGCCCCCCCCCGCCCCCCCGGGCCTCCGGAAATTCCCTGCACGCTCAGCCATGCAGACACACAACTTTTGTCAACATCCTCCCGGAACTGAACCCTCCGAGGGCAGCCCCTGGCCGTGGGGCACGGAGTCAGAGAGATGCACAAGGCAGCAGGCTCCGGGGAATACTCACAGTTTGCCTTGCTCCAGCCAGCACACCCGCGCCGATCAGCCCTGCCGCTGGGGAGAGAAAGGGGGAAGGTTTGCACTGGGACTGCTGCAAGGCACCAAGATCTCACATCCTCCCTGACCCCAGAGAAGGGGGAGAGAGCCAGCAGCAGGTGGCTCAGGCCCGGGTGCGTCCAGCCCAGGGGGAAGGGGAAAGCAAGTGGTCTACACTTAGTCAGACTGGGCATCCGCCCAGCTCACACAGCCGCCTTGTTTCATTCACAGCAATTAGACCCCTCCTGCTCGGCAAAACAAACCAGCCCTCCTGTAGCACTTTAAGGACTAACACAATGATTTATTCCGTGATGAGCTTTCGTGGGACAGACCCTGCTCACCAGATCAATTTCATTCCCACTCCAGACTAACAGCTAGGCTACAGATCTGGTGAAGTGGGGCTGTCCCACGAAAGCTCATCACTGGACAAATCATTTGGTTAGTCTCTAAAGAGCTGCACCACTGCTGGTTTGTTTGGCTAGAATACAGACCAGCACAGCCACCTCTTTTACTCTTCTGCTAGATGAGCCCATTTTACCAGCCCGCCTTTAACCGTGGGTAGTTCTGCTGCCTGCCTGGGGGACAGCCCCGCACCAGCGCAGCAGGAGGAAACATCTCTTTTCCACTAACGCTGTAAATTAGCAGGACAGCAAACTAATTACTGGTGATTTCATTACCCACCCCCACCCCCACTTCTGTTGGCTGCTGCGGCTCCTCTGTCCCCCCACCCCGATGCGCAGCAGCATATGCTGCTGTTGGCGGGCGGCTGTCACTTCATCTGCTGGCAGCGATTACTTTCTCTCGGGAAGCCTCAAGGTGTCAGAACAGCAACTTTTGACTCTAAATCATCAACAAGGGGAACAATCTGTTGTAGGGAAACGGAAAACTAAGAGGCCAACTTTGCAGTGACATTGCTGTGCTGGGCAGTCCCTGCGAGGCAGGGGAGGGGAGGGGAGGGACATGGGCAGGACCTGGCCCCACGCACACGTGCTCAAGGGCAAGGGGGGAGGTTGCAGTCACCACCAAGTGTATCATGTGCCTGCGGCTGAGAGTGCAAGGTGGGACTGCCAAGGGGTGCAGGGGAGGAAGAGGGGGAAGCACCGTCTACGGTTCAGTAGGAATTCCACCGTTAACAGGAGGCGCCAGATCTGCCCCTGTCTCGTGGGGGGCAGAGGAAGCCCTTGGAGCAGGAGTAGGGGCAGAGTCTTCCCCTCGCCCTGGGCAGAGGGGACCATGTGGGGCGAGAACACCCCCGCCCCACGTACACGGTGCTTGATGCTGCCTAACATGCTACAAGTGCTAACGACTCTCCACACTCCCCAGGAAGGCGGGAGGTCTGAGCTCTATTTCACAAATGGGGAAACTGAGGCACAAACCAGCACGTGATCGTGTACCAAAGGGCAAACAACCGGCAGGAGAAAGAACCCCAGAGTGCCCTGGCCCCTGCCAGCCCAAGGCCTGGGCCACCAGCCCCATCTGTTTGCCTGGGATTATGCTCGTCCTGAGGCCATAGCAGCTTGCTGCAGGGGGACTGCAAAGCCAGGTGTTATGGGCACTCCTTGAAGAGCAGGAGCCAGCCAGCTCCTGCACCCCATCCTGTGAGCAGGCAGGAGGGTGACAGCCTGTGGCCCCGACGCTCTCTCCTCCCTCCCACCTGACACTTCTGCAGTTGAGATTCAGTTGAGCTGCATGGAACCGCAGAGCCCTGCTCCGTCACGCACACGGGCAGCCCACAACAACGATAAATACGAGAAACAGAATGAAATCGCCACGTTTCTCAGGGAGCTCTGTCGCAGTGAAGCCACGTAATCTCGTTTCATCAGGCCCTCTTGTCCCCGAGACGACTATGTTGTCAAATACCAGGCAGAGGGATCTCTCACCAGCTCCCTGTCTGTCTCCTTCCACCGCCCTGGGACGGAGAGGGAGAGGACCGGAGGGGTGTGATTTCAACAACAGCCCTGCTTGCATCATCGACCTGACAGCCTGCCGGGGAGCTAGCGCGCGAGCGATGCCTGGGCCCAGCCCTGTCCACAGCCACAGGACCCAGACAAAGTCAGAAAAGGCAAGAGGAGGCTGCTGCCTTCTAGCCCCACCCAGGAGGCCGGAGAACACAGCTGCAGCCTTGACGCCAGGAAGAGGGGAGCAGAGAAGCTGCGCTCCATAGGCTGCAGGCTGTGTCTGGGGGCCCCAGGGAACCTACTCCCAGGGCTAAGGAGGTGGCCTGGAGCAGAGCAGCAGTTCTCGGGGGGTCTGCGCCCTCACACAGAGAGCATAGCCCAAACCTGACCTGTGGTGAGCCCCACGCTGCTCCCATCCCAGGGGCCTACGGTGCATCGTAAGGGTTATGACGCCCGGTCCCTCATGCTGCATACAGCATCGCTGCAGCCGTGTGACTCCCAAGGCAGGGGATCTCATGCCTTTTGTCAGACCCGATCCTGGTGACAAGAGGGCAGCTATGGGGCTGCCACGGAGCTCTCCTCTCTGCAGGGCTGGGAACGTGCTCAGCTGCAGGCTGTCCCAGCTAGCACCCCGATGAACAGACAGTTCAGCTGAAGGAGCCAGGCCTACTCCCAGGGCCCACTGACACCCCCAGAGTCACCAGACAAAAAGGGGTCAGTGGGGACTGATGTATGGCCCAGATGGACGGCTGCTCTCCCACTGCCCTGGCAGGCAGTCTGAGCAGAGGGGCCGAGGAGTCTGCTCCCAGGCACACCAACACAGCGCTGGTGCTGGTCTGTTGTGGGGCACCGGGGGCCTCTGGTTCCCTGGGCTGGCCCGCCCAGCACTGCAGTGCACACAGAGCCGGCTTGAAAGAGCTCACCCGCCAGCCCAGCACGGCAGCAGCGACGCCCTGGAGCATGTGGGTATTGCATCCTGGAGGGACACCAGACTAAGAGGTGCCTACGGCCTGCTCCCCACAGCTCCCCGGGGCCTCCCTGGGCAGTCTAGGACCCACGTCAGGTGCATACAGCCATCGGCAGAAGGGCATTGTCTGGCTGCAACGTGCTCCACCCCCGGCTCTGGGGTGCGGCACAGACGAGCACACCCAGGTTGGCCAGGGACTTGTGCTTTCCCCAAGGGCCCATCCCACCCCGCCAGGGAACAAGTCTGTCTCACCCAAGTTGCAGCGTGCAAAACCCTTCTTGGTGCCCTGCCAGGCCAGCCCCTTCCCGCCTTCCTTCACGCAGGAGCAGCCCAGCACTGTGACCCGGAGCTTCACAGAGCCAGCAGGCTGACGGGACAGCTGTCCGTCTAAATCCTTACAAAGCAGAGACTCCACGCCAGCGACTCCCATTCCCGTTCTCCCGGGGACACACAGATCCCATCCAGTTCACAACGCTGGCCAGGAAGGCCAGCTGAGGGACGGGGAAGCCTCAGGCTCCTGTGAGCAGCAGCTGCCAAAGAGCGTCACCCTTAGCCAGGCAGTCACTGGGTGCTCCCTGCCCCAGGGCCAAGGATGCTCCTTCCTGCACTGTATTCCCTGCCAGGGCTCCAGCTAGTCACCCTTCTCCTCCCCCTCCCCGCACCAGCCTCTTACCTCCCAGTGCCTCTCCACCCCATCAGAGCAGCATGCATGGGAGCAGGGCAGATGGACTGAGCAGACAGCCCCAGGCTAGGGGGCTGCCTCGGAAAAGGGGACTTTCAGAGCCCTGGGACATGCAGCCCCAACCCTTGCCTCCGAGGGAAGCAGAGGTCCAGCAGACGACGCGGGCCGGGCGGTCGCAGCACTCCCCACTTTGCAAAGGAACACTGCTGGCTGAGGGTGCGGGCCTGCCAAGTCACCCAGAACACCCCAGCGTGCAAGGGGGGGCAGCCAGCCACAGCAAGGGCAGCGGGAGCTTTGAGTCATTTCTTAAAGCCCAGGAGAGGAGAGACAGGGCTACCTGGGGCCAAGTGCTTTGAACCAACAACTGCTCTGGGACGAGGAAGCTGGGGCCACTCACGCACCCCCCAAGAGAGAACAGCCCTGTGTCATTCTGGGTTCACTCTTTAGCAGCTGGAGAATTGTGGTTCCCACTTCTTCAAAGGCACTGATCCATCCCCTGGCAGCAGAGCTGAGCTGAGCAGAGCAGGAACGTATTACTTACTTCATCCACAGTCACCGTATGCTCTGTGGTAGTCACTGAGCAGGGCAGGACAGGACTCTCCCTGCTTGGGCACCACAACCCACAGTGACACTCACAGCAGAGTTTTTGCCAGAAGCCACCGGAGGCAGCTCCCCGGGGCAGCGTCCACACCAATACCTCAGTCCCGTTCCACAAGGCCGGCGGGGAGCTGGTGGTTGATGCACACACAGGAACACGACGAGGAGAGCGTGTGGCCCAGCTGGGCTGAGTGGGGGCAGCAGACCATGCCAGAGGAGAGAGGGGCAATGAAAGGCTAAGGGGCAGGCGGGGCACCAGACAGTGGGGCAGAAAGCAGCAAGGTAGGACACTTGACACTGAGCTCAAGGACCGGTGTGCTCTGAAGGGACTTAAGCGGTGCCTGCCGGCCCTTTGCACGCAGGCCTGGAGCCCCAGCGACCATGAGGGAGAAGCAGGGGCTGGGAGCGTTTCCTGCGTCCAAGCAGGCGATTACAGCTTCATACTCCTCCCTAGAACGACCCCTGTTCTGCCAACACGTGCTCTGGGCCAGGCGCGACCTTCCCTGTCCCAGCACCTTTCCCCGCCCTCCGGACTTGCCATTGTCTTAATACTCCTGCTCACGTTTTCCCTCCATCAAAGCCAGGGCTGACAAGGTAGAAATTCTGCCTGATGAAGTGTCCCAGTGGCTGTGCAGCAGGCGCAGGGCATGATAGATGGCTGGAATGAAGCGGAGAGAAGGGAGAGACAGGCAATCAGCGGGGCCGGCCTGTAAATCTTGGTTCTGATGGGGCTGGAGATGAGCAGGTTAGTTTGGGGGAGGAGGCAGCAGAGAGGACAGTCTGGTAATGAGAGAAGTGCCTGGTTTCCGATCCTGTCCCCCAGCGGTGCAGGGGCCTGGCTGCCAGAAAGCAGCAGTGGGAACGTGAGAATGCACTCCCAGTTCTCAGCAAAGGCAGGCGCCCGGTAACAGACTGAAAACCTAACCCTTACTCCGGATTTCTCCTCACTTTTGCCCTGGTTCTCCCCACGCTGGTATGCACAAGCCCCAGTGCCACGATGCAACACCTGGATGAGGCTCTTAAATCGTCAGCCAGAAAGGGGGAGATGGGGGCCTTTGCCTGCCCCTTCTTCCTCCATTACGTACTAAAAGTGCACACGCACTACCACTATGCCAGCACAACTCCGGCTCTCAGAGAAGAGGGAAAACAGACCACCCTGTGCCACAACGTGTGCCGCACTCTGTCCGTTAGGGTTCTCAGGTCCACGTTTCGGAAGGTATCCAGGCGTTGCTGTGATCAACATTGCAACAATTACCTGACTGAGAGCCAAAGCTCATTTTCAAAGGGGATTTCAGCACTTAGGGGCCAAAATCCTGCTGACTGTTGATGAGGTTAAGGTCACGTGCCTAAATCCCTCTTGCAAGTGAAATCTGGGCTCCTAAAGCAGTTAGGCATTGCAAAGCCGAAGTTAGCAGTGGCTAAATAATTTTCAAAACTGAGGCGAGAGGTCTGCTCCCAGCTCAGTCACTAGATCAGCCTGCACCTCTGTACACGGAGTAATACTCCCTGCCCCAGGGCAGCTGCCTGGCGCACTTCGCAGCTGGCACAATGAGCTGAGACTGCACCCATGGTAGGGCCTCATTAGCCTGGAATGGTGGGGGGGCTCTAGAAGGGAAAATTGTCCTTACTGCATATACCTGGGCCAGCGTGGCCTGCAAGGCCAGGACCTGGGCTGAGGACAGCCCGTCAGACCAGCGCAGGCCCAGAGTCTTGGGTCGGGGTTAGCCCAACACTCACAGCTGGCTGCAAGTAAGCCGGCCCATCCCCCACTCACACAATGCAAATATTGCCCGTGGGCCCACGCTGCATGATGCCAAAGGAGCCGCCAGGGTCAAGGCCGAGGCTGCAGGAGGGAAGGGAGAGTGGGTACGGCTCTCCCACCATTCCGGTGCCTTTTCTCCATACACAAATGCACCACTGGAGGGCATCACACACTTCAGAGTCCAGACACCTTTCCTCCCACCTGTCCCCCTCCGCGTCGCACTGCACCTAACCCAGCTCCGCCCCACCTGCCCCGAGCACGCCCCTCTGCCCACCTGTCTCGGGGGTCACACGAGCCAAAGAAGGGCCTCCTGGGCTCAGAGTCTGCCAGGGATACAGCAGGCAGCAGAGGCATCGCAACAGCCAACCCGACAGCCGTATGACACAACCGTGGCGAGAGAGGCCTCCATCTCCCCTCACCACACCAGGACACCTGCTCCTCGTTGTCTACCACGCTCAGCAGGCTGGTGCACCAGATCCATCACTCTGGAGCCTGCCTTCAACCCGACTTCTCTGCACACCTGCAGCGGCGCACACAGCTCTCAGGCCACCACCCCACGGGTTCCCTCTCCCAGATCTTCCTCCGACATCTGAGCAGACCCGTTCTGATGGCCCCCGAGGCCCTAGAGCGAGGGTTTCCAACTCCCTGCATCACTGGGCAGATCCGCCACTCAGGTCCAGCCTGAGACCACCAGCCAACGGCAATGCTACCCCCAGAATGCAGCCCTGGCCCTGTGGCAGTGCGGGTGGCTCAGCACCCTGCGGGGTGGGGGTGGGGGTGGGAAAAAGCAGTCTGGAGATGGGGTTTAATACAGTTCTCCAGCGCAGCTCTGCGTCTGCCAGCTGATGTGTTGCAGCACGTTCACCCTCCCCCTCCCCGCCCCTGCCTGGCGGGTGAGGGGGTGTTACCAGGCCCACTTCCAGCCCCCAGGATTCAATCGGCGCTTGGCGGGGAGGTCACCGCTCTCCGGGCGAGGCTGTCAGGAACCCTGGAGACGCGCTTAGGAAAGCGGAGCCGGCTAAAGATTGGCGTATTGATTGGGGACAGCACCAGCAAAGCTGGAGGCTCAGCTCTGTCTGGAGGGGGGGTTCAGCGGCACCACCCGCCTGGTGAGCAGCAGGAGCCCTTGGCTGGTGCACAGTGACTCGTGCGTGGGGAAGGAAAGCAGAGGGCGCTGGCAGAGAAGAGGGAACAGAGCCTGAACCCACGTGCAGGGAACACACCCGGAACCAGCAGTGACCCACCTCACGCCCTGTCCAGCGAACCGCTTCCTCCGGCTGCCTCAGAGGTGCCGGGGGGCGGTCGGCCTGTTCTGTCACGCTGAGAGAACGCCGGGGAGAGCACCGGATCTCTTCCCCTTTGCTCGGTGCCGCGGCACTGTCGTGGTGGAAATGCCAGGCCAGCCGGGCGGGCACCTCCCTCCCCATTCAGAGCCAGGCTCTCACACCCCGGGCAGCACCTTCTTCTAGGGCCCCACCAGGCCCAGTTCTTTCTGCTGCCGAGGACCTCAGTCTTGTGGGGCTCACTGAAGCTACAGGATCCAACGGATTCCCAAGCAGCTTCCCCAGGGCCGCAAGGGGCTGACTGAGTCCCTCCTGCCTTAAGCAATGGGCCCTGGGGGCCCAAGGCGGCAGTCACTGGCTGCTCAGCCTTCCTTGCCCGCTCTCACCGGCAGCCTCCTTGAGAGGAGTCCCTCACTGCTGAATGCCCCACCGATCGCAGCACAGTCCTGCCCCGACGTCACGAGCTAAGTGACAGCCGCCACACAGGGAGACAACGCTGCCCAGAGCCCCAAGACCAGCGCTGTGCCCCCCAACCCCCGGACCCTTCCTCCTGGGCAGGCCACGGGGTCTCAGCGCTCCTGTTCCCTGCCCTGCCTGCCAGCTGGGTGGAGAGATGTGCGTTCTCTTCGGCACCAGGCCACCTCCCTGGTGCTCACGGTGACTGATACACACGCAGCGCTTTCAAGTCAGTCAGCTGCCGTGCAGCTCAGGTGAGCACAGATAGGCGAAGGCAAATGCAGAGTCTGTTCTGGTCAGCCCAGCACCCAGCCTAGCGCCAGGGAACAATCTGACCCCTCCAGCCGTACCGACGCTACAATATTGTGTCACCCTAACTCACGGCAGCATGCAGCCCCGGCCATCACAAAGCCACTCGCCTGCCTGTGGCAGCTGTGTGCGCCTTCCCCAGGAGCGCCTCTCACATGCGGGGGGCATTCTGGGGCCACTCCAGCAGGCCAGGAACAGTCTGTCTGCACTGAGCTCCCCGCATCGCCTGGCACGCTGCGCCGCTGAGGGAATCGGTGTTAGATCAGTGTGGAGCAGGAGGGGACCTGCACGTAAGCCACGAGGCCCCACAGCTGGGCTGACACAGTGCAACTCAGCGAAACCCAGTGGTGCGGTGGAAGCAGAGAGAGCAACCAGCTACCGCCCCGCCTCAGGGTGCTGTGCTCACCAGGGTCTCCCTTTGTGCAGCTGGCCAGCAGAAGGTGTGGGGAGGAAAACGCAGGGGTCACTGCCACGTGCTCTCTTTCACTAGTCCCCCAGCGACACTTCATTCAGACACGCACCTGAGCCAAGAGTAACCCCAATCTGTTTTCCCCCGGGTAGCCATGCAACACACGGGGGAACCAGACACACACACACAGCCGGTCTCAGTGGGGTCACTGTGTTAGTCGGTCTCTCCACCAAACAAAAAAGCCATCCTGGGGCACTTAAAGACCAACAAAATCATGGATTAGGTGACGTGAGGCAGACCCACTTAGAGGTAAGTGACGCATCAGGACATCGTTTTTTGTAATTCCCGTTTCAATACAAGCACCTGCCTCCCAAAACCTGGCAGCAGTACGAACTCCAAGTGTCTCCCAGCTGCAGCCCCCTCCCTGCCGATACCTGAACGCTGCACATCCTGGCTGCTCCCACAGACAAATAATTCCCACGGAGGCAGAATTTGCTGAAGAGTCTCCTCAGGGCTGGGGGAGCAGGCTGGGGGCAGGGCCCTGCATGCCCCAAGCCGGTGCACGGACAGAGCTGGGGGCACAGGTTGCCAGGACTGGAAGAGAAGCCTGAAAAGGCGACAATCATGGCTGAACCAGCTACGTCACAGGGGACAATCACACACGCAGATACACCTATCTCATAGAACTGACGGGACCGCGGGACGTCACTGAGCCCAGTCCCCTGCCCCCTTGGCAGGGCCAAGCACCATCTCTAACAATTTTGTTTCATCTATTTGCCCCAGACCCCTAAACGGCTGCCTCAAGGACTGAGCTCACAACCCTGAGCTTACAAGGCCGAGGCTCCTTCCGGAGGCACTGCCTACATCCAAAAGTCCCAGGGATACGTTTTCCCCATTACACCGGTACAAGTCAAAGAATCTCAACAGGCTCGTACCAGCCTGCCCGCAGCTCCCAGCTCCTCCTATCTGGCGATCAAACTCTGCCTATTATCATACAACACTACGACTGGAAGGCACCTTCAGAGGACCAAGGACCGTCTAGACCAGCCCCGATAGGTGTCTGTCTAACCTGCTCTCACATATCTCTGGCGATGGAGATTATAACTGGTGGAGCTGCGAGGACCAACGGAGAGCATAACAATTGGCGAGGGATTTAAAAAGCAATCCTGCACGTTAGCATTCAAGCTGGGCTGGAGAAGGGCGTAAGACTGATGGGCAATTGTGCAGCTATCCACTGACTGAAGCCTCCCAAACTTCCCCCTTATCTCCAGGAAGTTCAGGACATTTTATCCAAGTCCGGGGGCTGCAGCCACATGCCGCGATTTAAGGACTTCTTTTTGGCTCCTGGCTGCACAATTGCAAAGTAAATGAATAAATGAAAATGGTAACACCCTTGATTATTTTCAATAAGCAGTGACCTTTCTGCAGTAAGCATGTATCACATCGCAAACCATTGGCTGCGCTCTTCTAACACAGGGGTTCCAAAGAGTACGGTTTGCCGCTACTTCTCGAGGACTCCCGCGTATTGACATGCACTGCGGCTCCTGAATTACTGAGGCTTTTTTGCTGAATTTGAAAAAACGGCTCCTCTTGCTGTTTTGGTTGCCAACCCCTGACCTAGTCTGTCAACATAACTGTGGCTACCCTGACTCATCCTTGGGCAAGTCCCATTCAGCTCTTTGCTTCAAGAGCATCTTGTGGCACCAAGTTCCACAGGCTACTTTTGCCGTGGAAGCTGTTGGTGTATCCCAGCGTGAAACTGCACGGTTCTTCTCTTGTGACGGACTGCCAGGAGCCTGGCCCTGGCTCCTGTTAGACACTTGACCACCGAGAGCAGGGCATCTGCCAATTGCAGATCGGGGCTGAGGCAGTAGGCAGGCACCTTGGTCGAGCCAGACGGGAGATCAGAGGGAAAGTGTGAGTGCGGCCGTCCCTGGATACATGCAGGGCTGGCTGCTCCAAGGAGCCCTTGCACCCTGTGAAATTCACACCACACTAGTGGTGCTCCACCTGCAGGCTGCTCACAGCCCAACGGGCACAGAGCTGCAGCCCATGCGACGTCCTCAGGGCCGACAGGTCGCACTGGATGCAACGCAGCGCTACCCAAACCCCCAGGCCTGCAGCTTCCCTAACCCGCACCGGCTCTGCAGACTAGAAGGGCGCTGAGACATTGCCACGAACGGCCGGACCCGCAGGCAGCCAGCCAGGTGCCATCTCACAGCATAAGGGATTTGCCGAGGTGGCAAGTGCTCAATCTCCCGGTTACCCAACGCTATTTCCACAGACTCGGTGCGCACTGAAGCATGCGGTGATGGAATGCACCAGGCCCTCTCCCCCTCCTGGCCCGCGCGAATCTGCCACAAGCGGGTGCTCTGTATTCCGCTCAGCTCGCTCCTTGTTAGCTCGACACAGAACCCGGAGCTGCCAGGCAGACGGAAAGCTGCCATCCCATAATAAACAGCAGGGGCTATTTATAAATCTGAAAATGTCTTTATTATTGTTGTTTTCCCCCCAGAAAACTCTTGCACAATACTGCTAACCCCCCACCCCCCGAGGACTCACAAGCCTGCAGCACTGGTACCGTGTCCCCAGGCAGTGCCCGGCGGAACAGATGGCGGTGTGGGCGTTAGGTAGCAGCCTCCTGGCAATCTGAACATCTGTTACCGTTAGAAAATGCTAATTGCCATCAATCAGGACAGCACCTACCCACATTTACATGCAAGCACCAAAAAATTATGCCTAAATTTCTCTGAGACAACACTCGCTGCATGCTAAGTGACTGGAGAAACTTGGGCCCTGCATGCCAGCCCTGCACGAGTGGTGGTGGTACATCTGGCCCTCCCAACCCTGCACAGGGCTGGCCCAGTCCCCACTAACACCCCTAGTCTGAGAGCTGGACAGGAATGGCAGTCTCCTGCTCCCATCCCCCTGCCCTTAGTTCTGGGATTTGAAATCGCACCACCAAGGAGCTGCACGCTTGACCTCCTGCGCAGGCAGGAGCCAGGTCTCTGTCAGAAGTGCACCAGAGCTCAAATGCGGGCGGATCCAGGGACAACTTTAAAGAGTTTTCTCTCCACAAGCGCTTCAGAAGAACTGGCCGTTCCTCTGCTGTCTGAATACAGCTCCAACTTCAGCTTCCCCCCCGGGGCGGCTGTGCCAAGGGAACGCACGCCCCCCCACAGTTCAATCGCTGAGCCGGATTATGGTTAGGGAAGGAGTGGGTCTCCCCCACCCCCAACACCACCTTTTTGTAGCAAGCAGGTTCTTCCCACAGGACTCTGCAATGCAATTCACACCCCTGCAGAAGACCTCTGTGGCCCCTCCCAGAATAACGTCCCCTCTGCCAGCGCTTAGCACGTAAAACCCCGGGATCAGTTCACAATCTATGCCCAAGGGAGAGTCAAGCATCTTGCTGGCACTCAGATAACAATGGCCCTAAATATTTTGAGGGGACTCGTTCCTGACCTTTAGTGACCCCGGCTTTTCTGGGCCTGTTAGGTCTCCAGACCCCTGGGCTAACCCCCTTCCCTGCAGCGGGAGTGCAGGTCGGTCTCCTCAGCAGAGGCTCTGTTTGTGCTAAAAGGTTTGAATCCTCAGGGGAGATAACCTGGATACTTCATGCCCCTTGTGTGCTACCTGAACGTAAAGCGTCTGGCCCCAGTCCTGCTCCTTCCGCATTACCTACCTGCGGCTGGCTCTGCCCACTGACGGGCCTGCGAGGCTGGTTCATTGCTACGCAGCCTGGGGGACTTGGGCTGGGGCCCCAGCAATGCAGCCACACCCCTCCACACCCAGAGCCAGCCCCGACTCTGAGCTTCTCAACCTTTCGTTCTCCAGCCTGTAAGCTCGTCAGGGCAGGGACTTGCTGCTGTACATCCCACCCTGTGCCGACACCTTCCCGGCGGCTACGCCAGGGCCGCACACCAGCCCGTGTTCACTTCCTGAACACGTTACTGAAAGGTGCTGGGTTCAAACAGCTCAGATGGTGAGAAATCTACAAGTTAGCGCCTCAGCACTCCCCGTCCGGCCCATTGCTGGATGGCTGTGGGGCTAACACCTGCCAGCTCCGTCTCCAGCTCGCAGTGCCGCCCTTAGGGTATGCAGCTGCGTGGGGCACGAGGGGTGTCCTGTGCTGGGTATAGCTGGGGCCACCACCAGCCACAGGCAGCACTGGCTTCAGCTCCCTAGTCCCCATTCCACGCCGCCTCCCGCCACCACCTCCTGGCCACATCAGACCCAACCCCCCGAGGCCCTGGCCTTCCTGCCCCAAACCCGCACCCCACCCCACTGCCGGCCAGCAGCTCCAGCCGGCTGGTGCCCCTCAGCCTGCCTGATCCCCTTCCTGCCGCCTGCCCACCCCCACACAGCTCCTGCCCTCACAGCCCAGAGCACAGCCCTGCTCCAGGGAGGGGAGAGTGCAGGCAGTCAGCTGCCTACGGCCCCAGAAACCTTCAGACCAGCCCTGCCCGGGGGCTCTCTCAGCCAACGAGCAGAGCTAACAGATCCACGCTGCACAAGGCGTCGGGGGAACACGGCCTCTGCCTGGAGTCCTCCTGTCACCACGCCCTCGCCTGCTGTCACACCCCGCACCATGGCCCAGGGCCACCCCAGCCGGCCCAGGGCAGAAAGCGGCTCTGGTCCCCCCGGGGCAAGGGCTTACACGTCACATTTCTGGGGACACAGCACTGCCCAGGCCCCTTCGCCCTGCTCCCAATGCTGCAGCGCCTGCACTGCTCCCGGATGGGGGCGACAGCTGCAGAGCTCCCTCTCTCGCCTCCGCTGCCTTCCCAGAGAACCCCTTCCATCTCTGGGGCAAGGAATCGCTCCTGCTGCCAGGGGGCTGGGAAGGGGCAGGGTAACCCCGCCCCCAGCTCCTGGCACGGAGGGGCTGATGGGAAGAAAACAGCTCCCTCCTTCGGTTGCCTTGGCCCATGGGTCTGCTGGTTTGTCCCGGCTGCCCCTGGAGGGGAGACTGCCGCACCCCCAAACCAGGTCAGTGCTGAGACTCCCCTCTCCCTGCCACCAACTGCCACAGGCACCTTGGAGCCAAACCCCCCCAGCCCCAGCACAGCGCTGCTCTGGCAGGGTCTGAGCAGGGCTTAGAAGACCGATCAGCCCCGGGACCCTTCTCTCTCCTCGCCTCCCCCACAACTCCCTGAGCCGGCTCGCACCACCCCCAGGAGAGACGTGTAAGACACGCGCTTTCCCAAGGAGCCCCACCCAGTGCAGCCGGCTCCAAGTGGGGGTGCTGTGCCCTTCCCAGCCCCGTATGGCACTGGGAACTCAACCCATCGCCCCAGCTTCCCTGGTTTCAGCACAGGTACACAGCAGCGCAGCTCTCAGAGCCAGATCCCAGGGCACAAGGCCTCTCAGCACAAAAGCCGCCAGCACAATCAGCACTAGCCAGCCAGCTCAGCAGAGAGCCAGGTGAGCTCCCACATCTCCAGCCTGGGCAGGGCCAACCTGCCCTGCCAGGATGGGCCAGCTCCAGGGACAGAGCAGGTAGGCGCCTCCTGGTTGCCAGCAGGACACGTCACACGAGTAGGTTATTTAAAAAAGGAAAATTCAAGTGATTTAGGCCCTGGCTCTGGCCACGTAACCCTCTGAGACGGGCCAGGGCCTGCAGCTACCAGCATCTTACCTTACCTCATTGCTCCCTGCACGCGGGGCTCCCGGCTCAGCCACCCACCGCCCGGCGGAATCCAGTGCCCTGCTTGCTATGGTGATGCCTGGCCCTACCCTACGGGCTGCAGGAGCAGCATCCCTGGCCTTTGGAGAAAGTCCAGCCGGGCTCGGAGCCTCCCGAGAGAGGGAGCAACAGCCCTGGAGGCTGGGGATGGGGTGGCACAAGGCTTGGGAGCGCTCACGACAACGCTGAGGAGACCCCAAGAACCCGGGCACAAGCCGTCGGGCTCTTTTTATAGAGCTGTGGCATGGAGGGGCGGCAGGGCGCCACGTTCTCCAGTTCAGCTCCTTGGAACCCTTACATAAGGGCTCTCGGCTTTGGCTCTGTCCCCAGGTTCGCTCCACACCCCTCTTCAGCGCTGGCTTCCTGACCAGCTCCCACTGGCGCGAGCAGGTTGTAGCACCGTTGCTTCCTGCTGCTCCAAGCATTACTCAGCCATGAGGGAATCACGCCATGCTCCAAGGTCACTCAAAAACACCATCTGTCCCTGCACCGTCTGCTGCTCCCTGAGAGAGAGAGAGAGAGACGAGTCCAACCTGCGGAAGGCCACCACCTCTCACCGCCCCCACCCGCCAGTCTAGCAACAGCCAGCACACGACCACAGCGCTGCCTTGGTCTGCAGTAGGGATCCCCTCCCAACGGAGGGGAAGTGGGGAGCCCCAGGCATCTCCAGCAGCCTCATCTGGCCGCTGACATTACGCTGTGCTGAAATCCCCCTTCATCATCCCCCAGCCCCAGGACACAGCTGGTGCTGCTCCCTGTGTGCAGTCTCACCTCCTCTCTCCAGCCCCCCACCTCGGAGCTGCCCCTCCGGTCCCTGCGGCTTCCAGACAAAGGATACACCCGGGGGCCTTCACCCCACAAGGTCCTGGAACATCAAGCCAAGCTAGGGTGACCAGGCACCCAGGGTTTAAAGGGACAGGCCTTCCAGCTGCTGCGCCAGCTTCTTCGAAAATGGGCACGTTACCCCACCTCTCCTGTCTCCCCGACACGAGCCCTGGCAGGTCCTGCGGCTGGCTGGATCCCTGCTTACCAGCCGGCCCCCACCCATCTGGGGTGAGTGTGGGAGGCAGTCCTGAGCCCAATGATGGGGGAGGGCGTGACAGGCAGGTGGTTGTGGAAAGACGCATCCTGTGGGGCTGACCGTCCTCTCTGCTGATCCATCAGCGCAGCCCCCACTGCAGGCCAGCTCTCAGCAGCCGGTCCCGACCACTCCCACCCTCCACAACAGCCACCAGGCTGAGCTATTTATTCCCCTCCCTGTGTGGAATGCATTTTGTTAGGTGTGCGCGGATGTGCCCCACCAGGAGACGTGCTGCTGGCTGGGGGTGCTCTGCTACTCAGCTGAGCAGTATATGAATCTCTCCAGGGTGGGCGTGGAAGCGCTGAGTTTATAGGGAATGTTGTTTAGTCCCCTCTTCACCAGACTCCTGGGCACCTGCACTGTGTTTTAACTCTGCATTACGTCTTTTCTGAGCTGGGCTTGAACAGAGGGCTCTGGCATCCATGCTCCAGTATGCGGACCCCCGTCAAAATGACCACTATCCAACAGCCTGCCCAGAAATGTGGCTGCTCTAGCCCTGGGACTGGGAAGCCGTGTGGGAAAACTGGGCTGCCCACCCTGCACGTTCCAAAGACGCCGCTTGCTTTGCAAAATCCAGGCTTGGCAAGCTCTCCATTGCAAGCCGGGGGGCTCTCTGACCATGTGCTTGCAGGTCAAGGAACAGAAGAGAATGGTTACTGCAGACCTGAGCTGCTGCCCTTTGCAAAGGGCGGGGGAGCAGTTTCTGTTTTCAACAGAGGGGTCTGCAGATTGTTCGGGTGAAGAGGACTAAGGAGATTGTCCCTTGGAATTGGGAGATACTTCCAGCTGATTCCCAGGGCTGCATCACACTTGCACCAGCCTAACTTGAGCTTGGACCCCAGCCCTGCAGGGCCCTGGAGCACCGGGTCTGAGCCCTGGACGAGCACATTTGCAGTGTGGACATGATGAGGTGAGACTCAAGCCCAGGCTTGTGTGGCAGCGCAGACATACCCACAACCTGCACGGTTTCTCTACAAGCTATCAGAGGGGAGCTGTGTTAGTCTGCATCCCCCAAAACAACAAGAAGTCCTGTGGCACCTTCCAGACTAACGGACAAAGCAGGTCATTGCCCACAAAAGCTTATGCTCCAAAATAATAATAGTCTACAAGGTGCCACAGGACTTCCTGTTGTTTCTCCTAGTTCTGGCCACCCCCAGAGGCCACCCAGGCCCACTGTGTGGGGAGAAAACCTCGCTCACAAAGATGCAGGCCCTCTCCCCTGCCAAGGGAGCACCTT
Source organism: Carettochelys insculpta (assembly GCF_033958435.1). Lineage (NCBI taxonomy): Eukaryota > Metazoa > Chordata > Testudines > Carettochelyidae > Carettochelys > Carettochelys insculpta. Next base: position 25,497,036 of record NC_134156.1, on the reverse strand, counting down.
TGGTGGACAAACACCTGTGAAAAAGCATTTCAAGGGAGCGGACCACAGAGGCTGCCTCTGTGACTATGAGCGCCTCAGCCAGACAGGTGCCGAGCAAAGCTCCAGCCAAGAGGAAGGGCAGGCGTCTCGGCCAACCCCACCCTTTACCTCTTGCCACAAGCTTCATGTGCTGCCAAAGAGAAAACACATTCACATCAGCCGCAGTTCTGGCCCTCCAGCTCAGCCAGCACTGCCAAGCTGGGGAGGGGAAATGCCCCCAAAACAGCCAAGTGAAATACTGCTCTGCAGTCTGTGCTCCCACACAACCTGCCCAAGGGGGCCCCTAAGCTGGGGAGCAGGAGATACGCTGGCCTCGTCCTGTCCCTGCCCAGCTCCAGAACACCCCACTCCTCTGCCCAAACCGCTGGCAAAGGCCCTTGGAGCCTCGAACCTGGATGGGGGAAGGAAGAGGTGGAATTCCCTTAGTCATCATCTATTATTTATAACTCAACTCACATCCCAGGCAAGACGCTGCCCCCAGCCCTGGCCCACTCCTACCATGGCAGGGGGAGAAGCCCCCAGCCCTGCTGCAGCCGGGGAGAGTCGCCAGAATGGGGAAATGCAGCTCTCCCCACAGCCCAGGTGCTGCTGCAGGGTGACAGCATTGTGGGGAGTCCTCTCTACCCGCCAGAGCCCCGAGACAGCCTGCACCCCAAAACCCTCATCCTTGGCTCCACCAGAGCCTGCACTCCAGGCTAGAGCCCTCACGCTCCTGCACCCCAGCCCAGAGCCTCATGAATGCCTCATCCCAGGCCGCACCCCAACCCTCTGCCCCAGCCTTGAGCCCCCTTCCACTCCTCCCTCATGAGTTTCGTCGTGTGCACCAACATGGAGATGGCGTGTCACACAGTTGCTGCTGCGCGTGCCTGGGAGCAATGAGAGGGAACACTGCCCTGACCACTCGCAGACACCCCCGGAGCAGCCTGCCTGGCCAGATGGGCTCCGCATCCAGACAAGCCAGAGAAGTGGGGCGTCTATGGGCGTCCTGAAACGGGCCGTTTTCACCACGCTTGGGTTGCCTGTGCAGATTCCGAGGGCGCCGCAGGGAGAAGCCCAGCTCTCACAAGGCCACGCATGTGGTACCCGTGTGCCTTGTCTGCACTCCCCAGGGCCACGAGCTGCCACATCCCCTGGGCCAGGACATGACCCACTCAGGCTGGACTGCTTCTTCTAAATTCCAAATTTGCTATCAGGCAGCTTGTGACCCAAGAGAGGGGAGACAGACTGACTCCAGAGAGAACTTGTCTTTGGTTTCTTTGCGGTCATACTGAGGGAGTTTCTTCAAAAGCACCTAATGGGTTTAGGAGCCACCCCTCACCCCCCCCACCCGGACGATTACCTCCAAGGAGACATGGAGATTCAGCAGTGTCCAACATTTCCCGAAAAGCCCTGTCCCATAGCCCGGCTGTGAAAAACTGCTTCCTGGAGAGAGCCAGCAGCACCAGCTACGCCTCGTGAGCAGCAGGAACAACCCATTCTTGGCGCTTGTCAGCCATCAGCAGATCCCTGCACCTTTCTCCCCACTCAACACAGAGGGAAAGGGATTTGCCCAAGGAGACCTGGTGAATTAGTCTCAGAGGTGGGAAGAGAACCCAGGAGTCCTGGGTCAGCCAGAGGGACAGAACGCTTTGGCAATGCCAAGGCAATGGGATGCTGGCGGCATGCTGCATGGTTCTGTGGTTCCCAGCTTATTCCTGCACTCCCCCTGGGACCCTGCACCGCCGCCCAGCCTGTGGCCTCCCCTTTGTGGTCCCAGCAGGCACTCCTGTGTTACGAGATTGTTTCCCTCTGGTAGCAGCCAGCAGGGCTCCCAGCTCTAGCGCTTCACATCACATCTGGAAACTCTTCTCACCCTTAATTGTTCTTAATGCTTTAACACACCGAGTGACTAACAGACACTAATTGGGCAGCCTGAGCAGGGAAAGCAGGCAGGGAGCATGGCTGGCAGTGCCCTGGGAGCCCAGCCGCTCCTCTCCCCAGCTCCCTCTCTCTCTCATCACTTTACAAACATCACAAATCACCAGGAAAAAACAGGAGCTAGTCCAGTTTTCTAAAGCCTGAGCCCAGCAGACAGCCTGAGAAGGCAGCAAGCGTTCTCTGGCCACACCCTCCCACAAGCTGCCCGAAGGGGACAGCACACCACCAGGCAGCAGAGGGGCAACATACCGGCCCTCTCACCCCCCTGCCTGCCTCCCACCACTTAACCACGCATCACACCATCCCACGGCAGGCACAGGCGGCCCCACGGAAGGCAGTCCCCAGCTATCTGGTGTGCCTGGACCTGTCCTCCAGGCTGCGCAGGTCAGGGTCGGAGCCTGATGGAACTCCCCTCGACCTCCGTCCCACGAGCTGCTCTTCTCCATCACTCCCTCGGCTCAGGACCCGTCCCCAGCACAGGGCTTTGAGACACACGCTCTTCACCACCACTGCTGAGGCAGGCAATGCCCTGGTCCTGCTCCCCCGACTTTTTCACGCGTTTCCCCACCACCACCCCCATGACAGTCTCTGGTTTAACCTTCAGACTCCACACAGAGCCTGGCAGACAAGTCACTCTGAGGATCCCCAGGGAGCAGCACGTCCCTGCTGGAGAAGAAATATGTTGCAACAAAGGGCTCTGGGTGTCATGACCAGGCTAGGAGGTAGGAAGAGATGTGTGGACATTTGGCAAAGGGCTGTAGTGGTCGAGTGGGTTATGAGCAGAGGGACACGAGTTAGAACTGCTGGGGGCAGTGCCAGCTCTGCCACAGACTGGCTGGGTGACCTTGGGTGAATCACTTAGTGTTGCTGAGCCTCAGATTTCCCATCAGGAAAGCAGGGGCGAAGCTAGGCCACCTTTGCAAAGCCTCTTGAGATTCACAGGGGTTTGCTGTGTGTCAAGTATAATCACCATCGTCATGCCCCAGGGGCACAATACCAGCTAGCAAAGCGGGAACTGTCTGCTCCAGAGCAGCCTAAGATGACTGTCAGTCTGGACTGGAAATGCTATTGATCTGAAGAAGAGGGTCTGGCCCAGGAATGCTCATCACCTAATAGATCGTTTTGTTAGTCTTTCAAGCGCTACGTGACTGCCGGTTTGTTTTGCTGGAACACAGACTGACACGGCCACGGAGAAGAGAAGAGAAGAGAAGAGAAGGATATTGGTGTTCGACAGGAATTTCTATGGAAAGATGTTGACAAGAGGATGGATGCAGAAGGTCACCAACAAGGAATGACATGGGAAGATGCAGCTGAGAGAGAACCTACTGCAGAAGGTTATACAACACCAGTTACTCCTGTTTGGGCATATTTGCAGAATGAACAACAAACGAAAAATCAAGCCCCTGGTATTCAGTGTAATGGACGGTTCGGATAGGAGAGGCAGACCCCACGGAGAATGGGTAGATGATACAGTAGGTTGGTGTGGCGCTGTTACACACAAGCTAAGCCACTCCCCACTGGACAGGGAAAGATGGAAGGAAATAGTGAGTGAGGCACCACACACCAAGGGGCACTGAGCCCATGGTGGTGGTTGATGATGGCGGCTACCTCTCTGTTACTATTTAGCAGGCAATGGATGGACATGGGGCAGGAAGGGACCTCCTGGCTGGTAACCCTGCCCATCCTCTCAGGCTGACTGTCACCAAGCTCCTTCTTCAAACCAGCTGGGCTGCCGGCCAGGAAGTCCCCTAGTGGGAGGCTGCTCAGGAACCTCCCTCCTCAAACCATTAGAAATTATCTTCCACTTTACAGCTGCTAGCTGCTGCCTGTGTCACTCAGGGCGTGACACTCGCCTGGCCCCTCTCCGCCCGGTGAGGAACTGCACCCAGGTAAGCGCTCCACCACACACACCGGTGGGCTTTTATCCTGACAGGGGAGTGGTCCCTGGCTGCTCTGGGCGAGCAGCGGCATGGCTTTGGACTCTTCCACCCACTCAGCCCCCTCGGCCGCCCTGGGAACACGGGCACTGGAGCTGCAGGAGAGAGACACAAATCTCGTTACACAGTGGCTAAGCCTCCCTGGCCATGTTTTCTATAAATCTCCTGGAATTTATGATATGATAACGAGCCTGGAAAAGCTAAATTAAATCCACTGCCAAGAAACTGACTTTCAAGCATGACCTAATTTACTTGCTTGAAGGAGGACGGGGGAGCGCTGGGGAAGTACCTCTGGCAGCCATTCACGGGGCAGCTCACATGCTCCCCCCCTCCCCCGCCATGGGGGGGCAGGACCCATTGAGCCTTTCCCATGCAAGCGGCTCTCGCACTCCCACTCACTGGAACAAAAGCTCCTCGAAGGCTCCCTGCGGAGAGGCTGCTTCCATCCCTCCTTTCGGAAGCAGTGCCGCCGGGCTGCAGGCTGGCAGTGTATTTGCAGGGCTAAGTTAGCTGGTGTCCTCACGCTGATCCAGGCCAGCCCCCACCACCCCTGCCGCAGTGACCAACCCTCGTGCAAAGCCGCCGGCAGCCTCCCTTGCAAGATGTGCTCTGCAACCCAGCGACCTCTCGCGAGGCCTCCCTAAGTACAAGCCCCGTCCCTTCCCCCAGCCCCCCACCCGAGGAAGCTGAAGGACAAAGCAGAGAAAGGTGGGTGGGAAAATGCTGGGGACGTGGAGAGTGATGGGGTGGAATCATAGAACACCACAACTGGAAGGGACCTTGAGAGGTCAGCAAGTCCAGTCCCCTGCCCTTGTGGCAGGGCAAGGCGCTGTCTTGGGCAAGGGTGTGGAACCTCTTCTGGGCCGGGGCCACAGACCCCCAGGAAAATCAGTCAGGGACCGCACAAAAGTGGGAAGCTAAAAAGTGGGTCCCTGACTGAGACCCTTCGTGGTCCAGCCCCACAGTTAGAGGTTAAGGAAAATATTTCTCCCGCCTCCTTGTTACAAACTGTTAGGTCCTTAACAGCTGCCAGCAGACCCCTCTCAGCCCTCCCTCTTCCAACCCAAACCACACCACCGCCCACTGCTTCCAGTCCCCCGCAGAGCTCGCGTTTTCAAAACCTGTAATGCTGTGGGCCAGAGATTTCCACACTGGGGACCATGGCGACTTGATTGACCCTACATGGCCGGCTCTCCCTCCTTGCTTCTGGGGGCTAGTTCTTCACCACAAGAACAGAGGTGTTTGGACTCTGGAAAAAACCGAAGCCCAGGCACAGGATGTTCCTACTTTAATGTGGTTGAGCTCAACCCAATATTCCTCCCCAGGGCTGTTTACTGTCACTAGCTACACAGAAGGAGCAACCCCTAGCACCTCGCTGCACACCAAAGACACCCCGACTGCTGCAGGGCGGGCCCCGCCCAAGCCACACCAAACTGTAAGCAGTGGGGTTACAGTGTGACTGTCAGCTGGAGGCGAAGGGGGGTCGGCCAGCCAACGGAAGGGGAGGTGCCCATGAGACACTCAAAGGCTGCCCCCTGCCCCGTCCACAGCCCAATCACTAACCTATTTGGAAGAAAAGCGGCTGATTTCAATAGGCCGTAAGTGGTAAAAAAAAACAGCACGAGCTGAACCAACCTCAGATTTACACGGGGGCAACAGCGACTGGTGCCAAATCAACAGGTGGGGCAAACACAAAGGCACGCCATTGCTGTGGCGCCAGTGTACGCCAGGCTAAGATCTGCTACCTCGGTGAGAAGTCTGAGCACACCCTGCTCCAGGCTTCCACCGCAGCACGGGGAGCTCAGCCTCCTCCGCTCTTTGCCCCAACGGAAACGCACCTCCTGTCGGGGCACCATTCAGAATGGCTGGCAGCCTCTGTTCAGGAGATCCCCCAGCCGTGCAAGAGCTGCCCATGCCACAGGCAAGGCCTGAGGTGCCCCAGCAGAGCTAGACGGGGGCTGCTGTTGCACCCCATATGCTTTATGAAAATATGCTAATAAATGTAACTGGCAAATGCGTTATGCAAAATACACCTTGTAAAATATCATTTAAAAAGAAGTTCTAATCTACTGAACAGGTATATTCCTTTTGGGCATGTCTCATTCCTGCTTTTCAAGGGAGAACTGTGCATTATAAACCACGTTTAGGAATGTAGACGTACTATGTGAGGGCCATCAGTAGTACAGGTTGAACCCCTCTAGTCAGGAACACTCTCATCCAGCAACAGCTGTAAGACGGCATGATTTTAGTTAGCCGGACTGCTAGGGCTGCCTCCGGACTCTGACACTCTGAGTGCAGACCTGCCAAACCTTAAAAACACCTTGCCTGTAAAAGGCTTTGCTGAAAAAGCTCCGTAAGGTCTCAGATTCCCTGACCCTGGGGGGTCACTGCCACCATCCAAGTAAAATAAAAACCCTTCAACCCAGGAAGACACGCTTGGAGATATCTCCCTGTGGGATAAGCCCCCAGCTGGCCTTCAGTCTATGCCATGAATAGACACAGACCCTTCTCAGGACCCAGGAATCAGATCATACACTAAAATCAAATAAAATGAATGTATTTACAAACCAAGAGAAAATAACTCCATCATACTGACTGCAGCACAGACAATTATTTCCTTGCTTAGAAGTTGCAGAATACAGGGGAAAGAATCAAGTCATTAACCAGAGCCACTGAAAAAAAATAGTCCACACCAAATTCAAAATAACCATAACCTGATCACACATTTCCTTTCCACTTACTCATCTATGGCTGATTGTGAGACACCCGGGATATTTACTGGGTTCACTCCAGCAGCTTAGGAGTATCATCCTCTCTGTTCTCCTCTGCAGCCACACAAACAAAAGACCCCTCAGACAGCAACTGGTGGTGTACATGCACACGTTTCAGTGCACTTACATTTATTCTGCCCACGGTTGGAAAAAAATAGGGGAAACATTGCTTGCAACCACTTAAATCTGATGTTTTATGCTTTAAAATCACTTTGAATTATTCACACTGGGTTTATTAATGTTTCCTGGGGAGACAATAGCTGTGCCTATCTGGGTTGAACCATTTATGAGCTTGGTCTGCACAAACTTTATACGGAATAGGACCGATTTATTTGGGGTTCTGGTCTGTTTCACCTCCCTGTGACTAAGCCTTGGCAGAGCTGAGCGGATCTCAGTGTTTGTGTGGCTCTGCTGAGGGTTGGTGACCCCAACTCTGTGCCTTTGCTGAGGGAGACCAGAAAGTCTGGCTCGGCAGCACAGGGTGGCGAGGCGCCACAGAGAGCAGATAGGCAGGCTCAGTGGTGTGATCAGCATCGCCAGGTGACAGTCCCAAGGGGCTCTCTGTGAGCAAACCCACCAGAACAGCTATCCTTGGACTACAGTAGCTAGTGGGGCCCCACGAGAGGCTTGAAACATACTGGCCGAGTACGGGGAGGAAGGGTTTCGGCCTGGAAGAGCTGAGAGCAGTGGTTCCGGACTGAGGCACACGGGCAGAGTGGAGCTTGCACAACACCTTCTGACCACACGACGCCAGCTCGTAGCCAGCGTCATTAGAGCCTCGCGGGCAGGAGCAACAGCCTCCACCCAAAGACAAAAAAGCTTCAAGGTGACATACAGAGCCCAGCTTCCTTTGCTCCCTTCAAACTGATTAATGCGGCCAGGGAAATTGGCCTGCGCAGCCTCTCCAGAGGCACGAGGCCTCTCTTTAATCTCTCTCTCAGGACGACCTCTGGCCCCAGTGGAGCGAGGACGATTCTCAAAACCTCCTTCTTCCTGTTCCCATTTCAGTGCACGCGTTCAGGATTGACAAAAGAACAGAGAAATTAACGTGCCCAAAGGAAGCCACAGCGATGCACAATCACTCAGCCTCTCGTGCCTCAGCCGCACGGCAGCAGCGAGCTGGGGAGGGCCAGCCTGTTCTCGCCTCCCACAGCTCGAGCCCCTAACATTGCTGTCCGACGCCTCCAGAGCCGCGTCAGGACGAGGCCAGCCAGCCTGGCGGGGGCCCTTCCGAGCACATGTCAGGATGAGATTTGATTTTCCTCCAAACTCGGCCTGGCGGGGACCAGCTGTGTGGCGGTAAAAATCGATGGGGCCATGTCTCGGCTGGGATTTTACAGTGAGATCACGATCTCCAAGTGACCCCCTTGGGGGAGGGGAGGGCACCGAGGACACAGCCACATCAGCGTGTGAGCCAGGTCTCCAGCAGCGAGGAAAAGCCGGCTGCTGAACCCGGAGGCCTGGCCTGACGGGACAAGCGCCCTGAGGTACCACCGCTGGTTTTGCAGGTAGCAGCAAGCGAGAAATTCAAAGGGGTCAGGGAAGCTCACTCGACACTGGACCAGGGCCTGGCCTGAGCACCCCGGGGTGGGCGTGAGAGATGCCTTTGCAGCTGGGTAGGGGGCTGGGGGTACAGCCCGTTCCGCAGCACTGACGATACTGGACAATTGGTGGCACAACGCTGAGGTCACCTGACTTCCACAGACTGCCCCAGCTGCTGTCCCGCTCCCTCCCCGCCAGCAGGCCGGAAGCCCAGTGCTGCCTGGTCACACCAGGAGACTGTTGCCCTTCGCTGCTGTGCTTACGGCTGCAACGAGGGCTGGCGCCGGCACCGGCAAGAAGGTAGCACTCGTGCAATCTCCAGGGCGAATCTGACTCAGTCTAGTGAAAGTGGTGCTGCTGAGGCTCTGCGCCCAGGAGAGGGGGCGGCCATGCTCAGATCCCGCAGGGAGAAGGGTGAGAGGCACACACAGCAGTTGCGCCGAAGGAAACAGACGGCGTTTGGCTGTGGAGCTCACAGCCGGGCTATGGGGCTAGTTCCGCACTCTGTGCGTCATTGCACAGGCACGTCCAGGCGTGATGGTGCGAAGGGGTGCGCACGGAGGGGTGCGTGCCTGCGCCTGGGCAACTCGGCCTCTCTCAGCAAAACTTACCAGTGAAAATGCAGGTACTCACAACACAGCCGCTCTCCCATCTGAGAGCCCTCTGCAGCTCGGACCCTGTGCTGTAAGACGCACAACTGTGGTGGCAGCAGCCACCAGGGTAAGTGCCACCCCAGCGTCCCCTCCTGCCCCCAGGACCCAAACACTGGCTCACGGGCCAGAGCCTTCCTGCAGCCTATCCTCCGAAAGCTCCCACCGTACAGCTCCCTCCACAAGGACTTGGAGCCTTACAGGGGCACCTGCACCAGTGTGGACGCAAACCCCACTTTACAGCCAATGTTTGTGTGAGACATCCAAGGGGAGACAGCGCCCACAGCCTTCCCTCACGTCCCACCCGTCAGCTCCCCTCCCCTTCCCTTCCCTTCCGCCCCACACAAGCTCTCACCTCCAAGAATGGACACCTCTCCCAGGCGCGCGGTGGGTGTGGGCCTGGGGCAGTTAATTCACAAGCTCGGCTGATCCTCAGAGCTGGAGGCAAGAGCCATCAGGGTCTCAGTGGCAATGCTGGAACCTGAAAAAAGGAGAAGGAAATTCCGGACTCTGCTCCCACCCCCAGGGCTTCTCCGTAACAGAGGAGCGGGGAGGGTGCAGATGCAGTTTCCATGTGGCAATGCAGCCTTAATTAAGGCTCTGATGATGATTAGAAGGAGCACACCTTGGGGCAGCCAGCTGGGCCGAATCTCACTGGCTCATCTACCTCCGGTCACTTCCAGCCCCTGAGCTTGTGGGCCCAGCACCCGGGTGCCCAGGCAAAGCCCAATGGCACCTTTGAGCCTGAACCTCAGAAGCGCCAAGTGTAACCCACAGGTGCCTCCAGCCGCAGCTCCTGGCCACTCCCCGCTGTGGCAGCACAGCCTTCAGAATCCAGGAACCCGCACTCCCACCAGCCATGGGAACAGGCGGGCACCTGGCATGGCCCCACGTGGGAAAGGACAGAAACACAAAAGACAACCCCACTGCCTGCGCAGCCCTGGCCATGGCCTCCTGCCCTGCTCTGCCTGGGCCCAAAGCGGCTCCACAGTGGGGGTGTCCCAGAGGTGTCTGGGGAATCGCGGTGGTGCTCGGACCATCCAGAAAGGGTGTAACGTTTGTACATCCCACCTGCCCCCCTTTGTAACTCCCGCCCGCGGAGCTGCTGCTGCGTCCCACGCCAAGGGCGAGGTGCGTTTGGTGTTTCACAAGCCGACGGAACGGAAAGTAACTTAACAGCTCGTCCCCCTTGCAATGGGACTTCCCTTTACTTCCCACTAGGCTGGCTGGCACTCAGAGCACTGACCGGAACACTCCCTCCCCACGACCTCGGCCACGCCGCTCCCCTCCCACCCGCAGGCTCCGGAGACCGCACAGCTCAGCGCTCCCACTGAAAGCCGAGATGGATCCCGGGCAGAGGCCAGGAGGTAAGTTGCAGAAAAGCCGCAGGAGTTGCTTTCAAGGGCCTCCAAGGTTGGCTGGTTAAAAGGCGCGGCGAAGCAGGAAATGCCTCAGGCAGGACGGCTCACCAGCGGCCCTCCAGCACTCTAAGCAGCCACGCACACCAGAGAAGCAGAACGGGAACCCAGAGCTCCTGGGACAGGCTCAGCCAGCTATGACGACCCACGGTGCCAAGCACTCGGGCCCCAGAGCCTGTGAAACACACAGCTCCCCGCATGCCCAGGGACCCCAGTAAACCAACCTGGGCAGCATGCATATGGCGCTGTCACTTTCCACCTGCTCTCACACAGACTGAGAGGGCTGGAGCTCAGCTAGCAGAGCCAGACACCGCTGACACCTGGCTTCCCTGGGAGGCGGCACAGGGGATGCTAAGCTCAGCCTCTGGCACCAAACACAGAGCAGGGCAGGGCGCACCAGCCATCACCCGCCGAGAGCGACTCCCATCAGTGCTTGTGCTGCAGGACCACGCTTGTCCCCGTGCAAACGGTGAACAAGCTCCCCACTCTCCAGTCCCCAGCCACAGCACCCTCCACAGTCTGCTCCCCTCCACCACGCAAGGGACCCACTAGAGACCCTGCTCAGGGGAGGAGCAGAGAGGGAGCCGTGCTAGTCTGTACCTTCGAGAACAACAAGGAGTCCTGTGGCACCTTATAGACTAACAGATATTTTAGACCTGCTTCTTTGCTCACGAAAGCTTCTGCTCCAAACTATCTGTTAGTCTATAAGGTGCCACACGACTTCTTGTTGTTCTGCTTAGGGGAGGTTCACCCCAGCAACCAGCTCTCCACCCCATCCCTGCCTTGCACACTTCACACCACCCTTGGCTGGGAAGAGGAGCCCCCGAAACCTGCAGAGCATCACCCCGAGAACATGGCCAAGCCAGCGGGGCCCTCTGCGGGAGGAGCTCGTGGTGCAGCTCGGCTCACTGGAGATCCAGGAGGCCACAGGAACAGTGGCAGTCTGCTTCTCGGCACAGCGCATTCGCAGTAAATGGCTCCCTAGTCAGGCTCGCTGCCGAGGGTCTCCGACTGTTCATTTTCCACGGTTATGACAACAAACACTAAAACTGGATCAAACCTGAGAGGTGTCTTCCTGCAAGCTGCTAAATGCACAACAGTAAGGAGCTTGGTTAAGCAATTCACCCACAGACTGCACTCTCTGCTCCGGAGAGGTATTAACCAGTTAAACTGGCATGACGCGGCAGCGCCGCTCATTTCTCTCACCAGCCACACAGAAGTTCTGGGGTTCCAGGTCTCTGTTCTCCGGCTACTGTAACGAAGCCAGGAAACGTGCTGGCAAAGGAGAACAGTGCCCTCCTGCAGCTCCAGGCCAGGCACCTGCCAACTCGACCCACAGTAAGAAAAAGAGAACCTGGAAAGCACCCAGCAACCTATAAAACATCACTCCCTTCCCTCTCTTCCTCTTCTTCCTTCTTTCACCCCTGGCCCAAGCTCCCAGCCAGAGAGAATCCAGCAGGGTCTATGCGGTAAGCAATGCGGAGACAGGCTTAGAAGAAACTCATCTTCCAGGGACAAACTCACAAACTCGCCCAGAGCCCAGGCTTCACCCCGAGAGGTCTGCCCGCCTCACTGTTCTCCTTAGAAACTACTGAGCCGTTTCACCTGCCACGGGCCAGGGGAGCTCTGAAGTCTTCACCCAGCAGCGCCACACGAATACAACTTTCCAAGCTATTGCTAGTGATTTGCATGGGAGAAAGTGCCAGCATGTGGGGTCTGAGGGACCTCAGGCCACAGACAATGCTGCATCCAGCTCTTTTTGACCCCGGAGCTGGGCAGGCTCTGTTGGGTTCATACAGCGTCCAGGCTCTCGCACAACCACTAGGACTTGGGGTGCGGGGGCCTTGTTTCTTTGCGGGAATTTTTGAGATCCACTCTTAGCACAAATGGGCCTGACAAATAAAGTTATGGCCCTTGCATCCCTGGGACATTTTGCCTGAGTCCTACATAAACAACGAGGAACATTTTCACTCACGTTATACAGCCCTGAAGGGAATAAGCTGTCCCCACCCCAGAACCGTAACAGCAAACCTCTCTGCGCAGAGTGACAGACGTGGGCTGAAGGGTCAATCTGCTGCTTAGCATCAGTCTCCTTTCACGGCCTTGACCTCTGCAGGAAGCAGCCCATGCCAGCTGTTCCAGAGTCTCCAGGCCACTGGATTACAAAGCCTTTGCTCAGAGACCAACACCTCCTCTACCTACACCAGCGGGAGCAGCCTCAGTGACTGGCACAATTTTAAAGTTGTTTCCCAACATGATCCAACCTGTCGCAGGGCTGGAGCCTGAAGCTTTGGGTCTGGAGCGGTGCAGCTGCTGTAGGATTCAGGCCTCTCTCTTTGCTCAGGAGTGAGGCTGGAGGATTCCTGTATTGATCACCACGAGCACTGAAAGGGGTAGGCAGCTCAGCGGTCTCAGAAGCTGGCTGCCTGCCTGCATCCTGTGGGGTACTCCCCCTCCTGAGCCAGGCAGCCCGGTGCAGCTCCAAAGGGCTGAGAAAGCACCCTGCTCACGCTGCCCAGGCAGCTGAATTCCCTCAAGGGGATGCTCAGCTTGGAGCCAGCCAATCCCACTGCAGGGGGCATTTCCCAGTACGCTCTAAGCGGCTGCGTCCGGGCACAGAGCTCTCCCTGTAGGAGAGGGAAGACCTGGCAGAACTGGGACCATCTTGCTCCAAGTAAGGTTCTCCTCTTAATCCTCCTTGAGGGGAAGCAGCTGACAGGACAGAAGGACATTGGCAGCCAATGAAGGCGTGTGGGTCGGGAGCAGACAAAACGGCAGGAGGGCGCAGGGATCCTCGTAACTCCCACCGCAAGCTGCCCTGGCGTGTGATCTGCTCCATCTGCCACATCCAGCGGCACCAGAGCTGGCCTCAGCCACCAGGAGCAGGGCCCCCTCCGCGCGAGGGAGACGCGTACGGACGATATTTTCTCCTGTGCTCCCGCTGGCGATTTGCCTCGAGGAAGTACCTGTGTGGAGAAACGCCAGCTCCCTCTGCCCGAGAAGGGCGTGCCCCTCCTAAAGAGCACCAGCGGTGTTTGTCAAGATGACGTTCGGAAGCAGCAGCACCACCCCGGGCCTGCAGAGACAGCCAAAGCCACCCCCAGCAGTGGGGGGCTGCGGGTCAACCCTGAGGCCCACCAGAAGGACTGGCGAGGTCATGGGTCAGGACGGAGCAGCAGCCTCAGAGCCACTGGGGGGAGCCCAGGACTGGCCCCTCAGGGGAGCAGCTCTGACAGCTGTGCAGGACAGATGTGGACACCTGCCCACACTACACCTGGTTCATGCCAGGCCCATTCATTCCTCCTGCTCCGTAAAAGGAATGGGTGTGTGCGCGCAGAACCGGGGGTACAGCGACCCTACAACTCTGGGCTGCAGGGAGCTCCCCCTTGGAACACAGCACTGTCTGAGCCTGAGTGCAACTGACACAAAGGGTCCTGGTGCTGCCACAGATCCCAGACCCACTGTGCCATGCTAGGCCACACATCGCACAGCACCCCGTGCCCCCTGTGAATACCTCTCTCGCTGCCTTGCTCACCAGCCTGTGCATGGGGACGGGCAGAGGGGGCCCCAGAGGGACCAGCACCGTCCTCTGCTGAGGACTGAAGACATAAAACCGAGTGGGTCGGAGAAGGAGGTCAGAGGCAAAGGAACAAGGGCAGCTGAGCCAAGCCAGACACCAGCCTCCCTCTGCCCCCGCCTCCCCAGTTTTGGGCAGGCGCATTTCCTGACCCTGAGCACCCAGGCAATGCGCTAGCTCCCTGGCAGACAAGCACAGACGCTAGATTTCACCACTCGCTAAGCTGGGAGACCCTGTCCTCAAACAGCCGGCTCAGAGCAGCAGCCGCGCCGGGCAGCTCCATAGAGGGCTGTGCTGGGAGCGCACACCCGGCATTGCGCTGGCTAGACAGCGTGAAAAGGCAGAAATTGCTCGGGGAGCTGCAGAACCTTCACCGTGCTCAGGCAGACACTGGGGCTTCCTGCACTAAGCACCCCTCTCCACCACCCAGTGGGCACGGGAGGCCTCCTGGCTCTCACTCCCCAGCAGAGCAGCACTCCTGCAAGGTCAGGGAGAGACGATGGGCACTGGCCCAGTCCACACTGCCGCGAGCCTGTCCAATGCAGCAGGAGAGTCCAGGCTCCAGCAGCTTGTCCCCAGGGTGAGCAGACAGCACCGGGAAGGTTAGCATTCAGAATGGCACTGCTCACCCATTTGCATCCACCAGCTGTCACCTGCCCACAGGTTCCTGGGCTCATCGTTCCAGACTCGGGGGCGGCCAGCGTGCGGCCTGGTGAGGGATGACTCCTGACGAAGAGCCACCCTGGAAACGCCTGCTCCTCCTCTTCCTAACGGAGCTTAAGCTCTTTCCCCACCATCTGCCATTCACAAGGCCTATGTCACAGGAGGAAGTGGCAGCCTCTCTTTGACCAGCCCTCTGGAGACCCAGCAGTTCAGGCGCTGGGAGTGAGGAGAAGTTATAATTTTGACTTGGGATGGACTCTTGACCCCGCCACCCCCAGGGACTGACTGTCAGCTCTGGCAAGCATGCGTCTGCCTGTTGATCTCATTCATGCTCTGTCTCTTCTTCCAGCATGGGAGGCTCAGGCTAGGTTTTACAGCCAGGACTGCCTCCGCCAGGGAATTCTTACTGAATTATCTTCAAACTCGGCCATCAGGGAGTGTTTATACTGCTGTCCTTCCCAGAGGAAGGCAAGGCTGTTGTGTGGAAACCAAACGAATTCTTTGCATAGGTCTTCCCTGCAGAGGGCCTGTGGGGAAACCCTCCCCAGTGACTCTGTTTAGGTAACTAGTCTGAGAAATGGTCCCACATGGACAAGTCCAGGAGAGAGGATTTTCGAACAAGCTAACCTTGACTCCAGAATCAGGTGGTGCTTCCACCCACCCCCACCCCCCGCCCCACACACCCCGCAGGAGTTCTGAAGAAATTCAAATATGAAATTGTACTAAATTGTGATCTGTAATTGATCGCTTAAATCAATCTCTGTACCAGATGACTGGACAATAAATATAACGCCACATTTTAAAGAAAGCTTGAGAGACGATCCTGGCAATCGCAGGCTGATTTGCCTAACTGCATAGGAGGCAAACTGACAAACAACAAAATCACTGGACACGTAGAAGAATATGATTTGCTGGAGATGAGTTAATGGGGCTCTTGTAAAGGGAAATCATTCCTCACTAATCAAACAGAGCTTTAGGAGTATCTCAGGAAGAATGTAGACAAAGGTAATCCAAGAGGCACAGTCCCACGGTTCTCATCCTGTTGTGTCCATGGTCCCCTGGGAGTGCACAAATGATATCTAAGATTTCCAGAGTCAGCTGCACCTGCAGTGAAAACATTTCCAGGGTCTGCTACTGCTATAGCATAGCTGGACTTTCAGAAAGCCTTTAACATGGCCCTGCAAAGACTTTTATGCAAATCAGGAAGTCGTGGGACAAGAGCAAAGACCTATTATGGCTCAATAGCTTGTTAAAGAAAACTAAAACAAAGGGTTGGAATACAGTAAACCCTGGAGTTACGCAGGGGTTGCATTCTTGCAAACCTCCCCACCCCCACGTACCTCAAATTTTTGCACAAGTCAAGGGGAGACAGGAGCCAGGGGGCAGCCTAGTTCCCAGTCTCCCTGCCACTTGCAGGACCCAGGAAACTGAGCAGGGCAGCAGCCTTAGTCAGTTTCTGGGCTCCAGCCAGTGGAGGGGAGTCAGGAACCAGGGACAGTCTGGCTCCAGGCTCCCCTCTGCTCCTTGGAGTCAGGAAACTGACCACGGCTGCTGCCCTGCTCAGCTTCCCAGCTCCGCCAGCGAAGGGGAGCCGATAGCCAGGCTGCCGCCTGGTTCCCAGCTCCCCACCACTCTGTGGGAAACCGCTCTTGTGAGGGGCGCAGCCAAGAGTCAGGCTGCCACTCCTGACAGCAGAGTGGAAACCGCTCATGTCAGGGGCACTCAGAGTTAGGTTTCCTGCTCCTGTCAGGGGCAGCAGTCGTGTTAACCTCAGACATGCATCTTGGTTGCGTGTATCTCTAGGGTTTACTGTAGCAGCCAGTTTTCACACCAAAGAGAGGTGAACAGCAGGGCCCACCAGAGATCCCTACTAGGCCCAATGCTGTTCAATGTATTCATAAACTATTTGAGAATGTGAGTGAACAGTGAGCTGGCAAAGTTTGCAAATAATACAAAATTACTGAAACTAGCTCAGTCCAGAGCTGACTGCAAAGAGCTACAAAGGGATCTCACAGAACTGGGTGACTGGGCAACAAACTGGCGATGAAATTCAAATCTTAAGTGCACAGTAATGCATGCTGAAATAAATAATCCCACCTATACGTACAGAAGGGGTCCAAATTTAGACATTACAATTCAAAAAAAAGATCTTGGAGTCACTGCAGACTCTTCCCTGGAAAACCACCTCATAACATGCAGCAGGAATTAAAAAAAACCTATCACAAATGTTAGAAGCCCGTAGAAAAGGGATAGATAATAAAACAAAAAATATCATGCTGCCATTAAGTAAACCCATAGTACGCTGAGACGTGGGTGATAACGGAAGATTCGAAAAGAAAAACATTGGAGGAACTACAACTATTAGGGCACATGTGCAGAATGAACGACGAATGAAAAATCAAGGCCCTGGTATTCGGCATAATGGACGGCTCGAATAGGAGAGGCAGACCCCACAGAGAACGGACAGATGATTTAGTAGATTGGTGTGGAGCTAGTCAACAGAAACTGAGCCACTCTGCACTGAGCAGGGAACGAGGGAAGGAAGTAGCGAGAGAGGCATCAGACACCAACGGGCGCTGAGCCCACGGTTACTGATGACGATGATGATGATGATGGTACGCTCACACCTTGAACACTGAGTGCCATTCTGGTCGCCCCAACTCAGCAGATGTGTTAGAACTGGATAAGGTGCAGAGAAGGGCCTCAAAACTGATGAAGGGTCTGAAGCAACTTCCGTGAGAGGAGACATCAAACAGACCAGCCCTGTACGGCTCAGAAAGGAGGAGACTAAGAGGCACACAAGAGAAGTCTGTACAACCACGACTGGTGCGGAGAAAGCGAAGACCAAAGTGTTATTCACCTCTTCACAGAACACAAACTGCAGGTCACTTGCTGAGGCTGAAAACCAGGCAGTGTTTCTTCACACACCACACAGCCATCTGTGGGACCCACTGCCATGGGATGTAGGCAAGTCCAGCCGGGTTCAAAAGGAACTAGACCCGTTCCCGGGGGAGCGATCCATCCCTGGCAGTTAGCAGAGATGGCCGGGGAGGTGACCTCCTGCGCCGCAAGTTCCATAAACTCCCACTACCAGAAGCTGAGACAGGACCACACCGAACTGCCTGTTCTCTTCATGCCACTGAAGCATCCGGCCCTGGAACAGTCAGACGCTAGATGCACCATTGGTCGGACCCGACGTGGCCTTATTGTGAGAGCCCAGGCTGGTATCTGGGTGTCATTTGCCTTCCTTACAGAGAGCTACCTCAGTACCCCTCCCCGGAAGGGCTGCCCGAGTCAGTGGGTGCGGGGGACTGAATCCGCAGAGCCCCCCACCCCCGGGCCTGAGACACATGACATGGTGCTCCAGCAGCAAATTAAAAGGCCCGGGGCTCCCCGCTGAAGTACCAGTGACCAGGGTCCCCAGACTCCTTTGAATTACCAGACCTGGGGCATCTGCCCCCTCCCCCCACCGGCAGGACTGCACCTCCTCATGCTGCATTTCAAAGCACTTTCCTGCCTCCGGTGGAGGCATCTGCCCCACCCCCATAAATACAGACCCCTTTAGCCTCTCTCCCCCATCGGCTCCCCACAAGGGGCTGGTTTCTCCGCTGCCTGCTCATCAGAGACCCCCCCCAAGCTAGGGCCCATGAAGAGCCAGAGCTCACTGCACAGAGGCAGACCAGGACCTCCTAGGCTCCGGGTGAGCGACGGACAGAGCCAGGGAGCAGCCGGCTTTGGAAAGGGAACAGCAGAGCTGGAAGGGCTTCACCGAGAGCAAACTTTACTGCCACGGGGCGCCTGGGCTGCTGACTGATCAGGCTTTAAAAGTCTTGCCTCAGGCCACTCGCCACAGCGGCGCTCCCACAGCTTGGGCGGCAGGTCCTGGCTCAGACTGCCACGGCAGAGGGCGCCCAGAGCAGGGCGGGCTGGAGAGAGAGGCTGTGCTCGGATCCCAAGGGGACGTGCAGAGGTGGCGTGAGGGCCCGGGAAGGGAACAGCGACAGACCGTGCAGCCACACGCGGTACCTCGGGGGATCACGCACGCCCGCCTCCCCAGGCTGCAGTATGGCGGCAGGCGCAACGCTCGGAGCCCTTCCCATCGACACAGGCGGCACGCGGCTGTGGGTCCCCGGCGCTGGGCCTGGGGTGGTCCTGCACAAGCTGGAATCGCTCCAGGACCGCAACCCCCAGGCAGCGCATAGAAGGGGTGTCCCTGCCCAGGGACAAGTGATGGGGAACGGTGGGGGGGGGGCTGTTTACCCACCAGCTGCACCAGGAAGCTCCTCCTGACAGACCCTGGGGGGTCGCGGGCCACGTGCAGACAAAGCCGCTCCCGTGTCCTGCTGACAGAGTCTTAATGGCCTCCCCTGCACCGACGCCCCCCAGGTCTGCCTCGCTTCCCCCGCCCCGCCCCGCCGCACTCCTCATCTCAGCACCCCTCCTCAGCGCCGTGTGTGGGGCACGCTGCGGGGACCCCGTCCTGCACCTCACAGCCCCCTGCCACCGGGCACCCGACCAACCCAGTCTCAGGCCAGCAGCGAGCCAGGCTGGGCAGCATGGCGCCAGCAGAGCATGGCAGCTGGCGGCTGTGCGGGGGGGCTGCTCCCCAGGAAGGAAGCCGAGCCGAGCGCTCTCCTTTTGTGCTCTCACAGAAGCGAAAGCACGAGGGACGCGTTTCTTCAGCTGCCCTGTGGCTCGAGGTGCCGGATCCCCAGGCCAGCGCCAGCCACGTCCGAGGAGAGGTTATGGAACCGCATCCCCGGGGCGGGGTGTCCCTGAGGGGGAAGCACAGAACCGCGTCATCCTGGCTGCGGAGAGGAGCAGTGCCCTGGGCTCTGCATCCTTGCAGCCTGGGAGGGAAGGGTTAATCCCTGCAGCTAGCCCCCCGGGCTTGCACGCCCCGTCCCGGGAAGGCCCCAGTGCCAGACAGGATCCCCACCTCCCGTGCATTAATTACCATTCCACGTGCAAAGCCGGGCTGTAATTACTGCAAGTGATTAAGAGGCTGAAGGTAGACTGTCTCCCAGCAGCAGATTAACAGCAGCGCCCTTCAGCTCCTGCTCTCACCTCAGCACCAGCAACGCATTCTAAACAGGGGCCCGCTGCCCCCGGTCGCCCGGGACTGATGGGCAGGCTGAGTGAGGAAGGGGGAGGTGCTGGTGGTGCCTGCCGCCAGGTGCCCCCATCCGGATGGCAGGGGGCGCAGGCTTCCACTGAGCCAAGGTTGATCATAGAGCAAGGGCGAAACCCGGCCAGAAATCAGCACGGCAGGGCAAACTGCTCAGAGGTGGCCAACACACGAGGGCTGCTGCTCTGTCCTCAGACCTCTTGGCCGGCCCATGGCAGAGCCCCAGCTCCACTCCCTGCAAGCTCCATGCTCCCACCGCAGGCTCCCGGCCCAGGTGCCATTGCGCCTGCCCGTGCCAGGGCCAGCCCCGACCAGCGCAGAGGAAGCGGGAGAAAGAGGAGCTTGGCTGGTGCACCTGGTGCTTGTCACCCACCTTCCATTGCCAAATGGCAGTAACTGGGCAGCTGACAAAGCCTGGAGCCCAGGGGAGGAAAGGGTGCGAGGCTCAGCCTGCGACATAGAGATGAGACTAAGCTCCCCGGCACGGGCAGCTCCTCCCCAGCACTGAGCAGGCGATGCCAATGGCAGGAACCAGCCTGCAGAGAGGCCGTGTGCTCCCCCACCCGTTCCTCGCTCCCAGGAGCCTCGGGGAAGTCCTGCACCTCCAGACCTGCTGTCACGGAGCTCCGGGACACTGTGCACAGGGACGCCAGAGCCCTAAGCCCCAGGGCTGGGACCACTCTGCAGAGCCTGGATCGCTGCTGAGGGAGCACCAGCAGGCAGTGCCTCAGCACTCGGCAGCCAGGAGCAGGTTTCCAGAACGTGCAGCCTGCCGGCTGGGACCCTCCCAAGTCTCCTTAGTCTTGGTGAGTAGGGACAGGCTGGGAGAGCACCAGGAGAACCCTGGAGCTGGGGGGGGGGGGCAGAGCCAGTGACCACGTGCCACCCCACCACACCCCCTTATGCACTACGGATGCACCGCGAGGCCAGGCCTGCTGGGCGCCGCCCTCAGTGGTGAAAGGCACCTGAGCCAGTGGTGTAAAAGTGATTCCCAGCAGCCCAGATCCAGGCCCACCTCTCAGCTACATGGCCCCGTACCTCAGGGGAGCCAGTGCTTCCCAGCTCCCTACCTGTCCCCATGTCTTCCTGCGCACGCTAGAGAGGAGACAAGTCCCTGCCCCCACCCCAAAGCTCCTTTCAGGCCTTCCTGGGGCCATGGCAGCCACCCAATCCCCCCGGGAGCAACAGAGACCTGCTGACACCGCCGGTGAACGCCAGCTGCAGGCAGCCCCACCTGTCCCTCCTCCATGCACAGAGGGGAACAGCCTGCTCCACTTCCAACCCTGAAGCCAGGTCTCTCCCCAGGGAACACCAGATCTGTTCCACAGTAACCAGGTGGCAGCGAGGAGGAGCTCGACTGGTGCCAGGGATCCTCCCCAACTCCGACACTCGGAGGGCAGAAAGTGGGGCCCCACAGAGACAAACACCCTGCCTATACACAGGGTTAACTTTAAAACTTCTCCAGGGTCACAGATCCCCTGGAGGGTAACTGCTACCACTCCAGTCCTTGGGGACCCTTTTAACCCAGGCAGGCATGCTGGAGGGATGCCCCCCTGGGTTAAACTGCAGCCCCGTTCTCCCCTCCACGGAGGGCTTGAGAATGGCAAGCTGTAACCTGATAGCTATGGGGCTGAAAGCACAAACACAGACAGCCCCTTCTCAGGCACAGGTATCAGATTGTTTGCTTGAAAACCAAGTGATTTATTCACAAAACAAGATGAAGTAAATCATGGGCTGCACACAGAGAAACATATTTCCCTGGGCTTCAGCTTAAAGCGTACAGGAGAAAAAACATCAAGTCAAACAGCAACAGGACAGAAGTACAGAGCAGCCAGTCCAACTAAATTCAAAATAACCAGAACGTGATCGCACCTAACTGTACCTTTCCCTTTTCCTTACACCTTGGGGGCTGGTTCTGCATCAGTCAGGATATTTCTGAATGCCTGGGAGACATCTCCCACTGTCCTCCTCTTTGCTGGTCCACAGAAAAAGAAAGCCCCAGAAGCTGCAATTGTTCTCAGCTTAAACAAAGCTCCTTCGCTCCCATTGGCTCACCTGGGATGCAGGTTCCCTCAGCAGATGGGCTCTCTGAACCCACCAACGAGCTGCAAGAGAGGACAGGACAGGATGGGGATGCAGCACTGGCTCAGGAGGATCAGCTGGGGCTGACGCACATGCTAGACACACGCTGCTCCCTTTGAAGGAGGATTTGGGGTTTGGTCCTCCGCCCATGCCCAAAGAGTGCTACAGACAGTGCTGGGGGATGTGAGCTTGAGGGCCTAACTGTTCCCTGCCCAGCAGCTTTTTCGATGGTACAGGAGCCAATCCACTTTGGGAGCAGCAGCTCCCCGTCGTACATGGCTGCTGCAGAGAGACACTGGGGGCCAGCTGACGGGAGAGAAGCTGGCAGAGCCTGTGTGCGCAGACAGGTCCCCAGGAGCCAGGCACCCTGACCCAGCTCAAGGCCACTGCTCCTGCTGGCAGCCTGTGGTCTCCCTTCATCAGTCCCAGGAACTGGGATGGGGAGGCAAAAGGGAGAAGGAACCCCCGAGCAGCTCTGAGGAGCGGGAGGCACCAGTCACTGCATGCCGCCCGCCGTAGGTCTCACGGCCCGAGGGAAAGCAGCAAGCGTTCTCTCCCGGAGCCGGAGCCCCATTCAAAGCTGGCCATGTCGTAGCTCCACGGGCAGCCTGGGGCTTTGACTAACGTACGGGCCCAAGAAGAGGGGCAGGGCTGGCCTGGGACATTTGCAGCCTTTGAGAAGCCAGGCCGTTGCTGCAGGAGAAAGCAGCAATCTCCCCAGCCATGCCAAGGCTGTCTCCCCCATCCCCACCCTTTTCAGCTACAAAATTATGCAAGAACATCTCGCTTCCCTTCCCATGCCCACCCCTTCCCTCCACGCAGCCACCCTCCCTCCAGGCCTCCTGTCCAAGGTCCATGGATGTGCAGCAGGTGAGGGGAAGCAAGGCCAGGGAGACGCCACTAATTACAAGAAGATAAGGCTATCAGCTGTAATTAAGCACCACCCAAGACAGCCAAACAAATTACCCTGCAAAGTTAGCAGGAGCTGAGCTATGGAAACAATTACACAAAAATTAACCCTAATGCGTTTACACTGGGCGCACAAAGCAGTGAGGTGTGGTTTCTTCCTCTCCCCACTCTCTTCCCCTTGGCGTTAGAGGGCTATTATGGAAAATTAACCCTGGGGAAAAGCAATGAACGGGATCTATCTCCCTCTAAAAGCCCACTGAAGTGCTTATGTAAACATTATTAGGGAAGCCAGGAAATGGAGGAGCGACTTCCTGGAAAAGGAAGCGGGAGACTGGGTTACCAGCAGAGGGATGGATTTCTTCCCCAGCAGATCCTTGATTCAAGGCCTGGGTTAATGAACTGGCCTCAGGGTGGCAGGGAGATTCCTGGGGGAGGGTGTCTGGCAGAGGGTGGCCAGTCCTCTGGGGAGTCAGTGCGTGGAACAAACCTACCCACCCGTTTGCCAGCGCCATTCACAGGAGCCTGTGGCTTTGCAGGGAGATACCTCAGGAGGAAGCTGAAGCACACCGGGGGATGCAGGAGGCAGCATTCTAGCACTGCCACAGCAGGAGGCTGGCCGGTCACGACTGAGGAGCGCTGGCACAGGTGAGAGGGCAGGACCCACGGCTGGGCGAGCTGCAGGTCCAGACTGAGGTGCACCAGAGCTGCGTGGGAGCCCCGGACTGCACCTGCCTGGTTCCGGGCACTCATACACCACTTGGCTACATTAACACGCAACCAATTCAACCACAGCTAAAACCAGTCCCGAGCAGGGCCTGGCAGCCTTCCCCACGGGCCAAGTTCTGCCGCGGAGCCCCCGGGCCCCAAGAGCACAGCTGCATCCAGGCCGCGCAGCGCGTGGGAGACGGCAGCTTGGCAAGGGTGGCTGCGTGCCCCACACAGGACACTGGTACAACTGCTCGTCCGCTAGCGACTTTGTGAGGGGTCAGAACTGGGCAGGAGAAACGTTCACAGCAGCGTCGAGTTGACGGAGCCCATTCGAAAGCAATCCTGCCCGGCAGCAAACTTTCCAAGACCAAATCACCCTCGCAGGGCTACCTGAGAGCCAAAACCAGCCCCGCGCACACCCAGACGCTGCCCGTCTGCACCTCGCCTTAGGGACCCCCTCCCGCCCCACGAGCGCCTGGCACAGCGAAGGCTGCAGGTGGTTCTGGCCAAAGGAATACAAAGGGCAGCTGCATCACCATCATCCTCTCTCTCTCTCCAGTGCCAATTGTTACGTCCAGAGCGACTCTTCCTCACGCTGAAGCTCTGGACAAAGGAGCGACTGACCCAGCCGAGCTGCGGCTCTGCTCCCAGGGACTTCCAAGCCAGCCAACACCGCAGCGCTGCTGAGAACCTGATCTACGGCCTTTGATGGGCTCTACGGATTCGACGGCTTTACCATTTAGCAGCTCCCCTCCTGCTCCTCTTCTTTAGAATAACCCTTTGGCTGTAGTTACCCAAGGGCTGGCTGGCAGCATGGGGTAAGACCCCACCGCACACTGACCTGGTCACGTGCTGACCTCTGGCGGTCGGAAGAACATTTTGTACACAGGAGCAGAGGTTTTTAAAGACGTTCTCGCTGCACTGTGCCCAGGGACGGGTGAGAGCCAGAGAACAGGACTGCCAAAAGGGGGCTGTGTGATTCCACCCACCCCTTCCTCCTGCCCGATAACCCGGGGGGAGGGACTGGCAGCACAGTTTTAGCGCGGAGAAGGCAGGAAGCAGCTGCTTGGGGCAAAAGCAGGGGCAAGTTCCCTAGAGCGAGGGGCCTGAATCTCCTCTTGCCCACCCTGTTTCACACGAGCACAGCTCCAATGGAGGGACTCCAGATTTACACCGGGGAGACTGGTTCCAGAGCATGCCCACAGGGGAAATCCCAGCCCCTGGGAGGCAGGGTGGAGGGTTGAAAGAGCCCAAAGTTACGCCCTCCCCTCCCCCGCCGGCTCACTACCAAAACCTGCTGGGATCTCCTTTATGTGGTTTGGGCCCAGCTAAACTAGGACATCTACCCCAAGAGTCTGAGCACCTGCCTGCCCTGGCCTGGGACTGACCCGCCCCAGGGGTCAGAGGCACGATGGGAGGGGACTCAGAAGGGGACAATTTCTCTCTTGAACCCACGGACAGATGTCATCCCCGGACAGCGGCTGCCTCGGCACCAAGATGAGGAGTTCTAGACATGTGCATCTGGGACTGGGGGATTGAAACGCACCATTTTCAGAGAGATTAAACCCCTCAGAGCCCTCCTCATGCGGGACTGTGGGGGGGCGAGATTTCCCAACAGTGCCCTGGAAAAAGCTCCTCCTGCTCTCACTAGTGGGTTGGGACCCACTGGTTCTGCTGTCCCACTGCCGTGGTGGCTGCATTTCAGAGACAGACAGACTGACTGAGCTGTGGAATTCAACGGACTATGGGGCAGTTAAAAGCTGGAAAGACAAAACTCCACTGGCACGTCGGAGCAAAGGCACTGTCCTTTGCCCCAGCAAACTGACTCCCTAGTGCCCACAAGGGGTCCGTCCAGGTACCTCTGGAGGCACGGGCCAGGAGACCACCCTGGAGCAGGTCTGCAGAGGCCCACGTCCCAGCCTCCCAAGGCCATCAGCCTCGGGCCAATCTTACAAAGGCTACATCTCTGCAGTAACATAGGCAAATGCCCTTGTGTGGTTTAATGGCAGCGTCTCCGCCCCAGCAGGCGAAAGGACGCACAGAAGCACTCTCCTCACGCAGCCTCTCGGCTCTTACAAGTTAAGAGAAACCCTTTGATCTCCGCAGCCAGTTTGCTTAGTCCCACGCAGGGATTCAATTGACAAGATGTCCTCGAACACAGGCAGCTCCCTCCGGCTCCAGTAGGTAGGCCGCCAGCGCCAGGCATGAGCCCCACAGCGGAGGGGACAGCAATCTGCCAGAGCAAGGCAGGTCAAGGTCTGTTGCTGCAGGCTGAAGGCACTGCGGCTGGGAATGAGCCTGGGACGCCCGGACAAGAGGGAGCTACTCCCAGCTCTGGATCAGGGGAAGCATCTCCCTCCCACGCCCTCGAGGGGGAAGCTCCAGAGGTGCAGCTGGCAGCTTCCTTCCGGACTTGGCTCGAAGACGCTCTTTGCTGCAGCTCCCAGCCCTCGTAGTTGCATGTCCCAGCGCTCGGAACCCACGTCTGCAGCCACACCTACACTCACCCCACCCGAGCAGTGGTGGGGCTCAGCTACACGGGGGTCGTTATCCCAGGACAAAAAGCTGCAGTTCCGACAGAGCCCGGCGGAGAGGGCACGTGCATGCAGCCAGGCCTCCGGGTCCGACCCCCACCTAGCAGGAGGAGGCTGAACGCGGCCACACCGCTCCCACCACAGCGCTGACCCAGAGCTCCGTGAACCCACACACAGCATCCGACCGAAGGGCGCAGGCAGCTGCAGCAAAGCACCCCCCCCACCCGAACTGCTTCCCCCTTTGCATCGCCGCAGGCCCCCGCTAGCACACAGGGAACGGAGCACGGCGGAGGGGGACGGGCGAGGAGGTCCTGCCCCCCAACAAGCGACTGGAGAACTGGCGCTTGCAGGGCAGCTGCCCAGTAGCAAAGGACTCTGCACAGCACTGGTCCTTTCCAAGGCTTTGCACGCGCACACAGAGCTGGGTATGCGGGTGTGCAACACCCAGAGCCACGGTGTAAACATGGGGGCCGTCCCTCCCCCCTCCTCCTCTTCCCTCTACAGGCACAGAGCACAAGGGCTGCACTGAGGGCGGTGAAGGGGGCAGGGCTGCCGCAATGCAGCCCCAGGGAACGGCTACTGCGGGGGCAGGGAGCGCTGGTGGAACAGCTCTGGGGTGCACCAGGGGCTGCACGCGCAGCATCTTCTCCTGTGCGCGTTCCCCGGCATCCTGCTGCTCCTGGCCGCCATCCAACCCTCACGTCCCCTGCAGGAGCCATTGGCGGACTGTAAGTGATGGGGTCAAGGACAGGGTGGATTACTGGCGGAGACGGGGTAACAGGCCTGTGTTTGAAGTCCCATTGCCTTGCTCAGCCCAGAGCTGTGTACACCTGGTTTTGTGGGACTGTTCCACCACAGCTGCCAAGCCAAACCTCTGTGCCATGGCCCCGTGCCCAGGGCAGGGCCCAGCCAGCTCTGGCAGGTGGAAGCCACCATTGCAGACTCACCGTGAACTCCCTGGAGCCCTGCGTGCCAGTGGCAGAGCCTGGCCTGTGTTAGCCACCGGAAGCGTTGGGCAGGACGTGCCTCTCAAGCAGGGAAGGTGCCTGGTCCTGCCAAGAGGGCAGGGGACCGGACTTGATGACCTCCTGAGGCCCCTTCCTGCTCTATGAGATGTGATTCTCCATACAGTACTACATTAGCCTGCCCTGACAACAGAGAGACATGGCTGACGGGCGGGGTGGGGTGTCCTTGTTTACAGGCCTGGGACACTGGAAAAGGTCACCCACCCTCCTGGGCAAAACCCAGTGGGAAAAAGTTGGCCTCCAGTTCCGTGTCCCAGCAGCACAGACTGGAGCAGCAATATAGGAACCCCCAGGGATCCCCAAGCAGAGCTGAGTGCATGGTGGGCGCCAGGCTGGCCCGTTCTCACTCCTCCCGGCTGGGTGCAGCAGCACCAGGAGGCCTGGCGGCAAGGTGCAGGAGCAGGGAGAAGCCAGAATGATTCCAGCCTGGAGCAGACAGAAGAGGCTTGGCCAGTCTCCCTGCCACCGCCCAGGGGCAGCCTCCCAGAGAGGGGCTGTGTTCAGGAACAAGTTACGCACTGTTCCCTTCCGAAAGGCACGGGGCACCGGTGGTTCATCTGCTGGGGGCCAAGCTCTGCACTAGGAACCCGAGGGTGCAGGAATTGAAACTAGTGAATGCCCACCATAACCAGCCTCTTCCCACTCGCTGTGCCTAGAGCCAGCAGGGCTGGGCGGTCACAGCAGGCGGAGATAGGCCCAAAGCACACACCATCCCAGCTGCCGTCCCCTGTGCGAAGTGTGGGTCCCACTCGCCCCCAGAGCAGGTCACCCCACCCCTCCCCTCCCTGCCCTGGCTTCTCCAAGCTCTCTCCTCCTCCAGGCAGCTCCTTTCCTCGCCCACCGGGGAAGGGGACAGCCTGCCGCCACATCCCACAGTTGCACATATCAATCAAAGGACAGCAGCAGCCCCAGGGAAATGAACACAGCTGCATCCACCAGGGCTGGGGATTGGGGTTTTTAATCTCATCCCCTGCTCAGTCTCCTGCCTCCAGCCTCCCACCCCCAGCTCAGCAGCTGATTAGCAAGCATCCCCCTCTCCCTTAGCAGAGACTTTATGTGGGTGTCTTTCCAGAGCATCGCACCCACTGCCGCAGCTCCCGAGCCAGGAAAATGACACGTTCTGCTTCGAGCATTCCTCCACCTGCCCTCGTCCTCACGGCCACCGGGCAGAGGGCTACGGAGCACGCCGCAGCTGCCCCAACGGTCACGCCCGGGCTGGCCTGGAACAAGTCTCTGCAGCTCAGGAGAAGCCTCGCGCCACCGGCATACGGACTGGTGGGTGAAGTCAGAGTGCAGCAAAGCCCCAAATACCACAGAGGGATTCCCCCACTTGTCCCAACCCCCCGGGAGACTGGTCTTCACCAGATCAGCAGTGACTGCAGTAACTCTGAACAGGAAGCAGCCACAGGCCAGAGGGGACCCCTGTCTGCTTCACCCAAGGCCGGTTCCAGAAGTCCCCCTCCAGCTCCCACATGGCAGCAGAGCAAGCCGAACAGCAGCCAGCCGTGCTCCCTCACCCCTTTAAGCCCAGCTCAGCTCAGCAGGCCTTGGCCTCGTCTCACCTCTGGCTCACCCTTCCCAGGCTGTCTCTACAAGCTCACAGGCACTGGCAGCCTCCCAGCAGCCAGGGCTTCTCCTGCTCACCCAGCCTCAGCAGCCAGACCAGTGCTCCCTGGCTGGCTGCGGCAGTTGCTCGCAGGGTACCTCAGCCCCTCCCCAACAATAGCCAGAAGAAAGGGAGCGTCCATCCCTCTTCTAGGGGAGCTTCTCCAGAGCTTGCTGCAAGGAGGGATTTCCTTTCTGCCGGCTCCCAGGCACCAGGTGTGTTCCTGGCCAGGCCTAGAAACCAAGCAGCACTATGGAGAGGTGCACTCGCTCGAGTGAACTGAATTTCCATGATAAGCTTGAAACCCAGCACGTACGTATCCCTCTTACTTACCCCTCACCCTCACGCTGCCCTGCCCCACAACACACACGGACACCAGAACCAAGAGGCCAGCTACTGCTCGCAGCTGATGGAGCAGCAACGTTAGGGCACAGCCCTGCAACTGCACATTGCTGTAGGTGGTCCCTGTTACCAGCAGGCTCTTATTCCCTGTCCTTCGGCGCCCACCACAACCCCCAACAGGTTCTGCTGCACTGACAGTTCACGCCGGGGCACAGGGTGTACCAGCCGTGCACGAGAGCCAGGCCTGTTGGACAGAAAAGGCCCCAACTCCAAGGCCCTGCTGGGCAGGCTCCAGCTGCAGACCAGGTATAAAGGCTGGGGACGCCTGGCAGTCGGGGCTGGCCAGCAGTAGGGAGGAGCTCCCATGGAAGACCAGGAGCCACAGCCGCTCAAGGAGCAGTCACGACAACCACCCGAGCAGTGGCAGCCAGAGGAGCCGACCACGGCTGGAGGGAGCCCAGCCAGAGTGGAGACAGCGGTAGGAACAGGTTAGGAAGTAGGCCAGGATGGGGGAACCGAGATGGTAACCCGTGAGCTCAGTGTGTTGCGGAGAGGATCCCCACTGAGCTGGTGGCTGAGGTCCCAGCCCCACCACCAACAGGGCCCTGGGCTAGAGCTTGGTGCAGCAGGCAGACCCATGCTCCCTTACCCCCACCCCCCTGTGAGCCTAAGGCAGGGAGTCCCTCAGTCGCTGAGGCCCGATTGGGCTGTGGAGCCTGCGGGTGACTCAGAAGCCCTTGGGAGCGAGGTGGGGTGGGAGACCCCACCACACCCTGTCACAAGCAGCCTCTTCTGTTGGTTTCCAGCTGCACAACCACAAGTTAATGAGGCTACCAGTGCCTCGGCAAACAGCCTAACGTCAGCGTCGGCTGAGGTCAGGAAACGTTCCCTGCTCCCAGAAGCGCGCTACAGCAAGGTGCTGGCACAGCACAGGAGGCAGGATCAGAGCTGAGAATTTCTGGGTTTTCATAAGTTTGGGGCTTGTTTTCCCAGAACCACCAGCCTGGAAGGAGCTTGAGAGGTCATCTGCTCCAGTCCTCTGCATTCACAGCAGGACTATGCATTATCCAGGCCCTCTGTCATGGGGGTGCCAGGGCCCCTTCTGGTCAGGTGCGACCCTGCTCTGCTGTTGTCCTGGAACAGGGTGGCGTGCCCACCTCACACGGATGGTTTCTTTGGCCTGTCTCCAGCACCGAGTCTCACAGCATCTGTCTGTAGGTGGAACTGAAAGAACAAATCTCTTGTGGGTGTGGGCTTTACTTCCACCAAAGCTGCTCCCTGGAGACCCTGCCCCTGGACCGGTGTGCTACCCTGGCTTGGTCTGCTACTTTTGCCCTGGCTCCATCCCCTCTGCCAGCCTTCTCCGCCTCTCCTCCCTGGGCGCAGCCCCGCTCACCGGAACTGTCCATGGTCCTGCTGCTGTTCCAGCCACCCAGCAACGTGGTCTTCCCTTTACCTGCCAGCTCCCGGCAGCTCTCCAGCCCACTCCCCCTGCTTCTTTTGACATGGCCCTCTTGGCAGCTTCCCCCACCACCACTGCAGGCTCTCTGCTCTTTTCCAAGGCAGGGCTGTGTGGCCTCCCGCAGGGGCCTCTGGGCCTTGTCCACCCAATCACACCATCCCCGACAGGAGACCCTTTAAAGTTCTCAGATGGTGGGCTGGGACCCCACAGTGAGTTGCAATCCCACTTTACATGGGGTCACCATGGCTGGCATCAGACTGGCTGCGGCCTGAGCCCCACCCCTTGGGACCAAAATCGAAGCCCAAGGACTCCAGCCCTGGCCAGCAGGGCTCAGCCCTTCAGCCTTGGATAGTGGGGCTCAGGTTACAGCCCCCCCTCCTCAGGACTGAAGCCCTTGGGCTTTGCCCCTCCCCCACAGGCAGTGAGGAATGGGTGGGGGCTCAGGCGTCAGTCTCTTTCCTGGTGTCATGAAGTAATTTTTGTTGTCATAAGCCAGGGGATCACTGAATAACCTGCTCACAAAAATCCTCCAACGATGGATTCCCCAGCCACCCTAGGCAATTTATTCCAGTGCTTCACCCCCCTGGCAGAAGTTCTTCCTAATGTATTTTAACAACCTTTTACGTACTTGGGAGAAAAAAACAAAACTCTGCTCTGTCGTCTAGTCACCAGATTATTTTTCCACTCTTCCCTCAGAAGACATGTTTTCTAGACCTTTATTTTTGCTGCTGTTCTCTGGACTGTCTCTAATTTGTCATCTCTTCTGGAGCCTGGAACCCAGAACTGCACACAATACTCCAACTGAGGCTCTCTCAGCACAGAGTAAAGCACTAGAATCACTTTAAAAAGCAGTCAAGTACCACTTTAAAATCACTTTGTGTGTCTGGCTTACAACTCTCCTGCTAACGTCTCCCAGAAGTACACTGGCTTTTTTAGCAACAGGTTTACACTAGTGATTCTCATGAGTTTATGATCCACTACACCCAGACTGCTTTCCACAGCGTTCCTTCCAACATAGCCATTTCCCATCTTGTAGGTATGTAATTTGTTTTCTCTAAGTGGAGTACTTTGCATTGGTCCTTATTGAATTTCATCCTATTTACATCAGCCTACTTCTTGGGTTTGTCCAAATTAATTTAATCCTATCCCTCAAACCACCTGCAGCTCCTCCCAGGTTGGTATTACCCACACACTTTGCAAGTCTTCTCTCCCTCTCCGAGCCATCATTTACATCATCAGTAAAGAAACTGAACAGACCTGGCCCCAGAACTGACCCTTTGATATGCCTTTCTAGCCCGACTGCAAACCACACACAACTCCTCTCTGCAAACAATTTTCCAGCCTCTTGCGCGCTCACGTTAGAGCAGCTCCACTCAGAGATCTCTCCCTAGCTTGCTTATAAGGAGGGCACATGAGACAGTACCAAAACCCTTCTGTCAAAGCAGACGAAAGGGGCCTTGTTTTCGTCCCCACCTGGGGACTCCATTGGATAAGCCGCAAGTTACTGTGCAGAGAATCAATCAACAGCTCTTTGCTTGTATGCAAGGTAAGAACAGTGGGATTTGAGCTGCATGCATCCAATCCACTGCCATCCAGTCTCCCTCTCTCCCTGGCAGAGCAGGCTTAGAAGGCTGATTACACCTCATGCTGGCTAAGGAATTGTGCACCACCTTCTTGTGAAGGGGCTGCGGAGGGAGATGTGGGGCGAACGTAACTGAGCATCTCCTTGGTTTCTGGAAGGGATTCAAAAGCAGCAGGTGCTGCAACATGTTAGCAGCTGTAACTCCACCGTCAGTGGGCCTGGCAAGAGAGAGCCGTGCATACACACCCAGTGCCTGTTCAGACTCAGTGCGACGTGCCCGAGCCTCATCCTGATCTGGCGGGAAAGCTGGTTTCAGGATTTCTAGAGCTCCGATCACTATGGGATCTAGGCAGGAACACACCTGAGAGAAGCAGAAACCCCTGTAAATGGGGTTTGCTGTTCACCGTTTGGAGTCGGGTCACTTAAAGCTGAATCTTCTGCGTGGAGCACAGACAGGGTGCAGCACAGCCCCTCTAATGCCAGGGTCAGGCACTGCACGGGTTCGGATGCCCTGCAAGGTCCCGCCAGAGGAGCTCCAAAGTGCGCCACCAATAAGCTCAGCTGTTTTGCCTGGTCACGGACAGAGGGTGCGCCCCTAAGCAGCCCAGTCCTGGATCACTGACAGCCTTGAGGGTCAGGACCAGGAGCCACAAGGAAGGAGTAGCACCCTCCTCTGCTAGTCCCACCCGTAAGTTCTGTCCACCCCCTCGTGCAAGCCGTGTGTTTTGACTGGCCTGTGCAGAGGAAGCAGAAGTAGGCCAGCGACCAAGCTTTTGTCAGAGACCTTAAGTCCTCGTTCTAGACCGGGCTGGGCAAACACGTGGGCCTGAGGGCCACCTCTTGGCATGGAAACTGCATGGTGCAGCGGCGGGGCCAGGGAGTTGGGGCTGCAGCTGGGGGTGCGAACTCGGGTGGGACTGAGGTCGCAGGGTGCAGGGGGACGCTCCGGGGTAGGATTGAAGGGGTTGGAGGTGGGAGGAGGGTCAGGACAGAGGGGCTGGGTGCCGCTGTGGGCTCAGTGGTGCAGGAGATGGGCCACACTTCTCTGAAGTGGCTCCTGAAGGCAGCAGCCTGTCCCCTCTTGCAGCTCCCACATGGGGCGCTCTGCTGCTGCCCTGTCCACAGGTCCTGCTGCTTCCATTGGCTACTTCCTGGCCAATGGGCACTGCGGAGGCCAAGCTTGGGGCAGGGGCAGCATGCAGAACCCCCTGCCTGCCCGGGCTTCCAGGAGCCACGCAGAGGCGCTGCGTGCACAGACCAGAGCAAGGCAAGCTCCTGCCCCTGCGCGCCATCTGCAGCAGGGCAAACTGCCAATCCCATGCCCGGCAGGAGCTGGAGGTCCAGATTCAAAGGTCTTGTAGCCTGCAGGCCATCGCTTGCCCACCCCTGTCCTGGACAGCCAGTGCAGCCTTCGAGCACGACCCCCAGCCCAGGGAAACCTGCCTGGTTTTCGCACTCCCTGGCCAGCTCCACAGGATAAGCAAAACAACAGCTCACTGCTCACATGCAGTGGAGAAAGAGCTGCAGCCAGCCAACCCACTGCCACCCAGCATGACACTTACTGGTGGCCAGTGGTTTGGAGGGCCACCCCCGTTTGCCTGGCAATCCCCCACACCACCTGATCAGCCCTGAGGGGCTGAGAGCTCTCAGGCCGCCCCAGCCAGCTGAGAACCTGGGGAGGAGGGAGGGAGAGGGAGGGCTGGCAAGCAGCAGGAGCCTTTGATATGGAAATACCCCTGTTATTTCCCTTTCATGTCAGGCAGGTTTTTCTGCTGCTCAGTTACATGATTCAGCTTTTCTGTCATTTCTGGGTGGCTGTTACAGCCTCTCATCAGCAGAACCACCGCCTGAACAGCTCCAGATAATCAGGCAGGGAGGGAATCACAGACATCCCCAGCAAGAACCATACAGGAGGCACAGAATCACGCCTTTCCCGCCTGCCGCCAGGGCAAGAAGAGGGACTTCCCCAGCCGGGCTAGACCCAAGCAGAGGGTGTTAATTCACTTGTAAGCGAAAACCCTACAACCACTGCAGCACTGACTGCTCAGCAGTAGACAGACAGGCCAAACAAGGAGAGGGGTGGAGCTGGAACACCCACTGGAACAAGCCAAGCTGCATGGAAAAAGTCAGGGCTGGAGCTTGTAGTTTTAACACAAGTCAGCTGCCTTCCGCCTTGCTCTGTGCGGCTGCAGGGAAGCCGTGGGCAAGGTATATTACAGGTATTTACCGGTGTTTCCCTTGCAGGGCAGTGGCATTAGAGTTAGAAAGGAATGAAGAGCCCTGATCACTTAAACGGTCATCCCAAGTACCTCCAGTGCCGTCCTGCAGAGAAATGGGAGAGCGCACTGTGCAGGTAGGGTTGAGGGTTACAGCTCAGTTACCCAAAACTTGTTCCAGACCAAAAAGCGCAGAGTTAGCCAAAGAAACCCTGTTGTGAACGTGCGGCCGCTGGGGGAACCTCCTTCGAGGG
The DNA here is from genome assembly GCF_033958435.1 of Carettochelys insculpta. NCBI lineage: Eukaryota > Metazoa > Chordata > Testudines > Carettochelyidae > Carettochelys > Carettochelys insculpta. The sequence continues at coordinate 25,462,674 of NC_134156.1, read as the reverse complement.
AAATGAACAGAAATATTCAAACAATTCACCTCAGCGGGATGGAAACGAAACAAATGGTGTCTGCGGGCGAGAGTCACAAGAGGCTTTCGGTACCACTCGCAAAACAAAGGCGGAGTGGCGCTCTGCTCCTCCTTATGGCTACGTCTACACGTGCAGCCAACATCGAAATAGCTTATTTCGATGTTGCGACATCGAAATAGTCTATTTCGATGAATAACGTCTACACGTCCTCCAGGGCCGGCAACGTCGATGTTCAACTTCGACGTTGCTCAGCCCAACATCGAAATAGGCGCAGCGAGGGAACGTCTACACGTCAAAGTAGCACACATCGAAATAGGGATGCCAGGCACAGCTGCAGACAGGGTCACAGGGCGGACTCAACAGCAAGCCGCTCCCTTAAAGGGCCCCTCCCAGACACAGTTGCACTAAACAACACAAGATACACAGAGCTGACAACTGGTTGCAGACCCTGTGCCTGCAGCATAGATCCCCAGCTGCTGCAGAAGCAGCCAGAAGCCCTGGGCTAAGGGCTGCTGCCCACGGTGACCATAGAGCCCCGCAGGGGCTGGAGAGAGCATCTCTCAACCCCCCAGCTGATGGCCGCCATGGAGGACCCAGCAATTTCGACGTTGCGGGACGCGGATCGTCTACATGGTCCCTACTTCGACGTGAACGTCGAAGTAGGGCGCTATTCCTATCTCCTCATGAGGTTAGCGACTTCGACGTCTCGCCACCTAACGTCGAAGTTGGTGCCGCTACTTCGAAGTAGCGTGCACGTGTAGACGCAGCTTATATGAGCAGTACCCCCGTGGCTGGAGCACTCGCTTGGGACATGGGAAACTCAGGTGTGGCTCCTGCCCTGGAGCAGGGCCAGGAACATGGCTGCGCGCTAAGCACCAGGGTACGGCACTGCAGCATCCCACACACTGGCCACGTGTGGCTATTCAGCAGTTGAGTGGCGCTAGTTGGCTTGAATAATAAATATATGCTCACAACAAAGTGACTATCTGGCTAGAGCAGAACTGTTTGGCCACCATGGTTATAACCGCTCACACCATCTCTTTGTGGAACTTCTTCAACAGGAGAATGAGACAAATCCATCCTATGACACTGTATAGGGCAGGGGTTAGGGACTCAGCTGGGATGGGGGTTCAAAGCCTGGTTCGGGAGCAGCAAACTGAACCCAGGGATCTCCCCTCTCAGGCAGATGCCTTGGTTGCAGGGGTATCATTTCTGGGTGGCTGTTACAGATTCACACCAACAGAACCCCAGACTGCTGTTGTAGCCAAGAAGGCTACTGGCATATTGGGCTGCATTAGTAGGAGCACTGCCAGTAGATCTAGGGAACTGATTACTCCCATTTGACACTGGTGAGGCCACATCTGGAATATTGTATCCAATTCTGGGTCCTCCGCTACAAAAAGGATGGGGATGCATTGGACAGAGTCCTGCGGAGGGCAACAAAAATGCTTAGGGGGCTGGAGCACATGACCTATGAGCAGCGGCTGACGGACTTGGGCTTATTTAGTTTGCAGAAGAGAAGAGTGAGGGGCAATTTGACAGCAGCCTGCAACTTCCTGAAGGGGATTCCAAAGAGGATGGAAAGAGGCTGTTCTCAGTGGTGACAGATGACAGAATGAGGAGCAACGGCCTCAAGTTACAGTGGGGGAGGTGTAGGTTGGACATTAGGAAAAACTATTTCCCCAGGCAGGTGGTGAAGCACTGGAATGTGTTACCCAGAGAGGTGGTGGATTCTCCATCCCTGGAGGTTTTTAAGTCCCAGCTGGACAAAGTCCTGGCTGGGATGGTTATTTGGGGCTGATCCTGCTCTGGGCAGGGGGTTGGACTCAATGACCTCCTGAGGTCCCTTCCAGCCCTAGGATTCTGTGATCATAAATTCGTAGAAGCATAGCACTGAAAGGGACATCAAAGGTCATCTAGTCCAGCCCCCTGTGCAAAAGTAGGGCCAAGTAAATATAGACCATTCCTGCTCAGAACTCGGCCGACCTGTTCTTTGAAACCTCCTGTGAGGGAATCCCACAACCTCCCTTGGAAGCTGACTCCTGTGCTGCCCCACGCTCAAGGTTGGAAAGCTACGCCTGGTACCTAATCTCTATCTCCCTTGCTGCCCGTTAAGCCCCTTATTTTCTGTTCTGCCTCCAGCAGCTCTGGAGAGGAACTAAGGAGCACCCTCTTTAGAACAGCCCTGCTCAGAGCTGAAGACTCCTCCATTTTGTGAATCTGACCTTTCGTCCCTTTGCTTTTACTAAAACGGTTCAAAATGCCCCCAAAACACTTTGTTCAGAATGAAAACACTTTTCCCCTGAGACATTTTAGTTTCCGTTTGGACTGGACCGGGTTATGGTTTTTGGTTTCTGAACTGCCAGCAAACTGAAGAAACCGTCGCTCGCAGGGCTCTAGCTAGGACAGCTGATCTGCTCCGACACGATCTTCCTTCCTGAGGAGCAATGAGATTAATTCACTTGTGGTTCCGCTACTCACGAGCTGCCTTCTTACACCAAACACAACATGTACCCTTGTGCTTCACTGGCTGCTAGGCCAGAAGGCCAAGGGTTAGAGTCATGCACAAGGACACATCATCTAACACACTCTCCCGCACAGAGGTGCGTGAGCTCCCTGAGCAGCAACCTTTGCAAGAGACAGGACCTCCAGTTACCCTGCCTGAAGAGCAACCAGACAGCTGAAGAGCCTGCAACTTCCGGAGCAGGACATGGAGAATCCTGGAATCCAGGCCAACGCTCTCCTGAAAAGTCTTCAGCACCCCACCCTGTCCGCACGAGCACACAGCAGTCTCCACCAGCCGGTGCCTATGAATTAACGGCCCTGACACACCGCTGTGGACAGCATTCTGTGCATGAACGATACCCGAGCCCCCAGCCCGGCCTTCAGGATAGTGGTGTCCGAGTCACCAGCTTGCCAGGCTTTCGGACAGCGGCGAGGCGCCCAGGGGAGCTCCTGTGGGCTCGGGAAGGCTGGTCATAGAGCTGATTGATTTAGTTTGGGCTCAAAGACAAGAGCAGGCACAGAGGTGGGGGGAGAGTGGCCAGACATACTTGGCTCTCAGAGAACAGCTGCTGCAATGCACACGCTAGGGAGGCACAAGGGGCAATCAACAAACCGGAGCTCGGGATCCACGAGAGCCGCACCGCAGGAGACAGGGCAGCGTGTGGATGCAGCATGCTCCCACCGCGCCGCTTCCTGCATTAGCTGCTGGGTGGGAGATGATGCCTGTTGCAGGACACACAGGCGGAGGGGACAATTTGCAGGCTGTCGAGTCTGAGAGCTAAGCTGGGTCTCCCGTTAGCTCTGCCCGGGACACCTCAGAGCCATACCCAGAGGGGGCAGTGCCGGGCTGCTAAATCAGGGATCTCAGGAAGGCTGCCAGGGAGCGAGTTCAAAGAAGAGGCTGACAAGTGCACGTGAAGGTTAGCACTAATTGCAGGGCTGCAAATTCACGGCTGGTCCTTTAACCCTCCAAGCTGCTCACCTCCCCAGCAGAGACTGTCTTCCTGGCGCACAAGGCCTGCGGCTCTCACCCAGCTGTTCCGGTGGGAGAGCAGTGCAAGGACAGATGAGTAAGGACTCTGGTCACAAAGCCTCCTTCCTACCACCCCACAATGCGCCCCCAAAACAGACCCACTTCTAGGCGGAGCAGCAGCAGAGCAGCCACGGCAAGATGGGGGCAGCCCCGGCAGCTCTGCAGAGAACCCTGCCTCGAACACTCCCCCAAGCTGCTCTGGAAAAGCACCAAGCGCCAAAGCTGATGGGAGACGGGGTCCCATTTCGCTCACCTGTGCCCGTCCCCCTGCTGGCTCCCCAGAGCTGAGCTGCTGGGCTCTTCCACACCCGTTACAAGGGGGCACAACAGAATGTAGCGCGCACAACTCATGCGCCTGCACCTGACCGCTTGGGGCGGGGCGAGAGGCTGGGTCCCTGGCTCAGATCAGAGCAGTGCTGCCCCAGCGCAGCTGCCCCAGGCCACAGGACGCTTTACACTATGAAACACGGAAGGAGGTGCCAGGTGGAAAGCCCAGGTCCTGCGCAGCGCAGCAAACGCAAGCAGCCTTCGGCGAAGACGGTATTTCTGGCATCCCCCCACATCCGACTGCTGCCCCCTCAGAGTACAGCTCTGCAGCCTGCACTGCCTGGGCGCACAGCAGCGTGTGAGTACCTGCGCTCAGGCTGCACTCGGAAGTCGCGGCTCAGGCTAAAACTGGGGCTCCCGCACCCCAACCCCAGCTCGAGGCTGAGCAGCAGCATCTACTCCCCTCTCTGCGGTGTGGCAGCCTGAGCCCACGCCAACCAACCCAGGCTGGCAGGCTTGCTGGGCAGGGGTGCAGAGGAACCCTGAGGGGACATGTGCGGCCGTTGGAGGAGGCATGGCAGATCACGCAGGTGTGCCCACGTTAGCCTGCATCTCACGCGCAGGGGTGAAACCTGCAGCGCCCACAGGAGCGCAGAGCCGGCCTGGGACCCATCCACATGGGGCAGTTCCTCTCACAGCTGTCCCTGGCCACGCCAATGGCGTTAAAGCTGGCGTGGGAACACCCACCCACGCTGCAGCTGTGCCCTGGGGCTCCACTAGAGCCAATGGGGGGGAAGGGATCAGCCCCGAGAGGCACTCTGGGTGCAAGGACACACAGCTTTGCCCATCTGAGCCACAGGTGGTTGGTTACCTGTCCTGAGCCCTCCGCAGGTGGGTTCCACCAGCCACACAGGTGGGGCAGAGCCCTTCTTGCTCACTGGCTGAGAGGGACCTGCCCCCCCGGTGCTCTGCCCTGACATGCGCATGCCCAGAGCTGCCACCCCCAGAGCGCACGGGGACGCAACAGCAACAGCGCTTGGCACTCGCCCTGGGAAAGCACTTCGCAGCCTTCCATAATTAATCCTCAGCGCCCTGCCAGCTGAGCCAGCCAACCTGCGCCCGCTTCCCATTACTCAGGAGAGAGCTCGCAGCCCGCTCGGGGGGGGTGGGGGGGGAGCTGATCAACTCCGCAGGCGTCAGTTAACTTCGCGAGGAAACCCCGCAAAGAGTCGGGCCAACAGCGGCCGGCGTCCCTGGCCAGCTAACTCCCACGTGCCCTGCGTCCATGGGGAGGAGAAAGGGCTATACAGGAGACAGGACCACACAGACTCAGCCGGGATCAAAGAGCACCAGAGCAGCGGGATGCCTGGCTCCCAGAGCTGCGCCGGTTCCCGGATGCACTGTTCCGATGCCAGTGAATTCACCTGCCTCTCCCCAGTGGGGACTCAGAGGCAGGGTTTTCGATGGCACGCAACAAACCCCATGCGCAGCCTTGTTGGGGGGTGGGGGGCGGGCAGCAGCTGGACCCTTTCTCCCAGGCACTTCCAGGGAATGCAGCTAGATGCTATCGCACCATGAGTATGGGCCCGGAGGGCTCTGCGCTCACAGCCACCCCGGGTTTTACCCCACCAGTGAGACGTGGCTGCACACCAGGCAGCTGCCAGCACCATACTCAGCGCAGAGAGGCTCCAGGCCACCGGACTGGGTAAGTGCCTACCCCAGGGCTCAGCAACCCCCCGGCACAGGTGCCAAGAGCGCACACAAGCCGATTTTCATTGACACGTGAGGCAGGAGCTAAGCCCCACCGCCCCCATGCAGCCCGGAGCTTGCTCAAAGCCAGGCCGCTTGTGGCTTAAAGGCCAGCTACTGCTACCCACAACGCCTCACCGGCAATTCTACATTAATGAGGCTGCTGTAAGCCGGTCTATTAGCAAGTTTAAAAAGTGTCACCGGCACTCGGACTGTCCATAGAGGTCACAAGGCCAAGTTCTGGCCCTCCATCTCGGAAAAGCTGCTGACCTCCAAGACAACCCGTCTCCACTGCCCCTGCCTCCATCCTTGGCTTAGCTTCCCCCTGCTCTGGAGCACTGGTATTTTTGTCTCTCTCCGGTGGATACCTTAAGGTGATACTGTGGGAGGCACAGAACTGTCATCTCCTGAGCTTGGCAACATGACCCCAGAACCCCCATTACACTAATCACTGCCAAACGAACACAATTGTAGAACACATAAAAACCTGCTGAAATATAACACTGCAGAAGGCTGAGCAGTTCCATAAATCTGCTGAGCACTTAATGCTGCCGGCTAAATGGTCCCGCTTAATTATAGCTCCATAACGCGACCTTCTAGCAATTTCAATACAGTCAACTATCAATCCTGACAACGGACAAATGGAGGCACTAGCCTCTTGCTGACCCCATCAGCTGGACCGTTTCTCCCAGCACCTCCTTGCCTCTGCTCCACTGCAGGGTCTCCTCTGCTCCGGCAGGCTCTGCCATGGGACCCTGCAGGAAGCCTCCCCTTTCCAACCTAGCCCAGCTTCCAGGGCCAAGGACCATAACCCAGACGTCCTCCACATGCTGCCAGGTAAAAAGACTTAGCTTCAAATTAAGGAGCTGACCAGCACTGCCAGCCGCCCTGCCATCTCTAGTGCAGAGTACAGGGCTGGCAGCTGCCAACGACTTACTCTCCTTTCTACTGCCAGCCCTGCTGGGCTAAACACATGTGGATGCTACAGGCCCAGCTGCTCTCCAATGGGAGTGGGTTTTAACCTGCGTTCCTGTAGTGATGCCGGAACCGCAGCCAAGACAACATTAGCATTACAGCCCACACCGATCTTTGTCAATTATTCTACAGTATTTGAGCTCTAACCAGCTTTAAATTGAATCAGGACAAAATCATCAGTAGCAAAAGAACCCGCATCAAGCTTTCAGTTCCAGCACTGGGGGAGGGAGGGAGTTATACATTTCATAGTGGCCTTCTACCCCATAATGAACAGGAAAAATAAATTAGATTCCCAGCTCAGGGTATATTTATACAATTTCATTATGTGCTCGTGAGTGAGCCTGGTTTTCACCAAGATAAAAATGAGCTCTCAGCAATGCTCACACTAAATAAATGGAGTGATTTAATAGTTTAACAAAGAGCACCAGAGAGGGACAGAGCAACTGTGTCAAAAATATAAAATAAAAATAAAAATGTAAAGCACCGGCTGTTTGACCTGCATTGCTACCAGCCATGGGGCCTGGCTCCAACTCCTTCCTTCCTAGCCACCCGGCAGGGCACCACTGGGGAAGGAATTCTGAGCACCAAGGAAGCGCACAGAAACAGGAGCAGAGCCAGGCGGCTAAGCAGGGATCTATGGCAATTCCCACCAGGCACCAGCATCCAGAGCTCTGTGCTGCTCCCACCTGCAGCAAGACTGAGAGCCCATCAAATTCGTTCTGCTCATCAGCCCGTGGCTGGCTGGGAGAAGTTTAAAGCTTGCATTCCTTCCCCAGCTGGCTTACGTGTTCTTCAGCCGGCAAACGCTGCAGTACGAAGCAACTGGGCTCTCTTAACTTCCTCTGTCATGGGCTGGCTCCAGTGAGCTGTAGTGTGTGTGCTGGCTACCACTTGGGGGAGCAAAAAATCACTGACATTTTCTGTATTTGTGGCTTTCTGGTTTTCCCAGGACCAGGATGGTCTGCAGACTGCTCCCAACCAATGCCAAAAGGAAAAACTCACTCAGACCCAAGGGCTAACTTGCTCAGAGCCCTGCAGCCCTTCTACACCAAGCTGGAGAGATTTCTTTTTGGAAGCCAGTTATACTTTTAGCTTTCACAGCCTCCCCTGGCAAGGAGTTCCACAGGTTGACAGCAGGTTGTGTAAAGCACTTCCTTGCTTGTCTCAGATCTGCGGCTTTTCAATGGCACTGCATGTCTCCCGGCTCTTGTGTAAGATGCTGGGGTAAGTCACACTTCCTCATTCACTTTTTCCACACCAGTCATGATTTCATAGACATCTATTACCTCCACCCTTGGCTGCCTCTTTTCTAAGACGAGCAGTCTCAGTCTCTCTTAACTCTCTCCTCATACACAAGCTGTTCCACACCCGTCGTCATTTCTGCTGCCCTTCCCTGGGCTTCCTCCAGTTCTAAGATACCTGTTTTGAGAAGGGGCACCCAGAACTTCAGGAAGCAGTCAAAGTGCAGGTGTACCCCGGATTTACATGAGGCACGGGGACACTTTCAGTCTCATCACTCTCTTTCCACATGGTCCCTAAGGTTGCTGGTTAGTTTTTTCAAACGCTACCGCACGCACATTGAGCAGACGTTTTCACAGACCTCTCCTCAATGACTCCCAGATCTCTCGAGCGTGAACTGCTAATTCAGACCCCATCAATCACTCCGCCTGTACAGTTCTGATTTTTTCCCCCAACATGAATTACTTTGAACGTACCAGCACTGAATTTCATCTGCCATTTTGTTGCCCACTCACCCAGTTTGGTGAGATCTCTTTGCAGGCACCTGTTAATTTAACTACCCTGAGTAATTTTGTATCATCTGCACACTTTGGCACCTTCCAGTTTATGAATATGCTGACTAGGAATGGTTCCAGTACAGCTCTCTGAGGCACCTCTCTCCACTGTGAAAACCAACCCTCTATTGCTTGCCTTTATTTCCCAGCTTGTAGACAGTTACTGATCCAGGAGACAACTCCCGCTTACCCCAGGAGTGCCTACTTTGCTTAAAGGCTTTTGGAGAGGGACCTCGTCGAAGCCTTTCGGAAAATCTGATGGGCAGAAGTCACAGCCAAGAGGTGGATGGCAGCGGATGGTGACCAACAGCCCAGGAGGGCAGCAGAGAGGTGTGACCAACAGGGCCCACCTCTTTACCCACCAACACTCAGGATGGGAAGTGAGTTCTGCGGCTGCACCCTCCACGGGCAGGAAGTGTGAGGGGGGTGCACAGAAGGGTTGGGCATGTGCAGGGGACATTTGGATTGCTGGACTTAAGAACCTGAGAGGACGACACTGTCCAACCTGCTTGGGAAGGACTTTTACTCCTGGCTTATGTTTATGACCCTGTTTGTGTTTTTTTCCCCACATTAATGCCAAGTATCAGATTCTGGGCTTGCAAGTGGGGAGCACTACACTGAGAGCCAGGAAGTCCCTTGCTAGTCCTACCCTGACACTGCCTCCCACTGCAGCCTTGGGCAAGTCACCTCTTCCTGCTGTCTCAGCCTCCCTTTCAGAGCAACACTAACTCACCAGAAAAGTGCTTGCTGCCATCGCTGTTCTGGAGGGAGCTGGGAGCTCTGGGAATTCACCCTCTCATGGGTGACTGTGTTTAAAAAGTGTCCTTGTGGAGGGACCTCACACACCACTGCATGGCTGTCACATGCCCTGGCAAAGGAGGTCACTGGAATCCAGCAGGGCTGGTCCTATTGACTGACACTTCAAAGTTCCCTTTCTTCCAGCTGGCTGACTCCTGCTTTCTCCCTGCGTTTCCTTCCAACCAATTTCACCAAACCCACAGGGAACTTCTTAATTCCTTCTTCCAAGACAAGCTGTTTAATCAACCTCCTATTATCCAATTCGGTTGCAAGCTGAAACCGTGGCTCACTTTTCATGTTCCTCTTTCAGCCTTTCTGCTCATTTGAAGCTGCAGGGTGTGCACCCTCCCCTCACTAAGTGACACACAGACAGCCCAGATGGGGGGAAGGAGAAAGGCGGGTGTGCGCGTGCGCACACACACACACACACACACACGTGTGTGCATGCTCCAGGCTCAGGGGGGTGGCTGTGTTAGTCTGTGTCTTGGCAAGACAAAGCAAGCAGTCCTGTAGCACCTTAAAGACTGACAATTTTTACTGATTAGGTAATGAGCTTTCATGAGTCTCACCCACAAAAGTGCATTACCTAAGCAATAACATTGTCAGTTGATAAGGTGCTACACGACTTCTTGCTCTGTTACACCCTGCAGGGCGAGAGCAGGAGTTTCTCACCCTTTCACAGGTTACCCCACCTGGGGAAAGCGCTTCCCTTTATCAGCATCCGCTGCTCCCAAGACCATTGGAGCAGGATGGCAGATATTCCTTGGGCCTCTCTGCGGTGGTGTCTACCCTGCACCAAAAACCCAGCCTGGTTCTGCAAGGCAACAGCCAATTTGGGCAGCAGCTGGACTAGCCAATCAGAGCCCAGCCGGCCCATGCAAAAGGAAGCTGCAGCCCACAGCAAAGCAGTCCACTGCAGGGCACCCAAAGGAGGGGACGAGCTTACTGGAGGGATGCAGAGACTAGCACCGCGAACAGGCTGCTCGGACTGGCACGCCAGAGGCCCTGGGAAGAGGCAGGAGACTGAGGTGCTAAGGCTGCAGGGAAGGGGCCCAGGGAACTGAGACAGACTAGCAGAGAAAGAAGCTGTTTACAGGGTCCCTGACCTGGGACCTGTTCCCCCCAACTCCCATCCACACTGAACAAGAGCCAGACCAGGGACTGCCAGACCACTGCAAGGGGTGGTCAGGGTCAGCAACCCCCAGCACAGCTGCCGAGAGTGGCACATGAGCCAACATTCATTGGCACAGGAGCTCTGCCCCACCTCTCCTCCCCCAGGCAGCTGGAGCTGACTCAAGGCCATCCACCTGTGGATTAACCAAAGACCAGCTAATGCCGCCAACCAGCATCTCAATGGGAAAGCTCTGCAGGTCCATTATTTATTCATGAAGCTGTTGTAAGTAGGACTATTCCCGGAGCTGCCACCAAACAGGCCTGTCCCTGCAGCTGGAGCAACCACAGCAGAGCAGAAGCTTTGCATCCTTGCTTACCCGAGAGAAGCTGCGACTAGCAGAGAGAGCTAGAGATGAGGCTCCTGCAACTCCTGAGTGCGAATACCGCCCAGGAGTGTGGCTTGGGCCTCTACTGCATGTTCCACTCCCCTCTGGCCAATGGGGACATCCCCGCCTTGCCCCGGGGCTCAGGGACACTTAATGAGGTCACAGAGAAGGAGGGGGTACAACTGAGAAGAGGTGCTCCCTCGCCCAGCTCAACCACCAACCACCAAAGTGACTGCAAATGGTGCTGGCACTCACCCTTCCCAAAGGGCAGCATATCTGGAGGAGAAAGAGGGAAATGTTCCCTGGGGGCTGCCGCAGAGCTTGGCTTTCATAGCACAGTTTTTGTAGCCTCCCATCGGCACTTTTACCTTAAATGTTATGGAAAAAAATTTCCTGGAGAAACTGTGGGATCCAGAGTCACTGACCACAGCATGCAAATGCACTGGAAACCCTGGAGCCTGACAGCATCTGCTATTTAAGAGGAAGAATTATTGAGCAGCCTTGAAGAAATCTCTGCTCCGGCTCTCTGCATGGGGGACCCAAGGAACTCAGCCCATAAAAGGACACAGACTGATTAACAGCTGACTTATTCTCAGAGACCTTAACAAATGCAGTGAGAGCACCTAGCCTCAAAGTCATCTTCAGGCTACCTCTGCTGGCCCCCTCCTCTAGGGCTGCAATTCCTCACCACCAGGGCCCTTCCTCACCCCGCCCTTCACTCCCTGCTCCCCAGCGATCGGGGACAAACACTCCTCTGCTCGCTCCCTGGTCCCACTCAACCACCCCCTATGTCCCCTGCAGAGACTCCCCGATAGCTACAGCTCAGAAGTATTACACGAGAGCTAGGGAATAACAGCACCTTGGAGCAGGCCTTTCAAACAACCTGCCATCCAGCGAATCCAGCCTGGCTTCTACACCCGGCTCCGCACACACCGAGTAGGTCTGGGATCAGGCGAGACACCTCAGCACCACGTTTGAGTGCTTTTGCCCAAAGAGCTCCCAGTGGCATGAGGAACAGCCCCAGCTTAGCTTTCCCACATGCGTCCAGGGCCACACCCTCATAAGACCTTGGAAAGCTGGCTCCCGAGTCACACGCAGTCAGGGTCTCCCTCCTCTGAAGTTCAGACCACCACTGAAATGCACTGACTTGGCTACTCTGCAGTTGTGTGGCTATCATCTGCATAACAGCCAGATCATTTTTAAACACAATATTCTAACCAGCTATCAGGTGAAAGCCGTCTCCTAGGTCGCCGGAATCCTTCACAGCCCCCTGACGGATTAGTAAATGATTGCTCACTCTTCCCTTCGATTTGAGAGAAGGAGAGGTATGTCAGCTCAATCGTAATTAGAGTGAACTGCAGCTTTTAAGCACTGAAGCTCATGTTACCACTGAGACACAAGAATGATCTAATCAGACACTGGGGTCAGATAACCACAAAAAATCTTTAAGGACATCATAACAGTTTGTATCTGCAATGAGGCTGGGCTGCTGCACCTGTCTGCAACCTAAAGATAGGCTTGGAGGGTTTTGCTGGGTGACCAGAGGAGGGGTGCATGATGGAAGAGACAGAATACGTCGCAGTGAGCGAGAGAAATGAAGAGCCAGCTATGGCGGCAAGAACCTCTGCAGGCAATAAGGGGAACCAGTAACCTGCTCCATTTGACACCCTTTTACATCTCAAGGAGGAGGAGGATAAACTGAAGAGAGTTCAAAGCAGAGCCACAAGAATGATTGCGGGATGAGAAAACATCAAACTAATAGCCATGAAAAACAGGTCACGGACTATGAAATCTGGTCTTCCCCTGTGAAATCTGGTATTTCGTGTGCTCTTACCTTATCGCAGGGGTCAGCAACCTTTCCGAGGCAAAGGGCCAAAACTTGACCTTTTGACCTCTGTGTACAGTCCCACTGCCGGTGACACCTTTTAAAGTCACTAGCGGTCCTACTTACAACAGCTCCATTAATAAATAAAGCTGCAGAGCTTTCCTGTTGAGGTGTTGGTTGGTGGCATTAGCTGGTCTTTTGTTAATCCACAGGCGGATGGCTTTGAGCCAGCTCCTGGCTGCCTGGGGAGGAGTTGCGCGGCTGAGCCTCGCCTGCTAATGAAAATCCACTCACGTGCCGCTCCCAGCGCCTGTGCTGGGGGTTGCTGACCCCTGCCCTGTGCTACAGCCATTTCGCAGGGTAGAGAGCATTTCGCAAACTGGAGAGTCCTGATCCAAAAGGCTGTTTGCCAGGAGGTCACAGTCATTTTAGGGGGGGAAAACGTGGCATTGCCACCCTACTTGTGCAATGCCTTCACAGCTGGGCAGCTGGAGAGCAGCGGCTGTTGTCCAGGTGCCCAACGCTGAAAGCAGCCCCCTGCCAGCAGCTGCACACAGGTGAAGGAGCCGGGATCACAACCCCTCACCACAACAACCTCGTGGCACACACCCCCAGCTCCTTTTTGGATCACCCCCAACAACTGCATCCCTCTGGCATTTCAGATGTAAAGAGCTGCGCTCCTGAAGGTTACGCCTTTTAAAATCCTCTGACCACGAAATTGACAAAAATGGATCATGAATTTGGCAGGGCCCTATACAGAGATCAACACAAACCAGTCATTCTCTCTACAAAACTTCCGTTTGCACTGACTTTGCTCAGACTTTTTATGTGGTTGCTTGTAAAACAGGGCAAATATCTAGATGAGCTGATTTACCCCCAAAAGACCTGTGCACAGAGCTGTCCCGTCCATAGGACAAGGTGGGGCAGCCAGCCCAGGCCTGGCACTTTTGGGGGCCTTGTGACAGCCACCCCAGCCTTCCTTGGGATGTGGGGGAGGGATTACCTGGGGCAGCGTGCATGTGCCAGGGGCAATCAGAGGCAGCAGCAGCCTCTCCCTGGCCCCCACCGCCCTGCCCTGCACTCACCCTCTGGAGGGAGCAGCAGCCTGCTCTCCTCCCTCACTGCTTCCCAGCCTGCTGAGCCACAGCTGGGAGGCCTCAGCTCCCAGCTGCCGGCCCAGAAGCGGGGCCTGGCGGAGCACCGCACGGTGAGTGCAGGGGGAGGAGCGGCCCCCTGCAGCTGCTGCTGCCATCCACTGCCCATCCCAGGCCCTAGCTAATCCCTGGGTAAGCTGGCCGGAGGGGGTCCAGGTGGGGGGCAGGGCACGTAGCACAGGGGTGCATGGGATCCCATGCCCTGTTGGGATGGCCCTGCCTGTGCATATCCCCCAGCTATGTCCACCCCTGGGCGCACCATTGCCTGGTGAAGTGGGAAGGAGGCGGGTGCAGGGCCAAGCACTCGGATGCTGGAGAATTTCATGTCTCATTTTGCCTACAGCAGGAGAGGCCCACGGAGTTCTGCCGGGTGCAGAAGGTCACAACAGAGGGAGTGCAAGGCCCAGGTGAGAGCTGCAGGCCCCATGCGGCACCAGCCAGGGATGGGAGGGTCACCTTCGCTGCCCTGGCTCATCAGCCAACCTACCCAAACCGAACGCACCTCTGCCCCCGGGTGTGGGAGAGACTGGCCCGCACAGCGAGGAGGGGCACCGACAAATGTCCGGAAGGCTCTGTGACAAGCCCTCCAGCACCAGACCCTGGCTCGGCAGGTTCCAGTGATAAAAGAGAAGGGAACAATCTGCTGGCTCCTGGCGGCCTTTGCCTGGATGCCGCTGTCTCTCCCCTTCTCGTGCCCGGACTCTGGTGCCATTAATAATCTGCTCCTCTGGCCCCCCGAGAACCAAGTAGCGTGCACCTTCACTTGAGCTGGATGCTACAGATTCGATTGCATCTGTCTGGATATAAATAATTTACAGCTTGATGGCCAGAGTGAATTTAATTAGTTCTTGTTCTCCTGATAGAAGCAGCCCACCGCTGCTAGAGCATTTCACTCCGAATTAGCCTGAAAAGGACTAACAAGGCAATGCTAATTTCACACTCACCCCATCCCCCACAGCCTCTGAAAATGCAGATGCCCGGGCCGTTCCAGGGGAAAGCTCCAGGGGCGCAGGATCGGCCAGCATAGATGGAGCCTAGGACACACATCTCAGGGCCGTCGAGAGAGCAGGAGATTTGCTCTGATTTGCATATATGCATTTTGCTTTAAACTTCTGTTCCCAGTCACTGTGGGCACGAGGTGAGGGGACAGGGGGAGTCCCAAGGGCTCAGCTCTGCATCCTCCAGCATAGGAAACCTTTCAGGTGGCAGAACAGCTCTCGGCAGAGGAGGGCTCTCCCCGCCGCACAGCATCCCTCCCTCTGCCTGGCAAAAAGGGAGTCTGGGAGGGATTGCACAGACAGCAGCCTTTCCCTGCACACTCCCGCTGCACGTCTGCTCCTATAGCTGAAGAAGTGAGTTTGACTCACAACAGCGAAATGTGTTAGTCTCTAAGGTGCTACAGGACGGCTTACTATTTGCACAACTTTGACCTGGTATCAGTAAAGGGGGTGGAGGGCATCTGGGTGCTGGAGTAAACTCCTTTAAGGTGAGTCCTCCCAGAGCTCATCTCAGTGTCTCAATCAGCAGCCGGTTGTGGCCCCGCCTGTGTGCTTTGCCGGAAGAGGCTGGAGAGCCTGGCTCAGTAAGGCCAGACAAGGGGGTGGGGGCAGGGGAGCCTGGCAGAGGAGGCAGACTCAGGGGCCTCTTAAGCATCTCAGCCGGCGTCTCGGGGTCCCAAAGCATGACGCTGACCAGGCCACTCCCACGAGGCATGGGCTCTGCAACCTTTGGTACCCAAGCGTCACCCAGGGTAAGAAGCAGCTCCCACTTACGGTACACAACAAAGGTCCTACCAGCCACAGCAAAGCCAACACGCCAGAACGGCACAGCGAGCTGCATTCACAGTGCCATGCAGGTGTGGCAAGGCAAGGCAAGGCAAGCACGCCTTGCTAGCCACACTAATCCCCATGCCTGGGAAGGGAAGTGAGCAGCCCCTTGATGCAAAGGAGGAAAGCCGATGGGTAGTCAAAGGCAAGCTTTGGAATAAGAACCGGCCCGCCAGGCCGCGACAGGAGTTCACCTGTGCAAGAAGCCCCTCTTCCTTCTCCTAGGTAAAGGACATACACATCACATAGTTCTTTAAACCAGCAGTGCCCCTGGGAGGTACGTAAGGAAAGCGAGTGCTGGGACATCTCTTTGGAAAGCATCACCAAACGCAGCAGCTGGAGCCAAGCTGAAGTAGCTGAGAGGCAGGACAAACGTCAGGCGAAAGTGGGTCTTTCGCAGAGCAAAGGAGTAAGAAAAATTCTCGCTTTCCAGAGGGGACTCACGCTTCGGGGTGGCGGGGGGGCAGCTGGCTTCAGCATTATTACTGCTAAGGCCCCATCAAAGTCTGGGCCGTGAAACACAGTATCCTGTTATGACACCTGGTCGTGTGTGCGCCTTCCCACTGTACTATACATAGCTCAGGGGGAAGACCGTATTCCTCAAACTGGAGTCCTGACCCATAAGGGAGTTGGGTCACAATGTCCTTTATCGGGACAGAGACGATCCACACTACTGCCACCTTACGCCTGCGTTGCTTTCAGAGCCGGGTGGCTGGAGAGAGGCAACCGTTGGCTGGGTGCCCAGCTCTGAAAGCAGCGCCCCTTCGGAGCAGGGAACCAAGCCAGCAGCCAACACTTCCCAGCTGTACTGCTCCGCGGGCAGTGCAGCCGCCAACAGCAATGCAGCAGGAAGGGTAGCAGTACCGCACACCCACCTACAATAACCACGCAACACCTCCACCCCACTCCCTCTCGGGAGAGGGCCCCACGATTACACCACCACGACACGTCAGACTGGAATGACGATGTCTGCCATGTTTTCAAAATGGAATGCCTGCACAATGGACCGAAGTGCCTGTGAATCAGGTAGGGCCCAAGCTCCTGAGCAGCCAGTCTGTGTGAGCACGCTCAGCACAAGCCAAGTGGCAAATCGGGAGCGGGGGGATGCAGGGACCCCACACGGTCTCTGCTTGTAATCGCAAGCGCTGGCCAGCAACACACCATTCCATGGCCTATGACTGTCCCTCACAGAGCGGAGCTAAGGATGCAGGACTTGCCACCTACAGCTGGTTAAACCCACTTCTGTGCCCCAGGTTTCTCCACCTGGTACTCAGTTTTGTTAAACTGTAGTTGCCCAATGGTGGAGAGCGCCTCTGTGGGGACGACACCCCGATCTGACAAAGCGACCCTCCTCCTAGGAGGGAGCCAAGCCTGCACTGCAGAGTGCTTAGCCGGCCTCACCCTGGAGATATGTTGGAAGGGTGGATTGCTTTCAGTCCAGCACTGATTTTAACGACTGATCTTAATCACAATTTAAATCACCCAGCAGGAAACCTTGATTTAATCGATTTTCAGCTGGGTCAGCGTTTGTTCGTTCTTAGTTATCTGTCCAAAGAATGGTTCTATCAACCAGTGGAAAGGAACCACTCAAACATCCCAAGTGCAATGAAATATCAGCACTTGCGTGTCATATGGTAAGCCCTTTCGTTAAGCAGAGTATGCTGCAACTCTACATGTTTGTTTAAGCATGTTTATAACATAGCACGCACTGAATAAAATACTTAATTTTTACATTTATCTATACAGAAAATAGTCAATGTTGTGTTTCTTATTTACCTGCTGATTCTTTTACTCCTGATTTCTTTCATGCTACTATTGTACAAAAACTGGAATTCAGTTAAAACGCACAAAAACAGCATTGTAAAGGATTCATTAGCTAGCAAAGCTACCTTAACTGTGGCTATATCAGAACACGTTCTGCATTTAAGAACATAAGAACATAAGAATGGCCATACTGGGTCAGACCAAAGGTCCATCAAGCCCAGCATCCCATCTGCCGACGGTGGCCAATGCCAGGTGCCCCAGAGAAGGAGAACAGAAGACAATGATCAAGTGATTTATCTCCTGCCATCCATCTCCTGCCCTTGTTATGAAGGCTGGGGCACCATACTTTATCCCTGGCTAATAGCCATTTATGGACCTAACCTGCAAAAATTTATCAAGCTCTTTTTTAAACCCTAATAGAGTCCTGGCCTTCACAGCCTCCTCGGGCAAGGAGTTCCACAGGTTGACTGCGCTGTGTGAAGAAAAATTTCCTTTTATTAGTTTTGAACCTACTACCCATCAATTTCATTTGGTGTCCCCTAGTTCTTGTATTATGGGAAAAGGTAAATAATTTTTCTATATTCACTTTCTCCACACCATTTATGATTTTATATACCTCTATCATATCGCTCCTCAATCGCCTTTTTTCCAAACTGAAAAGTCCCAGTCTCTCTAGCCTCTCCCCATATGGGACCCTTTCCAAGCCCCTAATCATCTTAGTCGCCCTTTTCTGAACCTTTTCTAATGCCAATATATCTTTTTTGAGGTGAGGAGACCACATCTGCACGCAGTACTCCAGATGTGGGCGTACCATAGTTTTATATAGGGGAAGTATGATCTCTTTTGTCTTATTATCGATCCCTTTTTTAATAATTCCTAACATCCTATTTGCTTCACTAACTGCCGCTGCACACTGCGTGGATGTCTTCAGAGAACTATCCACTATAACTCCAAGATCCCTTTCCTGATCTGTCATAGCTAAATTTGACCCCATCATGTAGTACGTGTAATTTGGGTTATTTTTTCCAACGTGCATTACCTTACACTTACCCACATTAAATTTCATTTGCCATTTTGCTGCCCAATCACTCAGTTTGCTGAGATCTTTTTGTAGTTCTTCACAATCCGTTTTGGTTTTGACTGTCCTGAACAACTTGGTGTCATCTGCAAACTTTGCCACCTCACTGCTTACCTCATTTTCTAGATCATTGATGAACAAGTTGAACAGGATCGGTCCCAGGACTGAGCCCTGGGGAACACCACTAGTTACCCCCCTCCATTGTGAAAATTTACCATTTATTCCCACCCTTTGTTTTCTGTCTTTTAACCAATTCCCGATCCATGAAAGGACCTTTCCTCCTATCCCATGACCACCTAATTTACATAAAAGCCTTTGGTGTGGGACCGTGTCAAAGGCTTTCTGGAAATCTAGGTATATTATGTCCACTGGGTGCCCCTTGTCCGCATGTTTATTAACCCCTTCAAAGAATTCTAATAGATTAGACAGACACGACTTCCCTCTGCAGAAACCATGCTGACTTTTGCCCAACAATTCGTGCTCTTCTATATGCCTTGCAATTTTACTCTTTACTAGTGTTTCTACTAATTTGCCTGGTACTGATGTTAAACCTGATTTAAACCTGATTGATTAAACACAGGAGGTATGAGCTGTAGTTAGTGAACTGACTGTTACTGTCAGCAGAGGCCGGATTGTTTAAAGACATTTATGCACCCACAGATGCAGATAAGATAGGAGTGGGGGGAGCATCAAAGTTAGAGACCTAATCTGCCTTTGAAAATCCCCATAGGCACTTAGTTCCAGCTTTAGGCATCTCTGAAAATCGGGCTGTGTTCTTCAGTTTTTCAAACCTGGGAAGTCTCACCCTCTCTACCCTCGTTTTAAGCCACAGACTGGAAGAGGAAAAAAACAAGTTTTCTTGCTTTTTCAACTCCCAATCAGTTTCTTCATTTTGAATGAGAGAGTCCAAATTCGGGAAAGAGAAGTGTATTTTTGCACTAGCCAGTTAAATTGAAACCAAAAACAAACAAGGCAAAAGCTTTTCCACACAATAGACACTAGTAGTAGTAGTGGAAAAACATAAATACCAGCATTCTTGCTGTTTTGAAGATGATAATATATTTATGTGATGTAGCATGACTGGGTTAACATATTTACAAAGCCTGAGCTGATCTCAGATGTTAAAGATGTTTCCCCATGATTCTGTACACAATTTAAAAAGTAGCACCCTTTAATTTATTGAATTAGCAGAGGGCTCAGTGAAGAAGCTTTTGAAATTTCATGTTCATAGACTCTCAAGTTTAGGCCTTAACACACGTTGCTCTTAATTTCAAATTTAACTTCAGAAAGGGGTTTATTTTTAAATGTAATTAAAATTAACATATCTGATCTTTCTAAGATTTGAAGCAGCTTTTATCCACCTTGTCTGTGGGGTGGCTGACGTTCTATCATGGCAGTCCATTCCAAGGGCAGGCTGGGGAGAGGTGGGACCACACCCTGCTCAGCCACAGCACACAGATGTAGGGAGCTGGCATGATGGATGGTCAGAAGAAGGTCAGAAGGCAACTGCGAAGCCTTTTCCATCTTTGTAATGTATCTCATCATGTTTTCCCTTCTCTTTATAATTAGATGCTGCCTCTTCTCTGAGGACTCTCTCTCATTGACCGTAATGCTTTACTGATCCTGTCTCCCTCCTCTGACCTACCCTGTCTTGGCCACGATTTATGCTGCACATTAGTAATCAGCCAAGGCCTTTCCTCACGCCGACAGTGCAAGATGCTGCTCCATGGAAGCCTGCAAGCTCTACAGCAGCTCTGAAAGGCTCAGGGGGCCAGGCGCTACTGTCCAGCACTGCATGAATGGCTTTTGTGCACGCAGCAGCAAAGCCCACCCCACCTCATTAGCACAACCTGTTCATATTCCCAGACCCAAAAACCAAGGAGGATGCCACAGAGCGACAAAGACTCAGCTCAAAGTCACCACCAGGTCAGCAGCACAGAGGCTGGCAAGGCTCTTCAGGCAGGAGCATCCCTGGCAGGTTTAAGCCTTGTGTTAGTTAAAGGGACTGCTTCCAAGGCTGCCTCCACTCTCAGCATGCAGCTGTCACAACAATGATCACAATGCCCCCCTCCCTGGGTCCTTGCAACCTGCGTTCAGCATGAGAGAACCAGAGAAAGCCAACAGCCCTGATCATTCCGAAAGCAGTTCACCGTTCCACCCGTGAACAGGACAAGAGGTCACCCAGGCAAAGAGAGTGAAATCCCAGGTGTTGTTACGGCTGTGGGCTGAAGAAATGGGTCTGTCCCACGAAAGCTCATCACCTAATAAATTACTTTCTAAGTGCTACTGGACTGCTCTTTTGTTTTGCTAGTACATAGACTAGCGCGGCTTTCTCTCTGTGGCTGTATTTATGCGTTACCTGCTGCATCATCAGGCTGCTCCCCTCCTTGAGGGCAGCTCATGACTGATCAGGAGCATTTCTCCCTCCCTCCTGGAGACAGGACCTGGGAGAAAAAGTTTTCCACAGTCTAAAAAGAACTAGTATTTTAAACCTTCTAAGTACAAACACTTAGGCAGAGGCTGCATGGGAGAGTTCAGACAAAGGGGAATGCTTTCACTGAGTGAAAACGGGGGACTACACTGAAATGACAGAAGTAAATGAGGAGGAGTTACTGAAAACTCTTCTCCCTCTTTACCTGCAGTGTATCCTACGCATATGTTACCCATCATCTTACCTAGGAAAGGGGTCCCTGAGGCTGACAATGGTATAGGCACCATGCATCCGAACAGGGTATAACTATAAATACAACCTCAGGACAGGACTTTGGAACAGGTGTCCGACCACAGCCTGATATGGAGTTAAACCCATGAGCCACTAAACCAGTGCTGACGTGACACTCTTCTAGAACAGCCCCGGCCTTGGACAATCCCAGAGCCACAGCTGCCACGTCACTGCCAAGATATTCATTTGATGGTTCTGCAGCAATCGTTACGGTGCTGGTGCTGAAGGTGGAGAGAGGGCATTGTATTATTGCTTCAAACCAGGGGCTGACCCTCTCTGCTCTGTTCCCAGTCAGGAGAACCTGGCTCTAAAGCCTAATCCCGTCCCTAGCTCTTCCCTCATAAATTACCAACCTGCTGATTTCACTGGGTGACCCCGGCTCTTGTGCTGTGGGGAGGAGGAAGTAACTCCTCCTCATTTACTTTTGTCATTTCATTCATGATTTTATAGACCTCCCTCTTATCACCCCAACCTGGTCACCTCTTTCCCAAACTGAAATCCCCCACGTGGCAACTGTCCCCCACCTCATTTCTGCCGTCCTGCTCTGAACTGCTGCCCATTCCAGGGCATCTCTTCTGAGCGGGATGAGCAGATCTCCACGCAGCATTCAAGACGTGGGCACACCATGGATTTATACAGAGGCCATATGATATTTTCTGTCTCGTCCTTAATGACTGCCAACATTCTGTCTGTCTGTTTGTTTGTTTGTTGGAGGGGCAGGAAGCAGGGGGTTGGTTGTTTGTATTTTTTACTGCTGCTGCCCACTGAGTGGACATTTTTAGAGAACTATCCACAAGGACTGCAAGACCCTTCTCTTGAGTGGAGACGGCTAATTTAGACCCTGTCCTTTGATACATGCAGGTGGGATTATTTTTGCCAATGTGCATTGCTTCACATTTATCAACTCTGAATTTTATCTGCTAGTTTGTTGTGCAGCTTCCCAGCCTCGTGAGACCCCTTTGTAGCTCTCCAAAGTCTGCTTTCGGGTTTACCCCTTTTCCCAGCTCCTTTATGAACACGTGGAATAGGCCAGGGCCCAGAATAAACCCCTGGGGGACACCACTAATTACCTCTCTCCATTCTGAAAACTGACCATTTATTCCTACACTTCATTTCCTGTCTTTTAGCCAGTTATCAGCCCTTGAGAGAACCTTCCCTCTTATCCAGAAGACAACTCACTTTGCTTAAGAGCCTTTGGAGAAGAACTGTGTCAAAGGCTTCTGAAAATCTAAATTCACTCTTCCGCAACAAACTATATTCATCTGTGTAACAATTCTGTTCTTTACTACAGTTTCAACCACTTTGCCCGGTACTGAAGTTTAGATTTACTGGCCTCTAATTGCCGGGATCATCTCCTTGGTGTCACATTACCTGTCCGCCAGTCACTTAGTACAAAAGCTGATTTAAAGGATAGGTTACAAACCACCATTGGTAACCTACAACAAGAGTCGCACATAAAACACTCAGTGATGCAGGAGACATTGGAAAGGGCCACTAATCCAGCTCCTAGACTCAGCCATCTCAGGCAGGACATTGTTCCAAGCCTGCAATGGCTTTTCTAGCACATTGATTATTCCAGCAGTTTTCAACCTGTGTGCCACAGTCCCCTGGGGACCTGTAGACTACTGCTAAGACTTCCTAAGGGGAAATATGCTCCTCCATTGCAAACTTTTAGAGGCCAGCAAATGAAAAAAGCTTGAAACCCTCTGGCCTGTTTATTAAGTGATTGCCATGTGCAAACAGGAAGACCTCAGACCTGCAAACCTTCATTCCTGTCCATGCAGGAAATAGTTACAGAGCGGTAGCCGCGTTCGTCTGTATCTTCACAAAACAAAACAGCCATTCAGTAGCTCTTTAAAGACTAACAAAATAATTTATTCGGTGATGAGCTTTCGTGGGACAGACCCACTCCTTCAGATTTGGAAATTCTGATAAAAGTAAATGGACACGATGAGAATTTAATAGAAAGATAGAAAAAATGAAATGAAAACTGATGTATCAGCTACATAGGACAGAAGGAGGGGGCAAAAGTGGGGAGGGGAGAGGAAAATTAAGTTATGAGTTTCCCGAGATCACGACAAGTAGCAAAGGTGGGGAAAGTGTCCTTGTAACAAGTAAGGTAGCTGCTGTCTTTGTCGAGACCAAGGTGTGACACCTCGCACTCGAGAGCGAACTCCAGCTCAGATGTCTCCCTTTGTAATCTGGCAGTAAAGTCTCTCTGTTCTAGGATGCAGGTTTTCAGGTCTTGAATGCTGTGGGCCTGCTCCACTGCAATGCTCACTGACCGGTTTGCGTGTCCGGGAACTCTCCCCACCCCGATTTCGCAGAGCTCAATTCAGCCGACTTCGGAAACAATGGACATACGCCAGACCCGCCCCACCCCCCCACCTGGTTCCCACAGTCCACTGAATCAGCCCCTCCCCCGAAAGCAAGTAAAGTACTCACTCGCTGGAGCTGCCATGGCTGAAGGAGTTGGGGGGAAGGGGGTGAAGAGGAAGCAATGGGCAGGGCAGAAGAGCAGCAGCCACAAGCACAGGAAAAGCAGCTACCTGAACTACGGGCGAAGGCGACAGGGCGGGAAGCGTGTGAACCGGTGCTAGCAAGAATGCTGCTGAGACCCAGGGAAGAACTTCAAGAACCGCAGCTGAAACTTTGTGGAACTATTTGGTGCCCAAAAGAGCCAGGTTGAGTCCCAAATATCTTCCCCAATTACTCTCGGCGCTGAGGTTTTGATTGGGCGGCAGCCAGAGTTTCACCTGACAAATGATGCTCCAAATCAAAAATTAGCCACTCCAAAGTGTTATGCAACTGTTCCAAAAGCTGCTGCTGGTGTTCTGCCGCTTCATGCCCGGACAGAGCTGTAATAGCTCAGGGTCCACCAGAGCACTCTGGAAACACAGGGAACTTCCCGTGGCACTAGAAAGATCAGCTGGGATTCCACAAGCGAAACAGGGGTTTAAATTCATTTATCCACCCCAAATGGAAAAGCTGGAATTTACCCTGTACAATACCATCATGCTGTCCTAGCAACTTCGCTTCCCCTTCCACCCCGGCCAGCAAGGCAAAGCTCCTGCTGTCTCCACATTTTGGTCCCTTCTCCTGTTTACACGTAGGCAGGGCTGACATCTATTCTTCATCACAGTGCCAGAGCTGTGCTCAGAAGCCATGCATCTCACGCAGGACAGCACCATCAATATTGCATAGGAGGTGTTTCTAATCTAGTTATGGGTTCAGCCTCTCACACTCTTCCATCAGGGAGCCTTGGATTGAAATTGAAGTGTATTAGTATAATTTTATCAGGTTTTATTAAGCCTGCAGTCTTACATTTTTGATCTATAGTTTTAATTAAGTTTTAAGTCAAAGAATGCAGCATCCCATATTTTATCTTGCGCTGCCACGTCAGAGAGAGGCAGTTAATCAGCACGTACAAAAACTTCCCATTGCCAGTGATGGACGTTCATGAACTTTGCCTGGAGAGACTATCTCCCTCCCATCACTCATTGCAGGGCTGCAGAACTTAATCCACCCCTTCTCCAGTGCAGGCTCTGCCTTCTCACTGGCTTCTGCCCTGCCCTTCCAGAAGCTCCTGTCTGGCCTATGCCAGCAGCACAAGTCCGTCGCCATCACTAAAAGAAAATAAATCGACACCTAAGAGACAAAAGAAACGCCTCAAGACCAGGGCAAAAGAGAGCTGACACCAGGGGATGGTTCCCTAGCCGCCCCAACCACCACCTCCCAATGCAGCGAGGCAGCAACCTCGGCGCCAAGCTGGGGCCACTCGACCCTCCAGACTCAGCAAGGTGAGAACAGGGTCTGGGAGATTCCAGCCAAGCCGGGCTCTACCAGCTGGCCCCCAGTTTGTCAGACAGACGTGTCTTCTCGGAACCTGCCTTCAGCATCGGGCTACACGATCACTTCTCCTCACCTGCGCCCAGGCCCCAGCCCTCCGCTCACCCCCAGCCGCTCCCAAACGTGACCTGTGGCTGCAAAGCAAAACAGACTCAGAATGACCCAGCGCTCCACCTGCTCTCTCAATGACATGGTGCCAACACACAACTCCCACGGCAGAATGCGGGGCAGGACAGCCCCTTGCTAAGGACTGAGGCGACCCAAAGCATTTCTGGCTGAGAATACAGACAAGGGCAGGCACGCCATACAGTTCCAGACCCCAGGCTTGCCAGGGATCTGTCTCCCCCTTGGCACAGCTGCAGATGAAGTCCCTGTGCTCTGCACAGAGAAAGGACTAACCTCTCCCGAGGCATAAGCTGCACGCCAGCGCAGAGCAGCTCACTGCAGAAGTGCCTGGGAGCCGAGGTGCTCAACCATTTACCGTGGGACTCGCAGAACTGAGCTCAATTAAAAGCCATTTTAACTATATGACATCAAACAGAACTCTTGTCTTTTTAGTGGCAAGGGTCCCCTGCACGCGAGAGGCAGAAACTCCCCCACTGCAGCCTTAGAAGTGATGGGTGACAGACTCCACCCATCCAAGCCTCCGCTACCAAATGGTACACTGGCTGCCACGTGCCCTATCTCCAAGCAGGCAGCAATGAAGTTCAACCTCCAACCCTCTGGACACAAGATGGGCTGCGATG
Organism: Carettochelys insculpta; assembly: GCF_033958435.1. NCBI lineage: Eukaryota > Metazoa > Chordata > Testudines > Carettochelyidae > Carettochelys > Carettochelys insculpta. Next base: position 25,437,070 of record NC_134156.1, on the reverse strand, counting down.
AAATGAGGACCTCAACCGGAAGGGAAGGACGGCCCGGGGTTCACGGGGAAGAACAATTAATTGCCTCATTCGAGCCAGCCAACAAGGAAGCATCTGGCACGGATCAGGATGACATTACAAGGGCTTACAGGCCTCGTGCTGCAGCACCCCAGCTGGGGTCAGGAAGAACTCCCCCTCCAGAGGAGGGCTGCTCTGCAGGGTGCTTTGTGCATGTTTTACACCTTCCCAAGCCTCTGACATATGCCACCCACCCACAGGCAGCAGGCTGAGCGTTTGGGCAGTTGACCAGGAGAGATTCAGGTGCCACCCAGCTGGCTAACAGAGCACCCACAGCCGGCAGCGTGTGTTTCTACTGGGGGTGCCCAGCCACACATGCCTCAGTGCACATAAAATTCATTCTGCCCATGGATGGCAAAAACAAGAGGGAACCTGACACCCACCTAGTCAGGAGACGATCTTTCCTCCAAACACAATCTGGCTTCCTTAGGAATTATTAGCTCTTTGTCTCAGTAATATTCAGCAGTGGACGGTGCCAGGGGTTAACTGTATCATGAGCATAGACAGTTTTCTTGTATTCATTTTAGGTGGCTGACTTTTAATTGGAGGGCCCTGGTAGCCGTACTGGATAGTAAGAGCATGACTCCCCCAAGCCATTTATTACTTCATAAACCTCTTCTTCAGCTACACAGTCCTAGTCTCCAAACCCCTGTACACTCAGACCTCTCATTATTTCGGCTGCCCTTCTCCAGCCTGCAGCCATATATCACTGCCTGTGCTCCTGTCAGCGTTCACGAGCCAGGAAAGGGCAGGACGGGTCAGCATGGGCAGGGAGACTTCTGTAGAGCATCCAGGTACTGCTGAAAGCAGCGGGCCTTGGTAATTCAGTAGGCGTCCGCTTTTCCTCCCACGTCAGCTCCCCCGCATCACTAGGACACAGCGCTTCTGGAGCAGACAAAACCCACCTCGATGCCTCCTGGTCATTTAAAACCCTGTCCTGCTATTCAGCCAAGTCCCAGCACCTCATCCAGGGTCCCTTTTGGGCAATCAGACCGAGTGCAAGCAGCTGCAGCAGCGCGCCTCGCTCCCTGTCCCAGGCACTGGCCTGCTCCGAGAGGGTGACAAAGGGATCAAACGTTTTCCCCCAGAATTCTGAAATGATTGTCGTGCCACAAGCTCCGAGAGAGAACCAGCTCGCACGCTGCCGCAGAGCCATGGGCCGGGGAGGCAGCGTTTACCGGGTGGTGGTCCCTTATCTTACAGGAGTGACCCCCGCAGGGTTACATGCATCTGTATGTGATTAAATGCCACTGTTGGAATAAAGGAAAAGGAGAACTGGGTTTCAAGCACCCCCTATGCACACAGGCCCTCCTGCACTCACACAGGTAAAGACGTGTATAGAAGCAGCAGAGGAGGCTGAGGCACTGATCATACGCCCTTCCCGCCCCAGTTTGTGCTTGTCAGTGTAGGACTCAGGAGCCGCCAATACCCATCCCTCCTGAGGGGAGGCGGAGGGGCCCAGGGCTGTAGGCACCCTCCTGCCTCCCCGCCCCACACGTCCGAGACTCACTCCTGCAGAGCAATGATGTCGTTTTACATGTCTCCGCTCATAGCTCGTGTCCTGTCCCACTGCCCCAGGGCTCTGTATGACCAGGAGTCACCAGCTACCCGCAGATGGGACTGTCACCTTCTCTTGCTGGGGCCTCTTTCTCTTTCTTAGATGGATTCTTTTGTAGGGATCATCATCATCGACCATGGGCTCAGCCCCCGTTGGTGTCTGAGGCCTCTCTCACTACTTCCTTCCATCTTCCCCCATCCAGTGCAGAGTGGCTTCGTTTCTGTAGGCTAGCTCTGCGCCAGCCTACTATACCACCTACCCACTCTCTGTGGGGTCTGCCTCTCCTATTCAGGCCGCCCATTATGCCATATACCGCAGGCCTGATTCTTCGCTCATCGTTCGTTCTGCAGACGCCCAGATAGCTGTAACTTGAGCTGTACAACCCTCTGCAGTAGGTTCTCTTTCGGCTGCATCTTCCTATACAATTCTTCATTGGTGACCTTCCACATCCACCCATGTCTCACAGCTGTACAACATGCTGCCGAACACACACATTTTCAAGACCCTCAGCTTCGCCCCTAAGCTTGTCCATCGCCTTCAAACACGCTCTTGCTTTTGCTACTCTAGTCGCCATTTCCTTCTTACGGTCTAGATCACACGTTACGTTGCGTCACAGGTACGTGAACTTCTCTGTGTTCTCTAGTTCAACCCCATCCACACTGACCTTCCTTCCTATCTCCTTACCTCCACATACCATAGGTTTTGTTTTATCAGTGTTCATAATCAGTCCATACCACTTCCCTTCCTCGTTTAGCACCTGCATGCTTGTCGCTAGCTTCTCCTCATCCTTCTCAAGGATGAATATATCATCCGCGAACGTCAACGTGTTAGTTCTTATCCCGTGCACAGACATCCCTCCTACCTCTCCCGGGATCTGGTTCATCGCTCTCTCTAGACGCGTGATGAAGATACTCGGTGATATCGGATCTCCTTGTCTCGTACCTCTACTCATTCTAAACCAACTTCCCAACTTTCCCCGCGTGCTCACCGCTGCCTCCGCCTTGTCACTGCTATCCTTCAACAACCGTATCAGTCTGCTCCCCACGCCGAACGGCTCCGACACCACCCACGCCCCTTTCTGATCTCTACCGTCAAACGCCTTCTGAAAATCGACAAAGCAAGTGTAGACGTTCTTATCCTTTCCTCGAGCTTTCCCCGCTATTAATCTTAGTGCCAATATCTGCTGCGTGCAGGCTGACAGAGCAGCACCTTTAAACCCGCACCAACAGGGATGGTGTGTTGGAGCAGACAAGGGAGAGGCGACATCCCAAAGCAATTGTTTCTGTATTAATCAACTGAAGCCAGGAGAGCACGGAGCTGGGATGCCAGCCAAGACGCACATGTTGCAAGGCAGAAGGTGTGTGCAGAGCGGTCTTCCGTCAGAAAAAGGATTCCCTAGCAGGCCCGGGAAGTCGGTGGAACCCAGGACCATGCAAGCAGCTTGCTCTGAGGCACTAGTCACTATGCAGGGACTGGGAACCCACTATTAACCCCGGCGGGGCTGACTCCGCATGGCCCCCTCAGGCTCCAGACTCTTACAATAATGAGGGATGTATCCTTAGTTTCTTGGCTCCAAATGCAGCGAGTTCTCACAGCCGGGGAAGAGAGGGACGGTTACCGGGTGGGAACCGAGCACAAATCACTCTCCCCACCCAGCTCCGCCACAGCGCATCCAGGCCGGGCCTGAGCCCCGGGCACCCCAGCTCTGAGCACACACTCGCGTGGAACCCAGACTCGTGCTCCTCCAAAGCGGGCACCTCCTCGAGCTGGTTAGCCTGAGCCCACACTCCCATCCCTGCACCCTCACCCAGATCTCCCTCAGACGGCGGCACTGAGCAGGGCTCCCTGTAGGCTGAGCATTTGGGTGGCCACCCAGGAGAGATTCAGGTGCTGTCCAGCTGAGCAGCAGAGTGCCCATAGCCGGTGGCAGGTGCGTCTACGGGTGGTAACTGTCTGCACGTGCTGTGGGGCACACAAAATTTATTCTGCCCGTGGATGATAAAAATTAAAGGGAACGCTGCACGGGAGCCCACCGGGCCACCTCTGCCTGCTACCTGCAACCTTATTATGACTCCTGCCCAGGCAGGCCAGGGGGTGGCCCACACAATGGAGCCGACAGACTCGCGTGGGCCCCAGCCAAGAAGTGGGCAGGGCCGGGGCTGCGCCACCCTTCCCCACGCCCGCCAGCCAGCCCTTAGTGCCGTCCAGAGCATGCCATGCGGGGCTTTGTCAGGCAGGTGCAAAGCATCTAAGGCCTCGTTTCCCGGGGGGCCTCTGCACCCCAATGCAGAGGCTGCAGAGGCACCAGGCAGCAAGAGAATGGGGGAGAAGGCCCGACAGAGCATGCGCCGTGTGCCAGTTCACTGCGTGTATTTATATCCTTTGCAGACACAGCATCCCTTTGTAGCGCCGCGGAGCGCGTGTCATCAGGGCTGTCAGCTCCACGGCATGGAACGAGCGTTTGATATGGAGATTCTGGCAGTGGGGATGGATGTACCTCACGCAGAGGGTTATGTAAAGCGACAGCTTCTGGAAAATGAAGGAGAAGAGGCAGCTTCCGCTCAGCAAGCCCAAAGCGGATTTCTGCTCCGGGAGCGTCTCCCCAGCTGCACCAGCCCTTGCCCCATTTCTCTGGTCTGACTTCATGCTCCCCCTCCTCACCCATCTGCCGCCCCACATCCCAGTGGCTACTCCCTGGCTCCTGCCGCCAGGTCTGCCTGACTGACCACTGAGCACGCTGGGTAGAGGTGGGGGGAGAACACTTCTACCAAAAGGCCCAAGAACAGGGTTTGCCATGTTCACCCCTTGCAGCGTTCAGCTTTGGGAAGGAGGCCCTGCAGGTCACCAGCTAGCCCCCCAGGACAGGCTGAGAAAGCCCTGAAAGACAGCAGCAGCTGGCCCTGGCTTCCAAAGGCTGGGGAATCTCTCTGCAGGGGCAGAAACCACCCTACCCTGCACACAACCCCCCAAAAGCCAGCAGACACAATGTTCCAGCCAGTTGTGTGTTACGCCCAGGCTGGGTCCAATCACCCCCTCCGAGCCTGAGCCCCCCTGCCGCCCAGTAAACCTCATGCTGACAGGGATGATGTCCGAGAAAGCCCTGCCAAGGGCGACTGCTCCTTGCCCTGGCAGCACTCAGAGAACAGAAAAGCAGTCGCAAGCAGCAAGTGCAGGTCCAGCTTCACACACGGCAAAGCAGGAGGATTTGGCGCTTCTATTCACATCTACCAACTCGCCACCCGAGGGATTTACCTCTCCCTGACAGCAACACTACAAATACAGCCCCTCCAAAAGCGCTCGCCACCAGGCACAGGGAATCCAACACTCTGCTCCCCTGAGTAGTGAACAACAGACCCTGAGACAACTCCCGCCCCCACCGCCACCCCAGGGAAGGCCTTCCCTCTTCCCGTTATTCTAAAGCAAAAGGCTCCCAGCACAGCCCGTGGGGACTGGCAACGGAGTCGGCCCAGCCCGGCCCTGGGTCAGCACAGGAGGTAAAAAGCTGCTCATGTTCCCCTTTGGGCAGAATCCAGCAGGAAGTCGCCACAGCCACATGTCTCCAGGGGTAATCAAACAGAGGGAAAGATGTACAGGATGCCCAGCTCCTTGCACCGGCCAAATCAGCCCCAGCTCGTTCTAGCCAAGGCCTCAGAATTCATCTGGCTCCAGGCCCAAGGATCAGAGCTGAGGGCAACACCCCCTCCGGCTCCCAGGCAGCACATGGAGGCAAAGCTCAATGTGCTCTTCATGGCCACCCCCACCCCACATCTTTCCAGAAGGGAGAAGGTGGCTCAGGAGAGGGAGGGAGCCTGCAGATCTCAGAGGCCTACAACAGCGGTCAGATTTTCATCCCTACACGAGGCCGGAGCTCAGCCCCGCCCCTCCTCCCCCATGCAGCTGGGAGCTGGCTCAAAGCCACCTGCATGTAGATTAACAAGAGACCAGCTAATGCTACCAACCACCACCTAAATGGTAAAGCTCTGCAGCTTCGTTTATTTATTAATAAAGCTGTTGAAAATAGGTCTAATAGGGACTTTAAAAGTATAGAGGTCAAATTTCAGCACTCAGCCTGGGAAAGGTTGCTGACCCCTGCCTTAGAGGCTCATCCCTAGACCACAAAACAGGAGCCTAAGACACTGCCTATGAAAGCATCAATACTAATACAGTAGAGTCCCGCCAGGCTGGAGCGCCAGCAGCTGGGGGCTGCCATACTCATGAAATTCAACATTCACAAAGGTTCCCAACATGGAGCCCTTGCAAATGTTGAGACCCTCCTGTACAGGAGACCCCCGAAATACACACACCTGAGTTGTGCAATTCTCGGGTTAAGGCAACTCTGAGTAGCAGGGAAACTGACCAACGCTGCTACCCTGGTCAGTTTCCCAGCTCCTGTGGGGGCAGCAGCCTGTCTCTTGGCTTCCCCCACTGACAGGAGCGGGGAAACTGACCAGCATTGCTGCGCTGCAGAAAATTTGACTTACACAGGGCTGAGCACGAACACAACCCCCGTGTAAGTCGGGGATCTACTGTACTAGAATGTATCCCTGTGACAGATAACCTCCTTCCTGGACGACAGCAATGCACAGAACCTGCCGCATCAGGCAATTAGCTCCTGCACAACAGTCTGAATCTGCACTCCAAACGTGTCTCACCAGAGAGGAAGGAAACGAGGCGTGTTCCCGAATGGTCCTGTCTGCCACAGGAAGCTCCATTCCTCCGGCAGAGCTGGTCCAATCAGCCTGGACACTCAGCTTGCTGCTCATGTGACCAGGCATCCCCTCTCAGCGGCAGTGACTCACCACTTGGACCAGAATCCTGGTTGCTTCTGGGCCTGGACTCAGCCTCCAGTTTCCCAAGCATGTGCGTTGGTACGTGTCCACAACAAATAAGCAGACATGCACCCTACACAGTGGGTGTACAGCTCTATAAATTCCTAGCTATGCCCAAGCAGCAGTGACAGTATGAGTTATAGTTAAACTGCATAACAGAGATTACAGACGGACAGAATTCTGAACTGCCTGTTATACAGATTTTTGAAGGGGCCTGCAAAGACTGCTTCAATGTCTCCGACTTGTTACCCAGATCCAACAAACAACTCTGACCCTCTGGGATGCCTCACTCACCTGCCCCATCAGCCCACCCCTCTCCTTGGCACCATCCCAGTGACGCACGTCTAGCCAAATCTGGTACCAACGCTTGGGGAAAGTTGAGTGAACATTTGGTCTGACTCCAGAACCAAATATCACTGAAGTGCTCCTGGCACCATGTCCGTGAAAGGTTTGGAAGGCAGAGCCGCTTGGATTCAGGACCAGAGCTGTTCTCATTCCAAAACTTACAGAATTTGCTACACAGAGATTATTACTGGCCAAACTTTACACCCCAGGGCTCTTGTTGGATGTCACCTGCTCTTGCCCAAATCATCCAGGAGCAGAGTTCATGTGTCCCCCATTCCCATGTGTCCCCACCTGTTGGCTTGGGAGCGTCAGCTGCCCGTGGTCTCAGCCCTAGGCAGCAGCACTCGTAAATCAACTCCCTCCTCTGCTCACATACAGTGCCATTCATCACACCGTGCCACAGGTGGGCACAGCAAGTCAGAGGCAGAGGAGCCGCCCGCCCAGCTCCCTGCTGCACAAGCTTACTTTCTCGACGAGGCCGAAAACCAGCACCACAGAGGGGGCTGCTTCAGGGAGAGACACTCCACGCTCCTCACCGGGAGCTGGAGCAGCCACCCGCCAGAGCAGGGGCTGCAGCTGGAGGCTACAGAGGGGGAAGCACACTTCATCGGGGGTACGGGGCCAGGCTACCTCCTTCCTGTTCACTCCCCCTCCACCCACAGAGACCTTAGCTCAGGCAGCTCCTCTGGCCAGCTGGGCTTCCCGAAGAGCAGGGCACCGGAGAAGTCTCCAACGGGCCCCGTCCACGTGTGCTGCATCAGGGCAGCACTTCAGGAGTTTGCGTATAGGCGAGCTGGACTCCTCTCCCCAGGGAGTAACCTTGGAGCCAGTGCCTGTGGCACCCTCGCTAGTGGGTGGGTTGCAGCCCAGTGAAAAGCAGCAGTGTCAAAGCCATGAGCACAGCCTTCCCCCTCTGCTGCACCCATTGCTGCTTTGGACCCCGCACACTCTAGTCCTGCTGGTCCAGCCCCCTCTGCCCCACAAGGGCTTGTGCTCTGCACCTGGAGCAGTGAGGTCCCCAACCCCGCCAGTCTCTGACCACTGCTCTCAGGGCCTGCAAGGAGCCAGATAATGAACACGGGTGCCTTGCCGTTCTGTCTCATAGGACTGCATATTAAAGAGCCTGACTGCTTGTTTAGCGGCTGCTGTCACTGCTCACATGGCGATAAGAGTGGGTGGGCGGCGGTGGAGAGATGAGCAGAGGAAAGTGGGGGGGTGGTCCCCTGAGAGAGAGAGAGAAAATTACCATCGATATCCCAGTCTCAGCAAAGCAGCTGCACCTCCAACTCAACACCTCGGGGGCAGAGGGGCGTGCTGGGGGTGGACAGATGCACCCCCAGTATATTCTAGCTCCTTAGCTCCCCCTCCATAATCTTCCTCCACCTTTTTAGAAACTCAACCACTTCTGTGTTGCCAAGGTTTAGCACATGCATGGGCATGTGTTTTACTCCAGTCTTTAACTGGAGATCTTTGCCAAGAATTTACAATTCCCTCGTGGCCTCAATCTTGCAAAGATTGCTTTTTTAACACTGTTGGGCTTTAATTCCAATAAGCCTTGTCTTTATTACAGAACCAGGTCACATTGCCTTGACACTGCAAGAAAATATTTCATCAAGAGGGAAAAAGGAGAACGGATAAAAAGAACGAGGGAGAAAGGAGAGGAAAATAAAAGGAAGTAGCTCACTTCACATGGAGAAATTTGTAAAACAGGCAAGACAGGGTAAGAGCCCAGCAGTGGAGGGGGAACAGATATTTGCCGGTATCTTCAATTACCCAGCCAAATTCTGGCACATATTTCTACCGGGGAGGGGAGGAGAGTCCTCCCCCGTCTTGGCCCCTTAAATGTGACAGAGAAGCAGGGAGGGAGGGTGACAAACCTTGATAGACATAATGAGGACAAAGTGCAGCTCCTGTCCTGCACAGATGGCTGTTATTACTGGCCCAGTGCGCTCCTCATACCTGAGCGAATTCACCGGCCGGTGCAGCACGAAGGGGAGCACAGCAGGAGAAACAGCACCAGCTCAGAAACCCGGCAAGGCCAGATTTCCAAGCCCACAAAATTAACCGAGACTTTCTGAGGTAGGGTGAGAGAGGTGGACGATTTACAATAGTTCTCCAGAAGGGAGGAGATTCCCCCCCGCCCAACACACATGCAGTCTCGGGGAAACCGAGGGGATTTGCTGCCCTGGAATAGCACCGCCATGGGTTTTTGTCTGGCGCTTGGTAACTTACTGCAAAAATCTCATGTGCTGCCGACTCTTCCTCTTCTGCTTTCTCTTCCTTCACTAGAGGAGCCATCCTCTGCTGTCCTACATCACAGCCATCGCCATGGAAACACGGATATACCATAACCTATCTTCCTGCATCTCCTTAACTCGGTTTTCCAGCTGCCCTGCCTCTTCGGGCATGAAGGGTAGGAGGAGGGGACAGGATGCTTGGGAACCACTCTTCTTTTGAGGCAGCAGCCTCGTGGTCAGAGGCCAGGTCTGAACCAGGGCTCCTCAGTTCTGGCACCACCGTGCTGCACCCTCCCTGTTTGGGTCTCTCTACAAGGGGGTTACGGTGACAGAAGTGGTGCCCAGTTCACAGAGATGCCCAGCGGGGATCACTAAATGGTCTTCCAGAGCTGAAGAAGTGGGTCTGCCCATGAAAGCTCATCACCTGCTAGATTATTTGGTTAGTCTTTGAGGTGCTCCGGGACGGCTGGTTTGTTTTGTGAGGACACAGACTAACACAGCCACCTCTCTCGGACTAAAGGGCTGCAATGTGAGCCACGCGCTGGCCCCTTTGAGAAGGGCGGCCACACTTCACAGTAGCCGGCGGGCAACAGAAATAAGGCCACACGTAAAAGCTGCCACAAACTCCACAGTGGTTTTAGCTCCAGGGTTAGAAAGCAGATGCACTGAGCAGGAGCCTGGCCAAGGGGTGGCCAAGCATTTTTATCTGGCCTGCAAAGCCTTTTCCTGCAGCAGCGGCACCATTTACTCAGGCCAGAAAGGGAGTGTGAGGCCCGGGGCTCGGTCAGGCTCAGGCTGGAGTCGGTGACCTGCGGCTCCGGAGCAGCATGCTGCTCTGTAAGGAGCCACTGGAGGCTCGGTGCTGCCGCGATTGCAATAATGGAACCAAGTGTCACCGGTTGAACGGCCGGTAGGGCGGTGGCAGGGATCTGGCTGTTACACCAGTTACTGTTGGCTCCATTATTTCAGCGCAGCCGGGCAGGGAGATGCCTGTGCTGCAGGTGGGGGAAATGAGCAGGAGAGACTTGAGAGGGAAGGGCAGCCAAGTCTGCCCCTCCTGGAGTCCTGCAGCCCCGCTCAGAAGGAGAAAGAGGAGAGAGAGAGGTGGCAGCCATGGAGGAACAGTGGCAGCACCTGGACCTTGTCAGCTGGGACAGGTTAAGCCTGGGGCTGGGGGGGGCTTTGGGCTGAAGGGGGGAGTGCTATTTTGTGCTCAGCCCCAGAACATTTAAAAAGATTCCCACGCGGCTGCTGATGCAGAAAGGTTGGCTGACCCTGTGGTAAGCCACCTGCCAGAAGCTGGGGGTCTGCTACAGGATGGCTGGGGGAGGTGCTGAGGGCTGCCACGTGCATCAGAAGAGGAGATGCTGCCTTCTGATCTTTGAGTCTATGAGTCTGACTGACCAGGGACTGAACGCACTGCAGATGGCTGCACGTTTGGAAACCGTTCAACCAGCTTCTCGGGGGAGCTGCCATCCTCTCAGGTCCTCCCTGGACTCAGTGAACAGCTCTAGAGACTAGATTTTAATATGTATGGTGATATACCTCCCACAGAGCTGGAAGGGACCCCCAGGTCATTGAGTCCAGCCCCTGGCCCTCACAGCAGGACCTATCCCCATCCCGGACAGATATTTTTTTTTAAATCTATTTGCCCCAGATCCACAGGTGACCCCCTCAAGGTCTGAACTCAAACCCCTGGGTTTAGCAGGCCAATGCTCAAACCCCTGAGCTCTCCCGCCTCCTCCCTCACTTTTTAAAAGTCAGTCCCACAGGCAATGGGCCTCCTGCAGCATGTTACCAGAAGCGGCCAGGCCCAGTTCCTCCTCTGTATCCTCTGCACCAGCACAGGGCCATGGCAAGGCAGAGTGTAGAACGGCCATGCCCTGCTCTCTCCCCTGTTCTGGGAGCTGGCTGGTCCCCTGGTTTTGCTGTCTGACAGAGAACAGAGTGCGTTCCCTGCCGGCGTCAGAGGGCAAATTGGCAGAGCACCTCTCTGCAGAGCCGGGAAAGGATCTTTTTACAAACAGGAGACCATCTCGCGAGGAGCCAATCAATAATGGCTGGTGCCCACAGCCAGGAGGGAAGTTACTCTGTACCACTAATGCTGCCCCACTCTAGTGACAACAGGATCCAAGGCCATTACGGCCGAGAGTTTCCCACCTTAAAAGTCTGCTGTGGTATGCGAGAGTGATGGAACATGCAGCAACAGTAGCATCTACGCAGGCCACACGCATGAAAACAGCAGGAACAACATGCCACAAAAGCTACCTAACATTCTGGAGGCTGAGACGGATATATTAACACGTGTTAACACACTCCAACAGCAAGGGCCAGGCGAGCTCTCACAGAGCAGGCTAATCCACCCATCCCTGAGACGTGCTCCACTGAGCCCTGCACCCACAAGGCCCAGGGGAACCAAGGAGCCATTTCCACACCACCATTAGCCATCAGGGAAGCCATGCATCAGGAGAGAATGGAGCTCAGCTTCCGACAAAGCACAGGCTCCCCCCAGCGTGGGACCGGGACTCAAACAAAACTTAGTTAAGGCACCATGTTTCTCTACTCCTAGGTACAGCTAAACAACGGGGATAGCCGCTCCCCTGCTCCCAACGAACGCAGAAACTGTGGGGCTGGTCACTGTCTCTGCTCCCTCAGAGAACGGCACCCAACGGCAGCCCACTTCTCCCACTGGATCTGTACAATACCGCCCCTGCTCGGCTCCAGGCAGGGCACATTCACCCAGTTCTAAAGCACGCCGCCTACAGCCCGTCCTCTGGGAAGGAACTGGATTTCTTAGTGCCTCCAGGAGAACAGCTATTGTGCAGGAGCTCAGCTCCCACAAACAAGCTCATGACCTACCGCTGTTTCCTTCCACACACCCCTCACATTGTCTACAGTGGGCCCCATCCAAAAGGATTCCAAAGCCTGGCAAAGCGAGACCTGTTCAAGCAGCAGTAATAGATCACATCTGAAGTCCCGGTGTCGGGCCTTGTGAGCGCCAGGAGCTGCCCAGGCCTACCAGGTGGAAAGCAGAAGACAATGTGCTGGGCGCTAAGGCGCCAAGGGACAAGGCTAGCTCATGTCACACCAAATCTCGGAGTCACGGCCACCCTGCCCCGCAGGTGTGACTGTGTCACAGAGGTTTGAGCAGGAGTGTGGCCCGTCCTGCCAGCCATGGGCCTAGGCAGAGGAGCAGGCTGGGAGATGAGGCAGGAGGAGGACAGAGGGGATGGTGAGGCACCGAGAGAGAGAACTGGAGCTGGGCTGCAAGGCCGTGGAGCTTAACCCTGATGCCGAAGGCGAGAAGCCAGCTGGTGGATCCGAAGAGAGCGCTGGGCAGTCCTAGCAAGGGGCACAAGAGTCACGTCTCAGACAGACTGAAGAGGGCTCGGCAAGCACCTCCAAAGCACAGGGAGCAGGGCTCAGCCGCCAAAGTAGCAGACAACGGGGGTCTGGGCGGCTGGAATGGACGTTAGCACGAGGCAAGGAACCAGCCCGCCAGGATCTGCACAAGGGAATAAGCAGCAGCATTAAAGAAGGGGCATCAACTTTGCATCGGATGTACAACAAGACGGCAGGGTGACAGCTCTGCTGAGAGAAGAGGAGAAAGGAAATTTCCCTCTCACCTGCCCCTCCCTTGCATTCAGAGGGGCCTGAACGCTGCACTTTAGGTTCTCTCTTTTCTTGGCTATAATTATTTCAGAGTGGGAGAGAAATTCCACCCTCCTCCCCCTCTCAAAACACCACCTCGGAATACCCCCTTCCGTGGGCTTAGAACGGAGCGCGCCGAACTCCTGCCTTCCCCCACAGACAGCACACACAGGATTTATGGGAAGCTCCAAATGGAGATATTTTAATTCTTAATGCTAACAGCTGCACTTAAGGCAAGGCAGCCATGGAAGCCATGCCTCGGAGTAACCATGGCAACTTCACGGAAGTTAAATAAAAACTTCTCTTTTTAAAAAAAAGATAACGAGGTCCCTGAATCACACTTTATCAGCCACGCTGCTACAGACATGGAGACGCAGCTAGCTCAGGGCTCCTAATTACCTTGGCAACGCACTGCGTAGAGGCAGGTGATAAACAGTTAGAGCCCTCGCTATACACACACATATGCAGGTTATCACAGAATCCTTGGGAGGGCTGGAAGGGACCTCAGCAGGCCATCGAGTCCAGCCCCCTGCCCAGAGCAGGATCAGCCCCAACTAAATCATCCCAGCCAGGCCTTTGTCAAGCCGGGACTTAAACACCTCTAGGGATGGAGATTGCACCACCTCTCTGGATAATGCATCCCAGTGCTTCACCACCCTCCTGGGAAAATAGTTTTTCCTAATATTTAACCTACACCTCTGCCTCTGTAACTTCAGATGGTCGCTCCTTGTTCTGCCGTTTGTCACCACTGAGAACAGCCTCTCTCCATCCTCTGTAGAGCTCCCCTTCAGGAAGTTGAAGGCTGCTATAAAATTGCCCCTTCTCTTCTCTTCTGCCCACTAAATAAGCCCAAGCCCCTCAGCCTCTCCTCACAGGGCATGTGCTCCAGCCCCCTAATATTATATAAAACACATTCACATGCGGACACAAAGTTAGCTCAGAGAAGCCCTTTGATTTAAGGACTCCATGCTGGGGGAGGGGGGGTTGAACCTTCTGCACTGGGAGGCCAGGATCCACTGCCTCTGTCCCCAAGGTCCCTCCAATGCTCCCAAAGAAATAGCTCTTTGCACACATCATCAGTACAGCCTCTCAGCTCCACTCTGGAGCACCTTCCATGCACTCTGCCTCTGCTACAAGACTGCATCTGCTCACTGCAGCAGGCACCAGGGTATAATGCAGATCACCCGGATTGCCTGCAGAGTGCTTCCCAATGCTTCAGCAATGTCCAGCACCCACATGGGCTCTCACAGATCCCCAGAGCAGTGCAAGGCGGATGCCTGTTAGCCGCACCATTGCTGTGACGTCACTGCTGCGACAGGGCATCTTTTTAAAGAGCAGAAAATCACAGATCATTTAAACACAGCCTCAGTCACTAAGGAAGCAGTTAATTAAATGCCCACTGTGTGCTGATCGGGGGAGTTACCTTTGGTTTTAAGCCATGATCAGTTCTGCCACGTCTGGAAGCGAAACCACACCCTTGCTGTTTAAGGCACCCAGACTATTTCTCCCCTTCACAGCGCGAAACAGGTGGGAGAGCAAAGACACTCCCAGTCTGTGAAAAGGGAGGACATTTGCCTTCCTCAGCAAACCACTTGGAGAGCCGTGCCTGAACAGCCTTCTCAGAGCTGAGCAGCAGCAGCGTTTGGAACCTGAATTTTCTGAAGTTCCATTACAGTGTGGATCAATTCCAAAGCAAAGCCACGGGAAGACTATAAATAAACTGACACATATTCCAGGGCCCTGACAGCATCACCAATCAGTTTGCTCCCTCCTGGTAGTCAGTTACCTGTGTAATACTGCACATGTGCATACACAATAGCAAACTGATGTCCCAGGCTCATTCCTGGAGGCTGTTATATAAAAACACATGACATTGATGTTTCGACAAAATTCTTCTGTGCGTCCCACTCACTCTCCCACCTACTTTTCTGTACAGCTCCAGCCTTGAAAAGGGTGCGATGGGAAGGTTTCCTGACCTTAATTGGATAGGAGAATTTGAGTCCCCAAAATGAGTTGAGTACATTAGAATTTCCGTACATTAAAATTGCACAAATTTCCAGCAGAGCACACACTGTGCCTTTAAAGCAGCCCTGCTCAGACCTTTAAATGAAGGTGACTGATTTATTCTGACTACTGCGGCCTCTTAGAGGCATCGCTCTCTTCCAACCGTGCAGCACTTTAATTGTCCATCAGTGGAGCAGGAAAGAGTTGTAAATCTTTGCTCCATATTCCTTAGAGCTAAACACCGCTTGACCTCCATTTGCCAATCCCAATCCCCTGCGCCCATGCTTGACTGGGGGAGGGAAGGTCCCCAAAAGACAGATCACCAGTTTCTCCTGTCCCCTGGCTCAGTGCAGAGACATGCCACACAGACAAAATGTAACAGTGCAGCTGGGAAACGCGGGTGGCAGAGACCACAGTGTTCCAGGAGCTACTGCAAAAGGCTGAACTCTCTGAGCTACCGCTGGGCCACTCTGAACCAGGAAAATTCTAATGTGGGGGGGAAAGGCTGGTGGAATTTTCTACATGCATATGGCACGAAATAATCAGACTAACTCGGCCTTTTCTGCATTGGGGATCTTACAAGCAGTGGCACAGCTGCCGTAGTGGAACCTGCCGGCACAGAGAGGCTGTTCACTCAGGTGGAGCGCAGTCTAGATTCAAACAAAGGCTGGCCTAGAGCAGCGCCGCCTGCCTCGGCTATCCTGGGGCTGGCCACAGGGGCTCTCTCAAGTCTGTCCTCTGGAGAGATGAACCCTGGCAACGGAAACTGGGCTTCCAATGGAGCAGGAGTGATGTGAGGCAGGGTACTGGGAAGCCAGGAAACAGCTCTGGAAGGCCGTGGGAGAACACCGACTCCCAGACCATCCAGAACTCTGAGCTGCTGGGCACGTCTGCACAGACTCTCAAATACAGGTGCTAGAAGTGGGGGCACTGCTGCCTCACCTGGCTCAAAAGTGGTTTCCATCACATGTGGGATTCACAGGTAGGGCCAATGGCTCTCGGAACTGCCACCATCCCAGCGCCCCGCTCTCAGCCCTGTTTTCGGCAGTGTAGCTATGTCGCAGGCTAGCCCTTCATGTAGCAGAAGCCTCTTCTGCTTAGAGCGTGCCTGTAACCACGACTTGTGGCCAGTTTGGATTGGGCCCAGCCAAGCACAGTTTTGGCAAGTTTCAGCAAAAGCGAAGGGGGGTATTTAAAGTACTCCAGCCTTTGCAAGTGACTAACCCTGTGTAATATCCCTCCTGCAAGGAACTCCGCCCAGGCACAACCCCACACCCTTGCAGGGCCATTGGAGGCTCCCACAGACAGAACTAATGGTGCCTCTCACCAGGGGATCTCAGCCCTTCTCTCTCTCCCGCACACACACACACACACACACACACACACACACACAGCACCTCCTCGGGTTTCCTAAGCAGAAGTGAGATGGATTCTCCTTACACAGGCTTCAACAGAAGCCAAAGCAGCAGCTACTGGGTGCTGAACACAGGCTAGCTCCAATAGGTGGATATATGCCCCGTAGCATCACGGATCTCCTGCCAGGAAGCTCATGGAAACAACAGCGGGTTCTGTTTCCAAGTGGCAGAGCTGATGCAGCCCAGTGGCAAAGAACAATTAAGGAAAGAAAAAAAGAGATCCAAGGAGGAAATAAAAGCAAGTATCACTTGCTCACAAAGAGTCCCACTCACCTGCGTACTGAAGGTGTCAGCGAGCCAGCACAGTTACTCCTTCCCTCCTGTCAGCTTGGCTGTACCACTGGTTGTGGCTCGCAGGCTGCAGGGACCTGAGCAGGGAGTGGTGGTGCTGTTACACAATATGAAGCAGTGCTACATGCACCCAGTATGGAAGCCTGCAAAACGGCTTTATGCTACAGGTTTAACTAAAAATAAATAGTACACAGGGTGCACCAGATGGCCAGGAAGAAGGTACATAACAAGGCAAAGAGGACCAATCACTACAGAATCGGGAACGAGCAGGCTCCTGGCCTTGCAGGCAACCTGCCAAAGAGTGTCTGCCTCTTCGGGTTTTTTATGCGGGATAAAGGAGAGATGAACGGTGAGTCTTTTCCTCTCTCTCCTGTTCCTTTCCACATCAGGAACTCAGGTCCTGGCCAGTCTGGAAAACACTATGCTGCCGAGGGAAATGCTGACATGACAGAAATCTAGAGTCAGGGTTGAGTGTGGAAATAAAGTTTAGTGCAACAATTTATCAAATTTAACTCCAGCGACCAGCAAACGTCTCAGAGAACAGCCAGCTTTGGTACAGGTTCCATCAGGCATCCCACTCATTTTTATCATCCATGGGCGGAATAAATTTGTGCACCAGGACAAGTGCAGCGGTGCACCAGCAACAGAAACAGACGCAGCTGGCTGAGGGCGCTCTGCTAATCAGCTGGGCAGCACTGAAATCACTCCTGGATTATAGGGGAACACTGGATTCAAGGCCTGAGACCCTGTGGATACACCCCACCAAAAACCACCTTGCAAAGCCAACGCCCACCACTGATGGCCCACCAGCTTTTTCAAAAGGTGTGAATCCAGAGGAAAGGGGGAACCTTTACCTGGCTGGTTGCACTGGCCTGACATTGTACTCTGCTAGCAGGTGGCAATTCTGCCAGGGAAGAGTTCAAACGGCTCTCCTGCCTCACCGAGGCAGGTGGCTCATGACACGGCCCATACTTAAGTGAAGCAGAAACCTCGGGAGTGGGCTGAGCAGGCCCCAGCGTGAAGAATCTAGGGCCAGGCAAGCCACAGGAGCAGGTCTGAGCTGATCTCACGGTATTAAAAGGCCCCAAACTCCAGAGACTGGATGAGGTTGTTCGCTGTGGACCGAGTGTGAGAGGGCACCACAGTTCAGACGCTATTTGGAAAAAAAACAAAACAAAAAAAAAACCCAAACACACTTCAGACCCCTTTTATCCCACTCAATACGTCCCCGGACAGAAGCCCATTTAAGGATAGTCCTCTGGAGGGCACCTTTAGCGGAGACACTGACTTCCCCTGCAAGCTTAGGGAACGCCCCCCCCCGGCCTTTCCCTCCCCCGAAAAAGATGGTTACCAACAAATCCAACCCACAGAACTTCACTGAGACATGGACAAGACATTGGAGAGGGACCGTGCTACTATCTGGGGACACGGAGAGGCATGCTGCCTGTACTTTCAGAGGCAGGCGTCCCAGTAGCAGCTATGCCCCTTGAGCACATGGAAGAGAGTTGAGGATTGTAGCCAAGTAGAAATTCTTGCAAGATGTTCCGTTTATGGTTCACAACTGGACATTCTTCATCAAACTAGTGGAAAAATCAGACTCTCGCCCAAGGGAAACAGATTAATTTGTGCCTTCTCACCAGCCCGTCTCCTGTCCCCATCCTGGAGGTTTCAAGGATCCTTTCTGTGGGGCAGAAGGGGTGGACATGAGGACACAGTCCACCACTTACCTCCAGAAACATTACAAGGACAGCAAGGTGTTGGCTGGAATTCCTTCAGCTACAAGCTACGGGAGAAGCTGGCCTCTGTTTTAATTCATACACCCCCACTGTGCATTGCTTTGTGATACTCAGTTGACAGGTATGAAGTATCATCATCCATACAGCCATCTCCCGAACACCTGATTTTATTAGGATACTCAATGGCCCTCAAATCACCACCACCCCAAACTCCTTGCAAGCATGTTGCATGTATGACACACAGCACCACCTCTTTATGCAATAAGAGGGCACCTCCTTTTGTGTGACATTAGACCTTGCCCATCATTTTCTTACTTGCTTTCCATGACACACGACATACAAAGAAAACTCAAATAAGCTAAAGAACTTCTTTCATGTTTTGTATGATCTCAAGTAACCTTCAAAGGCGTTTATCTACCATCAGCAGAGGCGGCTGAAAAACTGTGATGACAAACTCATTTTGTAAACGCATACACTTGAAAAGAAATATCTCGGTTTACACAGCAAATAAGTAAATATGCCCCACCCAGGATGAGGCTTCTCACGGTAAAGGCCTTAACTGAAGACACTTACCCACATGCTGTCAGACGCAGCAGCCCAGCCCTGATCCCAAAACACTCTGTGCAGGAAGACTCTGACATTCACACGGTGCCCCAGGGGTGGCCTATCTGTGTAAATTACATTGGTGGTTTAGCTATCCTGCCCCCATGAAACACTAAGCTAGCAAACACCCTGGGCATCCATTCGTGCACCCTGCAATGGCAAACATTCCACAGCCCCATCCACAAACATCCCCTAAAGAGGAAGACAAGAGACCCACCTGAGAGGACGCAGAGGAACAACTATTACAAGGTATATTGGAGGGAGCAAGAATTCATAAAAGAGGCACCCGTGATGGCAGCCTGGAGAGGATGTTTCCAAGACACAGCAAACAAAACCTCTGCTTGTTCTGCCTGAACATCCTACAAGCCTACGACACAAATGCAATGCACGGGGCTGCGTTATCATGGCGAGGCTGAAACCACACTAGTCACTTACGCTGGTTTAACTACATTACCCAGAGGTGTGGAAGATCCGTACCCTGGAGCGACAGGCAGCCCAAACCCTGCACGAGCAGCTGTATGTGAATGGGACGGCATCTCCCACCGACACAGCTACTACGGAGCACTCGTGCCAAGGGGAGATGCCTCCCATCAGCACCAGTAGCGTGGTCTCTGTGGCCTTGAAATGCAGACAAGCCCTAAGAAATGCGCACAAAAGGGATTTTAAAAGGGAAAGTGGAAAATTGCACCCACCACGAGCGAAGATGCAGACAGGCAGCCTGTTCACCGAGCTGAGCTCCTTGGGAAAGAACAGGTCCAAGGGAGCTCTAAGGAAACTGGCTTTCCAAGAGTGGGGACCTCATGGAAAAAGCTTTATCCTGCCCCCGCCAGTGTCCACTGTAAGCTGAGTGCCTGGGCAGCTGCCCAGGAGGGAATCAGTTGCCATTCAGCTGATTAGCAGAGCGCCCACAGCCACGCAAAGTCAGCAGCAGGTGTTTCTACTGGAGCTGCACATCTGCACATGCCTTGACGCACAGAACAAAACTTATTCCGCACACAGATGGAAAAAATAAGGGGAACCCTGCTGCCCACCAGCCCTATTTCGTGAACTCGGCAAACGCAGGACTTTGTCAGCTTCTTTCTTGTCTTTGCAGTGGCAGAAGCGAGGCGGAAAAGCCCAAATAACCTTACAGAAGACCCCAAAAAAGGTAGTCACCAAGGCAGGATGGGAGACCTTTTGTTTCAGCTACAATTGCTTTGCTCTGGTCAAACCCAGAGCTGGGAGGGGAGTGGGGGCTGGCAGGGTTTCCCTTCTAGCATGCGCCTATTATCGCTACCAATCCCAGCATTTCAGAAGGGATGTTTCTGTCCCCTTTCCTGCACATCCTAAATTAATCCACACCAGCCACAGCTCTGAGCTGCCCAGTCCAGGATCACAGAAGGCTGTCCTGCCACTCTTAGCCTGTACTTCTGAATTAGTCACTATCAGACTTTACCCACCTGCACACTCATTAAACCAGTTTCTGAGACGTTGAGATTAACGACACTGGTACGTACAGAGCTATACATCCCACTGGCCCACTGTGACCCCCTCCGACAGCAATCCCCTAAGCCATCTATCCCCAGCCCTGCAAGGACCAGCTGGAAACCTGCAGTCAAGGCTTTCTGCTTTGTGCTGCTACTGCCCACCAGGGAGACTCTTTTAAACAAAATCTGCATCATTTTAAGAGGGAAAACAATCTGTTCTGGATTTGCTCTGAATTGTATACAAACAAAACCTCTCTGAAGCCCACTGCATCTGGGAATGGGCTCCTAGCAATCAGCAGAGACTTCAGGCCTTCCCGCCAGCCCCACATGCTTTCAAACAACTATGGACCCTACAGAACTCATGAACCTCAGGCATTTTCTGTATTTCCATTATACAGCACATTGGCCTCCATTTTTGGCTTTGTGTGGCTTAATCACATCTCAAGTATTTCATCCCCAAACCAGAAAGCTCTTTAGGGAAGGGACTGTCTCAACCTTTGTTTGTACAGCTCACAGTGCGCGGAGACCCCAAGATTGTCTGGGACCTGCAGGCACGCTTGTAATACAAACAACACACCTTCAGCAGGATGTACAATAAATCTCAAGCCCCCAGGACATCCCAGGACGTGCCATCCTGCAACTGCAGAGCGGAGAGAAAGAACAGGGCTTTCCTTAAGTGTTCAGAGCTTCCCAAAATACAGCCACCGACAGCTACTCCAGGCTCCTTGAGCCCTTTGGGAGCCCTTTTATTCTGGTCCCCCCAGCGAGAGACCACAGTAAGGATGGGGAGGCAAAGCCAAGCAGCAGGAAATCACTCCTGCCCCAGGCCAGGTTTCCACCATGGCGGTGAGCGAGTCCCAGCCCTTTATGAGAAGCGACTCAAAATAGTCAATGTCAGGGATGTCATGCTGACAGGAGCACGGAGCCGAGAAATCCCTGCCCCTGCCCAGCATCGCTCATGAACTCTCTCTTACGCAGCCCCAGGCAGGAGTTGTGCTAGCAAGCACTGGGTGCCCCAACCTGGGGGCAGAAGTGGGGAGCCACTGGAGTGAGGGGCATTCCTCTCCCTTTTCCTTCCCTCTCAACAGCTGCATTATCCTGCGCACCCACAGCTCCCAGCTGTTCCCTGGATAAGGTGCTGCCACGGGGTTTGGCTGGCACCTTTCCCCACCAGCACAGAGCACCCTACTGAACATGAGGGATTCTCCGATTTCCAGTGCACTTGCCCACATTAAGATGTTCGGATGAAGCATCACGCATCTGCTATTTTCCTACTTAAACTATCTCTAGACATTGACCCACCTCATACAAGTGGTTAAATAAGTACACTACACATGAAACAGGTGATTTAAAAGGTACCCTCTTTCCCCCCCCCAGAAAGCAGGGGTTCAGATTAACGCTGCCACATGGCAAACCTGCTTAGATTCAAATGACTAGAAACAGAAGCATGCTTCCAGCAAAAAAAAGAAAACCCAAGAAAGCTGCACACATTTGGATTTATTTGTACCCCCATGCAAACTGTATAAACTGCACCAGCTTCTATTCCAGACCATACACCTCTGCCCTACCAGCTCCATACAGTTATCAGCCATCCACAGACCAGAAAGCGGGAGAGGAGGGTCCCTCTGACACCATATCTACCCACTTTCTCTTCCTCTTCAATCAGTCTGCGCTTCAGGCAACTTTTTCTTTGCAATTTATATTCACCTGGAGGGTCTGATTTTAATTAACGTAATAGTCCTGTTAACAACATTGCCTAATTAAGACATCCGTTAGGAATCTGTAATGTAAACGTAATGAGGAGCTCTCTGCTGAAATTTTTTTTGCAAACAAATAAAATGCTGCAGATTTCAACTTCAGAAAAAAATTACTCATTGGTATATTCAATTAATTCATTGACTGGGACCTACCGAAAAGCCTCCCTCAGACTCCCGGTTCTGTGCAGAACTTCTGAACAACAACTCCACTGCTTGAAAAAAACAACTGGAGACTACCCTCCACTGCTATAGACGTTCATGAGATTGACTGGCTGAGTAGTCTTATTTCTGCTCCCAACCCAAAGCTCTTCTCTCTCGAGTGGCTGGACTGCTGTTTATGGCACTAGTAACAGAGAGGTGGCCCTGTTAGTTTGTACTCCAACAAAATAAAGCAGCAGAAATGTAGCACTGTAAAGACGAACAGAAAATCATTGTTGGTCTTTAAGGTGCTACATTTCCGCTGCTTTCTTTATGGCGGGTTTAACTACCCAAAATCTTTGGTTGAGTTACTCAGGGCTTCACCAACTAGGAACATATATTTAAACAAGCTCCTTAAACTCATTCTCCCCCCACCCCCACCCCAGAGATTTACAGCCTGCAGACGACAGACGACACTAGGTATCACATCTGAGAAAGAAAGAAGAGGACGAGCCACCAATTCACACACTACAGGGATCCTCCACCACAGGTAGCATTCGGCTCTGCAGCTGAGCTTGCTAAACTTAGCGCCTGCTTCCCCCGAAGCGACTTCGCTGCTTTTGTCAGGCTTTCCCGGGGAAGCGCTCGCTGTGGGCTCCCTGCCGAGGTGCAATAACGTGTGTGTGATAACCGCGGGGGCCTGGCGCTGGAGGCACAACAGGCTGGGACAGCACTGCAGGGCCCCCGGCCGAGCTTTGCTCGGTATTGTTATTCTGCACAGCAACCCAACTTCTCGGCGGAGGCTGCAGAGGAGACAATACGAGGGCTTTGCAGTGCGCTCCCCATCGCCGCCTGTCACCTCCCAATGTCACCAGGGAAGGGGGGGGGGGCCCAGCAACGTCCCTCCCCCAGGGCCGCTTCCTTGGGCCTCCCTTGGGAGCAGAAAGTTCAGCCGCTCACCAGCTCGGGAAGGAAAATCCCCCAGGTCCGCCTGCAGCTGCTGCGCCCCGCGCCCCGGGCCCTCGCAGGAGCAGGACTTCCCCCTGCGCGCTCCGGGCAGCGCACAGCCCGCCCCGGCCCCGGCCCCGGCCCCGCCACATGCACCTTCCGAGCAGCAGCCTCCGCAGCGGGCCGGGCCGGGCCGGGGGTCAGTCTCCCCGCGCACGCAGGGCGCTCGCCACCGCCAGCAGGGGCGCAGCAGCGCGGCACGGGGGCCGTTCCCAAACCCGAGCCCCGCACCCCCGGCCCGGCGCGGCCACTCACGTGCTCACGGGTCCCTGCGGCGGCGTCGACGGCCGGTGCGCAGCGGAGCCCCGGGTCCCCGCGCGCCGAGCGGCATCCCCCGGGCAGCAGCGACCGGGGCAGCCCGGCAGCACGCGGCGGCTCTGCGCCCACCCCCGGCTGCTCTGGGTCCCGGCGCACGCGGCTGCGCCCGAGCCGCCCGCCCCCGGCCGCCGCGGGGAGGGGAGGGGAGGGGGCGGCGCAGGCCACGTGCCGCCGCACCTGCTCCCGCCCCCGGGCCCCGCCGGCCGCCCACGTTCCCCCGCCCGGGCAGTGCGGGGCCGCTGGGACCCGCGAGAAGAGCCGCAGCAGGCGGGGCCCCGCCCGGCTCCGAGCGCCCCTGCTGCCCGCCCCGCGGCTGAGGGGCGCTCCGGACCAGCGCCGGCTGTGCAGAGCCAGGGGTGCCCCGGCCCCTCAGCCGCCGAGGGCAGGAGCCCGGGGCTCCCTTTCCTGCCCCGCAGGCCCGGCCGGATCCCCCCCTCCTCTCACCGCGGAGCGGGCCCCGCGCAGGGCCGCCTTCCCGGGGGGGCAGCGCCTCGTCCTGGGCACCCTGCAGGAGGAGCCCCTGGGAGCGAGTCATCCCCTCCCTGGCCCGGCACGGCCGCGTTCCTCTCGCTGCCCCCGCTGGCTGCGGCTGGTGCCTGGGGTTTGCTCTGCTCTGCCCCGCTCAGGGCTCAGGGAAGGAGTTACCTTTGCCAGGGTGAGAGCTGAACTGGGCTCCCTCGGCCGGGGGCCGCCAGCCCCGAGTGCCCCACTCGGAGCCCCACAGCTGCTCCCGATGTTTCTTCGGGAAGGCGCTGGAGTTATGCCTGGCCCACCGTGCTACCGCCCCGCAGGCCCCTGCGCACCAGGGAGCCCATTGCACGTGCCACGTGCGCTCTAGGGCACAAGGGCGGATGTGAAATGCGCACCCTGGAGCCGGTGCTGGCCGGCAGCGACGTTTCCCTGCTGAGCGGAGAGAGGCAGCAGAGGCATTTGTCCTTTCCTGTGGCTCCTCTCAGCAGTGCAGCTAAGCACTGGAGTTGCTCAGCCGGCCTGAATTCCTGAGCTGCCCCACATGGCTCCTTAGCCCTCTGCCCTGGGACTGAAGCCACTTCAGGCAGCAGGCGCTGAGAATGCAGAAAGCAGGGGGTTGAGTTCTAGGCAGGTGATTACAAGATACCAGCCACCCAGCAGGTGAGCACTTACCCATGGGAAGCTGCAAGTCCACTGGCTGCAGTGGTGAAGAAGCTGCAGCCACAAGATGGTGTGGGATTACTGGGCAACCACCTGCTTCAGTGTGGGAAACAGGCCCTTGGTGAGCGGGTGCCGTGGAACTGGGGGGGCTTGTGGGCTCCTGTGGGACAGGCACATGTGGGCTGCAGAGAAAGAGTAGGAGAGCGACAGAGGAAATCTTTTAAAACACACTCAGGTGGGTTTTAGAAGTGGGAGACACAAGATAGATTAGAGGGAGAGGAACAGTTGGACAGGAGGCAGCATCTAGAAAAAACATGAACTAATTACACCAGGCTTTATGCAACGTTACGGTTGTTACACAAACCAGCAAGGAACCTGTAGTGGGTGTCACTTAAAAGGGTTTCCTACCCCCAATCCCAGGAGGGGTTTTTTATATGTACATTTTTAAATATTACCCTTATTTGGAAAGGAATTTCTCTTAGCCAGTGGGGAGACGGAAACCAAAGGGCAAAAATTAACAGCCGTAGCTCCAAAATCCCCCTTGGGCTCTTCCCCCTGTGCAGCTGCTGGTGTAAATTGGCTCTTCTGGGCTAGCTGTGCGTGTGTTCAACCGTTTACCTACTGGGCATGAGAGAACTGCAGACACAGAGAAGACAGTGCTACTAACTCCTCTGTTTAGCAAGGGGCCCTGCGCAGACAGACTCCTGCACCCTTAGAGCTCGCGCAAGATCAGGATCCAAGTCTGTGCATTAGGTTTATCCTCAACTAGATCCCTGTGAATGGAGCTGCGGGGTACCACTTCTGGGGTTATTTGTCCCTATTTTAAAAGTGATTGAATGAATTCATCCATCATATGCTGCTTGTTGAGATAGGACTGTGGTATATCAAACAATACACAAGGAGAGGGTCCTTTTGGCTGAGAAGTGGACATCTGGCCAACATGAGGAGCCAAATCCAGCTGTGACAAGCCAATGCAACTTCCCTGTGACTTCGGCAAGAGCTTCACCCAGGTATATCAGCAGGGGATGTTCGTCCTATTAGCTCGTACACGCTCCAGAACGTGCTAGGAGCATCTCGCCACCTGCAGCTTTCCCATAATGATACCCGAAGGAACACGCCTGCGCCCTCACAGTCCTCTGCTAACATGGACGTGGTGTGATGTGTTGGAGACAAGGTTGGAAGGGGTTGGGAGAGGGCCCTCATTCATTCCACTTTCGGTTCGTAGGCACACCATCAAATAAAAAATCCCTTGTCTTGAGTAAGTCCAGCCCACAAAGCACTCTCCAGCACTCAAGAGACAAAGGCAGAGAGCTGTGCTAATGTGTTTTGAAATAATGCTTTTTAAAGTATAATTTATGATTGATTACGTTGTTAAGTTATGCAACATAATGAGCAAATCTAAAATGTAATTGTCGCTGCACATTAACAACAAAATCCTGAACCTCTATTATACTAACAAACTTATTAAATCAGTGAACATTGTATTGCATCAGTCAATTACTAGAACAATGCCAAGATCACTAGCACAATCTGATACCCATTAGAGAGAGAGAGAGCCAGAGCTGCCCACAATGGCTGCTACATGTATCAAAATCACATTTTTGACACACGCAGCATTGGATGGATATTTTCCCGCTGTGCAGCGTGCTTCAGTCCAAGCGGAGCAACGTAAAGCGTGCGTTCTCAAACCTTCTGGAACGGAGGGGGCAAAGTTATCACATAGCAGCATGGGCAGCCTTACTTCTGGCTTCCCCTAACGCTTTAGTGCTTTTAACGGAGAAAATTAGATACAAAATACTATTTAAATAACAAAACCAAATTGGAATGTAACCAGATTATATCATGTGGAACCATATTGATCTGCTTCATATATTGTCTGGTATTCCCTGCCATTCTAATGGAGTAACTGATAGCAGGAGTAGGCTGCTCCCTCCATTGTGGGCCAGCCACCAGAAGGGAAGAGACACCTGCTTTGTCTGTGTGTTTCACAGTTCTTGGCTGACAGCAAAGGGATGTTGAGTCTCAGGTATGTTGGGGTCAATTGCAGGTTCCAGAGACGTGCTCAAGTGATTATAGACCTTTCTGCCTCTGCCCCCACATCCCGCCACTAGAACCACACGTTTCGTGGCCAGAAGGAGCCCCTGGGATTCTCTAGTCCAGTGGTGTCCAAGAGAAATGTATCGGATCCCCACAGCCCCCTTCCACTAGCCAGGCGCCGCCCCACAGCCGGGCACGCCCCTCCCACAACGTTACTTGCTGAAGC
Organism: Carettochelys insculpta; assembly: GCF_033958435.1. NCBI lineage: Eukaryota > Metazoa > Chordata > Testudines > Carettochelyidae > Carettochelys > Carettochelys insculpta. Next base: position 25,410,263 of record NC_134156.1, on the reverse strand, counting down.
AGCTGGAGGGGTGGCCCACATGCGCAGCTCTCCTGAGCTGCATTTTGTCATTTCCACGTGTGGCCAACAGGGAGCATATTGGATGCCAGGGCCTGAGTCTGACCTTCTCTGTAGCACTTCCCAAGAACTTCCTCACAACAGCCCTGTGAGAAGGTCTGTTAGAAAACACACGCTCTTGTTTTAAAACCTGTCCGTGCTGGAGACGCCACCATCGCCCTGGTGAAGTTGCCCCTGTGGCTAAGTACTCGCCTTGTTGACAATTATCAGAGAGGGAGCCGTGTTACTCTGTAGCTTTGAGAACAACAAGAAGTCCTGTGGCACCTTATAGACTAACAGATATTTTGGAGCATGAGCTTTCCTGGGCAAAGACTGCGGGTCTCTAAGGTGCCACAAGACTTCTTATTGTTCCTGTTGACAATGTACACGTTATTTCCCTTTGTCCAGCTTCCCAGCACTGGCTCGTGTTAAGCTTTTCCCTGCTAGATGGGAGAGCTCGTTGTGAGACATTTGTCCCCCTTGTGGTACTGACTGAGATCAAGTCACCCATCCACCCTCTCTCTGGTAAGCTGAGACAATTGAGCTCTTTCAAGTCATTGCCCTAAGGCAGCCGTTTTGTGGGCCACTCGTGCAGCTCTCTTGGTGTAAGGGGCCACCGCCACATGACACGCACATGCCGGTATGGCCCTGAGGGTGTCCCATGAGCTGCAGCTGTGCGCTGACTGCAGTGGCAACTGCTGGGGAGAGACAAAAGGGGGGCCCTGGCCCCGGGAGGGCTCCACCTCTTCCTGACCCCACTTGCTTCCACTCCACCCCCAGGCTCTGCCTACTCCTGCGCTGTCCCACTCTGCCCCTTCCTGGGGCCCCCAGCCCTGCTTGGCCCCATCTCTGCCTTGCTGCCTTGGCCACACCCTAACTCCACCCCTGCCCCCAAGCCCACTCCCCAGACCAATACAACCCGGAGGAATAGAGGAGGGGTCCTGGCACCGGCCGTCGATGCTGCCCTGCCACACTCCCTAGCGGCAGCAGGAGAGGAAGGGGCGTGACCTGGCCTCAGGCTTTCCACTGGCTTCTGACAACATCACTTTGCTTCCTGCTGCCCCGGGCCCTGCCCCCTGCCCGGCACAGGGCCAAGGCAGTTGGACAACCCACAGAGTGGACGGGATGGCTCCACCAACCAGCTGCTGGCCTCTTGAACCTCCCCCCGAGTATGGCAGCACGTGACCTTTCATGCCCCCCAGCTGGACCACAAGCAGCATAAGACGCTTTTTCCAGAGTTTTAGTCATTCTCAGGGCTCCTCTCTGAACTCCCCCGTCTTTGGCAACTTTCCTCTCGAGCTGGGCACAGGATCCCAGCAGCGGCCTCACCAGTGGGAAAATGGCTCTGCTGCTCCCCCCACGTTAGCCTGGCTGGTCACAGTGCTGCACGGGGCACTTGTGTAGCTGATTTTCCAGCAGGGCCCACACATCTTTGTCAGAGTCACACTTCCCAGGAGGGAGATCCCCAGCCTGTACATATGTCCCACTTTCAACCCGGTCCCCTCCATCCTGTGTCTCTGCTTCTCGGCTCCTCTTGCCTGCCACAGCCCTCGGCCTGGACTCTATCGCCTCTCTCCGCGCTGCCTGATGCCACAACATCCCCCAAGAGGAGCAATTGCAAGAAAGTCCCACTTAGGGGCTCCAGCTCCAGGTTGCCATGTACTCAGTCACATTCTGGGAAAGGCACATGGGCAGTCCATTTACACTCAGGGGCTGTGGCAGGCTGCTGCCTATTCATGGCCGACGCAATCTTCCAAGAGCAACATCACGAGCGTCTAACCTCCGCTAAGCAGGGAGAAACTGGAATTTTTCAGAAGCTTATAATTTAGCTGACCTTGGGCAGAATTTTCACAGAGACACCAAAGGCACACCCCAAAAACCAGGATGACCCAACCCCCCAAAAATGTCAATTACCTGCCCCAAAGCAAGGAGACGACGGAGCTTCTCAAAGAAACAGTTCCAAGAAAAAACAATGTACTTTTCACAAGCCTCCTTCTTGGAAAGGGCAGACCAACTGTAGTTGAAACTTTCCAAAAATATTGGGCCAGAAGGAAACACCCAGCATGGAAAATTTCAGCCAGAATAGTCAAACTTTACCAAAGTTACAAGCAACTGAAAATGGTCTTATAATAGACCACATTAGTCACCCTTAACTACAGGCATCACTACCAGCTATGTTCTCAGATGGCTCTCTCCAAGAACCTGGTAAAGACAAAAGATTTACTCTCAATTTCCCGTCACTCATATACTTTCCCAAACAAGTCCTAACGTGTGGCCACAGAGACAGCCAGATTTATCAGGCAGGGGATACTGATTTGGTGTTCTCTCAATGGGAAGGGTGGTCTAGCAATCCATCTGACGAAGCGGGTCTTTGCCCACGAAAGCTAATGCTCCAAAATATCTGTTAGTCTATAAGGTGCCACAGGACTTCTTGTTGTTTCTGAAGATACAGACTAACTCGGCTACCCCTCTGACAGAAATCCATGCTCTCCACAGTCCTGCGGGACACCTAGCTCTGAAGCCTGTGTCCTAATGTCATTGTACTGTTGCACATGAATACTGAATCACTGGCACAGACTTTAAGAGAGTTAAAAAAAAAAAAGCATTTTGATAACCACACTGCATCCCTCTACAAAACAACATGGATTTTGCAGCTATAAGACTCTAAACCTCTCAACCTTGACACAGTCCTTTGAAATCTCCCATTCTGACACAGCTGAATGCTACAGAATTATTAAAAATAGTAAACAAGGTGGGTAACAATTCCAGAGATCCTAACCCAAACCTGCAAAGACAACCACACAAACATCCAAAGCAAAATGTGTCCAAGCTTCTATGTAGCGATTTGACACAGCACTAATTATGCAAATTAATCACTGGTAAATCAGGTAGCTTTTTACTTACCTAATTTTGTGTTTTGCACAGCAACCCAGCAGAATAAGTGTGTTGTAAAGAAAGCTGTGAGGCTGCTCTATTTATTCTGATAAGAAATGTTTAGTAACATGTTGCCTGACCCAGCTTCCCCTCGCTCTTTTTCAGATTAAATTTTAAATTGATTTGCTGGTATCATACCGCTCATAGCTCTCAGTATGTCATTGTGGCTAATGAACCATGCCGGGGACACATTTATAACCCGCTATTAGCCTCTTCCATCAGGAGAGGAATTTTTTTCTCCTTTGCAATGGAGTTTTACACTTAAGGAGAGTGAGCAACCAGTTCTGAAAATTCAAGAATGGATGTGTATTAATCCCTACCACCGGGGGTGGGCTAGGGGAGAGATGGAAGAGGAAGAGAGCGCAAGCCCTGTATGTTTCCTCTGATCTGCCTTTTTGGCCTTGGTGACACTGCCCTCACAGCTGGGCTTCCGCTAACCTGGCTTCCAACTCTCTTTTGGCTGTGGCTCTAGCAGATGGCACCAAGCTGTGGTTTGGGCAAAGCTCTCACCTAACACCTGTTATAAAATGCGCTATTAATGGGGTTTGCCAGACAAACCACGCAGAGCACTTTGTTTAAAGACTGCTGCAAAGCCAGTGGAAGTAGTGGGGTTTTTACCCATTTTCTTACCAGTTCTGCTTTCCCAGTGAGAGCACAGGAGTCCCATGTGGAAGGGGTACTCGCCTTAGGACTGTGCCAGTGCAGTCCAGGAAGTCAAGAGTTTGTTCCAGATGGCAGGGCCAACAGGGGGGCAGAGACACTGTTCTGCTGGCCCTGGTGTGTTGTTGGCCAGCCGTGGGGAGTGTAACAGGAACCTCATTGGCTATTGTTGGAAGCAACACTGTTATCCACACCCATCGGGGACTTGAGTTTTGGAAGCTGTCAGCATCCCCACTTCCATGTCATATTAAGATGCATTTGCATAAAGCCTAATCCAGCAGCAAACGGGCTCCACGTGTGAAACTATGGCACACGTCCTGGGTAAAAGAGAGGATCAGGTGTCGGCTCTATTGCTATTGACTAGCAGGGGTTGGGAACAGACAAGAGAAGACACATTGTTACACATGTGGTTCTAATTTCCACCTGTGTCTAATTAACAAATATAAGCAGGAGGCTGGGAGCAACGTGCTCCTTTGATAGCACTTGCACAGTCCTACTACTCTCTGGGATTTATTTTTGCATGTAATGGGTAGGAAACATTTTGTGAAGGGGAATCTACATGGCTGTTTCATGATTCTTCAGGCGCCACAAATAACTGGACTCACCAGCCCACCAGCAGTATCTCTAGCTGTCCCAAGGGCGAAATACCCTTTGCAAGATTCTGATTGACTCCAGCCTCAGGGACCCTCAGGTCTTTCAATCCTCATTGCAGTTCCTGGTTGGTCCTGGAGGCAGAAAATTAGCTGCTGTCTCCTGGCTGGAATAAGTGAGTCCAACATCCTCAGAGCCCCTCTCATCCTCAACTTGCCCTGGATTCACCAGGTAGTTGTTCTCCAACACAGAAACCAAATGCCTTCCTCATCTTCAGTTTGGCTGGTACTCTTCCCACGCAATCACCTCGTAGGCGGTGGGCATGGTATGAACCGTCACCTCCAAAAACCAAGTGTGTGGAAGTCTAAATCCCTCCTGTTTCAGCAGGAGGTGATTCCCAGCAGTTAATGGTCTGACTGGAGGACATGGTGGGATGGAGTTGAGCAGGGGAGAGGCCACTGCTTAGGTGGCAATCCCTCGGTACACATTGCAGGAAAGACAGCGCTTAGCATATGAGCTGATTCCCCTTCATTCTGAAGGCAGCGCTTCCGGAAAGGAGAGACAACTCTATTGGGGGAACAAGAGCTAATTAAATTTTCTGGGATCACTGAAGAGGAAATTATTTAATATTCTGTATGGAATTCAATATCGGAAAGCCTGAATGGCCTTGTTTCATCAGAGATCTCTTCCTTCGTCGCAGCTGCATTCACACTTCATATCTAGCCCTGTGCCGAGGGGCAGGAAGCAGGATGCTGCCTGAAAGGACTGGTGAGGTCCCAGTCACCAAAAGAAAAGGAGGAGAACAGGGAAAGTGCATCTCCAGTGACACCAAGCTTCTTGCAAACGCGCGGGACTGACTGTGTGGATGCCCCAGCTACACCGGATGGATCATCCTGGCTTAGTGACCTCAAGGGAGAGCCATTCTGGTGCTCTCCACCAGCCCTCCCTTGGGGAAAATTCCTTCCCAGTGCCAACTCAGACAGGTACTTTCACCCTGCGCTGGTGCACAAGCGTCACTGTGAACCAGATGGGGACCCCCTTCCTCCCACGGAGAGCAGCTATTCACATGGGTATCATCATTAAAGTCAGTGGGATTACACAGCCGAGTAAATACTCACCAGGGCAACTGAAGGGACCCTAATCTGACGTTATACAATTCAAGCATCTGATCCTAGACTCTGTACAGTTCAATTGGCCACATCTTTTGCCCTGAATCAGAAGAGTATTCTGAGGTCAGCGAATATCAAACCTCAGCCAATGAAAGCCCTTACTCATGGGGACCTGAATTTCCAGGAGTGTCCCTGTTGCAGCCCTTTACCCAGATCTACGTTTCATGCTAAGTACCATTTGCACGACAACTAGATCTCCACGGCTGCCTTTCTCCAGGCACTGCAGGAATACAGGGCTGCTCCCTGTCATCCTCGCAGAGCCCTTCGACCCTGTCGCTGCCACTGATTTCATAGCTCCTCTCTGGAACTCGTGCAGCAGCCTTTGCATGTCGTCCTGGAGCTAAGGTGTCGAGAACTGGGGCCAGCCTCCTGGCCTGTGAAATGGGGACGTCCCCTCTTGTCTCATTTCCAATGCTTCTTTTGATACAGCTGCTTTCTTTGCTGGAGATGAACTGCACATCCCCACCTTGAGGTTATTGTTCCTCTGAATCCCCGTGTGCCTTTCATGAGCAGCACGTTCCACTTCTTTGCACAGTCCTTACAGGCTGCCTAGTGATTTTGAGAAGCACCATGTACCATTTGATATTAGCGATTTCTCTGGTTGCTCCCCTAACCATTGGTTACCCCCAACCTCCACAGCACAACCAGAATATCACCAAGCTCTGACAGGTGGGACCTCTCGGCTCGAACCTGCCTGACCCAGGGAAAAGCTTCTGGCCGCTGCTCCCCAAATGGTGTTTATGCAGCAGCCTGGATGGGAACCCTCCTCATCCTGAATTCGCTCACCTTACCCCACCCAGGAGTCACCTGCATTTCTTGCCACGTTCTCTCAAGGCCACGAGCAGCTGCTGCTCTGGTGGGCCACTAGGAGCCGCGTGGGCTGTAAGCATGAGAGACACACACATGCCCCTAGACCAGGGCAGGGAACGCTTTTTGGGTTAGGGGCTGCTGACCCACAGAAAACTCACGTAGAAGTGAGAAGCAAAATAGCCCCACAAAATCCCCACTGATATGGTGCTCACTCCCCTCGAGCTCCATCCCATGGGTGCAGGGGAGGGGAGCCCCGAGCCTCAGGTGCTGCATCCAGGCCGGGCGTGGGCTGGATACACAGTGTGTTCCCCACCACTGCCTTACAGACTGGCTGGAATGCTCTGAGCCCTTCACACTGCCACGGACTTCCAGGGAGCAATTTACACACAACACCCCTTTCAGCTCCTCTCTGCAGACACACACAGCAATTTCTCATGCTGCAAGGCCCCTGCCGTGACCTGCCTTGGACCCCTGTCTTGCCACTCTACTGCCCCCCCCCTGGAGCCATCGCTGAGCAGGGGATCTGCCAGCCCAGACTGTGATGCTCCGCAGTGATATCAGGGTGATCGCTGGGAAAGACGCTCCGAATCACTGGGCAGAACCCAGTGGCAGTGCTTCTGGCTTTCTGACTCTAGGCCACTTCACACAGAGAGCACATTTCAGCTGAGGGCCTCCTGGTGCTTGGCGGGTGTTGATGAATGAAGCCTCAGTCTCCCCAGGGCGTTTCATCACCTCCATTTTATAGATGGGGAAACTGAGGCAGGGCACAGGGTTGTGGCTCGCCCAGATTGCGCAGACAGCCTGAGGAGAGCGGAGCAGGGTTCCCTCTATTTTTTTCTGTCCTTGGGCAGAATAAATGTTGTTCTGTGCACTGAGGCCTGTGCAGATGTGCACCCCCCCTAGAAACTCGCAGCTACCTGCGGGCGCTCTGCTGATCGGCTGGGCAGCCCCTGAGTCTCTCCGGGTGGCTGCCCAAGTGCTCAGCTTACAGGGAACGCGGGATCTGGGGACAGACCCCACATTCGCTGACTCTGAGTCCCTTGAGCCCAGAGCAGCACTGCAGGCACATAGAGCAGCCACACCGCGGCACGTGCACCAATCGTGTGCAGAACGGAGAAACGGGCAGCATACGTTACACCTGGGAACACTTCCCCGGCCTCATGCTGAAAAGCTGAGCTCTGCCTCCCCCCCCGCCCGCCAGAACACAGCCCTGCCGAAAGCACAGGCTTCACTGTGCTGATCTCAGGGGCTCTGCCTTGATAGGTGCCTCCTTCTGTCTCTCCCCCTTTTGCTCTGATGCTGTCTCTGTCTCTCCGACATGAAAGCGATGATGAATACAGGAGCAAAATTACTGTTCCTTCTGTCACCAATACCTTCAGCTAATTCTTGTCACTGCCAGCGAGGAAGCACTAGTGCCTCTGCAAAGACAAAGCAATTATTTCTAAACATCGTTGCCTTTCCCTGCACTGTCACTGTCTAATTTGGTGAAACCCCGGGCTGTTGTCAGCATCCCTCTCGAATGAGTGGGAAGAGAACAAGAACTGCTGAAAACTTCTCGGATGGCATCCGGCAAACAAACAAAACCCTATGGTGCCCTGTTCACCCGGCTTCTGGAGTGTGAATGAATCACAAAACTGTTCAGTGGGGATGCAGAATGCTATTTAGAAAAGCTAGACACACACAAATCCACGAGTCCGGATTTAACGCATCCAAGGGTACTGAGGGAATTGACAGATGTCATTGCAGAGCCTTTGGCCATTATCTTTGAAAACTCATAGAAATCGGAAGAGGTCCTGGATGATTGGAAAACGGCAAACGTAGTGCCCACCTTTAAAAAATGAAGGATGAACAATCCAGGGAACTATAGGCCAGTCAGCCTCACCTCAGTCCCTGGAAAAATCACAGAGGGATCCATTTTGGAGCACTTGGAAGAGGGGAAAGTGATCAAGTGTAGTCAACATGGATTCACCATGGGCAAGTCACGTCTGACCAATCTGATTAGCTTCTGTGATGCAGTAACTGGCTCTGTGGACACGGGGAAGTCAATGGATGTGATATACCTTGACTTCAGCAAAGCTGCTGATACAGTCTCCCACAACATTTGTGCCCATAAGTGAAGGAAGTCTGGACTGGATCCATGGACTGTAAGATGTAAGTGTAAGATGGACAGAAAACTGGCCTGATGGATGGGCCCAATGGGTAGTGGTCAATGGCTCAATGTCTGTTTGGTCGTTGGTTTCCAGTGAAGTGCCCCAAGGCTTGGTTCTAGGGCTAGTATTGTTCGACATCTTCATTAATGACCTGGAAGAGGGGATGGATTGCACATTTGCAGATGACACTAAGCTAGGGGGTCAGGTAGATACGTTGGAGGATATGGAGAGGGTCCAGGGTGACCTAGACAAATTGGAGGATTGGGCCAAAAGAAATCTGATGAGGTTCAACAAGGACAAGTGTGGAGTTCTGCATTTGGGAGGGAAGAATCCCAAGCATTGTTACAGGCTGGGGACCGACTGGCTAAGTAGCAGTGCAGCAGAAAAAGACCCGTGGATTACAATGGATGAGAGGCTGGATATGAGTCAACAGTGTGCCCTTGTAGCCAAGAAGGTTAATGGCATGTTGGGTTGCATTACGAGGAGCATTTCCAGCAGATCTAGGGAAGTTATTATTCACCTCTACTTGGCACCGGTGAATCCACTTCTGGAGTATTGAACCAGTCCTGGGCCCCCCACTACAGAAAGGATGTGGACGTATTGGAGCGGGTTCAGTGGAGGGCAATGGAAGTGCTTGGGGGCCTGGAGCATGTGACCTACGAGGAGCGGCTGAGGGATTTGGGCTTATCTAGTGTGCAGAAGAGAAGACTGAGGGGCGATTTGCTCCTCGCTCCCCACAGCAGCCAGGTGCTGCCTGAGCAGTTGGCTACAGCACAGACCCAGGACTCCCACTCCCCGCCCCGCCCTCCACACAGGAAAGCAGGTGGTGGGAAGTTACCAGGGAAGGGAGTGGGAGTCCTGGGTCTGTGCCAGCTCCAACTGCTCAGGCAGCACCTGGCTGCTGTGGGAACGAGGAGCAGGACACGCGCTGCCTGTGCAGGGGCCAGTGATCTCTGACCCGGAACAGGTTCCCCCCCCATAAATAAAGACAATGCTGAAATGTTTGTGTTGGACAGATTTTATTTCAACATGAAGCCTGGCCAGCAAGCCCACAGTCAGGGCCAAACCCCCACCTGGCCACAGCATAACAACATCCCGGCATCCCCCCTAGACCTCAGCCCTGAGCCTATTGTACACCGGAACCCCCTGTCCGGAGCCTCCCACTTCCCCAGTCTTCTGCCACCACCCTACTGCACAAGCCCCATCCTGCAAATCTGTGTCCTGAGCCACTCAGACTCCCCACCCCCCCCCGCCCTGAGCCCCTCATACACCACCACCTGAACCCCTTCACCCTCCCAGCCACCAGCCTGCGCTTTGCTCAGCAACCCAACACTACACCTGACCCCAATGCTCTCCAGCCTGGAGCCCCCCTTCCTGAGCCAGCAGCCCCTTCTCCACCTCTTCCTGTACCCACATTCCCTCCCAGAGCTTGCTCCTTTCACACCCAGATCCCTCATTCCCACCCCAGAACCCATACCTCCTGTCTCAACCCAGTGAGAGTGAGTAAGGGCTGGGGACAGCAAAGGATGGAGGGGAAGGGAAAGGAGAGGGCAGGGCCTCATGAAAGGGGTGGGGTCTTGGGGCTTGCCCGGACATTTAAAAAAGTGATCTTGGGTGTAAAAAGATTGGTGACCAATGCCATAAAAAGTTCAAATTTCAAATTTCATACTTCAAAATGCAATTTTTTATTTTATTTTATTTTACCTTTTGCCTTTTGGTGTGCCGGGGTTCGAACTGAATGTTTTGTTAAAAGGGGGGTTAGACGATGGTAAAGAAGAGGCGGGGGTGTGGGGGGGGTTCTCAAAAGTCAAAAAGGGGGTGTGATGCTGAAAAGTTTGGGACCCCCAGCTCAGAGGGCGCACTGGCGGGGAGACGCCCTTAGTGGATTTTTGTCAACTGTTTCACACACAACGTGCACTGTTTGGGTATTTTCTCTTTCTGGGGGGTTTGCACAGGCTCCCGTCACCAACAGCTGCCAACGCCTGCTACTGGCATGTAAGCCCAGCCTTCTGGAGCCCCAGTAGGGAGCAGAGCGGTAATCTCCCTGTTCCATTACCCCGGGCTCACAATGACACTAGGATGGGGGAGTGAGGGCAGAGGAGGGAGAAGTTGACACAGAACTGAGGAATGCAGCAGCAGGAACCTGCAGGAGTTAGAATGAGCCGACACCTGGAGGTAGCAGCAGCCCGGGGGGACCTACAAACCCACCACTGACGGGGTGTTTAACAATCGCTTTGCTGTAGATTCTGCATGGAAACCCACTGGTGCACAGTGACCCTCGCGCGCTGGAGGAAAGCTCTGCTTGCTGGGCTCACACCTCAGACCCCCTCAGCTGGGCTGACTGACCCCGGGTGAAGGGAGGGGCTGACAGAGGTACTGCAGCGCCCCAAGCCCTGTTCTAGCAGGCTGTGCGCTGGGGTTGTTGCGCAGCGGTTGCCTGCTGGGGGTGTTCCCTGGCTTGGGTCAGCCCCGGGCAGGACCTCCCCAGTGTGCAACACTGCTGGCTGCCCGTTACCTTGCCTCTTACTTTTCCCCTTCTCACCCCAGCTGGTCTAACCCGCCACACCCCATCCTTCCTTAGATCCCACGCAGCCTGCAGAGCAAGCGGCAAACAGTAGCGCTGGGGGCAGAGCAAGGGGCCGCACGCTGAGGTGGGGGGGAACTGATTTCTGTAGCAGGAGCCCAGGTCTGAAAGACCGGGGTGCTGCAGCTCAGCTCAGGACCGAGGTGCGTTGGTTGCGCTATGGCTGGGGCCCCCAGGACGGCACTAGCTGGAGGCAGAATGAAGGTCCCAGTTTCTCGCACCAGGGGCCACTTTCGCTAGTGGAGGGTTAGTGGCCCTCCCCTGGTCCCAAGAGGTAAAGTTCCCGTAGTGCCAAGGTATAAACTGTCCTTTAAAAATGCACTTAAATAATATTTGATATCCAAATTACATGAGTGCTTCCTTGTAATTAATAGCAATGTTTTAATTAAACATTGATTAGCCACTAATTAGTGTAACGATTAGTCACCTGGAGGAGTCAGAGCAAAATACTGGGGCTGCCAAGTTAGGGGAGGGAGAAGGCGAATAACAAGAGATCAGAGGCAGATCTAAAGCCTGTGTCCACCTGCCCCGGGCCAAAGATTTGGACGATTTTGGTCCATTATACATGATGCCCTGGATGGGGGGGGTTTCATTGATGGGGAGGCTGAGGGAGTCCCAGGTGAGTGATGGGGAAGATGAGTTTATTCACTGTTTCATTAGATTTCAGTTTGTCAATGCAGCAAAGAGCCTTTCCCCACTTGCAGAAGAGTTAGTCTCCGTCTCCATAATGGAGTCACCTGGGGAGTGCAGTGCGCACTTGCACAGAAGGGAGTTGCAATGGGAACACCAGAGAGAGCCCAGACAGTAGGCAATGCTCATCTTTCGGGCAGGGAAGGGTTCCTCCAGCCTGAGCCTCCCCAGCGGGGCGCAGGGACTTTACCTTTGGCTTCACACCTGTATGAAAACTGGTGACTGTCCCCCATGACGGCAGGTGGCTGTGGTGGGGGAGCTCGGTTTGGACAGGGAGGTGTTGCGAGAGAAGGGAGACTGGCCTCGACGCAAGAAAACCGGGTCTGTCGCTCGAAAGCTCATCCCCTAATAAACCATTTTGTTAGTCTTTGGTGTGCTACAGGATGTCTTTGGGCTCATCTGCCACTTCCACTGGGATCTCAGCCCAGGCTGAAGGAACCTGATCCTGATCCAGGCTGGTGTTTCATTAGCTTGGCTGACTAAATGAAAGCGAGCACCAGCCTGGGAGCTGCAACATCGCCTGGCAAGGCAGAGCGCGTGTGCATGAGCATATGTTAACTGCTTTTCTAGTGTGTTCTCAATAAACCCGGTGTATCGCCTTTTCCCCCAAGACAGATCCTGTGTGCTTCTTATGAGCATAACAACTTGATTTCTGAAGTCATACGTTGCATTATTTCAGCTGTTTAAATCTGAAATTTGACAGTGTCGTAATCGTGGGTGGCTGCAAATTCTTGATGAAGTGGGTTGATCCCAGAGGAGGGTCAAATTCTCATCTGGTCTCATGGAGCAGAGCTCAGGGGAGAAACTTGCATGCTGAACAGCACCAGAGAGATGGCCAGGTTAGTCTGTACTCCAGCTGTACAAAGCGGCAGAAATGGAGCACTTTAAAGACTAACAGAACGATTTATTCGGTGATGAGCTTTGGTGGGTCTGGTGAAGTGGGTCTGTCCCACCGAAGCTCATCACCGAACAAATCATTTGTTAGTCTTTAAAGTGCTCCATTTCCGCTGCTTTGTTTTTTTGAGGGGAGAAAGAGATTCAGCCTCGGAGGCGAGGAGGCCACTTGGCCTGCCCTTGTGTGTGTGTGTTGTGGGGAGGTGGAACTGCACTGGGGTCTGGCTTGCAGGCAGGGGATCTCCAGGGACTTCCTGGAAGCTGGGGCATAGCTCAGGTTGCCAACATCGTATTTCAAACATAAGGGACAGTTTCCTTATCACCCTCACCTCACCGCTCCTCCCAAGGTTCCTAACGCACAGCCACGCTCCCGCCCGCTCACCGGGGTATTTCTCCCTGCTTCCTGCCGTACTCATGCGACGAAGGGGGCTGTGGGGATTTTCTCCCTGGTTAGCTGGCATGCATTTCCTGATGTCCTGCCCTTTCCCCAAGTAGCATCAGTGCACAGAGGTAATATGAGTTCCTTGGTGACACCTTTGTTCCCTGGGAAACAGAACAAAGGGGGCCGGTGGAGTTTGTCACTTTTGAACTGGAAGGGGGAGTTAGAAGGCAGCTAGCCCAGGCTAGGGGGAGGGACAAAGAGAGGCCCTAGGCTCTGGCTTGGGTGTCCCCCTTGGGGCCTCCTCTCCCTGAAAGAGATTGGACTGACAGTTTCTGGCTGCTGTGCTGACATCTCTGTACCTTGCTGCATCCCTGTCACCCCATAAACCTTCTGTTCCACCTGCTGAGTGAGAGTGGCTTTTGGCTGCAGGGGGGTGCAGTGCCTGGGGACCGCGAACCCGTCACAACTCAGCAGCAGCTCCCATCTCATTGTGCAGAGATGAAGAGCTAAGGCTACCCCGTGCAAGGAGGGATGGCTGGTGAGCTTACGTGCGGCACCCCAGCTGTGGGAATGGCACAGGGCTCCCAAGTGGGGTGGGGATGGAGAGGGAACAAAGCCCCCAGGACATGCGCAGTTCTGAGGCAGTCAGTGGCAGTGCCCACCATTCACCCGCTGTCCATCCACTCTCAGGCTGGACATGTGTCTCCCGGGCCCAGCCGGAGCAATAGAACACCGGGGAGCTACTCTTGGTGCCCTTAAGGAAGCTGGGACCAAAGAGCGGGAGCCCCCGAAGGGTTAATACTGTACCGCCATCCCGCAGCCGCCTCCTGCCCACGTTCCCTTGCAGAACTGCAGGTGTATTGATTGTTTCACACATCACATCAGCCCCAGATCAGTACAAATCAATGGGGTTATGTCAGCCACCGAGGAAGTGCCCCCCTCCCCTGCCTGGGTTGGGCTCTCTTGCAAGGCTGCGGCTTCCCCCCATGGGCCCTGCTTGCCCCCCTGCACACACCCCACCGCCTGGTGCACCAGGCGACACGAAAGCAGCGAGGTGCCTTTGTCCAGAGGCCACCAGGGATGTTCACCAGACTGTCAGCTGCGATCGGCGCGGGACTGCCTGCAAGGCGGGGAGGCGCCTCCTGCGGGGCCGGGTCAGCCCCAGCCACGGGCTCTCTCTTGTGCTCACCCATTGCTGCCAGTTGAGCAGCCCTGGGGGATGTCGGGGAAGGGGGAGCAGCTCTGCCCTGGCAGCCGACACACACATGCTCACGCTGGTCTCTCACAGTCACACTGCACCCACCCGCTTACTGTCCCAGGCATGGGCAGAGGCTCTTCCCGACAGCCCGCCCCCGAAAGGCCCAGCATCCAGCTGAACCGAGTGAGCTCCGTACGCAGCAGGCGAAAACAGGAGCTCTGTCTGTCACCGTCGCGTGCTTCCCTACACACCAGCCTGCCGCTGGAGCTGCTGTGCGTCTTCCCCAGCAAGCAAGAGCCCCGGGTGCTCATTTCTGTGGGTGGCTGGGGCAGGATCACACACTGGGGCAGCTTTAGCTAGTGAGAATGGAGCAGCACGGCCTGAAACTCCCCCTCCGGCCCTCGGACTGGTCTTTTTGTGCAGAGCTGCCCTCTCAGGTCCCTTTGTGTGGAGCAAGGAGTCAGGGCAGCCCTGAAGGCAGCCGGCCAGTCCATGTGCCTCACAGCCCCCAGGGCTCCACCTGGAGATCTGCAGGGCTCTGCCCAAGCCAAGGAAGTGGGGCTGAGAGTCTGGCAGGGTGCGGAGAGCGAGGCAGAGGGACCCGACCCACGGGAAATGCCAGTTACAACGTCTCACCGTAGTTTGCCTTGCATGGCTGGGCTTTGCCTCGTGGGAAGGGTGTGACGAAGACATACAGGGAGCACGGACTGAATCCAATGACCAGCCCCTCACAGCCAGCCGGCTCCCTTTTTGTGGGGACTTCCAGCAATTATAGGTATAGTGGTGCAAAGCCTGGTTTAATAGCCGCCAAGGCTGGTGGGATTGATTTCTTGTTTTGTTTTAAGTGCGGTAAATCTAATAGTTCATTTATTTAAACTGATAGGGCAGAGAGAAGTTACATTTCTCTTTTGTCTCCGTAGATGTTACCCCATCAGGTCGCCTGTAAAGGGACTGTAAAGGGCTGGGTTAAAATCTTTGCTGTGCCCTTAAAATACCTGCTTTTACCAGGCTGCAATTCTTTCCATTCATTATTGCTATTGCAACAAACAGCCAGTATAGATTTTATGTTACAACAGCTCTTGCCTGCACATACTGGGATCTGCCTTAGCCACTTACAGGACACTAAACCACTGAAACCAACCCAGAAAAAGGTTCTAGGGCCTTCTGGCAGGTTCAGCACAGACACCCAGCAATTACCAGAAGCTCAGGGCCAGTGTGGGTCCACGGCCCTGCGGCCAGGGTGGTGCTGGAGCAGATGCCTTGTCTTGCAGCAGAGCTCATTTCTGGTTCAGAAGTTGTATTTAGAAGTGCTGATGGGGCCTTGTGCTTTTTGCAGGTGGGACCTGCTACCAAGTTTGGGCGACTTGTGTTATTTGCACCTGACCCTGTTTTAGGGAGTGAGGCATTTCAGGGTTCTGCAGCTTTTGCGCAGTCTCTCACTCTAAAATGTCACAGTCCAACCCAAGCTGTGGCTTATGGGCTCCACTGAGACATCTGCCAATGGAAACAGAACCAGCTGCCCACTGGGAGTGAGAAATACCATGAAACTTGTTCCTCTACCTCTTGCGTTCCTGAGGCTGCAACCTGCAGAGGCATTCCTGCAGATGGCACTTGCTGGGTTTCCCTGGTTTGGAACTGAGATCCTGAGCAATGGAGAGCGAAGCTTGGACAGGGGATGGGGGAAGCAAACGAAATTCTGCACTTGGCAGAGGAGGAAAACAATGGTTGTCTTCAGCTGGCTTTACCTTTGCCTCCCCACCCTGAAGAGAGGCCTGAAACCAACAAAAGGGTTGTAACTAAGGGTAAAACTGGGTTTCAGTGCTGCCGAGCTGCACCAGGTACAGCAGGGAAGTACGAAGTTGCAGTGCCAGTCCCAGCAGCAGGCGTGGGCCAGCTCTAGAGAGGAGAGGGATTTGCTGTGGAATTTGCAAGCATTTCCTACTCAAAGGCACGGGGTCAAACTGATCGCTTGGGAGAGATTTTTCCCTTGAACGATATTCATGGGAGCAAAGAGGAAACTTACAGACTTGTCCTATCCAGCAGGGCAAGAGGCCCATGGGGTGCCCGGGTCCTGCTCCTTTTCTGGTTCAGTGCCTCTGTGGCTCCAAGATCCACGCGGGACCCGCAGGTCTAAGTGCAGGGGAGAGTGAAACCACATGCTTAGCTCGAACGCTTTCACTCATGCCCCAGAGACCTCTGTTTGTTTGATTCCTCACAGTCATTAATAAAATTTCACTGGAGCCCTGGCTTTGCCTGGCCAGGATTCCTTGTCATATTGAATATTTTGTTTGCCTGGTATCTTCTTAGTCAACACCGCTGCTGTGGCTGTCTGAGTCACCAGGCTGAAGGCTAACGAGGACATTCCAGAGCACAGGGCCTGGCCGAGGCAGGTGAGGCACCACAAGTGTGGAATGGTAATTAGCCACCAACTTCTAGGCCCTAATCTTGCAGACTGGTGGTAGGCAGGATGAGTGGGAGGGAGATTTGGAGGCGGGGCGTGGAACAAATGAGTTTGCAAGAACAGTAACAAAGATGGTCGTGTTAGTCTGTATCCTAACAAAACAAACCAGCTGTCCTGTAGCACTCTAACAAAATAATTTACAGTATGAGGTGATGAGCATTCGTGGGGGAGCCTCACTTCTCCTGCTCTGGGGATAGTGCATTTCCAGTACAGCCCGACAGGTACATCACACCAGGTCCAAAACGTTGAAATAAAGCAGAGCACATGTTCTCTCAGCAGTGCTGCTGGAACGTCCCTTCCGGACGTTAGCAGCGCCGGCCAGGTGCTGTGATGCACACAGCTGAGCAGGAGACCCAGGGCACACGAAATAAAGTTATGACTTCTTGCTGCAGTGCTTTGTGATCTCTGTGCTGTTTTCCAACCAGATCATAAAAAACCAGTTACCTGCTGAGATTAGGAGCCGGGGCAGGAACAGAAAGCAGGATCCAGACTAGGAAAAAACGCCGCAGGCAAGGACAGTGCAGGTAAAGGGGCCTGCTGCGCCAGCAGGGGTAAGCCTAAGGAGCGGCACCTTTAGGACTTTTACTTGGAAGAGAAGTTTTGAGGGATAATAACCTACGTTTGCCTTTGCCTGGCTGTGTCGTTAGTATTCCCAGGGTTGGGCAGGTACCTCTTGCTTCATTTTCCTTTCATTACCCAAACCTCCATCGGTTTACGCACTGCCTTGATGGGTGACGGAGGGAGAGCTAAGGAGGAACTGACTGTGTCTGGTCCTTTGGGAAGGAGGAACTGGGAGTTTCTGTGACACTGTGCTGAAAGGAGCCTACTCTCCTGGGGGGCTGCCCACGTGGTGCCGACAGGGACTGGGGCTTCCAAGGGGCTGTTTACATTTTACATCCAGGCTGGCAGACGCCTGGGGAGTTAGTACACAGTGCGGTTAGCTGGTGTGTCTAGGAGCTGTAATCACAGCTAGAACTGGCTTAATTGCCCTGCCCCGAAATGGAACCCACAGACCGGCGGTACCAAGGGGTGGGACAGCCCCCCCAGATGGGCTCCTGGACCCAGTGGCTAGAGCAGCCCCACCCAGGCTGCATAACCCAGCAGAGGAGGAGACGCTGCCCTGCAACAAATGACCTCCCAGCTTCTTCTCGAATGTGAGCAACCTTGTGGCAACCTTGTGGCTTTCAGGACAGAAGATACTCAGCCAGCACAGCAAGCTGCTGGCTTATCGTCGGGAGCAGGTGCAAACCCAGAGACAAGGGGCTGGTTTGAAACGCTGCATTTCCTTGTTCCATGGGGTATGTTGGGTTATTTCTAGGCCCATCTGGAGACCTCATCCAAAAGCTTTCTTCCCTCCAGTGCGATCTCCACAGCAGCACAGACGACAGCCGCAGGCTACGGTCCTTCCTGCAGGGTTTGCGGATACGCCCTCACAAGGGTGCTTCTCTGCACCGGGGGCTCCCTGCCAGAGGCTCACCCCAGGGGTAACATGGCCCACATGCTGCTCCTCATGAGTCATCCCTCCACTCGCAGTGGGAGCCAGTGGGGTGCAGCCCTCTGTGGCTGGAACTCTGCAATTCCTGCTGATCCTGGCTGATGCACCTGTGTGTCTGGTGCCTCTAGGGGACACGGCTGCTGCTTTGCTCTCCGCCTCGGCTCCAGCTCCCTTAGGGACCAGGTTGATCCCATGTCCCTCTTGCACCATCTCCTCCCACCTCAGGCTGATTTTAATCAGACATACATCTGCAGCATCCTGTTCCCAGAGAGCACCTTGTCCAGGCACCCTCAGAGTCACTCACCGTGCCTGAACAGAAAAGGAACATGCCCCTTAGCCCAGTGCCCAGCCGGGTGAGGCTGGTGCTAAGAAAGGAAAGGCCAGTCTCTGCACATGTGGGCTGGTGGCACTGGGGGTAGGGCATGGCTCATCAGAGGGACTGAGCTCTCTGGAGACAAGGCACCCTTGCAGTGGCAAACTTCTGCACCAGCCTACAGCATTTCTGGATGGTGCTGGACCTGAGGCTCGGCCAGTTAGTACAAGCTAACGTGTGACTTTAAACCCATCTGGTCACACCAGTCAAGGCCCATGGGCACAGGCCGCCTGTGGGATGAGAGTGGCCTTGGCTGGGTTTAGTTTAGACCATTTGGGAAGGGGTTTAAGATGACTGCTGTGGGAAGCAGAGTCCACCCAACGGTTAGACTGACAGAACCAGGGGCATTTCCCTGCGTAGACCAGGCTGAAGGTTGCCAGGCTCCAGCACTGTCTGAGCTGCGAGATTGCAGCACCCACAAGCAATGGAAGAGCCTTGTGTCTCCACTGGGAAGAGCACTGCAGCCAGAGAAAACACTGCCAGCTGCTCTAGTCTAATGCCAGCCGCGGGGCTCCACAGCCAGGGAAGACCGCCTCAAATGCACCAGTCCCAGAGCGCGGAAAGCAAGAACTCTCTTGCGGCTGGGAGGCCAAGCCAAGAGCCCGTGCTGGAGGGACACAAGGCCCGCTCCTCAGTGTGCTGCAGGGACAGAGACGTGTCACCCGATGCAAGGGAGCACTGATCCCTCCCCTTGTACCTGGGCTGTGCTCGGGGGCGCGGTGCGTCTCCCTTTCCTGGGGGGAGAGAGGGAGTGTTGCAGGACAGGGTCAAGCAGCAAATCACAAACATGCTTGTCAGAAACTTTTCTTCGGGACGCCTGTTTGCAGAATGAGAGGGGGAGCGCTCAGGGCTCCCAGTGCCATCTCCTGTGCCCTGCAGGCTGCGGGCTGCTTCCGGGGAAGTGCTGCTGCTTGGACAGCCCCCTCCGCTCCAGCTCTGCCACCCCTTCCTCCAGCCGGCTGCAGGTTACTGTAAGCATCAGCACCGCGCCAGATTGATGGGGGATGCGGCTCAGTATTTAATGACCTACAAACAATCCCATGGCTGCTGCTGGAGCGGCTTGTGAAAGCACTTTGCAGGTCTGATTATGTGATAAGGGGCATTAGAAAGGCAGCTCATTGCCTATTTCCCAGGGTGATTAATTTCATCTATATTGAACAGATGCAATAATTCGAGGGTTTTCCGGTTATGGATTAAGCAAAGACCAGATGAGCAAGGCCCCGTTGGCTTGGAGACAGTAATTCTATCGGGGCAACAGGCTCTCTCTTCCTCAGGACTGCCCTGCCTGGACACTGTTTTCATCTACCTGCCTTGCACTCCTGGGCTGCGTCTACACGTGCACGCTACTTCGAAGTAGCGGCACCAACTTCGAAATAGCGCCCGTCGCGTCTACACGCGTCGGGCGCTATTTCGAAGTTAATTTCGACGTTAGGCGGCGAGACGTCGAAGTCGCTAACCTCATGAGGAGATAGGAATAGCGCCCTACTTCGACGTTCAACGTCGAAGTAGGGACCGTGTAGACGATCCGCGTCCCGCAACGTCGAAATTGCTGGGTCCTCCATGGCGGCCATCAGCTGGGTGGTTGAGAGATGCTCTCTCTCCAGCCCCTGCGGGGCTCTATGGTCACCGTGGGCAGCAGCCCTTAGCCCAGGGCTTCTGGCTGCTTCTGTGGCAGCTGGGGATCTATGCTGCAGGCACAGGGTCTGCAACCAGTTGTCAGCTCTGTGTATCTTGTGTTGTTTAGTGCAACTGTGTCTGGGAGGGGCCCTTTAAGGGAGCGGCTGGCTGTTGAGTCCGCCCTGTGACCCTGTCTGCAGCTGTGCCTGGCATCCCTATTTCGATGTGTGCTACTTTGACGTGTAGACGTTCCCTCGCTGCGCCTATTTCGATGTTGGGCTGAGCAACGTCGAAGTTGAACATCGACGTTGCCGGCCCTGGAGGACGTGTAGACGTTATTCATCGAAATAGACTATTTCGATGTTGGCTGCACGTGTAGACGTAGCCCTGCTGACCCCAGAGGGCAGCGGCTTCCTCACTGTCACGTGAGTTGGGAAATAGGATCACCTATTGATCACAGCAGGTGGCATCACAGTCAGAATGCCTGGTCCTTGCCCCACTCTGTCCCTTGTCCCCACATCTACAAGAGGGATGAGACGATGCCACCTTTGTAAAGGGCTCGGAGGAGCTCTGATGAAAGGCACCAGCGTTCTTAGCTCCTGTTTCTCATTGGTGGCTTCAGTCCTGCCACAGCGTGCTCCTTGTTGACTTGCTCCAGGAGCTGCCTGGCTCAACTGATCATCTTGTTTGTAAGGGCTTAAGTCTCAGGATCCTGGAAGATTTCAAGCAGGGCATGGGGTCCTTCCCGTAACTGATGGCTCAACTAGGAGCAAAGTGTTAGCCTGAGAAGTGGCCCAAAGAATTTGTTCCCTGGTGGGGAGGCAGCTTTTGGGAAGCCTAACCCTGAATCCCGTTGCACGGAAAACTGGCTTTGTTAGGCATGAGCAAAGAACAGTGCTCACCCCTTGGATTCCCTCCACCTGCCCCCAGGTGACCTTGCGAAAAGTGTGACAAATTGCCAAGCATCCTCAGCTCCTCTCGTGCATCACATCGATTTCAGTAGTATCGTTGCTCACTATTCTAGCTGAGCAGGGGCAGAGAAATTGGTGTCTTAGCCTGCTGGGGTGCTGGGAGCGGGGGAGATGGGTAAACCTTTGGAGGCAGCGATGCCGTTCTGTCCTGGGTCCAAACCCATCACTCCAGTGATGCTCCCCAAACACAACACTCTGGGCAGACTGTCTAGAAATCGAGCCAGCGGGGTTCCCTGGCTGCCTTGCCCCACACTCTTACACAAAGACAACCGGTCTCCAGGTCAGCTCCTGTTGGAACGCGCTCAGTCGTCTCTGCTTAGTGCCACATCTTAAAATCGAATTATTAACCTCCAGAGGTGTCCTGTCTGCACCCCACAGTGCTCCGCTCTGGCCGCTGCTCTCCAGAGCTGTGTCTACACATGCACGCTACTTCGAAGTAGCGGCACTAACTGCGAAATAGCGCCCGTCGCGGCTACACGCGTCGGGCGCTATTTCAAAGTTAACTTCGACGTTAGGTGGCGAGACGTCGAAGTCGCTAACCTCATGAGGGGATCGGAATAGCGCCCTACTTCGATGTTCAACGTCGAAGTAGGGACCGTGTAGACGATCCGCGTCCCGCAACGTCGAAATTGCTGGGTCCTCCATGGCAGCCATCAGCTGGGGGGTTGAGAGATGCTCTCTCTCCAGCCCCTGCAGGGCTCTATGGTCACTGTGGGCAGCAGCCCTTAGCCCAGGGCTTCTGGCTGCTGCTGCGGCAGCTGGGGATCCATGCTGCAGGCACAGGGTCTGCAACTCGTTGTCGGCTCTGTGTATCTTGTGTTGTTTAGTGCAACTGTGTCTGGGAGGGGCCCTTTAAGGGAGCGGCTTGCTGTTGCGTCTGCCCTGTGACCCTGTCTGCAGCTGTGCCTGGCACCCTTATTTCGATGTGTGCTACTTTGGCGTGTAGATGTTCCCTCGCAGCGCCTATTTCGATGTGGTGCCGCGCAACGTCGAAGTTGAACATCGACGTTGCCAGCCCTGGAGGACGTGTAGACGTTATTCATCGAAATAGCCTATTTTGATGTTGCTACATCGAAATAAGCTATTTCGATGTTGGCTTCACGTGTAGACGTAGCCCAGGTGTGCTGGAATTAGGTAACAGGAAGACGGAGAATTTCCAGTCGGGACCAGGAAGCCTGTGGCTGTGGGGTCATGTCCATATGAGAGCCTGAGAAATGTCTTTCTTTCTGTGCTGTTAGCACTGTGAGTGCCTCTCCCCATTACAGATAGCCGCAGCACGGAGTTCGTGGTTCTGTCTCTACCTCTGCTAGCCTGGTCCTTTTTCTGTGCCCCCTGGTGCCAGCGGTTGTCCCACTTCACGGCATGGCAGCAAGGCTGCTGTGGGGGTTGTGCTTGTGTAAGAGGTGGAGAAACTTCTTCTCAGCCACTTACATATGGCATGGCCCCCCCCACCACAGGTGCCACACAGTCGGGGTCTTTCCTGCTCTGAACCACGTCACGTGGCTAGCCGCTGACCCACTAAACGGACATGCCTGCCATTCGGTGCTGACCATGCTGCCAGGCAGCACCATGTCCTGGCCTGCACGCCATTAGGGCTCCAAGGGCAGTAAAGATTTTTGGGGCTTGCAGCTGCCGGGGTGAAGTCTCCCCTGGAGGCTACGAATTGCAGGAGCTTGCAGACTATTTCAACTGGCCCCACTCTGAAACCCGCCTGCCCCACACCCCAACAAGGACACTGGGGACTAGCTGTCGCTGGGGGGGGATTCTCCTGCAGCGGCTCTGAATTGCGGGGCCTGGTGTTGCCTGGGGAGACAGTTCAAGTGGCCCTCAAGCCACGGACTCTGCCCTCACAGCCGAAAAAGATTTTCAGGGACCATGTCAACTGGCCACTCAGCCTCTCAAATACCAAACCGCCCCACAATGGCAATGGAATCTGGGGAGCCCCATCCCCCGCGTTGGCAATGTCTGTGTAGTGAAGAGGGAAGCTAAAAATCTTCCTTTTTTGCCTTTTGTATCCGCTTTCTTCTAACCTTGGACCCCTTCACACAGGGAAGAGCGGTTGGAGGGTCAGCTGAGAATACAGGCTGTGCACAGAAGCTGTATACTGGACTGGGAACCCAAAAACCCTCCCCTCAGCAACTCTTTTTTCCAAATTTTTACCATCTATTCGTTCTTCATTGTCTTTCTTCCTTTTTCACTGTCCCTTGGTTATTTTCAGGTATCAGATGCAATCAAGGGAGGCGGGACAGTCAGTGGAGGGCCAGTTGAGGAGACACACACCTGCTGATTCTTATAAAATCCTCTTCCTTCCTTCCGACTGGAAAAATGGACATTTGCTTACCATGGGAGGGGAACGAGGGTAATGCAATGTGGGAAGATGATGTCAAATTCCAGTGAACGTGCCCAGAATGCTATGGGGATGAGGGAACTGTGGGGGAGGTTCCCACAATGCACTGCTGCAATGGTCGAGGTTTGCCGATTGAGTGTGGCAGCAATAAGTCGACTTTGTGAGGAGCAGGTGGGGAGGTGAGGATAGTCAGATTCGACTTTATGAAATCCAGCGTTACAAAGTCAGTATTGATGAATTTGAATTTATCTCATAGTGTAGATGTAGCTTTAGAAACTGGCCAGGTGGGAGCTACTCAGAGCAACCCGTTCCTATTGTCACAGAATGCTGCAGGCAGCAGGCGACGCCTACACCGCATCCTGATAGGAGGGGCTGTGACGCTGGGTGTAAGATTTCTGCACTCCCCTGTTGGTGTCAGCTGCACTCATCTGGCTTGCAAGTAACATTGGCCGCTCCACGCTGCAGGTTTCAGAGAGACTTCCCAGGCCAGAGCTCACACACCTGGAGAAACGCTTTGCACAGCTGCAGTGGGACGCATTGCTCCTCTGTGTGCGTGGAGGGCAGCGGGCTCGGCAGGCGGGTGACAGACGGGAGGGGAGCTGGCAGAGGAGGGCTGCATCTTGGGAGGCAGCTGGGGTCTGGTTTAGAAGAGCCAAAAGTCTCCCCTCCTTGACCCAAGTCCCCTTTCTCCACCTAGCCATCTCACTCCCATGGCAAGGAGCAGCACCCCCTCACTGCTCTCTCTGCCCAGCAGAGCTGCACTCCGGCCTGGCATGCCCCAGGCTGGGATTCCCTGCCCTTTCCGCCACCAGGGGCTGGCCACGCCACCGGGGGAAGGGCAGCGGGAGACGCTAAAGCATCACCCTCTAGCACTCGTATTTCTCTCCCTACACAGCTCTCCAGCGGCCCCAGCCCTGCCCTGAGTCCCTTGCCCTGCCCAGCCAGCTGGGCCCCGCCAGGACCTGCCCTGCTCCGCGCCAGGCCCTTTGTGCACATTTCAGCAAAGCAAAGGGCCGTCTATCCGGAGACAGGATCACCCTTCCACCTCTCCGCCCCCTTCACTTTGAGAGGTGGGGTGGGGCAGCTCCATGCAGCGTTTATTCATGAGCCAGGCATTCTATTTAATGTGCCTTGCAATGGAGGATCAAAGAGACAGCACAGCGCCTAATTAATT
Source organism: Carettochelys insculpta (assembly GCF_033958435.1). Classification (NCBI taxonomy): domain Eukaryota; kingdom Metazoa; phylum Chordata; order Testudines; family Carettochelyidae; genus Carettochelys; species Carettochelys insculpta. Next base: position 25,385,727 of record NC_134156.1, on the reverse strand, counting down.
ATTTTTTCTCTTCTGTAACATCCCCGAGCTGAGCACCAGGTCCCTGCAGCTCAAAGCTTCTCTTTCAATGACTCTGCATAATGAGATGGATTTGGACTCCAGCAAATTGGTTCGGTTTTATGGAGTATTACAGGAAAATGCTGTGAAATTAAGTTCTGTCTTCACTCTCACACTGCGGCTCTCAGACCTTTTATGTCCGGGACTGGGACTAACAGATGGGAAAGTGAGTCCTTGCCGCAGTCATGTGGGGAAAGGGGAGGGGGAGGAGCTGCCCAACGAGGTGACATGGGGGGCGTTTCGAGGCAGGGAGAGACACCGGTTCACACAGCTGGCCTAAATCCTGCTGTGAGTTACTCCCTTGTGAGCCCAGGCTCTGCTGCTGGGGGCAGGTCTGCCCAGGAGAGCGGGGTGTGGCTGTCTGTGGAACACGCTTTTCCTCCCCCACTGAGTGACAAACAGTATGTACGTCCCCAGGGCCACCACAGGGGCATGAGAGACAAGGTCCCAGGCACTCATTGAGCTGGAGACAAGAGCCACTCTGACAGGCGGCACCTGGGTCAAAAGAGGTTCATACACTGGGGGCGGAGGAAGTCCCACCCACCAGCCATTCTGGGCATGTTCTAAGTGCTGGGCTAGTATAAAAGGGAGCAACCCAGGTCAGTCTGGGCTGGATATCAGTGAGGAGGGACCTGCTGCAGGAGTGCTAGAGGTGGGTGAGCTCTGGCTCCTGACAGTGGGAGCCAGGCACCCAGGAGACTGGCATGGGCTGACAGAGCCCTGGGGGGCTGCCCCATGGTGCAGAGGCTCAGGACCCTGATGCTTCCCAGATTGCCCTGCTGCCAGAGATGGTAGTAAGTGACCCAGGGATGGTGCTCGAATGGCATCTCCCTCCTGAGGGAGCTTGGCATGTTCTGGAGCAATTCCTTGCTGAGCGATTGGTGGATCCTTCCACCCCAATGGGGCCCAGGCCCACAGTCAAGTGACAATCCTTTGGACTCTGGCTGCTGGGCTGGGCTGCCCCGTGGGTGATGGATGGACTCAGCTCCCTCACAGATGGCATAGCAGCACCCAGACCCCTGAGACCCCCTCGGGATTGAGTGTACCGATGCCTCCACAGCCGTGCTAAACAATCTAGGGGCCCTGTGCTCTATAGGAATGGGGGTGTGCCATCTTTACTTAGGTTTGTCCTGCCTACTCTCCCATCACGCAGAGGGGTACTGGGCCCCCTGAGCTGTGGTATGACCCCATGTACCAGGCCCCAGCAGCAGCAAGAGCTTCCCAAGGGCTAGGGGCCCTTTGCAGAAGAGCACAGGGCCTCTTCCCACCTCAGCCACAAGCAAAAGGAAACGCTCGACTAGCTGGCGGCTGTGGCACCCGGTCCCCCTTGTAAAAAGTCTCATGCACCCCAGGTGCAGGTTCAGCACCACAGACTTCACCTACAGTGTTCTCTGCAAGGGCTGATTTCCCCAGGCCTCTGCTGGCTACTGCATCACAGGACGATTCCTCAGCTCTTGTCCCCCATTACCCCGCCTTTACTTATGATACATTGAAGACCTCCGTATCATTTGGACCCATGGTAAAGAGACTCTAGAAGAATTCCACAGAGACTTTAGCAGTCTGCACCACACCATCAACTTCTGCCTTGACCACGCCACACGAGAGAGACACTTCCCCGACACCACAGTACAAATCACTGATGGCCTGATCCATAACACTCTCTACTGGAAACCCACTGACCGCTACACTTACCTACTTACTTCTAGCTTCCATCCTGCACGCACAACATGATCCATCGTTTAGGTACAATCACGTCTGCTCTGATCCTAGCGACAGAGACCAAGAACTATGAGAGCGCTACCAAGCATTCATAAACCTGAATTACCCAGCAGGAGAAGTAAAAAGCAAATCGACAGGACCAGACGAATACCCAGAGACCAGCTACTCCAAGATAGGCCCAAAAAAGCCAATAACAGAGCACCACTGGTCATCATCTACAGCCCCCAACTCAGACCACTGCAACACGTCATTAAAGACCTACAACCTATCCTTAACCAGGATACCACACTCCAGAGGGCCCTAGGTGATAGGTCTGTTCTTTCCTATAGACAACTTCCTGACCTTATGAGGATTCTCACTAGCAACCACAGGCTATACCACAATACTACTAATCCTGGAACCTTCCCTTGCAACAAACCCTCTTGCCAACTTTGTTCACGTATCTGTTCCGGAGATACCATCACTGGACCTAACCACGTTAATTACAGAATCGGGGCACATTCTCCTCTTCCTCAACTAATGTCATATATGCTATCATGTGCCGGCAATGCCCACACACCATATATATGGGACAGACTGCGCTCTTTGGCAAAGAATGAATGGACATAGAACAGACACCAAAAAACTCCACATACACAAACCTATCAGCCAGCACTTTAATGGAGTGGGCCAGTCTGTCAAAGCCCTGAAAGTTTGTGTTCTATTGAAAAGGGACTTTGACAACCATCTACAAAGGGAATGCTCAGAACTCACATTCATATTTAAATTCGACTCATTAACACATGGTTTGAGCAAGGACAGTGATTACCTGACCCATTATAGGGACTCTTTTACATCCTCTGATGTATTATCTAATTCGTAGTAACAGAGAGGAAGCCGTGCTAGTCTATACACCATCAAAACAAAAAGCAGTCAAGTAGCACTTTAAAGACTAGCAAAATAGTTTGTTAGGTGAGATCTCGTGGGACAGACCCACTTCTTCAGACCGTAGCCAGTCTGTTCTGGTCTGGCTGTGGTCTGAAGAAGTGGGTCTGTCCCACGAAAACTCACCTAATAAACTATTTTATCTAATGCTTAATGTCCCCACCCCACTCACCACTGTTCTGATTTGCCAACCTTGATAACAATTTTTGGACTCTGTGCTTTATCTCTTGAGTCTGTTCTGGTGTGGCTATGATCCGAAGAAGTAGGTCCGCCTTATGAAAACTCATCACTTAATAGATTATTTTGTTGGTCTTTGAAGTGCTACCGGACGGCTGTTTTGTTCTGACAGGACAGAAGTACATGAGACTGTGATGAAGTGGGGGATACCTGTGTGTATGTAAGTGGCTCACAGAGGGTGTGGGGTCCTGCTGAGGGTAACCCTGACGACCAGGTAACACCTTTGTACGGGAGACAAAGGAGGAGGTGGAGCCTAAGGGGTTTAAATTAAAACTGGGAGTTGAAAGCAGTTAGTCTGGGCTGAGGGAGAGAGAGACAAAGGAGGGGGCAAGGCCCCAGCTCTGGGGGTCCCTCGGGGCCTCCTCTCCCCAACATGGATGGGACTGGCTGTCTCTGCCGGCTGTACTGACTCCTCTGTACAATGCTGTGTCCTGTCGGCTAATAAACCTGCTGGTTTCCTGCTAAGTAAGAGACTCTCCTGCCTGCGGACGGGGTGCAGAGCTTGGGGGACCCCAGAACCCCATCACACTGGTGTCAGGAGTGGGATGTTCTGCACCCCGAGGATGGAGCATCCAGCAGTAAGTGACCGGGGCCCTGGAAGAAGTGGGGCCTGCGAGACCCAGGTGTGCTGACGGGCAGTGAGGTGCAGTTTCCCAAGGCGGAGGGGCCTGCGGCCGAACCCAAGCAACTGCGGTCGTGGTCCTCGAGAGGGGGTGTCACACCCGAGGAGGGGTTACCCCTGGGAATCTGTTGGAGTCGGTCCCAGAAGGTGGAGGGGCCGAGAGCCCAACCCCCAGGAACAAGTGACCCCTGAGGAGGCTGACGCTGAATGAGTTCTTCCCAAGACAGTGTGCTCATGGTCCCTGAGAGCGGGTGTCACACTGAAGAAGGGGTTCCGCTGGGAGTCTGTTGGAGTCGGTCCCAGAGGGCAGAGGGGCCTACGGCCTAACCCCGGGCAGCTTGTGACCCGCAAGAAGCCTGGCACACTGAAGGGATTCTTCCAGGAATCGTGGGGTGCAGAGGGCATCAGCCTGAGAGCCTGCAACCACGCTGAGCAACTCCGCTGTGAAGTGGCAGCACCTGGAAACTGAATCGAGATTAAAGAAGCTGGACAAGGCAGAGTGGATGTGCAGTGGCAGAGCTGAGGGTTAAGGAGAATCCTGCAGAGGTGAGCCCGGATCGGGGCAGGGAACCCTGGACTGCATGGAGTTCTGAACTGAGTGGCCTGCCACAGCTCAAGGAGGGAAGGAGCGATTCCAACCCATCATCTACTAGTGGCCAAGACAGACCTGCGAAGAGTTTTCCAGGCCTGGGCCAAGGAAGGTCCCTGTGTGTTTGTGCAGGAAAGCAGCTGATCCACTGGGTATGGCAAGTTGTCTGTGAGAGAAGCTGCTTCACCTTCTGTGTGTGTGTGGAGACCAGCCGGGGGGCTGGGACAAAGGAGAGAGTGTCTCCCATTGTCTGTCTGTGTTGAACAGCAGCAGCAGCCTGGGGAGAGAGCAGAGCCTGCGTTTGGAAAAGGTGCCAATGAGGAAACTAGCCCATTGTCTGAGGAGGATTCCTCAGCCTAGGGTGGCTGGAGAAGGATCCACCAGAAAAGAGCATTCCAGGTGTGTCTCTGAATCCAGCCATGGGGGCTGGAGCAGAGGGAATGGCTCTGGGATGGGCTGTGGTATCCCTGCTAAGGACACTGGTCCTTGGTGCAAGAAAAGTGCTTCTGCTTCTGGGGAAGTGAATCCTTTGCCTGAGTCTGTGGGGGCTCGAGATGGAGCCAGGATCCCGGAGCTGGATCTGAGGGAAGCTGAAGCCCAGATGGGAAGTGGGCCTGCTTCTGTGTCTCTCAGGGGGGATGATGCTTTAACTTGGTCTAATCCAGTTAGTATCATCAGGGAATCCCAGAGACCAGACGATTCTGGTACTTGTTCTTTGCCTGATGCTGAGGTGTCACTGGGAGGGGTGAGAGGACTCTGTCCTACCAGAGTCATCCTCTCACCAGGACACAAGAACAGACGGGCAATGGAGTTACGCTGACTGATGAAGATAAAGGAACTGGTAGCAGAAGAGAGGAAAGGGATCCTAACCTTCTGTCCGGTGGTACTGGCTGTCTGCCTGGAGGGGGATTACGTGGGAATCTGCCTAACGGGCCAGAAGTGATCCTGGGTGTAGGTGAAACCCAGGAGCTGGTTGTGGCTCAAGGGAGCAGTGCCCCTGTGGAGCAAGACAGGGGTGAGTTGTTGTTTGGGGGAGCTCTTGAGGAAGAGAATTTCCCTGAAACTTTTCCTGACCCGTCTGTGGGGACTGCAGAAAATGGGAGTGAGGTGAAGGAGAGTGAACAGGAGAGGTGCTTGTCTGTAAGCACCAGAGCAACCCTTTGCCTGGGGAGAAGTTTGTTTCAGCTCCTGATGGCCAGGACCTGCCTGAGTGTGAAACCACTGGCTGTGCTCTGCAAGGGTCCAAAGCAGGCAGGGTAAAAGTTTCTCAGAAATTGGAAGCTGGTGCAAGTAAAGTAAAAACTATCAGGTAGTGTGAGCAGCCCTGTAAGAACCAAGTAAAACAGCTGCACAGTCAGTCTCTGTAGAATGCAGGAGAGGGCCAGCAATTCCCCATCTCCAGATGGTGAAAACACTCATATTCTCATACTGGATTTAACTTCTAATTCCATGGGGAGGCAGTAGTTGGAGGTGAAAGGACAAAGGAGCTTTGGGCCTAGTGGGCCAGTAAGGGATAAACAGGGATTCCTTCATGTGGATTCTGCATCTGGGACTCACAAAACAACTCTCAAAAAGCAGTTTGGTTTGCAAATTTCCAAACTGGCAGGAAGGGGGCCATCTCCCTGAGATCATCAATGGCCCAGCTCTTGTTAAAAGGGAGGGCACAGCCGGAAAAATCGGGTTTCCACCCCAGGGGGCAAGGGAGAGGATTGAAACTTAATGGTGCTGGGAAGGGCCTCAGCCATTTATCCCCAAAATACCAAATTCTCAAGAATGTTGCACAAAGGTTGTGGTCTACCAAAGAGCAACGTAAATGTACAGTTGCAATGGGTTTGTTCTGTTACTCATGCTAACTGCTGTGGCCAGGGGGTGCTGCTACCAGAAGCTGTACAATTGTACCATGTACTAAATGTTTAAAAAAAGCCATGTAACATAATGGCATTAATGTAGAAGCATGGATTGTGTGTTGAAGGAGTCTGTAACTCTAAAGTGTCACCATTGTTCCCTGTAACTAGTCTTGCGGCCTCTGACATGAGAAGAAACATTCCGGGCCTGTTGTGTGGCATGGAAGGGGAAACTGAGGCACACAACCATTGTGGTGGTCTGGCTAAATGCCAAGGATGAAAGCATTTGTACCTTCCGTTACTGGACTGTAACTAAATTCCAAACATTGGCTGGAGCAGCTGTATGAACTGGTGGTCAGATGGGGCAGGACCCAAACCACAAAAGACCTGTTTAATCTGTTGGTGCTGCAGCATCTGTATGGGCTCTGCCCGCCCGACTTGAGAACGTGGCTAACGGACCAGGGCCAAAGCAGCAAAACCAACCAATCCAAGGGAACTAAAGGGACTTGCCCGGCTGCATCACATAAAAAGGGCCAATACCAAGCTCCTAACTTGGAGCCTCCCCCAGCAGGACTATAACGTGGAGGTGGTGCACATCAAGGGGAGAACAGAGGGTACAGCCAATGCCCTGTCACAAGGGGAGAGCCCCGAACTTCCCCAGGTCACCGGCTGAGTGACCCCGCTCAGTTCGGTCTGAAAGGGGGAAAAGATGTGATGAAGTGGGGGATACCTGTGTGTATGTAAGTGGCTCACAGAGGGTGTGGGGTCCTGCTGAGGGTAACCCTGACGACCAGGTAACACCTTTGTACGGGAGACAAAGGAGGAGGTGGAGCCTAAGGGGTTTAAATTAAAACTGGGAGTTGAAAGCAGTTAGTCTGGGCTGAGGGAGAGAGAGACAAAGGAGGGGGCCAGGCCCCAGCTCTGGGGGCCCCTCGGGGCCTCCTCTCCCCAACATGGATGGGACTGGCTGTCTCTGCCGGCTGTACTGACTCCTCTGTACAATGCTGTGTCCTGTCGGCTAATAAACCTGCTGGTTTCCTGCTAAGTAAGAGACTCTCCTGCCTGCGGACGGGGTGCAGAGCTTGGGGGACTCCAGAACCCCATCACAGAGACCTCATCTCGGAGAGCTCGGACCGGATTGCCCTCCTGCTTCCTGACTCTGAGCCATCCTCAGCTGATGTGCCAGGTTTCCTTGGGGGCTGGTTAATCACCAGGGACTTAGTCAGCTCTCTCACCTGGGGAGCACACAGAGCAGTGAGTCAGCTTTAGCTTCTTCAGCTACTGTCTCTCCTCCCGCCAACCCGATCCCCAGGGCTGTGAACTGCACAGCACAGATGGTCCTGCCAGCTTCTTGCTGGCACCAGAAATGGCAAACTCTCCCAAGGCTTCAGCCAGCGCCTCCTGCCCCGTACCGGAGTCCTCCTGCAGGTCCTCCTTTCCCCTTCTTGCCCATCTCTCCCGCCCATCCATCTCCCCAAAACTATATTGTTCTCTCCCATGCAATTTTATGAACCATTTCTGTGCTCGAGAACAACTAAGCCAATGCTTCAGCTCCAATCCCTGGCCTCAAACATCCCAGAAGGCGAAAGGCTAGAAAGAAGAAAACTCCCCCCTCCCGTGTGTGGGGAGGGGAGTTATGGAGAGGCTGGGGAGGGAGGAGGCTGTCGTGTTGAAGGGGTGGGAAGCCAGGGATGTGTTCTCACACACTTGCCCCAGCTCAATCTTCCATCCCTGAGGGCGGGGGGAGAGAGAACTAAAGAAAAACAAAGGAGCGTGATTTTTAGACAAAGCGTGAAAAGCACCAAGCTGCAGCCATCAATCACAGCAGCTTATTACCAGCCAAAGCTCCCCCGTGCACAGCACCAGCTTCCTGGGCTGCTGCTCAGCCGCACGCACCCCAGCCCAGGCACTGGCACAAAAATAAAACAGGCCCCTAAAATGAGGGAATTGAAAAGCTGTCCCCTGTGGGGACACAGGCCCAGGGGCTCTGGGGAGCTGCACGGACGACTCGCACCTCTCAGTTTGCTGTGAACATCTTCACCTTACGGCAGCCTGAGACGTTAAGTTGTGGCACCCAGGCCCTCGGGCCAGCCAGTCTGGGAGATGTGGCAGCCACTTAATGAGAGCTGCTGCGGCGAGAGGCTCCCCGACCTACACCCTACTGGGAGCAGGGAGCTGAGGGAACTCAGCTGCGCTTTGGAATTTCCATGACAACTGTGATGGGGCGTTTGCTGGCTCGACAAGAGCAGGAGTGTGACCGCGAAGCACCAGTTGTGCCAGGCTGCTGCTGTTCTACGTGGAAGGGGTGCGGGGGGGGAGTGTGTGGTGCTTGTGCACAGCCGGAGCCAGGGCGGCTGTTCTCCCACTCCTTGTTTGTGTCCTCACGCTCACCCTGCTTCTGCTGTCTGAAACGGCCCTGGCTTCCCTGCCGCTGCTCCTCACTGACGCAGGCCGGAGCTGTGCCTCCTCAGGGGGCTGCTGTTTGTGAGTGGGTGTGTCTGTGGGGACGGGGCCACGCAGGTTGTGCCTTGTTTGCACGCCACCAAAGAGGCCAGGGTGCCTCCTTCCCCAGGCACTCTCCAGCATAGCTTGCAGCCAGCCTGAGGAGGAATGCTAAGAGCACGTACCCCGTGGACAGGAGGGAGGCCAGGGTATTTCCTGAGACCATGTCTGCCTGCTCCTAAGGCAGCTGGGCTTATGTCTGGTGCAGAGGACCTGCAGCTGAACCAGGAAATCAGATGCTGCTGGTCAGCAGAGGTGGAGGCTGAGGGTTGGTGTATGGAGTGGGCTCAGACCAGGATGGTTCAAGGCATCTGGTCCTGCTGTGGAGAGGAAAAAGCTCCCCTGCTCCCTGAGGCTTTGGGTAGGCCCAAGCAATGCACTGCTGGCAGTGACTGTCCTCTCCTGGATGGAAAATCATATCTGGACAAGTGTGTGTCATAAACCCTTATGCTGCTACAGCTAAGGAGAGTTTCCCTGCTCTCAGCGGGCGGGTGCTTTTGGGGCAGAAGGACCTGAGTCCCGTCTTCACTTAGGACTGGGAAGTCCTTACCGGCTACAGGTCCATCATGACTGGTGGCAGAAACCCTAAAGTAACATGAGAGGCTGCTGGCTTCTGGCCCCTTCCCTGTATTTCTAACCTGTAGTGCAGAATCCCCAGCCTGAGGGACCTCAGGTCTCACCTGCACAAAATCTCAGGCTCCTCTTCCATTTGGCCCTCTCTGCATCTCTCCCAGCTATGACAGCTCAGCTCCCAGTAATAGGGAAGAGGGACATCTCAGCTCCTGGCAGGACTGGCCATCAAACAGCATCCTCAGTGGAATTGTTCCTCCTCTGTGTGGAACCAGCTTCCTGCACCTCACCTGTAAACATGGGGCCTGGAAACAAACTGAAAGCCAGTGCCTGACTCTCTGCAAGCAGAGCAAGTTTAGCGTCAGTCAGAGGGTGGTGCCCAGGGGCCCAGGAGGGGGTCCCTGGAAACTGTGTCAGGTCCAGGGCTCCTCTAATTTTTTTCCATCCAAGTGTGGAATACATTTTGTTATGTGCACGAGTTACATACAGGTGTGCACTCCCAGCAGAAACACACCCTGCCAGCTGTGGGCGCTCTGCTAATCAGCCGGGCAGCATTTGCATCGCTCCTGCGAAGCTGCCCACGGGCTCGGTTTAGAGGGAACATTTAAAAAGTGATCTTGTGTATAAAAAGATTGGAGACCGCGGCCATGAAAAAATTTAAATCTCAAATTTCACGCCACAAAATGTGATTTTTTTACCTTTCGATGTGTGGAGGTGCAGTTCAGCCCGTGGGCAGGCTGGAGAACAACGTATATGGCAGTGGAACATTTTCAAACTTTTCAGCATGCTCGCAGGAGTGTTTGGGACTGCTCTGTTGTGGGAGTAAGTAGCTAGGCGTGCACAATTACTGGTGGTGGGGTATAAGTAAGGCAGCAAGTGCCTGTACGCAAAGGTAGTAGTAAATAAACATTTGCAATAACTTGCATCCATTAAATTCATTCTAATCCAGAAAATTATGTTTATAAATTAATATATTATGGCTGCGATTAAGAAAAAGAAGTACGATGAAGACTACACTAAGTATAGCTTTACTGTCATGGAAAAAAATGGGCTCGATCAACCTCAGTGTGTAGTATGCCACACAGTTCTCGGCAATGACGCCTTGAGCCTAGGTGTCTTGAGCGACACTTGACAAAGAACCACAGTGCTTTGACAGACAAACCAGAAGAGTTTTTTGCTGCTAAACTTCAAAATTTGAAATGCCTGAAACTGGACACTACTGGAGCTTTTCATCAAACATCAGCCAAAGCGGTAGAAGCATCTTATGAACTACCATTGCTCATCGCTAAAGCCAAGAAAGCACACATCGTTGGAGAAACTCTTGTGAAGCCCTGCTTGTTGAAAGCAGCTGATCCTGTGCTTGGTGTCAAAAGCATGAAAAAACTATTGGAAATTTCACTTTCCGAAAATTTCGTGAAACGTCACATCGATGGCCTGGCAGAAGATCTTAAACTTCAAGTTGTGAAGGCAGTGTTAGCTTTTCCTGCTCTCGCAATTCAGTGCAACGATACCACTGATGTAACACAATGCCGTCAGTGGCTTGCCTGTGTTTGATTCACAAATAATGGAACTATGAAAGAACCGCTTTTTTCAAAGGAATTGACTGCCACATCAAGGGCTTCTGATGTTACGAGACGATTTCCGACTTTTTTGAAGAAAATAGACTTTCATAGGGAAAACTGGTTGGTGTGTGTACAGACGGTGCTCCAGCAATGCTTGGCTTTTGCTCTGGATTTGTGACACTGGGGAAAGAAAAAATCCAGCCATAACCACAATTCACTGCGTCATACACAGACAAGCATTGGCTGCTAAAACCCTTCCAATGACCTATGTGACGTTGAATTTGGCCATCAAAGTTGTCAATTTTGTGAAGAACGGTGCTTTAAATACGAGACTTTTTGCTGCTCTTTGCATGATTTGGGAGCGGATCATAAAACTCTTTTGTTTCACATGGAGGTACAATGGTTTTCCAAAGGTAAAATGCGTTTGAGCTTATTCAAAGTGAAGGACAAAGTGGAAATCTTCCTCAAGCAACAGACAAAATGAGAGTTTTGTCATGCATTTATGGACCAGACGTTTCAGCTTTCACTGGCATACCTCGTGGACATTGTTGAATCTTTGAACAACCTCAGTTTGAAGCTGCAAGGAAACAGTGCTGCAAACATTATAGTGTACCACAATGCCATCAAAAGGTTTACAGAAAAAAATCCAGCTTTGAAAATGTCAGACACAAGCTCATATGCCTAACTTTTCCTCTTTTCCAACATTTTCATCACCCGCTGAAAATGAAGGTTTCCCAGAACTTTGTAAAGAGGATATGAAGAACAAAATTGTGTTTCATCTGGACTGGCTTGCTGATGTATTCAGCCGGTATTTTCCAGACAACTTTTCTGGCAAACCCATTCATAAATTAGTATGCGTCCATTCAGAAGTATTGCAAGAACAAGCAATTGAAATAAAATATGATTCAAGTGTGAAGGATAATTTGAAAAACTCAAGCTTGGAGGAATTTTGGATAAAATATTTCCCAATGTACTCGAAAGTTGGAGAGGAAGCACGAGGTATTATTCTTCCATTTTTGTCAATGTCCCTAGGTGAAAAAAGCTTTTCAAGTTTAGTCAGATTAAACCCTAAACAAAAATCGACTGGATGTTGAAAACGATATGCATTGTGCACTTTCATCTTTTAAACTTAGCATTTCCCAACTCAAGAAGAAAATGCAGCATCATCCTTTACATTAAATTTGTTTTGTTTCAGCTGTTTCTGATGTTAAATTACATTTTTATTACATCTTTGGGCCAAGAAAAACTACTTGTGCTAATTTTAAATTTTAAATAATTTTTTCTATCAAGTTTTTGTGTTTAGTTAAAATTCACATTGAACATTCTGTTAAAAGGGGAGTTGGATGATGGTAAAGAAGAGGTGCGGGGGGGCGTGAGGGTTTCTCAGTAATCAAAAGGGGGGGTCTGATGCCAAAACATTTGGGAACCGCTGTACAAGTCCCACCAGCCATGAGGCTTGTCCCTCCCTCTCAGAGTCGGCTATCTGAACGCAGTTGTGCAAGTAGCCATCCCTAAGCCACGAGGCAGGAAGGCAACAAGCAGTCATGGGCCACTTCAGCATTTCCTCTGAAAGCGGCCAAAGAGTCCTGAGCCCACTAAGCTGCTGAGCAGAGACCAGAGCACCCGGCCAGCCTGCAGGGGAGGGAAGCAAATGCCAGTGAAGCTCAGATCCAAAGCCAAGTCCCTCGCTCAGCTCAGCAACATCCCTCCTTGGGTGTTAAGGGCGGAGGGAGCCTCAGGAGCTGACCCACATTGCCTTCCTTCTGATCTCTTCTTCAGGCAGCTCCTGAAGCCAGTGATGCATACAAAGCAAAAAGTTACCACCCACCAAAAACAATATCCAGCCAGACAAACCACTTCTTGCACATGCTGTCATCAAGAAAAATGATACCGGCCAGGGAGAAATCCACTGAGGTTGATAGCAATTTACCAAGCTCCAGTGCCCAATGAGTGTTTATCAATAACTTCGGGATCTGCCTGTCACAGTCACTGACTCGCCGCTTAGGAGTGGAGATCTCTGGGCAGCCCAGCTGTCGGCACCAGCCTGGGGAGAATGAGAACAATGAAAAGGGAAATCAATTAGTCATTCCTCGGGAATGAGGATTTACTTCTGTTACAAAGACAGATCTCGTCCCTTTGTGCTCAGTGAAATGCAGGCACCGCCCCCCCCCCCCCCCCCCCCCGCACCTGGACACCAGCACCTGCTCTGACAGGCGTGAGAACATACCAGGGCAAAACAGCACAAACAGCCAGACTCCTGGGGAAGGGAGAGGACCCAGAATAAGGAAGGGGGAAATAGACAAGGGCCCCAGATTCTCTGCTCAGTGAAGCAGGAGGGGGAAGGGAACGTAGAGGTGGCTCCAGATAGCCTGTTGCATGTATTCCGGGCAGAGCCCTTCCCAGAAGACAGAGCAGACTCAGGGCTTTCCAGGGCCCAAGGCAAGGGTCAGCAACCAAAACAAGAAGAGCCATTTTTTCTGAATTCTGTACAAGAACTCAGTAATTCAAGAGCCTCAATGCACGTGGATGAGAGACAGGCCTTAATAAATAACACCAAACCGTACTTTTTGTAACCCCATGCTAAGGGCTGCATGCACACACACACACTGATTTGTAATCAAAACAAAAAGCAGCCAAGTAGCACTTTAAAGACTAGCAAAATGGTTTATTACTGATTTGTAATGTGACACATTTACTGCAGGACAGTCAGGGACTTTTAACGTGCTCCAGTTCCTCACACATGAGTGTTTGTACCACTGTCTTATAGAATCCCAGGCTGGAAAGGACTGTAGGAGGCTAGTGAGTTCAGCCCCTCGTGGGGGCACACGTGAGGCTCCCTGGAGAGCTGAGCTCACAACCGCAGCTTTACAAGGCCCATGGTCTCACCACTGAGCGATATATATGGAGCCTTCTCACTGTTGCTCTCAAAATCACTTTAATGCTGCCAATTTTATGTCCCATTTCCTTTCAGTTTCTTTCTTAAAATGCACGTTGCCCTTCACGGCAGGAATGCCTCAAGCTTCTGTTTTCTTCCCAAAATCAAGCCTTTATCGGCAATGTGAGGACAACACAGATACGGCACCGTATCCCACTGTAAGCATTGACGGGGGAGCCAGCCCACTTTTCGTGATCACATGTATTTTGCTATTTGCCACCGCTGGGCTCTTAGACATTCACCATTTATCAAAAATAATTTGAGCGTTGGGAGCCACAATGGAGTCTGTGACGAGCTGCACATGGCTCCGGAGTTGTAGATTGTAGACTCCTGCCCAAGGGAATCAGCTCCCCAGGCAGCCTCAGTTCCCATCCCCGGCCCTGACACATTTGCTCTCCTAGGGAATGCAGGGAGACCATCAGCTCTGTTCCCACCAGTTCTGTGCCAGGCAAATCTCCGGGGGGGCTGGGTGCGCTGTCTTTGGAGACACGCTACACAAAGGGGTGTGGCAAAGGGCTGAATGGCTCCAGGACCTATCCACCATGTGTCGGGGCAACTTGCTACTCAGTGCCCCTCCTCAGGCCCGAGGCCTGACTGGGCTGAGGTGGGGATTTGATTCCCCTTGTTATGTTGTATGTGTTCCCTACTGCCCTGTAGTAACGCCATGTGGGTGCCTTAGTTTCCCTAGGCATGACATCAGTGTATAGTTGGCGATGGGAATTTTGGGCTGCGTCTACACGTGCACGCTACTTCGAAGTAGTGGCACTAACTTCGAAATAGCTCCCGTCGCGGCTACACGCGTCGGGCGCTATTTCGAAGTTAACTTCGACGTTAGGCGGTGAGACGTCGAAGTCGCTAACCTCATGAGGGGATCGGCATAGCGCCCTACTTCGACGTTCAACGTCGAAGTAGGGACCGTGTAGACGATCCGCGTCCCGCAACGTCGAAATTGCTGGGTCCTCCATGGCAGCCATCAGCTGGGGGGTTGAGAGACGCTGTCTCTCCAGCCCGTGCGGGGCTCTATGGTCACCGTGTGCAGCAGCCTTTAGCCCAGGGCTTCTGGCTGCTGCTGCTGCAGCGGGGGATTCATGCTGCAGGCACAGGGTCTGCAACTCGTTGTCGGCTCTGTGGATCTTGTGCTGTTTAGTGCAAGTGTGTCTGGGAGGGGCCCTTTAAGGGAGCGGCTGGCTGTTGAGTCCGCCCTGTGACCCTGTCTGCAGCTGTGCCTGGCACCCTTATTTCGATGTGTGCTACTGTGGCGTGTAGACGTTCCCTCGCTGCGCCTATTTCGATGTGGTGCCACGCAACGTCGATGTTGAACATCGACGTTGCCAGCCCTGGAGGACGTGTAGACGTTATTCATCGAAATAGGCTACTTCGATGTAGGCTTCACGTGTAGACGTAGCCTTGGTGTGACGACTTCTCCCACATGCTCAATGGTCCTGCATGACCTTCAGGACCTAGGCAACCAGGTGGCATCTTTTTGCCCAGGAACAGGACAAAGGCAGAGGAGGCACCTGGCTGGGGTGAACTGGAGCTGGGCTGTTGAGTGGGGCAGTCTGGGCTGGCTGGAGAGGGAGGAAGTGGGGTCAGGGTCTGGCTCAGGGACCCCTCTGGGCCCCTCTCCCCAAGATGGATGGTGCTGGCAGCTTCTGGTGTCTGTTCTGACAAGTCTGTTCTGCACTATGTCCCTGTCACCTCATAACCCTCCTGTTCTCCTGGTGGAACGAGAGTCCCATCTGACTGCAGGGCCAGGGCGGAAGGGTCTGAGGATCCCCCCTGCCCTGTGACACCGATCTAACAGTGCACCACTAGATTCCTAGCGAGAGAGAGAGATTGGTGAGCGGTGTGTATGGATAGATAGAGCGGGGCGGGGGGGACAGACAGATAGATGGGGGAGGCATCTTTTAGGCTCCCTCTAAAGTGTTCAGTATTGAGCAGCCCATGCACTAGGGCTGTGCCCTGAACAGATCACTCCTGTGGCCTGTATGCCAACGGGAGGTTTCTGGCCCTTCTGGAGCAGAAAGGAGCCTCCATGGGTCTCTTGTGGATGAACCAAGGCTGTAAATAGAAGCAATGGCTGTTCCTGCGGGTGGTTTCCAAGACGCTCTCCCTGGCCAACCCCCACCCCGAGGGCAATTGTTACCAAGGGATGTTTCTGTAGCTAATGAGGCAGGAGTGACTCCAGCTGCTGTTCCCCAGTGGGGATTTCCATTGCCGATCACACCCTCCTACACGGAAGATGCCCCTTGGGCTGCTGAGCTCGTATCAGGATTAGCAGGGTGACAGGGCATCGTTTTTCAGCTGCAGAGGTTTTCTATCTGCCTGGCTCCTTGGTGCTGCCTGCAGCTTGCTCTCTTGCTCTCTGGGCTTCTCTGACTCCCTTCAGGAGACCCCTGGTAGGGAGCAGAGCCTGCCCAAAGCTGGCCCGAACAACTGAGAGGGGCAGTCCTTTCCTTTGCTCGAGTGGGAGCTGCTCCCTTGGCCCTCCACTGACCACCTCCCCTTCCCCAGTGGCATTAGCACTGGCTTATGACTCTGGGCACACACAGAGAGAGCTGGACAAATCAATAGGAGTGACAGCTCATGCCACTGAAACACTTTTCGGCTTTATCCACGGGAGTGACTCACCGAGGGGAAATCACACAAGGGACCGGAGCTCGTCTGCATTCGAAAGGTCATGGAAGCCCCACTGCGGCCTGCACTGCGCAGGTTCTTTGTTAGCTTTCTGGGGTCATTTAGAGCTGTGTGCTGGCATGGGAGGCCCTGAGGGCTGGTCAGGCCGGCATTACCTGCCAGTTCAGCACCTCGGACAGGGCAGCCCCCGCACAGAGAGAAGAGGCTGACAGCAGGGCCCTGGACTGCGCTGCAC
Organism: Carettochelys insculpta; assembly: GCF_033958435.1. Taxonomy (NCBI): domain Eukaryota; kingdom Metazoa; phylum Chordata; order Testudines; family Carettochelyidae; genus Carettochelys; species Carettochelys insculpta. The sequence goes on along the minus strand of NC_134156.1, from coordinate 25,369,294 downwards.
ACTCACAGCCCTCTGCTCTTGCAAGAGTTTTGTCTGCGTTGCTCTGTTTCGTCACAGCCCTGGGAGAGCTGGGGGTGGGGCTGCTGCGTGGCAGGGCAGGGCAGGCCAGGCAGGCATGATTCTGGGACAGGAGAGGTCAGGCGAGCATGCAGACACACGCCATGGGTGACTCTCCGGAGAAGAGCTCTCAGCCCCGGACAACCCCTTCTTCAAAGGGAAACGTGCAGCATGGATGTGGGCTGCAGCACAACCCCAGCAGGGGGAAACCACTAACTAGCCCCGAACACAACCGCTGTGGGAAGAGCTGCTCTGGCTCACACGGCTCCTGTGAGCCAGCACTGGGAAACGGAAGCATGGGGCACCCGTGCAAACACATGCCCACACACGCGTGTGCTCGCACACAGGCTAAGGCCCAATTTCTTCAAAACGGGCCTCTCCTGGTGGCTGCCTGCAGGGGCGGGTTCCCAGAGACACACCCGGGGCCTGGTTTTAGGAGGAGTTGAGTACTTGCCAAGCCACTGTCTCCAGCTGGAGCTGTGCTTGCTCAGCAGCTCAGAGAAGATGGCCCTGGGTGTCTCCAGTAGGGCTTCCAAAAACGTGCGCAGCAAACAAACCCAGAGGCCACTTATGAGACCTTCTGCCTGAGCAGCTGGTCCCTGCTGGCCAGACGGGACCTCCCAGCCCTGCTCTCCATCCCCTAAGCTGCCAGCTGCCTCTTAGGAATGGAAAAAATCATAACTATCAAGCTGAGCTTGCTTGTTGTTCCGAGTGCGCCCCCGCGGAGCGTGCCACGCCTTACAGCTGTGCCCAGGGGGCCAGGCTGCCTCCTGCCCCTTTTAGAACAGCCAGGTGGCTGGTGACCATCGCGTTAGTGGCCATTAGTGCCACAGTGGTGCTGGTGCAGCTGCAGTGGGCTGGGGAGGCTGTTATCCGTGTGACAATGTCAGGAGAAGGAGCACAGCTCTGGGTGTTCCTGTGTCCTCCCCGCACTACTTAAGAGAAACCATCTGAGATCACAGGCAGAGCAGCGTCTGCTCCCAAGCAAAGGCAAAGCACCCGAGGGGGATCGTTGCAAAAAGCCCAGCAAAGTGACTAGCTCATGCCCAGCGACGTTGTAGCTCCTGGCGGCCAGCGAGCTGCCGGGAGGCGAGGCCAGGGGACGGCGGTGTGCGTTGTGTCGGGGTGAAAGCGCTCATGTGCAGGAGGGGAAAGGGGAGCTGCTGGGCCTGTGGCCAGTGCACACTGCAGCAGCTGCCTGGGGTGGCAGAGGGACACCGTGCGTGGCGCACCTCTTGGGCAGACACCCCTCCCCTGCTGACCACTGCAGAGCTGCTAGAGCTGCCCTGGCACTCTGTCACAGAGCCTGGGGGTCCCCCGGCACTGCCTCCAGCCGCAGGCAGGTGTGACTCTCACTCCGCAGGGAGACCAGAAGATTATGGGGTGACAGGGACACAGCACAGAACAGACTTGTCAGCACAGGGACCAGAAGCCACCAGCACCATCCATCTGGGGGAGAGGGGCCCAGAGGGGTCCATGAGCTGGGCCCTGTCCCCCTTCCTCCCTCTCCAGCCAGCCCAGACTATCCGACTCCACAGCCCAGCTCCAGTTCACCGCAGCCAGGTCCCTCCTCTGCCGTTGTCCTCTTTCCCAAGGAAGAAAGGGGTCACCTGGTTGCCTGGGTTACAAAGAGCCACGAGGGCCAGTGAGTATGTGTGAGATGTCATCACACCAAAACGCTCACCACAGCTGTGCACTGTTGCCACACCTAGGGACACTGAGGCACCTGCCCGCATCACTACAGGACAGTAGGAAACACGTGCAACAAACCAGGGGAGTAAAGTCCTCGCACACTCACTTTGTCACACACGGGCCTTGGGGGAAGCGGTGAGGTTGGTTTTTGTCACAAGAGGGTGAATCTTGGTGCCTCCTCCACCTCTGCCCCCCATGTGCTTCAGCCCCCAAAGCCCCCGCCACCAGGGGAAATGCCCCATTTGCAGCCACTGCAGGAAAGTGCCAGCGAGCAGTGGGGGCTCCCCAGGGAGGCTGCGGAGCCTGCAGGCAAACTTCAGGGGATATTTCACAGAGGCCCTGACCCCCAGTCGGACAAACCACAAGCTGCACTGGAGGAATGGCTGGGCTGCCCCAGGGAAGGCTGGGGAGCTGGATCCAGGCTTCTGCAGAGCTGCAGGGCCCTGAGAGGGGCTGGTGGTGAGTGAGGCACAATCAGAATGGGAAGGAGGTCAGTGCAGGGGCACCTGGCCAGGGCCTATGAGCGAGGAGCTGTGCAACCCCTCCCGTGTTGTGCAAACACAAAGAACAGGGTCCCTCTCCAGCACGTGGGGGCACTGGGGTTTGGCTTCCCCCAGAGATAATGGCCGGGGCCAAGAGCAGAGCTCTGAGCTGGGGAGGGGTGGGGGAAGAGGGTGAGCTGGAGGTGAGAGGGGTGATGCTGTGGTGGGAGGGGAACGAGACGGGTGAGGGAGAAAGGGAGGACCCGGGCTGGGGAGGAGGCAAAGGGAAGCCAGCACAAGCGTCAAGGGAGGGGCTTCTTCTGCCCCTAGAGCTATCCTGCTCCTAAGGGGCCCTGCTCCTGCGGCCCTGCCGGGGCTGGGTTCGCCTCTTCCCAGTGCTCCTGCGCCTGCAGCACCCTGTGGTGGGGAGGAAGGCGCTGGGATCCGGCTGGAGCAAGTCCTGTTGCATCGCTGTCTCTGGATTGCTCCAGCCTCGGCTGGGCTTGTGCGCCCCGGGGCCATGAGCAGACCCCGCACACCGGCAGGGCTACCCACGTTCAGACTGGGGTGCCCCCAGCCAGCAGCCCCTGCGTCAGCGGGCTCTCCAGGAACGGGGGTGCCTGCCTGATCCGCAGCTGCACAGTGTCACCTGGTGGCCAGGGTGGGACACAGCGACTATCCCAGCTGGGCTCAGTTCTTCCGTGCTCTGCACCTTGCGTGCAAAGTGAGGGGAGTGTGAAACACCTCTCTTCTAGTGTGGCCAGTGGGCACATCTGCTTTACACAGGAGCCAAGGCTGCAAGCCGCCAGTCTGAGGCAAATCAGGCCCCTGGATTTATTTCTGGCCTTAGCCATTTGTCTCTCCCATTGGGCGGGTTTATGGCACAGCCTGTCCAGGCCAAACCTTTCACATTGCCCAATCGCTTGCCCACGTCAGGTTTCCCCACCCCTTGCCCTGGTCTCTCGGGGGGTGAAGGGCAGGAACTGGCAAACAGGCTCTGTGTTTGCATCACAGCAACTCAGCCACCCGGCTCCTCTCAAAGCCGTTGCAGTTCGGCAACCCCCACCCTCCAGGCTGAGCTTCAGGCAGTGAGATGCAGCACGAGTGGTGTCTGTGCCCTGCACTGCAGGTGCTAGCAGCGAGTCCCTGGCGCCAGGGGTGGCTGGAGAGAAGATGGACAAAAGCTCTCGGAAGTGCACTCTGCTCCTTTCATGGCATTTCTGCCCAGGTTAATGGCTCCCCTGTCCCTGTGTATTCCAGCTGAGGACTCGGGTGGCAGAAAGGCCTCCAGCCTCTTCAGGGATTTTCCCTCCCCTCCAAACTGCCCCAAGGCTGCTTGGCTTGTCCCCTCCCTCCCCAAGCCAGCTCTGGGTCTACTCCTGATTTTTCGTTACATGCATTGTCACTGCTCTACTCTAGACACTGAGGTCATCATCTGCAGTTACTTTAACCACATCCCAACCCCTCAGCCTCATCTGGAAGGTAAGCAGCAGTAATCAGTGTCCCTGGAGGGCAGCAGCTGTAACCAGAATGGGGCTTGTGTTTCACCTGCCAATAGCCTCTTCTAAGGGTTTCTTTGAGCCCCGCTGAGCGGATGTGGTAGGTTCAAGCTCTGCCCGGGGGGAGTGGTGCAGCACTGGGTGTGTGCAGAATTCATGTCCCCCGCAGATGTTTTGCCTTCCTGTAAAGAAAAGTGACTTCTGACGGGGAAGCTGCAAGAGCAGCCACGTGCCCCTCCTTGGCGGGTTGGTTCAGGCACCCGGAGCTGACAGTGGAGATGTAAATTGCTGGGGCTGTGCAGTTAGCAGGGAGAGGGAGGGCTCTGGGGTGTTTTTGAGGAGCTAGGCATGGGGCAGGCTCTGTCCTCTCAGGGAGAGCAGAAGGTAGCAGCCTGCCTGCTTCGTGAATGGTTCCCGATGGCTTTGTGAATTACCCCAAGAGTATAAAAAGAAGGTAAACATTTCAAGGCTCCTCTCCATCGCCAGATGGTGTAAAGGACAGTACGGCCTTACCAACACTTGGGGAGCTTCAGTAGTTAGAACTGGTCTAATCTTTCGACTGAAAGAGTTTCCTATCAAAATGTGTTCCATGAATGATTGGCTGTTCCCCCTTCTGGAGGTGGTCAGTGGCCAATATAAACTGAGCGTGTGATTCCCCATCCCTCATCAGATGGCAGTGATGTGCACTGAGAATATGGCGGCAGACATTTGTTGAGTAATAACCAGAAATAAAAGCTCAACCCAACTTCATTTGTGTTAGGGAAGGCGGTCTGGGGATTTCCTCCCTTGCTCCCCATACCCATTCTCCATCCATTGTATTTTAGTTTTAATAAATTACCAAAATAAATGAAACCAGGGAGACTCTACTGCATTATTTTGACAAAAGCAACATGCAGAAGTTTGCAGGATTTTAAACGTTGGGCGTGCGTGTGTGCGTGCGCGCAGGGGTTTTAGTTTTTTGCTGTAGACTTTTTAATTGTTTGGTACACAATTCCACCAGGAGTAAAATTTACCTCTGCCTCCTGGACAAGCATCAAGCCACAGGATTTGCAGCTTTCGGGTACCTAAAAGGGTGCTACAAGGAGGAAGGAAAAAATTGTTCTCCTTGGCCTCTGAAAATAGGACAAGAAACAATGGGCTTAAACTGCAGCAAGGGAGGTTTAGGTTGGACATTAGAAAAAATGCCCAAGCTGCCAGGGTGGTGAGGCACTGGAATAAATTGCCTGGGGTGGTTGTAGACTCTCCATCACTGGAGCTATTGAAGAACAGGTTCGATACCTACCAACAGGGATGATCTATTCTAGCTGGTGCCTGGTCCAACCCGGGAGGGCAGGGGACTAAACCTGATGACCTCACAAGGTCCCTTCCAGTTCTAGTATTCTAGGCTGTCATTCAAGGCAAAGGGTGGGAAATAAGGGCCTGACAGTCACAAGGCACAACTTCAAGGTTCCCATCTTTTGTGTACTTAAACTAGCCCCCTGCAAGTTGCACCACATATCTGCCTGCATGTAAGGAAACACGCCCAAACTCTGTCTAACTGAGAGCACGTGGGACTCTATGGGCTTCCTCCGACCCCCCCTTCCCATTGCTGGGCAATCCCGGGTCAATGCTGCACTTACTGCCACTCCAGTTACTGCAGCAGGAGTTTTTCTGCCCCTTGGAGATGCTGGGCCACAGTACTTGGCTCTGCTCCCTCAGGAGCAGCCCTGCTCAACAGTGCGGTTGACCCTCCTGCCTAGTACCCAGGCCGGGTGACCTCTGGGCTGAGAACAAGTGCCCCAAGAGTTACTGAACTGTTCCTACAGGCCTGGGCTGAAAGCCCATGTGAAAGCACCGGCTATACAGTGGCGGTTCTCATAGGCCCCTGGCTTCCCCATCACTACAGCAGTGCCTCGCCGAGCCCCATGGTGCTGGGGCTGTGCCAAAGTAGCCCTGGAGACGCACCCCACCCAGAAGGGCTTGCTGTGACAAAGAGATGGGAAAGAAAAAGAAGGCTTGGGAAGTGATTGGTGCAGGGTCACTCAGCGATAGGTATGGACTAGAACCCAGGTCTCCTGCTGCTAGGCCGCCCTCGGCAACCCCGCTCCCTACCACACCAGATCACATCACTGGCCCACCTATTTTGCCGCTGACACCCTTTGCTTCTGAAGCCTACGACCAGTACTGAGCACTTGGGCGGCCACCAGGAAAAATTCGAATGCTGCCCAGCTGATTAGCAGAGCTCCCACAACCAGCAGCGTGTCCTTGTCCACGTGGGGCACATCCGCACATGCCTTGGTGCACATAAAATTTATTCCACCCATGGATGGAAAAAATTAGCAGGATTGTTGCCTCCATCCACTCCAAGGTCTTCGCTTCCCTCCATACTGGTTTCTTTCACTAGTTATTTAGGACAAAATAGGAGTCAACAGTGTGATGCTGTTGCAAAAAAAGCAAACATGATTCTGGGATGCATTAACAGGTGTGTTGTGAACAAGACACGAGAAGTCATTCTTCCGCTCTACTCTGCGCTGGTTAGGCCTCAGCTGGAGTATTGTGTCCAGTTCTGGGTACTGCATTTCAAGGAAGATGTGGAGAAATTAGAGAGGGTCCAGAAAAGAGCAACAAGAATGATTAAAGGTCTAGAGAATGTGACCTATGAAGAAAGGCTGAAAGAATCGGGCTTGTTTTGTTTGGAAAAGGGAAGATTGAGGGGAGACATTATAACAGTTTTCAGGTATCTAAAAGGGAGTCATAAGGAGGAGGGAGAAAACTTGTTCTTCTTGGCCTCTGAGGATAGAACAAGAGGCAATGGGCTTAAACTGCAGCAAGGGAGGTTTAGGTTGGACATTAGGAAAAAGTTCCTAACTGTCAGGGTGGTCAAACAGTGGAATAAATTGCCAAGGAAGGTTGTGGGATCTCCATTGCTGGAGATATTTAAGAACGGGTTAGATCGATGTCTATCAAGGATGGTTTAGACAGTACTTGGTCCTGCCATTGGGGCAGGGGGCTGGACTCGATGGCCTTGCGAGGTCCCTTCCAGTCCTAGTGTTCTATGATTCTAGGATTACCCATGGCTTGGAGGGGGAGGGGCATGTGTGCATGGATCCTCTCTCCCTTGTCCCTTTCAGGCAGCTGACAGCCACGAGGACGGTGCTAGCAGGGAGCTGGCCTGCTATCTGAAAAGGGACTTTGGTGTACCAGATAGGCAGGGGAGGATGGGCCTTGAGGCTCCATAAACCTACTGCACCCACAACCTGGGCCTGCAGGCTCTAAGATTAGCCAAGATAAACTGGAGCTAAATCTGTCCCCCAGCCTTACTAATCAGACATCTCTGACCTTTCCCCAGCAGAGTGGGCCAAAGGTAGCATTCCTTATCTGTCTCTGAGGCTCCCTGGGTACTGAATCCCTGAATAGGCTTTTGAGAAACACCCTTTAGCGTGTGCCCCCAAGCCCCCCGTGGCCGTGAATCCAGCTCCTGCCTTCCCTGCTGCTCTAATCCCCGTGATAAGGGATTAGGACTTTCCCCGGGTGATAGCTGTTATGGACTCAGGAGCGCAGGAGCGCTGCAAATATTTTGGCTTCTTTCTCAGCCTGATAAGCGCAATTGCCCTACAGCATGTGAGCCCCATTAAGCTGTAGGAGAAAGCCAGGCTCCTGGGCCAGCACTGTGTGAAATCTCTGTCAGCTGAGGGGAAGGACCAGGAAGAGGGAAGCTTTGCTAATGTAATTTACAAGCTGTAGGGCCGGGCCACAGCACAGCGTGTGCCCAGCACCCATGGGACTTGACTCCATGCAGCCTGTGTTGCAAAGCCCAGGGCTTGAGCAGCCATGCTCACTGGTGACCCTCGGTCAAGAATTCTGGGCTCCAGCATCTGCACCCGGGTACACAGACCATGTCCATCCAGCCAAGCACCCTCCTGAAACCGGGAGAAAGCTGACCATCCGCCTCTGCACAGGAAGTTGTTACAGCCACCGACATTTCTTTTGCTAAGCTGCCAATTTGGTCATCACGTGCCCGGGAAGAAGTCCCAGCTGAAGAGGTCCTCTTGCTTGGGCTTTTGCTCCTCTCTCTGGAAACAGGTAGATCTTCCATGGGATGCTGGCAGCCATTTCTGTGGTGTTTTCTGACCCATTCGAGCTAATGACGAAGCAAGGGGAGGATACAGACACGGAAATTTCATGCAGGCTGAGGCTGCTCGCAACAGCCTTTCTGAAGGAGGGCCACAAGCACAGATGGGTGGGATCACACTGTCATGCAGAGCTGGGCTGGTCAGCCGCAGGTCTAGCACTTCTGCATGTCTGAAGCTTGGAGAGTAGCTTTTCCTGCCCCTCCGGGGTCATGACACACCCAGAGGGCAGCCAGTCCAGTCCAGAAAGGGGTCACTGTAAAGAGCATTGTCCCCTCCTCCCCCTTGCAGAATTGCTGCCCTCCTCACAGAGGGCTTGGGGGTACAGGTGTGGGCAGGACTGGGTAGGGCCCCAGAATTCTTCAGGATGACCCTGCAAGGGAGAGCAAATGGATCAAAGCCAATTAATGAGCAAATAAAACAAGCTGCGCAAGCCAAGTGAAATACATGAAAGAAACTACAGGTGGAATCTCTCTACTCCGGAGCTCTTTGGGCCAGCAACATCCGTAATTTGGCATGATTTCATCTGGCCAGATGACCGCTCGTAGGTGTGGCCAAGTTTCCCAGAGTCCTATAAAGTTGGTTTACAGTCACTAGCCCTGGCTCTCTGTGTTCTGTGCTGTTATTTAGCTGTAAATTACCCCTAAATGTCTGCTAAGGGACCAATAAGCAGTGGAAGTGTCGCTCGTATGCTAGACAATATAGACCTCCCATGCACTATGTACTTAATTCTCTCGTCCAGCACCAGCCGGTCCCAAAGGTGCTGGATGAGAGAGGTTCAACCTGTAGCTACAAATGGTCATATCTCATCCTAATTGGCGTCCTAAGCATTTCTTTCACAGGCCAGATGCCGTTTCCAGCCTGGGCTCAGCAGTTTCCTCCCCACTGCGGTCTCAGGTCTTCCCAGTGGTCATCTGGGGTAAGGATTCAGTGGGGAACTGACCCTGTTTATTTCACTCCCAAGCCTTAAATAGGCTTTACAAGAGGTAGGGATCCTTTGTCTGCCCCAGTTTGATGCCCAACCCCTGATAGTGAGAATATTCTAACAGGCCAAGTGGGAGTCCAGGACCAGGAGACAGGTTCACAGGGCCTCCTCACCCCCCGACCACCCAGGGTCAAAGCAGCATCCCTGGGAGCTTCCAGAGGAGCTAGGACACCAGCACCTTACTGTTCCCCCACACGTCTGCCTACTCGCGGGGGGGCGAGGGGCGCCAGTTGTACACACAGGTGTAATTGTTACATAATCGATATTACTAACTGCAGCTGCAGAAATGATACACGCCTGCAGATCAGATAATTACAGTCAGTAACTGGTAAGTTTGCCACTGACAGCTCAAAGGAGCCATCTTGCATCTGACGCATATCAGTTAAGCCAAGATCATATATGAACGATATTTCCATGAAGATGGGGCTTACTACCACACTGCCCCAGACTGCCAGGGGCGGGACCCATCTCCCCAGCACTGATGCCCTGTCAGGATCACACAGACACGCCCCGTGTCCAGCCTTCCCGGCCCTCTTGTCTGTCAGTGTCCGCCCCGCTAAGCCCTCTGTCCAAGCCCCCCACCCCTCGCGCTCCCAGTCACTCTCAGCTGCATGGCTGGCATCTGCTACTCCAGCTCAGCCCTGACTCACGGCTGGTGGAGCTGGCTTGTCCTGCCCTGGCTCCTGCCCAGCTCTGCCTTGTGAGCTGGTTCTCCAGCCCTTCTGGCTCTGGATGCTACTTTCCCCTTAGCTCTGCTCTGCTCTGGTTCATGCAGCCCCAGGTCATGCGGAGGGTGGAATCCCCAGGCTCCTCACTCCCTCATTGTTCTGTCTACCCTGGGATTTGGGCTGATCTGGAGCAATGGCCTCTCCCCATTGGCCCTGGGGCCTGTCAGTCTCAGGATCCAGATTTCTGTGTGGCCTTCTCCTTTCTTTCAGCGTTGGGAGATGTCAAACCAGAATACCCCAATAGGTGACAGTGAGGGGACAGCATCCCCTGGCACATCCCCAGACTCTAAATGCTGAGGTGGCCATATAAACCCCTAGCATATGTGCACCTATTCTTCTGACACTGAGTCCTTTCAGGAATGTGTCCACATTAGAGTTTGAAGAGGGACCTGCAGGCTGCAGACTAGATTAGGGTCTGCTAAACAAGACAACAAGATCATTGTCCACTGGTGTCTGTGCACGGCTGTGGCAGGCCAGCTGGAGTACTCCAACAAGCCCCAGAGTCTGTGTCGGGAGGGCTGTTTTGCTCCGGGCAGGTTCAGCCGTGCTGGCTAGTTCTGCGGGACAGAGGCCAGACAAAACAGATACCCGGGTCCTCCCAACCCTCTCGTGTCATATTCGAAACACAATATGGAAACAGCAGTGGAGCAGTCACCCATTACTGTGCCCGAGGGGCTTCAGGATTCAATGATCTGAATGACTGCCAATAATGGAAGCCGAAAGGAAGCCACTGGTTGAAAAACTGACGTGCTCAACGCAAAGACAAAAAACAAACAGTTTTTGGAATGTACAGACAATGTATGAAACCAGGAAGCTACCTCAGGTCACAGCTGAGATGAGACACAACAGTTCACACATCGTGGGTGTCTGTGACAGCAGAAGGAAAGATTGACAGCCTTGATTCTGGATAGTCTGAACCACTACGAGGTTGTTGCCATCTTTTGGAAGAAGGGAGTGGAGTGACTGGTCCCTGCTTGAGTGGAGATCCATCTGCAGCTGACTTATGAGAGCCAGACTGAAGGGGAAACCCAGGAATACTGTCTTGATTCAGGCTGTGCTCCAACAAACGACAGTGATGGAGAAGTAAAGGACACATCCTACTTTACAGTCCAGGTGGCCTAAGAGTACCACACCATGCCCTAACTATCCTCATGGGATACCTGAATGCCAAGCCCTGTAAGGACAGCATAAACAATGAAAGAGCAATGGGAAGGCCATGAAAACGGAGAGAAATGTTGATTTCTACAGTACTAAGAACTTGTCATGAGTGGGACCCTATGATGTTTTGCCAAAGGCAGAGAGAAGTAACAGATGTACCATATGATGATTGATGGTGAATGATAACACTCCCTGCCAGATGTGAAAGTGAGAAGGGATGCAGGTGTTGGCAGCAACCTCCATCAAGCTAAAACTGAGCAGCGTGAGTCCACCAAACGATGGACACGGATGTTATAGTACTGACAAGCTAAAGGCCCCTGCAATTCAGAAAGCCTTCATTCTACATTGAAAGAACCCGTTTGGGGCAGCTGATCAACCTTATGAAGAGGAGGAGCTGAATGCAGATGAAGAGATCGACAAGAAGTGGGACAAAGCGACTGAGATTTCTAAACAGGGAAGTGAGGCCTCTGTAGGCTACAGGCAGAAGAGAAGGAAGGAGTGAGTTACGGTCAGCACATGGACTGCCATAGAAACCACATGAATCTGAAAAAAAAAAAGGTGCAGACAAATCCCAGCAGCTATTGGACAAATATCATAAGAAGTGTAGCAAGGCATGCCAGGAGGTCAAACATCTCATGGGAGCAGACAGTCAACATTAAATACATTAGATTCTGGCTGCACAAGCAGAGGACACAGCTGCTTATAGTGAAGAAGGAACTGTCTACAAAATGATGTGAATTAACTGGGGTAAATGGCTGTGATGGAGTCGGGGGGGAGTACATGTGAGACTCAGGCTGGATGTGTGTGTAACAGGCACAGCAGCTCCCAGCGGCTAAGGATGACCCCTGGGGCTGTAACCTAGGCTGGCAGGTAACACCTCTGCCCTGAACACAGAGCAGGGAGGAGCCGAGCAGGGTTTGAATTGGAGGTGGCAGTTAGAAGCTGGGGCAAGAGAGAGTTGGAAGGCAGCCAGCCTGGCAAGGGAGGAAGCTACACCCCAGAGGGGCACCCCTCAGGCTCCTCGCCCCAGGACGGGTTGGAATGACTGTTTCTGCCGGCTGCACTGACACCTCTGTGCTGAGCTGGGCCTCTGTCGCCTAATAAACTTCCTGTTCTACCTTCTGAGTGAGAGTCACTCCTGCCTGTGGATGGGGTGCAGAGCTTGGGGACCCCTGAACCCCATCACACTGGCACGTACCAAGCAGCACTCTCTTGGAAGACGGACAGGGCCACTTCCTAACAACACAAGAAAAGGAAGAAATGCACTGGGCAGAGCATGTCAAAGAACCGCTGAATAGGGAGATCCCCTAAAGGGGACACAAACAGCCAGGAGGCAGAAGGAGATGCTGATATTAACACTGATGCCCCAGCTAAGGAAGAGATCTTTCAAGCCATAAAAAATGGGAGAGCTCCATGGTGCATGGTACATGCTGAGTTAGCAGTGTCTCTCCTGGCCCCTCTGTTTACATCCGTCTGGGAAAGGGGAAAAGTGCTGGGGGAGTGGGCCAAGGGAGTTATAGTGAACAAACCAAAGAAAGGACCTCTCAGTGGTTTAATAACTGACACGGGATCAGCCATGTATCTGCCCAAGTGAAGTATTGTTCAAGATCATAGTCCACCACATATCAGAGGCCATAGATAGCATTCTCAGAAAATAGCAAGCTGGGTTTTATCGGAGAAAGGGTGGAGATGCACGGACCAGATCTCCACTCTATGAAAAATGATAGAACGATGAGTAGAAGGCAATGGAAATTCTATATAAATGTCACAGACTTTGAGAAGGGCTTGGAAGCATTCACAGGTATAATCTATGGAGCATTCTGCAGGCATATGGAATCCTTCTCTGCGTAATCAACGTAATCAAAAGCTTCCAGTCCAACTCTACAGGCGCTACTGATCACAATGAGCTCAGTTCTGAAGTCAAAACAGGTGTATGGGAGTGTGTTATGTCTGCAACCCTCTCCAGCACTGTCATCCCCTGGGTCAGGGTCAGGGTCAGGGTCAGTAACCACTGGCACTGGTGCCAAGAGTGGCACTTGAGCCAATTTTCATCAGCACACAGGACAGGAGCTCAGCCCCTCCCCTCCTGCCCCATACAGCCGGGAGCTTGCTCGAAGCCACGTCGCCTGTGGATTAACAAAAGACCAGCTAATGCTACCAACCACCATTTAAGCAGTAAAGCTCTGCCTCAATGTATTTATTAATGAAGATGTTGTAAGTAGGACTACCAGTGACTTTTAAAAGTATCGCTGGCACTCATGTGATGGAGTGGGGGATACCTATGTGTATGTGAGTGGCTCACAGAGGGTGTGGGTCTCCTGCTGAGAGTAACCTTGACAACCAGGTAATACTTTTGTACTGGAGACAAAGGAGGAGGTGGAGCTTGAGGGGTTTGAATTGGAACTGGGAGTTGGGAAGCAGTTACTCTGGGCTGAGGGAGAGAGAGACGAAGGAGGGGGCAAGGCCCCGGCTCTGGGGGTGCCTCAGGGTCTCCTCTCCCCAACATGGATTGGACTGGCTGTCTCTGCCTGCTGGACTGACTCCTTTGTACAATGCTGTGTCCTGTCGGCTAATAAACCTGCTGTGCTCCTGCTGAGTGAGAGTCACTCCTGCCTGCAGAAGGGCTGCAGAGCTTGGGGGACCCCGGACCCCATCACACTCAGCCCCTACATAGAGGTCAAAATGTCAGATTTCAGCACTTGGCCTGGGAAAGGTTGCTGACCCTCGCCCTGGGTAATGCAGCCCCAACAGAAGGCGGGGGATATTACTGGATTTTTACAATAAATGTGAAAACCATTTCTGTGCTTGCTGTGTTAAGTTTGCACCAAATCTTGTGCCAAGCAGGCTGAGTATGGTGTCTAATGGAAGCTGGTAGCGCATGGAATTGGTTTGTTACTTTTCTGTCAGTGCCATCGTTGTCTGTAACGTTATAGCTATCGGCTATATCTGCATTAGAAATCTTTAGACCTGAGGACTCCCAGTGGAAGGTTTGATCATCTCCCCCGTCATGTGACACTGGCTGAACAAAGGACCAGAGACCCAGACATTGAATCCACATTGACTGAGACATGCTGTCTAGCCCAGAGGCCAATGGCAGAGTGCCACAGCAGGCAACCTGATCAGGTGTTCCTCCACTGACTAAGCGAAGAAGAAAGGGTTTTCCCCTCCACAGGGCCACTCTGTATGCATGACCCTGGCAGTGACCATCTCATTCTTTTTCTTCACTCATCATGAACTAAGCCTGCATGGACTATGGACCTATCCCACATGGGATGTATTTGCAGAGACTCTCAAGTATAGCAGCTTGTAACATTGCTGTACCCTGCAGCAATGGCTGTAACTGATGCATGTCCTGTACCACTTTAACAATTTTTCTCTCTCACCCTGGTCTTTCTTTCTTTGTAAATAAACCTTTAGATTTTAGTTTCTAAAGGACTGGCCCAGCCTCGTGCTGTTTGGGTAAGACCTAAGTATCTATCGACCTGGGAATAGGGCTGGACCCTTTGGGGCCAGAAGAATCTGGGTGGAGTTGGTGAAATAGGTTTTCGTAACCTCTCACCTGAGTAATGAGGGGTTTGGGCATTAGATGCTGCTGGAGAATCTGTGGGTTTGCTTGTGAAGCTTCTGGCTGGCCAGAGGGGCTGGCAGAGGTACTATTGTGGCTGGCTTGGTTTGCCTCAGTGAGAAGGAAATCCCAGTCTGGCCCGGTTTTAAGCAGTTTGCCCAGGGTGAGTTCTCTCAGCTTGGCCCAGAATCCCTCAAAATATCACAACATACCAAGAGGAATTCAGTGGGCCTCCACTCATCCCTTCAAGACCTGGACTTCATGGATGGTCTCCCCTTTACCTGGGCTCACTGGGCCAGGCTCTCAAGCCTCTTCCGACAAGCACGGAGGTAGGGCCTCACTCAGCTGCACAAAGAGACCTGGATCCGCTCTGGAAAGATTCAGCATTAGAGACTTTCCCAGCATTCTGGTGCCTGCTCCCTCGAAGCAGTACAAACCCAAAGATTTTGTGATCCTCTCTCAGGTAGGGATAAATGATCAGTTTTCAGAACTGAGAGAGGTAAAAGTGATGTCCCCCAAGTGTCCATACTGGGACATATCTTATTCAGCTATTTATAAATGAGCTGGAGAAAGGGGTAAACAGTGAGGTGGCAAAATTTGCTGATGATACTAAACTGCTCAAGATAATTAAGACCGAAGCAGACTGTGAAGAGCTTCAAAAGGATCTCACAAAAGTAGGTGACTAGGCAACAAAATGGCAGATGAATTTAAATGTTAATAAATGCAAAGTAATGCATATTTAAAACCATAATCCCAACTATGCATACAAACTGATAGGGACTAAATTAGTTATTACCACTCAGGAGGGATATCTTGGAGTCATTGTGGATAGTTCCCTGAAAACATCCCCTCAGTGTGCAGCAGCCGTCTAAAAAACCAACCAGAACGTTCGGAATCATTTAAAAAGGGATAGAGAACAAGACAAAGAATAACTTATTGCTTCAATATTAATCCATGGTACGCCCACTTCTTGAGTACGGCACACAGATGCAGTTGCCTCACCTCAAAAAAGATATATTAGCACTGGAAAAGGGTCAGAAAAGGGCAGCAAAAATAGGTAAGGGTTTGGAATGGTGCAATATGAAGAGATATGTAAAAGACCGGGACATTTCAGCTTAGAAAAGAGGAGACTAAGTGGGGATATGATAGAGGTCAATAAAATCATGACAGGTGGGAGAACATGAATAAGGACAAGTTATTTACTTGTTCCCATAACATAAGACCTAGGAATCACCAAATGAAATTAATACGTAGCGGGTTTAAAGTGAATAGAAGGAAGTTTTTCTTCACACAGCGCACAGTCATAGAATCATAGAAGAGTAGGACTGGAAGGGACCTCGAGAGGCCATCGAGTCCAGCCCCCTGCCCTCATGGCAGGACCAAGCACTTTCTAGACCATCCCTGAAAGCCATCTATCTAACCTCTTCTTAAATAGCTCCCGTGATGGAGATTCTACCACCTCCCTTGGCGATTCGTTCAACATGTGGAACACGTGGCCAGAGGATCTTGTGAAGACCAGGACTTTATCAGAGTTCAAAAAAGAACTAGATACATTCATGGAGGTTAGATCCATCCATACTTACTAATTAGAAGGGTAGGAATGGTGTCCCTAGACTCTGCGTGTTGGAGGCTGGGAATGGCTGACAGAAGAGGGATCACTCAATGATTCCCTACTCTGTTCACTCCCTCTGGGGCACCTGGCATTGGCTTCTGTTGGCAGACAGGAGACTGGGCTAGATGGACCTTTGGTCTGACCCAATGTGGCCGTTCTTTTCTTCTCCTCACAGCCGTGTACTTTCAACATTACTGTATAGTAGAGAATGCTGGGGTGTGGGAAACGTTGACATGTCCAAACTGTCTTGAGTCCAGAAAACCCGCCTCCAAAAAATCCTCTGTATCTTTTGGCCCAGAACAATTTGAAGCCAAGATCTACTGACACAGTGCAGCCAAGGGGATAAGGGAACTCTCATTGACAGTAGGCATTGGAGATGGACTGGCCATGTGCTCCGGATGGAAACCGAATCCATCACCAGAGCCACAATAAGATGGACACTGAAGACAAGCAAAAGTTGTCCAAAAACAACATGGCAAAGAGCTGTGGAAACTCAGATGAAAAACCTGGACCACAACCGGGGAACCATTAAAAAACATGCTAGAAACAAAAAGGAGTGAAGGAGCTTCCTTGCTGACCTAAATGCTGGCGGCAGCATGCAAATATGATGATGATGATGATGATGATGATGATGATGATGATGATGATGATGATGATGATAAGGACAGCTCATGGCCACGAAGATCTCCCAGGCATCACTCCATCAGCACAAGAGGCAAACAAGATGGAAGGGTCCAGGAGGGCATCATGAGAAGCATCATGAGTGCATGGGTTAATGGAAGTTCCTGGGTTTTAGTCATGTTTCATTCTAGCCATACAATATCTTCCACACATGATAGGCTACTTAGTGTCAGCAAAGGGGTTAGGCACCAGAGATCTGAACTTACTGGTATGGAGAAGAGGCTCACCCAACTCAAAGTCAATCAACTCACCAGTGGGGGAGAATCAAAGGGAACAGCACAGGGCCCAGAACCTACCGTGGAACCACAGAATCATGACAAATTGCCCTTACCCTGCAAGCGAAAAGCCAGACTTAGCTGTGATGTGCTGTGGCCAAGGAGGAAACTGTGCCCAATGAACAAGGAGGGATGGCGTAAACACACAAAGGTTGATACGTCTCCAGGGGCTCTGAACTATGTTAAACCCATGTTATGTCATCCTGTTAAAAGATTAAGCCCCAGTTTGCAGGGAGGCGAGTCAGCAACAATGATGCTCAAAAGAAGCAATAAAATGCAAAGCAATTGATAAAATGGAGGTCTGACCTAATAAAACTCAGGAGTGCTGAAGGTTGCAGTCAGGGATTAGCACCTGCAAGATGGATCTTCCCCTCCAGTGGCCATCAGCAGAGGGATGGGGAGGAGGCTCAGAGACTGTCTCATTTGATACATCCTCATGACGGTGATAAAGACAAAGGAGGTGGTGCTGCCACCTCCGCAGGGGCAGTGATAACCAGAAGCGATGCTCACACCACCATGGGTCCATCATCTGCCCCAGCAGTGGAGAGCAGCACAGATTCCCAGGCCTCTGTCGTGGTCTTGTTCCCAGGTCAAGATTTGCTTCTTTGGTGTGAAGCAAGTCTGTCCAAACCAATCTCTCCAGGGTCCATTCTCAGCCACCTGGCAGCTCTGCTGGGTTTGGTGCCTGGACAGCCAGCAGGCCTTACCAGAATCGGGCCGTGCAATCCCACATAACACTGAGCAGTGTGTATCAGACACGTGGCATGTCCCAGGGTGCTTTGCAAGCGAAACAAACAGTGGAGGGAGTGAAAGCTGAGGGAAATACATGAGAGATACTGACGCTCAGTGGGGATGTAAAGAAGGAGGCTGGTTAGCAGCACATTGCCCCAGGGGCTGCTGAGGAGAAAGCTCTTATGCCAGCTGGGAGGACTGTGTGCAAGAGAGAGAAGCAGCCAGTGCTAGATGAGAAGCAGCTTGGAAAAGGTCCAGAGAAGACTAAGAAAATTAATTCAAGGTCTAGAAAACGTGACCTTTTGAGGGAAGAGTGAAACAATTGAGTTTATTTAGTCTGGAAAAGAGAGGACTAAGTGGGGACATCACAGCTTTCAAGTACCTAACGGGGTCTTACAAGGAGGAGTGAGAAAAATTGTTCTTCTTAACCTCTGAGGCAGGACAAGGAGCAACGGGCTTAAATTTCAGCAAGGGAGGTGAAGGCTGGCCATTAGGGAAAACTTCCTGTCAGGGTGGTTAAGCACCGGAATAAATTGCCTAGGGAGGCTGAATGTGGAACCTCCATCACTGGAGGTATTTAAGAGAAGATTAGACAAACACCTGTCAGGGATGATCTAGAAGGTGCTTGGTCCTGCCGAGACCTCTCAAGGCTTCTTTCACTTCTAGTGTTCTATGATTCTATGATCTCTTCTCCAGCATGATGAGCCCCTTCTAGGCCGTACACTCTCAGCCAGGCCCTTGCCCCCCAGAGCAGCAAGGTCTGCAATGCGGCAGAAACCACTGTGTCACGCTCCTCCATTCCTTCCCTCAGGACCTGTCTCATCCCTGATGTGACACAACACCCCGTATTTACCCCAGTGATGTTATGACACAATGCTGGCATACTTATGCTGCATTTGGTGCAAAATGAGTTACGGGAAGTGTCCTTGGAAAAGTTACTCTCCGCTGAATATGATTATCTCATTTGCATGCATGTGTCATTTTTGTATCTGAAGTGATGGAAGTTGACGGTGGCTCTGGAGAGCACCTGGGGGCTGGGCTGGGGGAAAATGCTCACATAATCCTGTTCCCATCCATCGGTCAAACCCTAGCAGGTTACAATCAATGGGCTACAAGGGGAAGTTCTAGCCAGCCATGTGCACAGCCCACTGATCGCAGGATAAGATAGGGCCCTGAACTTGGCTCCCTGCTTCTCCTTATTAACAGCTGGTCTGCGGCTTTTGTTTCGTTCTCTGTGCAGAGGCTGGAAGATGTTTCCTTCCTGGGGGCTGGTGCTTGCTGTCCTCTCCCTAGGAGCTTGTGCTCCTCTGCAGGACAGGGGCAACCGCGGCAAAGTCCTGCTGGTCTCCTTTGACGGCTTCCGCTGGAACTACGACCAGGATGTGGACACCCCCAATCTGGATGCCATGGCAAGGGATGGGGTGAAGGCACGTTACATGACTCCTGCCTTCATCACTTTGACCAGCCCGTGCCACTTCACCCTGATGACTGGTGAGCTCCATAAACCCCCTTCGGCACTGGGGGGAGCAGGCTGGCGGCAGGGCCAGGGAAGGGCGTGATGAAACCCCAGCACAGAAGGATTGCTCTGTTCCACCTGTGCCCTGCCCTCAGGACACAGTCCAGCTGGCACTAGTGATGCTCCCGACTGTGACCGCCTCCCCCGCTTGGCAGCATCCACCAGGCTGCTGCTGCCTGTTCGTTCAGCCTTCCGCAAAGGGTTAGTGGTTCTCACCAGACACGTCTTGGCTGGGTGTGGAGGGTGGATTTCGCTGCACTGAAAGGCAAGGAAGCTGCTCTGCTCCAACTGCAGCAGCACTGGTGTCCTAGTCAGGCTGGTTCTCTGGCCCTGTCAGTGCACTGGTGGCATCTGATTGAGGCCACCCCTAAAGACCCCCACTGGAAGACACAGGGAGACCTGACCTGTGCCCTCATGGGCCTCCAGTTCGAGGCCAACCCGTCTTTGGTGGGGGCGGTCTGGGCCAAGGTCCAGGAGCGGGTGGGTCCTTGCAGCAGGAGAAGGGAGTGGTAAAGGCGGTGGGGGAGCACTGTGCAGCCACGGGGGAGCAGTGGCAGGAGTTCAATAAATGCCAAACGAGTTGCCGGGCTAATGGGCGACGGTCGGAGGCTCTGAAGGCTCCAGCCTCTGCTGCTGTTCCTATGTGGTGGGTGCCAGGGGCGGGGCTCATCCTTTGGGGTCTGGGTGGGGCAGAGGCTCTGGAAGGAATTCCCTGCGAGATGCTCCCTCCAGATGTTCTGCCGTGCTGTGACCAATCTCTGCACATCTGCAACCCCCTGGACACACCGGCCTGCCCCCCATGCCAGGGTTGGCAGAGTCCTGGAGGCTGGCTCTGCATGGTGCCTCTGGGGGTGGAGAGATGTGATGTGAGGCATGGCAGTTTCAAAGCCTCCCCTGAAAAGGGGTCCGATGAGATGGGCTCCCCGGGGGAATACCTTCCAGGGGGATCAGTACAAATTCCCCACCTTGGTTACACAAAGCCCTGCCTCTTGGAGTCTGCTGACCAGCTGTTCCCAGAGATCACAGGGCTGAGCTATACTGAGATGCATGAACTGCCCAGCTGGCTGTTCTGCTCCTGCACCTGCAAGACTGATGAGCTTGTGAGGATGGGGAAAAGGCAGCTGTAGGTTCAGAAGGCCTATCAGAGCCAGGGCTGGGCTTGGGGGCAACCCCTGGTGAGGTCTGTCAAATGCATGTGACTCTTATTGTTTTCTCTGTAATGCTTTCTTTTGAGGAATAAATGTGCTTGCTTAGAGCTGCGAGTAACTCACAGCTGCTGGCAACGCGCTGTTCATAGCCCTTGGAGAAGCAGCCAAGTGCAGGGACTGGCCCTGGACAGTCTGGGAAGATCATAGCCTAAGGCAGGAGATTGCACAGCCTGAAAACCCCAGGGGAGGAAGGAGAGAGGCGAGGGGCTCCACCCAAGAGAGGTGACAGCTGGGAGACGGAATCGCTGGGTGACCCTGGTGGAAGGAGAATCCAGGTGCAATTACTCTGAACCTGTGACGCTGAGCCTGCCCCTCTCTCTCTCTCTCTCTCTCGGAAGGAAGGTACATAGAAAATCACGGTGTGGTTCACAACATGTGGTACAACACCAGCAGTGGCCAGAAGTTATCCTTCTACCACACCCAGGGCGTCTTCAAGTGGTGGGACAATGGCAGCCTGCCCCTCTGGATCACAGCACAGAGGCAGGTAGGTGGCTGCAGCCGCCGTCTCCAGCATTCGCAAGAACAGCAGCAGCGGCACTTTGTCCTTCTCTGCGTCAGGCTCAGAGAACTACGGGCGTTGCTCGGGTCAGCCTCACCGCCCCCCCGGGGGTGGGGGAATATAAGCGCCACCACTCACTTCCAGGGCCATCCTGGAGGGGCCTGTTAATTGCAGGAGTGAAAAGTAAGGCCTGATGTAAAAAGTTTGCTCACCCCTGATCTGCTCCAGCCCTATGACAACCCTGTGGAGATGCAACAGCCATACTGGATAGAGGCCAGAAAACCCAAGGGATATACAAATACAGCACTAATTCTAGAGTTACAGCAGAGTATTAGTAACATCAGTGGGGGGGAAACTCAGTGCAGGTGAATGTTGGGATGGGTGTGTTTCAGGTGAATTCTTCCACGTGGCAGATAGGGAAAAGCTTACTGGAGACTGCAGGAGAGGCTTACGGGGAGGTGGGTGGTTGGAGGAAAAGGGACACTCAGATGGCTGGATAAGCAGAAGTGAGTAACTGGGGTATGTCTCTGGCCTGAATTGTTGTTCTGCTGAACAGGGCTTAAAGACAGGCTCCCTCTTCTTCCCCGGGGGGAACGCCACCTACCAAGGCGAGGAGGTGAACGTGAAGAAAATAGAGCCCCTTTTCCACAAGTACAACAACGAAACGGAGTGGATGCAGAACATCGACACTGTCATGAGCTGGTTCTGGGAGGACAATCTAGACTTTGTCACGCTCTACTTTGGGGAGCCAGACTCCACCGGACACAAGTATGGCCCCGAATCCCAGGAGAGGAAGGACATGGTCATGCAGGTGGATCGAGCAGTTGGCTACCTAAGGAGACGCATTAAGGATACTGGCCTGGAGTCAACACTCAACCTGATCATCACATCAGACCATGGGATGGACACAGTCATAAAGGAGGGCGAAATCCACCTTGGCGCGGTGCAGAACTTCTCCTTCAAGGACATCCAGTTTGAGCTCTTGGACTATGGACCCAATGGGCTGCTGATAACCAAGGAAGGCAAACTAGAGCAGGTGTACCAGACCCTGAAAAGTGCCCACCCGAAGCTCCATGTCTACAAGAAAGAGGAGTTCCCCAAGAGGTTCCACTATGCAAACAACACCAGGCTCACGCCCCTGCTGATGTACGGTGACCCCGGATACGTGATCCATGGGGTAAGTTGTAGGTGCAGTCTACTGCCTAAACTTGGACATGTCTTACTCACCCTCTGTCCTTATTGTACAGCGGCAGGTGTCTGCTGTTTGAGGCTCCATGTCTGCTCCCTCTCTGCAAACAGAAAGGGGGACGCGGAGGTAGAATCCAGCCCCTAGCGCCAGGAACTTGCCCACGGTGGCAGAAAGCAGAGCCCTTCTCCCATAAGCAGCCCCAGAGGCTCAACGTTTAAGAGCAGAGCAGCCATAGGGACAGCTCTTCTGATCTGGGAGCCTCCACTCTGAGCTCACGTGTGCCACAGGTGGGTAGGCTAACCGCACTAGCTCGGAGCCAATCAGCCTGAGTCTCATAGGACAACCCCGCTGAGATCTGTGCCACAATGTCCTTGTGACTATCGCTACCTGCACTGGCGAGGCTGAAGCTAACCCTGCCATGCCCACCTGTGCCGGGAAATCGGAGGAAGTGGGTCTCACCCTCGAACACTCATTACCTAATAAATAAAGGTGTAAGTCCCTGAGGTGCTGCAGGACGGCTTGTTACCTGGACCGCACTCCATGTGCAGTGCAGACCTAACCTGGGGAGAAAGGCACTAGCCCCAAATCACCCAGTCGCTGCTCCTGCCAAGACTGAACAAAGGCTTCGTTCAAACCTGGCCCTGTCCACAGCAAAACAAAGCCCACGACACAGCGCAGCTTGGGACGGGGCCTTGCTTCCGGTCAGGGCTCAGGTGCATGGCAGGGCCAGGGTGGAAGAGACAGGCAGCACGAGCAGAGAACAAGCTGTGGGGCAGGATTCAGACCCCCGGGTTCTGAGGGTCAGCGCCTGCACAGACCTGACCTCCTTTATGACACCTGTAGGCAGCATTCTTGGGCCCTCGCTGTCACTTAGTGAATCTAAAAGGACAACCAACTCTCCAGACCTTCAGCCTAGCAGGACCCAGGGGCTCACACCTGCACCGAGGAGGGACGCAGCCCAGCAGCATTTCTACTTGGCCTCCACCATCACCTGCTCTGGGTGGCAGGAGACTGAGAAACCTGACAGGCCCTGTTGGCTTGGGTCCCCTCGTTACCACTGCTCTCCCTTTGCAGAGACTCAAAGTGCAGTTTAACAAGGGCGAGCACGGCTTCGACAACGAGGACATGAAGATGAAGACCATCTTCCGGGCCGTGGGACCAGCCTTCAAGAAGGGGCTGGAGGTGGAGCCCTTTGAGAGCGTGAATGTCTACGCCCTCCTCTGTGAGCTGCTGGGGATCACACCCGAGCCACACGACGGGTCCCTGAGAGTCATGCAGCCCATGCTGGCAGGTGACTGACTCCTCACGTTCAGCTCTGGGTGCTTGGGGCTCTCTTGGGTCACCACAGGGCACCACGGTCTGGGAGGGGGAACTTCATAGAATCATAGACATAGAACACTAGGACCGGCATTGTTCTCCGTCTCAGGTTTCGGGACAGGCACTGCTGAAGGTTTTCCAAAGGGAAGGCCCAGGCTCTTGCAGGCTAGTGGGCTGGAGAAGCCAGGCACTGAGGGATGGATCCTTGTTGGGACATTGACACCTAGTGGCAGACCACTTTCATTGCTGCTGCTCATTCCTTCCCCCAGCCCCTCTCCCGCTCCTCTCCTCGGTGTCTCTCCTTCCCCAGGCTGGGAAGCGTCACTCTGATGAGAGACCTGCCCTGCATACATTCCTGCCACGAGCAGGGAGAACTCAGCAGAATGCCTCTCTCTGGGAACCGGACATGTGCCCGGCACGTTTGCAAAGGACTGGTGAACGGGCTCATTGCTGGCACCTTGCAGAGCTGTGCAAGCATTCCTCTGAGCCTGCCAGGCAAACTAGGCTCAGGTGCACCGGGAAGCTGCCTCATTTTGCACAGGTGCTCTGAGCAGGGGTAGATGACGCATTGGTTAAACACACACACACTCTCTCTATGGTAGGGAGGTGATGGAGTCCCCCTCCTTTCTGGAAGACATTTTAGCCAGTACAAGTTACTGAGCTCCAGCCAGAAATATGTGGGAGAGAAGGACCAGCCTGTGAGATGCTAGCTGAGCTAGTAACTGGCGACTCTCGGACCCTGGCACTTCCACGGCAGCGCCCCGTAGCAGAGCTGCATGAGCACAGGAAGGTGTGAAATAGGGAGGCTGCCCTGGGCCTGGCAATTCAGAACAGTCCAGGGCTCCAGGCTGCGGCTGTGACAGCGGCAGGAGCGGCAGTGGCTGAAAGTGTGGACACTTCAAATGGCCGCCAGAGCACTGCACGCCGCACTCCACGCAGCTCTGATTGCCCCATCCCTGCCCCTTCCACCCAGGGCCCCACCCTGTCAGCTGGCCCCCTCTCACCTTGCTCGGGGCCTGGCAAGTCTCAGGCCTTCCTGGGTGCAGAAACACTCTGAGGCGTTTTTCCCACCCAGAGACACTCAGACCCTGAACAGCTGCGTGGTAGGCACAGCAGATGGGGAACAGAGCAGGAGTGACCACTGCCAGGCTTGTGTCGACCCTCTGGTCTTGCAGCCAAGTTAGTACCTAGGCCCTGCTCCCCTGACCAGCATTGAGGACTGCAGTGCGGAGGGTTGCAGGCACGTTGGGTCGCCCCCAGCTGCTGATTCGTAATTCAGATCCGTACCGGCCAGAGCAGAGAATTTCTCACCGACACAGCCCCGTCCCTCCGCACAGCTAGCCGGGATGGTTAGGGTAAGGAAATCAGCGCAGGGAGTGAGCACCGGGACAGAAATGTGGGGACCATAGGTGCAGAAACCCCCTGACATTTAATCACGTTATTTGAGAGACAAGACGGACTCTTGTAAT
The DNA here is from genome assembly GCF_033958435.1 of Carettochelys insculpta. Classification (NCBI taxonomy): domain Eukaryota; kingdom Metazoa; phylum Chordata; order Testudines; family Carettochelyidae; genus Carettochelys; species Carettochelys insculpta. The sequence goes on along the minus strand of NC_134156.1, from coordinate 25,344,521 downwards.
CAAATATGCTGCCATACACCAGGCCCTCAGGCCAGGCCATTCAGACCCCTCTGCACCACTGCCCCCAGCTTCCCACAGGCTAGCGCATGTGTTCTCTCAACCACAAGGGCTTGCGACAGAAACCCGATGGCTGAGATTCTAGAGCCCAATGCTGTAGAAAGGGCCGAGGCCTGGGGAGCACGCTGAGAAGCCCATGCACAAGGGAGCGCAGCTCAGCTAGCACAAGCAATGGGGTGGCTGGGATTTCCGGACTTCTGAGAGCCTGACAGAGCAGCCTGGTTTGGGACTTGTGAGGTATTTGAAAGGGGAAAGCTCCCTCGTGTGGAGTTACCAAGCAAGGCACCTGTTGGCCGCGCTGTCCCTTGCACCTCACAAGCCCCCTCGCAGGGAGCCCTTCCCCTGGGAACTTCAGAACTCTGCCGCGCCGGCTTCCCAAGATGTGAAGCAAAACACGCAGGGCCTTGGGTCAGGGCTCTGCCATTCACAGCCCCGCCCTCGTGCCAGTCTTTGTCCTGGTCCAGCTAAACGAGCCACATGTGCAGGCTTTGACCGGCTGAGCAGGGAACCTGCTGAAACACCCTGTGCAGCTGTGGAGGAAGCTGCCCAGGGCTCAGACCTTGAACAAAACAACCCCAGTTTTCAGTGGAGCTGCCCAGGTGCTTTCGTTCCCCCCACACCACCACCACCAAACTGCGGAGCTAGCGTCAGGCCAGGTTTCTGCTCCCTGCTGCCAGCCATGTTGACACCACACACTTGGACTGTACCATACAGTTGCGCGCCTGGTTTTAAAATGGGCAATGTATGTGCAGGCGCGTCAGTACACCAAAATAGGCAAGGAAGCCTGGCAAGGAAGTTTGATAGCTGTCTGGTCCTCTTTCATAACCAGGGGCTGTGTGAGCTGGGTGAGGGGAAGAGGGCTGGGTGTGTGTGTGATGCTGGGGCGGCGGGGGGGGTCAGGAAGGTGTGATGTCAGCAGGTGCCTGGGGGCCCCTGGACAGCGTGTGTTGTCCATCACATCAGCAGAAGGCTGGTTTTCTGTCTTTCAGCCCCGACACCCCCAGCTCCGGTGCAGTTTGCAACGTCCTTTACGCGGGGATGGAATAAGTAACAGTGCTGCTGCTTTGTCACTTTTCAACCATGACAGCATTTCATGCAGCCCTGGAAGAAAAGTCCAGTGCACAGAGCCAGAGAAGACCACCTCGGGAAGCCAGCCAGCCCCAGCTGCCCAGCATGTCAGACCCGCAGCAGGCTGGGATCCAGCCAGACCTGGGCAGGAAGAGTGTGCTGGGGCAAACATAATTCGTTGCATCTGAGATTAGGTGGGGGGAAAAAATAAATAAAAAAGTCCCCTCCAGAATCAGGCGTCTGACTGTGGCCATTGGCAGGAGAACGCTACTGCTGGTCTGAAAGCTTGGATTTAGTCATTTACTAGTAAAATTAGGGTTCAGTGCCATGTGTCCAACCCCATTTTTGTGCCATTCAGCAGGAGGGGCGACCATGTCTCCAGGGGGATCCCAAGGGTTTTGCAGCTGGAAGGAGGATGAAAATGCAAGACACGATGCAGGCAGGGGTGGAAGTGGGTATTGTCCTGCCCATGGTCCCAGAGCAAGGCCTCCCTGACCTAGCCCCAAGCGACCCATCCACCTGCCCCAGAGAGCCTGAGTCACAGCCCAGTGAAAGCTCCCCACTCTTCTCTGTCGCTTGTTGGACAAGCATCACTGCTCTGTCGTACGGGAAGTGGCTATGTGACTTTGGACCCATCTCTCCAGGCGCTTGCAGGGACACGCGTCGGGATCGCTCCGAGGAGGGTGAGCTAATGATTGTGAATCACTCTGAAGTTGAGCAAGTGCTGGCCACTGAAACTCCATGGATGCTGTGCAGAGAAAAAGTGTAAACCTGAACCCCCCCCCACCACCTGCAAGACAAACAAAAAGGCCCCCAGAGGCATTTGCCAGGTGGCGCATTCATCACCCACAGCACCTCAGTGTTGGGTGCGACGGTGCAGGGCCCTTCTCTGGGCCGTCAGCCTCTCATCAGGCCTTCCTGGGTTCTGCTCTGTGGCCCTGTAATGTAACATTCAATCCCCTTCTGATGAAGGGCAGGGGCAAATGTAAGCACAAGCTAACTCTGCCCCCCCATAAGAATTCTTCACCCCTCTCAACAGCCCTAAAGTTGCCTTTCGGGGCGGGGGGGGGGGTCCGCTGAGACAGCTGACCCTGCAGGAGAAACCTACCTTCCCTGCAGCCCTTCCCTCTCCACTGCACATCCTACCCGGTTCCAGGGGCCTTCCTTCCAGTGCCCTGTAGCTTGGGTTTAAATACCACTGTCTTGGTCCCAGCAGCTGGCAGGGCACAGGTAGAGTTCCCTGTAAGCTGAGCACTTGGGTGACCACCCAGGAGAGATTCAGGGGCCACCCAGCTGAGGAGCAGAGCACCCGCAGCCGGCAGCCTGTGTTTCTATGGGATCTGCACAGGCCTTTGTGCATATAACAACATGTAGTCCGCCCATGGATGGAAAGAAATGGGGGGAACCCTGGGCACAGGCAAGGCTGAGCCTGACGTTTCCGTACTGGGCCAGCCAGCCTGTGACAAGATTTTTGAAACGTCTTGTGATGTTTGTGAGAGTTGTCTGCTTGGAGGCTCAATTCCCGGATGCCTGCTGGCAACACAACCATAGTGACTGTTTATCCTGCAGCTACGTTCCTGCCACCTGTCTTTCCTGGCACTACGGCAGATACCATGTCAAACCTCCCCCATCGCTGGCCACATCCTCCTCTCATACACACACAAAGCTCCTTCAAATTCTTTTGGATTCTTGGGCCCTTGTGTCAGAGGGCTCCTGCTGAGAGGACAAGGACATTAGGGGAGGTAGTTTTCAAGGCAGCCCGGATGGGGGTCTATTCTGATCTCCTGGACTCAGTTTTGTGGTTTGGTTCATCAGGTCAGCCAGGCACAGGGAAGGCCAATAGACACAAGCTGGGCGGGTTCATTCCCATGTGACCTGCCCTCAGGGGAGACAAGGGCATTTACTTAAGTAAGGGGATTCGCTCGCTTCCCCATTCCCAGTGGCGGGAAAACTTCCAGAGAGCTGAAAAATCTGCAGGAAACAATTAAGTTCAGTGGCTACTGAGGGTCTGGGCCGGGGGAAAGAGGGGACACCCAAGACTTTTCTCCTTGGCAATGCAGACAGGTGTGTGTCCCTCCCTATGAGCCTCCACCCCAGCACTCTCCAGCAGCTTCCTTTTTCACAGCCTCTGATCTCGGCTTCTGTCCGCACCTCAAACAGGTCACTGGTCTGCCCCAGTTTCCTCTGGGCACAGGTGACAGGACAAAATTAGTTCCAGTGGGATTCTTCTATGGCCCTGGTGCCACGAAGGAAATTCAAACCAGTCGAACTGCATCAGCGAGGCTCCGCTGGTGAAACCTTTTCTGCAGACCACCTGGCCTTTGCTTTCTCTCCTGAAATGGGGAGGTGTGTTGGTGATGACATTGCTCCCCAGAAGTGGCTGCATCTTGGTAGCTGTTGGAGCGATTCCAGGCTAGTTTGCAGCACTGGCTCATGAAGCTTGCAGGGAATTTGAGCTCTGACGACATTCATTACCAGCTCTAGACCCCAGGCACAGCTCTTTGGGGTGACAATTTGACAGCTGGGAGGAAGTTTGCACCTCTCAGTGTGGATCTGCAGGAATCAGTGCTAGTTAGAGCATCCCTCCCACTTCCCCTAAATCACACTCCTCTTTGCTGGAGTGGAGGACGTCTGCAGTGCGTGTCTACCCTGCTGTGGCATGCCCCATGCACCTTGAGAAGCGGGGTAGCTCTGCACCTGGAGGCTGGGCTCACTGCCCTGGGGGGTCTCACGGCAGAGGGGAGAGTGTCATATACCAGTCCTGCGACCCCTTTGCACCAGCCCCGGCACTGTTCCGGGAAGGCCGAAGGGCCGGTACCAGCGCCTTCCAAGGGGCTTTGGCAGGAGCGGGTGGCCTGAGGGTAGACCCGTGAACTGGCCAAGTTCTCAGCCTGCCGCAGGAAAGGTTGCAGTGCCCAGGACTATGCTGGACACACACAGGCTGGTGCTGATGGCCCAGCACTCCCGCCGGCAACAGCAGCCACTAACTTCCTCCCATCACTTGTAGTAGCTTCCAAACGAACAGCCCCTTTGGGAAAGCGCACGTCCTCGTGGCAGCACACGTGCAAGTGCTGGGGGGGTCACACTGCTGCCACTGGACGGCCTCACCCCAGCCCCACACCCAATGCAGGGGCTCGGTAAACTTCTGTCACCATAGCAACTGGCTCCAGCTGCTTTCCTTCTGTTGGTTTCACCCACAACCAGGCTGAAACCAGAGAGGTGCACAACAGGAAGACAACGCGGTGGGAGGGGGGGGAGCTGGGCTTGCACAGGGGAGTGGAAATAGCTCATTATGCAAACGAGGCAGAGACTCGCCCTGGGGGAGCAATTTCAGCCAGAGCCAACAGTAACAAAAATACTTAAACCAGTGATCAGCTTAGCAGCTTCTATAGCAACATCACTGTCCTGTTTTCAAAGGATTTAACAGCTTGAGAAACTGAGGCACAGAAACATGGTTTGACTGTCTCGTGCTCACACAGCCAGTCAGCGGCAAAGTCAGGAATAGAAGCCAGGAGTCCTGAATGGGGGCCTTGCTGGATTTCAGCACGGAAATGCTGGGTGGCACTCGCTGTGCATGTGTTTGCAGTTAATTTAATCCTTACTAGGTGGTTGCAGTGGTTTATATGGCTAATTGAGCTCTCCGGAGGGGGAGAGACTGGGAACGAGGAGGCCACAGAGTAGGGGATATCTGTATGTGCCTTGTCCACACAGGGTGCAGAGACCACTTGGAATGTAGTGTGTATGGTTCCCATCTCAAGTGCAGCTGCTTATAGTAACCACTTCCTGATTTCCTAGCACGCTTCCCGTCTGCCTGTTCCAAGTGGGGTTGAAAATGTGCTCCCAGCCGACAGGGACTCTGCGATGGAGCCCGTAAGCGTCCCAGACAGACCTCGAAGGCAGAAGAGTGAGTGGAACCAAGAGTCCCAGAGCAGACATGTTTCTCTGGTGTCTTTCTGCAGGGTCATGTTCGCCCTGCTTCTCTCCTCAGGGGCTTCCTCTGGCTCCCTAAAGACACGCACAGCTTCAGGCAATTAACTAACTGTCCCACCTTTTGCCTTTGCAATGACGCTCCAGGAAAACCCCTTCTGTTATATGGCTAAGGGTCTACCCAGTCCTGTCCATGCTTTGGGCGATGGCTTGTGTTGTTTAATTATCACTAAACACAGTGGCGTTTAAGTGCTCCTCATTTGGCCTGAATAAAGTTGGTATTAATGACAAACATCCCTTTTTACCGGAGCTGTGACTGATTGCTGCATTAATACCCTCCAGGGTAATATAATCCTTCTGGCAGGACAGGCTGGAAGAACAGAGGGATTGGTCGGAAGGGGAAAAGGGAAAGCCAGCAAGCCGCAGTGCCTTCAGGAAGGGGGATGGCGCTGCTGAGAGGTGGATGCTCTGGTATGACCCGGCTGTCCCGCAGCAGGAGCGGGCGCGGGCACTTGTGCCTGCTGGAGCACTCCGTTCCGCTGCGGGTTGGTGCTCGTGCCAGCAGCGAGGGGAGTCACGCAGCAGTGCAAGGGGCCAGCTGGGGACACAGTGCACTCCCAGTGGAGGTGCCCTGGGAGGGGCTGGCAGTCCCCCTGCTCCATCTGGCTGTGACAGCCTGGCCCTGGCCCCACTCCTACTTCAGTGAGGGTGGGCAGAATGGGCCCCCATTCAGAGGCAATGATCCTAGCCCAGCCCCTCACCTGACCACAGCTCTTTGGCAAGCAACCCCAGCCAGATAAGTTAACCTTGCCGCAGCTTTCCCCTCCTCTCTCAGCCGCCTGCCCTGACTTCTCCACCTGTGCCACACCGTCAGCCTCCTGCCCTAACTTCCTAGTCCAGCCCCACATGTCCCACCCAGCCCTGAGCCCCTCTGCAGTGGGGCAGAGTGAGGACCCACTGACCCAAAAAGGGAGGTGCTTCCCCCTGGGAGCCATTTTGTACTGAGCCTGGCCCCTCCCAGTCACCTGACTGGAAGTCAGGGGGCAGGGCCAGGACTATAAAAGCCCAGCCCGAAAGCTCAGTGGGAGACCAGCCTCCAGGAGAGCTAGAGGTCTGTTCTGGGCACCTGACCAGGGACTGCTCAGACCCTGCCAGTAGCTGTAGATGGCTGGGGACCTCCTAGATGTCTGCTGATTCTGGGAACCCAGAGAGCCTACCTGGATGCATGCAGGGTGGACGGTTGCGGGGGTGGCCTAGGGAATAGCGTGAACCATTAAAGGTCTGTGGGTCAGCATGTTGCAGTCTGGATCACTTGCTGACACCTGCGCCAGACAGCTCTGCTGTGACCTGGGCTGGGATACAGTGGAGGGGGTGGGCCTGCGTCCTACCTCCCAGGTGGCAGACTACCTCCCCTCCCCTGCCAGCACAGGTGAAGCATTGGTGACCTTCCTGAACTCTGAACTGTGTTGGTGGCCTGGCCCTGCCCTGAGCTAAGGCCTGGGCTCTCTCTGGGAGACTTGCGCTAACTTTGCCAGCTGAGACTGTTTGGCTGCTGCCCTGCCCTGAACCAGGGCTGGGGGTTTTGCTGCCCTGAGCTAGGGCCCAGGTGCATTGGGAGTGTGTGCGCACTGCCCTGGCCTGACCTAATTTCCTCCACGCCCGCCTGAAGCAAGGCTGGGCTTCTGAACTGTTGCCCCTCACCCACCTGAGGCAAGGTGGGAATTCCACAACGATTGACCTGTGGGGGGCGGTTGTGGTACCCGTGGCGGTGGGGCTGACCCAGAGCGGGAGAAACTCCTCTGGGAAGCCAAAGCTGGCTACACCCTCATACACCTTGCCCCGGACTCCTGCACCCCTCAACCCTCCTCCCTCAGCCCCCCACACTTGAACTTCTTACAGGTTCTGTGGTGTCACAAACCCTGCCTTGCCGTGAGGTGGTGATGGTGCAAGCCAGGCCAGAGATGGCCCTAGCGGGGAAGCCAGTGTGAGGAGACACAGCTATCCCGGTGCAGTACTGGTCACAGACAGGCGATGGCTCCCAAGATGTTCTGATGTCAGTGTGACAATGTTACGTCCCCTCCAGGAAGCAGCTGCAGGAGTCAGAGGCTGGGGAAAAACTTACAATAAAACCACCTCCAGGAATGGATGGAACCACGTCCCTGAATATTCAATGGGCAGGACTCTGCATTTCTTTGGGCTCCTGCCCCTCCGGCGAGAACACTCGGCTGCTCCAGTGAGGTCACAAGCTGCTCTCAGGTTTCAGATCCGGTGACTCCAATTTGCACTGGCGGTTCCCCGTGTGCCCACGTAAATTGACCTGTGAGGCCGTGTGGACTCAGCAGGGTTCGGACTGCCTCCCCGTGGCCGCACCAGCCCCTGTCACAATGCCCTGGACTTTGGCTTCACATCCAGGCTGCACATCACAGCTTGCACCCCGCCCACCTGAGACCCTCCCAGGCCTTAGGTGCTCCAGAGGCAGCGCCCTGTGAACCTGGTGTAGTGGCCGAGCAGAGCGGGAGACACGGGCAGACCTGCAGCTAGTGCGCAGGTCTTATATCGTTCCACTGATGTCAGTGGTGCTGTGACACTTTATACCACCCAAGCTTCTGCCGCAGTGATTGGAACTGATGGGGTTAAAGTTGGCTCTTTGCTGCTTCTTAACCCGGCCGTCCTCCTCTCCTGTGGTCCTGTCAGCCTGGCCTGGCCACTCACCCTGATATGTCTCACACTTCACTCTGGATCTCCTGCCGTGTGTGGCTGTGGTCTGGAGAAGTGGGTCTGTCCCACGAAAGCTCATCACCTAATAAATGATTTTGTCAGTCTTTAAAGTGCTACTGGGCTGCCTTTTTGTGTTGATAGAATACAGACTAACCGGGCTCTCTCTCTGCTACTCTGCTTTTGTTAAGTGAGACTTCAGCAAAAGCGTTTAGCAGACACACACAAAAACCTGACTGACCCTGCTGGCACTGAACTGGGCTAGCGGGGGGTGCCCACAGCAGGCCATGGCTGTGTCCACAGCCTGCGAGGCTCAGCTGAGACTCCTGACTCCACTGGGAATTTGATGTGTGCCTTGTTTTTCCACCAGGCTTCCCATCACGGAGTAATTCGGTTCCCATCTGCCCTTCTCTCCTCAGAGGCTGGAGAACCGCACAGCAGGGAGAGGCCTGGTGTGTATTGCATCCCAATTTGCTACGCATTTCCACTCCATTTGTTTTCTTTCTCTCCCCTGCACTGGCAAGATGTTTGCTGCCCAGGGGGCCAAACAACTCCACGATGGAAATGTAATTTTATTAAAGAGGGAGAGAGAGGTAGCAGGGAAACTTCCCCGTGCACAGAAAAACTGCCTGCACGAGTGACCAACCTGGAGAGAGCACAATGAGCATGCTCCAAGTGTCCCTTAGGTTTCCCCAGACATGGCCTCTGCCCACCTGAGCTCTGGGGTTGCATATAGTTACTTATAGGTACGAGAGCGGCTCTGGCTACTGGAGCCACAGAAATGGCACAGCTGCATGTGGTTTTTCAGTGACTAGTCAATATGCAAATCCCTTCCTTCTGACTGGTTGGTTCCTTCAAGAAAGTAACCACTCTTTCCTCACAACAAACATGGCTGCCATGGCGTCTCATCTGCTCTCATCCGGCTTGATTCTGAGAGCTTGCAGCTCCCTCTGACGCTGAGGGATTGGTGGGTGCTTGCCTGCCTCCCTTAGCATCCCACAATGACTCAAACCTGCTGACCCCGGGGACTTTACAAAGAGGCTGGAAAGGACTGCCCCCAGGACGCAGCTGTCCGTGGGCACCTCTCCCACGCCAGGCCCTAGCACACAGCAAATTCCAGTGCGGTCCCTTCTAAATGCCAGTTTGCCCCTTCCCATGCTATCGAAAGCCAGGCGATGGGCAGGAGGGGATCACGAGCCACGGCAACAGCAGTGTGATGGCCATGCCGAAGTCTGGGCTTTCGGTGCCACTCCGGGCACACCCATCCACTCCCCGGAGGCTAAATGCCTGCGGTGAAAAGGAGAAAAAAATCCTGGCGCTACTACAGCGTGCGCCTTCTCCTCGTCTCCGCTCGGCACCCATCTGGGCTATGCGGCTGGTGAGCCGTTTGGGACAGGCACCTAGCACAATGGGGCCCTGTTCTTGGTTGATCGCTTAGCCATTCCCATGCCAGTAATTATAATGATCCGAGGAGAGCAGAGCCGGTGCTGGAACAACTTTCATGGGGGGGGTGCTGAGGATGGAAACCAGATATTTGGTGTTATTACTCCTGCAAGCCAGCGGGCACAGCAGTGCCTAGCCTCCCTGCCTCCAGCGACTGCGAGCAGATCCCACAAGGTGAAACCAGGGTGAGGGCAGAAGCCATAGCGTCAAGTCCACGCTCGAACCAAGGGAGGGGATAAAAGCTGTGCCCAGTAAATTACCTGCTCTCTCCATAATGTTACGAATAGGAGGAAATCTGCCTGGCCCCCTTGGGGTTCGAACAGCCACACATACAAGCCATACACACCACACAAAGCCTATGGCCGTTGCTGGTCTGACACGGTCTGCAGTCAAAGACGGAAAGGGAGACAGGCCCATGCAAGGGCAAACACACCGTGTCCAGGCACAGTCCTCACGTCTGTACACCACACAGAACCGTCTATATTGGTCCCAGTGACCATTGTGCTAACGCTGCTTTCCTCTGCCCATTCAGTTCCTTCCCACACTCCTCCTGCCTCCTCCTCGTGAGGGACACGCACAAGGAAGAGGGTGGCTGATAAATAGAGACGTTTTCTCCATAGAAGAATAGAACCCATGTGTCATTAGAACTGTGTACCATTGGAGCCTGGCCAGTTGCCTGTCCCTGCTATGGGGTGTGACTCACCAGAGTGGGATCTCCTGCTGGTCGGTATGTCCTCTCCCAGTGCTGCCTCACCGACTGCGTCACATGTCTCAGACCCACGTCGCTCCAGGGACCACGGCATCCTCTTCATGACACAGCCCTCCAGCCAGATCACCAGCTGTGCTTCCCCCTTCCAGGAGATGACTGTGCAGCTAAAACTGTCCAGCCGCTTCCCCAGCAATGGGTGCGGGAGCCCGAGGGAGGGAGACGCTCCAGCCCACCCACTACTCTGAGTTCTAGCCCAGGGATCCTGTAAAGGGCTGCAGCCCCTCCAACAGCACCGATATTTCTTTGGCCCACGGCCCTTCTTCACCCTTGCCTCATGCTCCCAACACACCAGGCCCCTTCCAGTCAATCAGCAGCTCCCTTTTGCTCCCGTACTCCTTGCCAGCAACTGCACGGTCCCCAGGGCCGGCGGAGTCGCAGCCTGCTGGAGACACACTCCTAATTCTTTCAACGCCCAGCACCAAAGGACTCCTCCTCTGTGGCTCTGCAGCTCCTTATAGGTGAGCCTGCTGGGCCCTGAGTGGCTGCTCCTTGCAGCCTCTCTCTTATAGGCTGGGCCTCACAGCCTCTCCCCTACTCCCTGCTGAGGTTCACCCTTTCCATACCTCTATGGGCCCAATGCTCCTGCCAACCCAACTTGTTTGGAATACCACTTCTGTGTAGTCATGTCTATAGGTTTTCCCAATGTGTCAGCTCTCGAGGCTGGAACAGAGGGTTCTGAGACTTCTCTTGTGTTTGTATAGGGCCAAGTGCATTAGTGGAGAAAGTTACTCCTGATAAAACCCTATCTGTGCTGTAAGATTCCCTTCTCCCCCGCTCCAAGATCTCTCAGGTCCTTACCCCCATCCCAGAGGTTGTCCATATTCAGGTCCCTTTCCCTTATCTCACATCTAGGCCGTGAGAAGGCCGTGGAAAGGCCGCCCCCTTTCCAAAGGCTGGTTGTTGCACACAAGTAGATTTGAGTGTCTTCACTTCATTCGCCAGCCTCAGCCTATTTTGTCACCCTGAGGAAGGAGGAGGGAGCCAGGTGAGGAGCGTCTGCCACTCGTACTTATGCTAGAGAAATAAAGTAACAAATGAAATTAAAGGATGAAACCTTTAGTGCCCAAGCTTTCACTGCAGCTTTAATACATGGACCTGCTGGTAGGACCCAGGACTGAGGCCAGACACAGGATGAAATAGAGAAAAAAAAACCTTGTTGGTTCACTGCTGTGCAAAGCGGCGGTTGCTGGTCCACACAGGGTAAAATTCTTCTCTGTAAAACACCTTCCAACAAAGCTGCCACTCCAGCCTATTTAATTAACTTAAACAGGTCTTGCTTGTTAAGTCTGCTCTGAATCCCTCTCACCAGGAGAAGTGTCATTCATCCCACAAGGAGGCTTCTGATCTTCAGGCACGTTGACTTCATCTGACACGAAAGGCACGTTGGCCTAGCCATAAGATAATAGGCCTGTGTTGCGGCCACGGTGCATGATACATAACATTCCAGGGATTTCTGACATACTTGGGAAGGGCTATAAAATTATGTTCCACCGGATTAGTCAAGGAGTCTGCATCTCATTTTTAAGATGCCAAAGGTTCTCTCAGTGACTGCTGAGTTTATTGGCTTTATTGTCACTTTGCTCTGCTGGAGCCGGGGAATGTGGCAGGCCAGTCATTAACTACATTTTTCAAAGTTTCTCACAAAAGATGAAGCTTCCATCACAATTGTATAAACCAGCATTGAACTCCAAGGGAAACTACAGCCACAAGCCCTGTCCGAGGCTGGCTGCGGAGATCAAGTCCTCGCCTACGCTGCCAAGTTCATCCGGAAGAAGGCGGCTCTCCTCCAGAAGATCCCGGGAGCGTCTGCACACAAAAGCCATCCCTCTGGCTGCCTCCCGGCAGCGTGCGGCGTCTCTCCCAGAGTCCGTGCTCCGCTCCCGTTTCGAGAAGAGCGCCGCGACCGGAAGAACGTGCGCGTAGACGCTCCGCAAGCCCCTCTTCCCAAAGAACAGTCCATAGCGGCAGCAGCCGCAGGGAGCACGGAGATGCTCTACACAGCACCAGCGGAGCTCTATGACCTGGGAAGGCCAGGGTAGCGCAGCACCCAATGCCCACAGGGAGCTGGCCCCGGCTACCCAGAGACCACTCATGGGACCTTGCGCACAAACTACAGCCTGCAAGTGTCCTGAAAGCGAAGCACTGCAGGGTTGTCCTCAGGCCCAGGGGCTGCCTCAGGCTCTTTGTAGATGGATACGGCCTCATCCAGCCAGGCCGGGGGGAAGGGGCCCTCCCTGCCCTGGATGAGGTTTTGCAGGACACAGCAGGCCAACACGACCTGTGGGATGTCCTCCACCCCCCATTCACGAATGTCAGGAGGAGCCGAAAGCGCACCCACAAGCAGGCAAAGGCACACTCCGGGGGAGAGCACATGGGCCAGGTGCCCCTTGAAGAGTCCCTGGGAGGGCTTGGGGTGCCCCGTGTAGGGCCACATCAGCCACGGCAGCAGGGGGCAGCCTGGGTCGCCCACCACACACATGGGCAAGCTCACGTCCCCTACCACGCGCTCACGCTGTGGGGCAAAGGTCCCAGCCTCCATCCCGTGGCACAGGCTGGAGGTCCAGAACATGCGTGCCTCATGGGCTGGGCCCAGGCTGCCCAAGCAGATGTCCATAAAGCGGCAGCGCCAGCAGCAGGAAGGAGTGGCAGCCCATGTGGTTCACATAGCAGTTGGCGCCCCGGTCCGGGGTCCGGATGGCGATGTGTGTCGCACGGAGCGTGCCAAAGCCGTGCGGAAAGCCAAAGCCCACAAACCCCGAGACCACCTCGTCCAGCTCCCCGATGCGCACCAGCCTCTGAAGCAGCACGTGGGTGACGGCTGCTGTCACCTGCCAAGAATGGAGTTCAGGCGCACTCAGGACTGGGCACATGGCAGTCCCTGTCCTGCCCGGCCGCACCACCCAGGGGCTCTGGGGAAAACCCTTCTCCCAGTGGGGAAGCCCCTCCAGCAGTGAGCCGAACTCCAGCTGGGGCAGCAGGGGTGCCCAGAGCCAGGCCTCACTGCCCCGCCCCGCCCGTCCTGGTGCCAGGGCTGCAAGCAGGGCAGGCCTTACCAGGTGGAGGGCAGTGCCCACGGTCACCTGGCTCACCCTGAACAGCCCCCCCTGTGGCCCAGTAGCTGTGTGTGGTGGCAAGTTTCCAGAAGGTGATGGCCACTCACTTCTGCATGGTCCCCGTGGGCTGCATGCGGGTGTCCTGGTGACAGCATCACTGGGCGAGGCACCTGCGGAGTTCCATGAAGGCATCTCTCCTCATGCAGGAACCCCGCAGCCAGCAAACGTCGTCCCGCTTGCGGAAGACCACCCAGTCCCACCCAGCAAGGCCGGCCGTGGGGCTACAACCATGGCTGTTGGGCGGTGGGGGGTGGGACCCAGCAGGAGCCAGGGAGCTGGCCTGGAGGGGACCAGCACATTCACTGGCACCTGGAACACGCACACAATGGCAGTCAGGAGGGAGGCCAGCAGGCAGCTCAGGGCGTCCAGGCAGGCGCAGGGAGGTGGTGGGTCCATGCCTCTGAGGCCTGGGGCTCAGCTGCATGCAGTGCCTTGCTTTCCCTGCACCAGACAGACAGCTCCACTGGCCTCCCTTGGAATGCATGTGGAGTGCAAAGTGCAGGTGGCCTCAAGGCCATCCAAGCCCAGGGGCTCTGCAGCATGTGCCGGGGCTGATAACGCCGGGGGGCCCTGTGTGGGTGCACATGGCCTGATCCCCTCTGAAGCGACACTCTTCCCTTTCCCCTGATCGGCCAGAAAAACAGTCACATGCCTTATGATGACCCTTTGAGTCTGTCCTCCTTGCACCTTCCCCAGAGAGCGGCAGCAGCTGGAGGCACTGGCCTAGTGAGACGGCTGCTCCCTGGCAAGTTAAAAGGAAACAGTTTTAAATCTCAAGTGACTAATTTCTAAGGGGAAACAGCTACGATGTTGAATGGAATCTCCATGTGTCCGGGAAGGGCAGAGACTTACATGACCAGCCTACAATATTCCCCTCCTCCCTCCCCCGCCCCCCGCCGCTATATAAACCCTGGGTTCTCCTTATCGGCTTCAGATCTGAAGAAGTGGGTCTCACCCGCCACAACTCATGACCTAATACATAAACGTGTTAGTCTTTAAGGGGCTACAGAACTGCTTGTTTTGTGAAGCTGCAAGCTAAAACCGCTCCCCCGTGAGACTGCTTACCAGCATGCGAGTTATACTGTCCCAAGCACTCAGACACTGTCTGTCAGTCCTCTTCCCAAAGTCGAGACTTTAAAACATGACGATAAATGTTGGGTTCCTTGCATGAGCTATGGGGCATAGGCCTTTTCAGGCTTTGCAGTCAGGAGAGCTAGACACTTTTATGGTTGTTTTTTGGAAGGTGAGATTCTTTTCTAATCCTAGGACTCTAGGAGCTGGAGCTTTAAGAATGAACACCAAATATCGCAATCCTTATGACACACTCATGAGAGTAGAAACGCAGAAATCTTTTAAGGCTTCCAGCAGGAAACACAGGGGCAGGCCCCTGTTTTCCACATCCCTCCAGGCGTTGTGCAGAAAGAAGGTTGAGAAAAGTCAGAGCTTTCAGCCATCACAATGTTGGCTTCCAGGAGAGGCAAACTGAGCAGGAGTGTTATTTACTGGGATGCATGCGTGGACACACCAGAGTGTAGCATAATCACTGTGGAGAGTAACAGAGAGATCGCCGTGCTAGTCGATATGCTATCAGAACAAAAAAGCAGTCCAGTAGCACTTTGAAGACTAACAAAATAATTTTTATTGGGTGATGAGCTTTCACGGGACAGACCCACTTCTTCTTGATCTGAAGAAGTGGGTCTGTCCCACGAAAGCTCATCACCTAATACATTATTTTGTTAGTCTTTGAAGTGCTACTGGACTGCTTTTTCGTACTGCAAATTAACAAAGGACAGATTTTACAAGTCTCTAAAACAGCTCTCAGAGAGAGAGCAGAAAACAGACTGTAGGTCTGTGCCTGCTTGGCTGCAGGGAATTGCTGAAGCTGTGAATCCAACCCGTCTCCCACCTCAGAACAACTCCTCAGTTCAAGAAAGAGCACTGGGCAGTGCAGGGGCCAGCACCTCACTCCAGAGATGGGTAAAAGAATGCCCACCAGCGCACCATTGGAAGCTGTAGAGCACTTTGGAGTGACAGGCAGTATAAAGATGCAAGTCACTCCTGGCAGAAGCAGTGCGGTTCTGGACAAGAGGGCTAAAGCAGAGATAGTGAACAGAAAGATCGCTGTATCTGGATGTCCGCTCCCAGCTCCTGGTGCTATCCATTGCCCCCAGGAAGAGATCAGAATAACCCCTGGTCTTCCACTCATGGTCAGAACTAAATGCAAAACTCATTACTTTGATTCAGCTTTGTCTCAATAAACACATCCACCAGCACAAGCAAACAAAACACCTGCATGCAAACATGCCTTTTCTCTTACAGCCTGGGAAGGACACAAGAAAAGATTGTTGTTCCAATGTTAACACACCTGTGAAGTGCTCAGAAACTACCCTGGTGAGTGCAGTACAAATACCGAGATAGATAATTGAGACTAAAAGAAAAGAGTGTTTGTAAGGCCAAGAGTATGTGCGTATTCCCAGAACACAGTTTTTCATATTGTTTGCCACCCAGATGGAGGCTGCTACAGGTCTATGCATTCCTCACCCTTGAGTATTCAGATTGGCTTGTCACTTGAGATGATGTATAACATTCCATTGTAAAGACTACCTGGGCTGTCACATGACTAAAAAATTAATCATGCTATTAAACAACAATAGAATACCGTTCTTAAAGGCTTCAGGTGTTTTTTACATTTTCTAATACATTAATTTTGACTACCACAAAGAATGCAGAGTGTGCAATGCTTACCTTGTATTTACTTTTGATTACAAATAGTTGCACTGTAAAAACCAAAATAAATAGTATTTTTCAGTGACCCAAAAACCGGTACTGTAGTACAGTCTCTTTATTCTGAATATTGAGCTTACAAATGTGGGATTATATACAAAAATGTTCAAAAGTAAAACAATGTAAATATAGAACTTACAAGTCCAGACAGTCCTACCTTTTGTTCAGCCAATCTATAAGACAGATACATATGTTTACACTTATGGAAGATAACGCTGCCTGCTTCTCATTTCAAATAGCCACTGAAAGTCATAAGAGGCATTTACATGGCACTTCTGTAGCCAGCACTGGAAGGTATTTACATGCCCAACATGCTAAACATTTGTATGCCCCTTCATTCTCCATTCCAGAGCACGTGTCCATGTGAGTTGTTTAAGCAGAGCAGACTTCGACTCCCTGAGAGAACTTGGGAAACAGATATGAAGGGGAAAGGAGTTCAGGAGAACTGGCAGTATTTTGAAGAGGTCTTTTTGAAGGCACAGGAACAAACTGTTCCCAAGTGCAGTAAGAAAAGCAAATATGGTAGGCAACCAGCTTGGCTTATGGGGAAATCCCTGGTGAGTTTCAGCTCAAAACGGATGCACATAAGAAGTGGAAACTTGGACCGATGACTAAGGAGGAGTGTAAATATATGGATGGAGAATGCCGGGGAGTAATCAGGAAAGTGAAAACACAATTGGAACTGCAGCCAGCAAGGAATGTGAAGGGTAATGAGAAGGGTTTCTACAGGCATGTTAACAATAGGAGGGTGATCAGAGAGGGGGTGGGGCCATTACTGGATGGGGGAGGTAACCTAGTGACAGATGATGCAGGAAATGCTGAAGTACTCAATGCTTTTTTTTGCCTCAATCTTCACGGACAAGATCAGTTCCCAACCTATGGCACTAGGCAGTGCAGGATGGGAACAAGGTGGGTGGCCCTTGGTGGGGAAAGCAGAGGTTAAGGGCTATTTAGAAAAGCTAGATGCACACAAATCAATGGGTCCAGATTTAATGTATCAAAGGGTACGGAGGGAATTGGCAGATGTCATTGCAGAGCCTTTGGCCATCATCTTTGAAAACTGATGGAGATCGGGAGAGGTCCTGGGATGACTGGAAAAAGACAAATGTCATGCCCATCTTTAAAAAAGGAAAGAAGGACAATCCAGGGAATGATAGACCAGTCAGCCTCACCTCAGTTCCCAGAAAAAACATGGAGGGGATCCACAGGGAATCCATTTTAGAGCACTTGGAAGAGGGGAAAGTGATCACGAGTAGTCGACATGGATTCACCAAGGGCAAGATGTGCCTGACCAATCTGATTAGCTTCTGTGGCTCTGGGGACATGGGGAAGTCAGTGGATGTGATATACCGTGACTTTAGCAAAGCTTTTGATACAGTCTCCCACAACATTCTTGCCCATAAGTTAAGGAAGTCTGGGTTGGATACATGGCCTGTAAGATGGAAAGAAAACTGGCTTGATGGATGGGTTGCCCACTGCTCAGCGTCTGGGTGGCGGTAGGTTTCAAGCGGAATGCCCCAAGGATCAGTTTTAGGGCCAGTATTTTTCAATATCTTTATTAGTTACCTGGATGAGGGGATGGATTGTACCCTCAGCAAATTTGCTGATGACACTAAGCTAGGGGGTCGGATAGATACATTGGAGGGTAGGAAGAGGGTCCAGAGTGACCTAGACGAATTGGAGGATTGGGCCAAAAGAAAGGTTCAACAAGGAGAAGTGCAGAGTCTTGCACTGGGGACAGAAGAATCCCAAGCACTGTTACAGGCTGGGGACCAACTGACTGAGTAGCAGTGCAGCAGGAAAGGACCTGGGGATTGAAGAGGATGAGAGGCTGGATACGAGTCAACTGTGAGTCCTTGTAGCCAAGAAGGCTAATGGCATATTGGGGTGCATTAGGAGATGCATTTCCAGCAAATCTAGAGAAGTTATCGTTCCCTCTACTCCACACTTGTGAGGACACATCTAGAGTATTGTGTCCAGTTCTGCCCCCCCCACCCCCCAGTATAGAAAGGATGTGGATGCATTGCAGCAGGTTCAGCAGAGGGCAACAAAAATTATTGAGAGGTTGGAGCTCATGACTTATGAAGAGAGGCTGAGAGATTTGGGCTTATTTAGTTTGCAGAAGAGAACAGCGAGGGGTGATTTGGTAGCAGCCTTCAACTTCCTGATGGGGGGCTCTAAAGAGGATGGAGAGGAGCTGTTATCAGTGGTGACATATGACAGAACAAGGAGCAATGGGCTGAAGTTACAGAGGGGGAGGTGTAGGTTGGATATAAGGAAAAAATATTTTGCCAGGAGGGTGCTGAAGCTCTGGAATGCGTCACCGAGAGAGGTGGTGGACTCTCCACCCCTGGAAGTTTTTAAGTCCTGACTGAGATGATTTAGGTGGGGTTGATCCTGACTGTGGCAGGGGACTGGACTTGATGATCTCCTGAGGTCCCTTCCAGCCCTAGAATTCTATGATTGATTCTCTGAGTGATGGGGTCTGGTTGATAATGATCCAAAATGGTGCAGACTGACACATGTTCGTTTTCATCCTCTGAGTCAGATGCCACCAGTAGAAGGCTAATTTTTTCTTTTGATGATTTGGGTTCTGTAGGTTCCACGTCAGGTTGTTGCTCTTTCAAGACTTCTGAAAGCATGTTCCACACCTCATTCCTTTCCAAGTTTGGAAGGCACTTCCGACTATTAAAACTTGGGCTGAGTGCTGTACCTATCTTTAGGAATCTTACACTGGTATCTAACGGATGCTGTGTTACATCTGTAGTGAAAATGTTCTTAAAATGAACAACATGTGCTTGGTCATCACTCACGACTGCTGTAACATGAAATATATGGCAGAAAGCGGGTAAAAGAGAGATGGAGAAATACAGTTCTCTCCCAACGAGATCAGTCACAAATTTAATTAACACATGTTTTAACAGGCATCATCAGCATGGAAACATGTCCTCTGGAATGGTGGTCAAAGCATGATGGGGCGTACGAGTGTTTAGAATGTCTGGCGCATAAATATCTTACAATGCCAGCTACAAAAATGCCACGTAAATGTCTGTTCTCTGTCACTTTCAGGTGACATTGTAAATAAGAAGCAGGCAGTATTACCTTCTAAAGGTCTAAACAACTGTGTTTGTCTTAGAGATTGGCTGATCAAGAAGTAGGACTGAGTGGACCGGTAGGCTCTAGACCCGATGCATTAGGCATGGGGCAGGACTTGAGGACCTCTTGAGGTCCCGTCCAGCCATAGGATTTTATGATTTTATGATGCTACGGTATCCAAAAAGCCAGTCTCTAGCCACTTGTGGCTATTTGGCCAGTTGAAAGTGGCTAGTTGGCTTGAAGAATAAATACATTTTCAGAATAATGTGGCTATATATAGTGGCTGCTCCATCAGAACTGGTTGGACACCGTGGCTCTAGAGTTTTGCATTGTTGTATTTTTGAAGGTAAGAATTTTTTGTGCATAACGCTATGTTTGTAAGTTTCAAGATAAAGAGATTGCACTACTGGGCTTGTATGAGATTAATTGAAAAATGCTATTTATTTCATTTGTCATTTTTACAGTACAAACATAATCACATTAAGTGAGCAGTCTGTGCTTTGTATTCTGTGTTGTAACTGAAAACCAGTATATCTGAAAATGTAGAAAAACATCCAAAATATTTCATAAATTTCAATGGATAGTCTATTGTTTAACAGTACAATTAATGCTGTGATTAGTTATTATGATTAATTTTGTAATCATGATTTTTTGTTACTCACATTGTATATCTGCCATTAATTGACAGCCCTAAAAATTACACAGTGGAGGGATATGAGCACTTTCCCTCTGCACATTGCTGAATACTATGAGGCATTGTCCATGCATCTCACTTTAGTACTTCACTAAAGTAATAAAAAAGAAATGCGCTGGTAAATGTTGGACCCCTCTCTGTTCACGCTTCAAATGTTTGGTACAAAAATGTGGCTGGTTGGTCTTTTGAGCTTGCTTAACCTGGATGTATGAAATAATTTGCAAAAAACAAAAATAAAAACAAAAAAAGCGATAACATTCAAAACAGGAAAATGATGATATTCTTATATGATCAGAATCTGTCCACCAACAATAGCACATAAATAAAAATGATTGTTTTCTTCTTCCTGCTTTCACAGTTTCATCAAGAATTCTGACTCTGATAATGCCAGATTCCTGTCTCAGAGCTAACTGCTTTTTGCTACAAAAATACCCTAAATGCAGAATAGCTTTACAGGTATGGCACTGTCCTGCATTTGGGAGAAAATAATACACATATGGTCAGAGTCTGATCTCACATACGCTGCTGTAAATCCAGATTAACTCCACCTGCACTGTATCCTAACAAAACAGCATTGCCAGTACATCACTGTCTCCAGATCTGAAGAAGTGGGTCAGCCGCATGAAAGCTCATCACCTAATAAATTATTTTTTTAGTCTTTAAAGTGCTACAGTCCTGCTCTTCCGTCTGCACTGGCATAACAGAGAAAACAATCTTGTCAAAAGTCTACTAAATGCAGTTTTGTTGTAGCCATGTTCGCTCCAGGGCTTTACGTAGTATAAAACTATTTTTGTTATATGTAAAGTTTACCTGTATCTGCTGTTGAATTCAGACTGTAAAATAGTGTGATGTTTGTTAAAACTAACTCGATGTTCTGTCTAAATACGCTGAATGTTTCTCAGTAACAGAGAGGAAGCCGTGCTAGTCTATACACTATCAAAACAAAAAGCAGTCAAGTAGCACTTTCAAGACTAGCAAAATAGTTTATTAGGTGATGAGCTTTCGTGGGACAGACCCACTTCTCCAGACCACAGCCAGACCAGAACAGACTCAATATTTAAGGCACAGAGAACCAAAAGCAGTAAGCAAGGAGGACAAGTCAGAAAAAGATAATCAAGGTGAGCAAATCAGAGAGTGGAGGGGTTGGGGGGAAGGTCAAGAATTAGACTGAGCCAAGTATCATCTAATTCTTGACCTTCCCCCATACCCCTCCACTCCACTCTCTGATTTGCTCACCTTGATTATCTTTTTCTGATTTGTCCTCCTTGCTTTCTGTTTTTGGTTCTCTGTGTCTTAAACATTGAGTCTGTTCTGGGCTGGCTGTGGTCTGAAGAAGTGGGTCTGTCCCACGAAAGCTCATCACCTCATAAACCATTTTGCTAGTCTTTAAAGTGCTACTTGACTGCTTTTTGTTCTAAATGTTTCTGTTAGTCTATAAGGTGCCACAGGACCCTTCGTTGCTGTCTAAATACTGATTGCCTCTATGCTAATGAAAGCCCCTCCTCATTGTGTGGGTGAGAATGTACGCCTGCAAGACTGTCACCAGATGCTCCAGGAAGGGATCAGGGCAGACCCTTATTGCTGCATATCGTTGAAAGGTGAAAAGTGGGCACATTCACAACTGTAAAGAACAAGACCGGCAGCAAGAAACAGCCATGCTGAGAGTCAGCAGGATGGAACAATAGAAGAACTTAAAGAAACATTCAGACTTAAGGAAACAAGCACCCTCAAAGAAGATGCAAAATCCATTGATCCCAAGAGAGCTGCTATAAGAGGAGGCTGTCATGTCACAGACTTTGGGTTCCTCTGCCACTTCCACTGGGATCTGAGCCCTGGCTGAAGGAACCTGGTCCCAGTCCAGCCTCATATTTCATTAGCCTGATTAACTAATGGAAAGTGAGCAACTGACTGGTAACTATGACATCGGCTGGCAAGACTGTGTGTGTGAGCATATGCAAACTGCTTTTCTGCTATTTTTCTCATGCATCTGATGAAGCGGGTCTTTGCCCACGAAAGCTTCTGCTCCAAAATATCTGTTAGTCTATAAGGTGCCACAAGACTTCTTGTTGCTTTTGCTTTTCTACTGTATTCTCAATAAATGTGGTGTGTTGCCTTTTCCCTTGAAAAAGACCCTGCGTGCTTCTTAGAAGCATAACAATTAGCAAGACAACCTCAGTAACGTAATCTCTTTTTTCACCGATTTATCTCGGTGAGAGAGACAAGCTCTCACCCTTAAACTGTGCTGTCCTGAAAAAGAGCTCTCTAATCATCTGTCTGTGAATCTTCGAGGTCATCAACATCCCTCTTGTACTGTGGGTAAGAAATCTGGACACAGTATTCATAGAATCACAGAATGCTAGGGCTGGAAGGGACCTCAGGAGGTCATCAGGTCCAGCCCCCCTGCCCACAGCAGGATCAACCCTGACTAAATCATCCCAGCCAGGACTTAGTGTAGCTGGGACTTAAAAAACTCTAGGGATGGAGAATCCACCACCTCTCTAGGTAACGCATCCCAGTGCTTCACCACCCGCCTGCCACTTTAAAAGACTAAAAAAAAATGCATGACTGCTGTTTTGTTTTGTTAGAATACAGAGTAACACAGATACCTCTCTGTTACTATTCACCCTCCTGGTGAAATAGTTTTTCCTAATATCCAACCTACACCTCCTCCTCTGTAACTTTAAACCATCTCTCCTTGTTCTGCCATCCTTCACTGTTAAGAACTGCCTCTCTCCATCTTCTTTAGAGCCCCACTTCAGGAAGTTGAAGGCTGCTATCAAATCCCCCCTCCCTCATCTCTTCTGCAAACCAAATAAACCCACTTCCCTCAGCCCCTCCTCATAGGTCATGTGCACCACTGCCAAACACAGAGGTAAAATAACCTCTCTACTCCCACTCGAGAGTCCAAATTATACATCCTAGGATTGCAGTAGTTTTTTTGGCCTCTGCATCTCACTGGTAGCTCATGTTCAGCTGATTATCCACCATGACTCGCAACTCTTTTTCAGAGTCACAGCTTCCCTGGACAGCATCCTTCAGCATGTAAGTGTGCCTGACATTCTTTGTTCCTGTATGCATATATTTATATTTAGATGTACTAAAAAGCTTACTGTTAGCTTGCACCCAGTTTAACGAGTGATATGGATTGTTCTGAAGCAGTGACCTGGTCTTTCTGTTATTTATCACTCCTCCAATTTTGCATCGTCTGCAAATTTTACCCATGATGAATATGTTTTCTTCAAGGTCATTGATAAAAATATTGAATAGTGTAGGGCCCAGAGCCAGATTCTGTGGGACCCCACTGGAAACACGCCTGCTCATTGATAAATCTCTATTTCAAATCAAATTTTGAGACCTATCAGTTTTTAATCCATTTATCATTCTAGATTTTAATCAAAATGTTATTGAGCACCAAATCAAACACTTCATACAAGTCTGTTACATGAACACTTCTAGCAACCAAACATGTAATCTCATTAAAAAGATGGCAAGTTAGTTTGACAGAATCTATATTTCGTAAACCCATGTTGATTTGCACTAATTACATTATATACCTTTAGTTCTTTATGAATTAAATCCCATTATCAGCTGCTCTATTATCTTTCTCAGGATAGAAGTCAGGTTGACAGGCCTATAATTACCCAGGTCATCCTCTTTACCCTTTTTTCAAAAATTGACACAGCATTAACTGTCATCCAGGCTTCGGGAACCTCTCCAGTGTTCCCAGTCTGACTGAAAAATCAGCATTGGTGGTGTGGCAAGCTCCACTGCTGCCTCTTTTTAAAGTTTTGGAATGCAAATTAACTGGACTTAAATGCAAATTAACTGGCCTTAGTGTTTTTAAAATGTCCAACTTAAGCAGCAGCTGGTTTAATATTCTGTTGGGAATTTTACGGAATGGAAATAAAGTTACCCCCATTATATGATGAAACTATATCATCTGTCTTTTCTGAGCTACAGAAGACAAGCAGTTATTGAATAGTTCTGCCTCCACTGCCTTATTACTGATAATTGTACCATGTCCGTCCAGGAGCGGATCAATACCGTTGTCAGGATTCTTTTTGTTTCTAAAATATTTTTGAAGAATTCTTTGTTCTTAACTCTGTTGGCCATACATTTCCTTATGTACCTTTGCTCCCCCTTAGCAATTTTTCACCTTTCCTGGTTATTTATATTCACTACTATCAACTACTCTTTTTTTGTTATACATATATATATATATATATATATATATATATATATATATATATATATATATTTATATATATATCAATAAGTATTTTCTTACGGTTAGAACTAGCCAAACGGTTTTGAACTAAAGGTCTTTTCATCCCCAAATAGCCCAATGGTATCAAGTGTTCGGGGGGTTCTTTTTTTCGTAATTTCTAATTTTTTAAAATTCCTGGCGAAGTTGGATGTGGCAGCTGAAAAGTTTTGACAGCCATTTTTAAAATACCGTAACTTCAATTAAAGATAGTGCAAAAAGTAGCGGTTAAAAACTGGGACTGTCGAACCCTGCACAACGAACGCTACTTTTAAAGCGTTTGCAGAACTGACTGATTTCTTCTGGCATGCCCCGGGCAGCTCTGCTGGGAGCCAGTGTCACCAGTGTTCCCCAGTGACCCGTTCAGAGGAGCTCTGGGGGCTGCAACTTTTGCATTTCCTCTCTGTTCCCTGCACGGTCGCTTTGGCAGCCTCTGTGCTGCACGAATGCAGGATTGTGCATGTGCTGCACGACGGTCTCGGGGGCCCTGGGGGCGAAGGGCACTGGAGAAACCGAAGGGCTGTGAAATTATTATGCCTGGGATTATTGCCAGGCCAAAGGCCCCTCCCCCCAGCTCCAAACCCAGCCCCCCGCCTAGGGGCGGGGGGAGCAAATCCCCTCCGCTGGGCAGGAAGGGGAGGGGTCGCGGGGAGACAATAACTCCCCCGCGGCTGCAGGCTGCCCTGACCCCAGCCGCCAGGCTCCGCCCTCGCCTCCCTATTGGCTCCCTGGGAATTTGGGGAGCCTCCGAGCGGGGAGGAGCCGGGCGCGCGCGCTGCATTGTGTGCGCCGCCGCGGGGGCGCGCCGGGGGGGCGGGTGCACGTGGCTGGCGGGGGCGCGCCCGGGGGGCTCCGGCGAGTCCCCTTGTGCGTCGCGGGCTGGCTCGGGGCGGGCGCCATGGAGGAGCTGAGCAGCGTGGGCGAGCAGGTCTTCGCCGCCGAGTGCATCCTGAGCAAGCGGCTCCGCAAGGTGGGCGCCGCACCCGGCCCGGCCCGGCCCGGCCCGGCCCGGCCCGGGCATCCCCCGCCCCGCCCGGCCCGGCCCGGCCGTAACCCGCCTCTCTGCTCTCCCCCCGCAGGGCAAGCTGGAGTACCTGGTCAAGTGGCGGGGCTGGTCCTCCAAGTGAGTGCGGCGGGGGCGGGGGCGGGGGCGGGGGCCGGGGCCGCTCCTCGCTGCTTTGTTCGGGCGGCGCCCGGGCTCCTTTGTTTACAAATAAGCCCCCCCCCCCACTTGCTGCAGCCCCGGGGCCGGCCGGGCGGCGCGGGTGAAACCCGAGCCCCGGGGGCAGCTCCGTTCCCTCCCGGTTCTCCGCCGGGCGCCCCTGCCCGCTCGCATCCCGCGGGGCTCGGACTCGGGGCTGGTGCGGGTGGGGGGGGGGGGGTCTGCGCGCGGTTCTCCCCTGGGCCTGGTGTCCCGGCTGGGTCTCGGTGCCGCTCCCTAGTCTGTGTTTCCTCTTCCAGACACAACAGCTGGGAACCGGAGGAGAATATTCTTGACCCCAGGCTGCTCCTGGCCTTCCAAAAGAAGTGAGCAAACGCCAAGCGCTCGTGGTGGTGGCGGGGAGCTGCCCAGCCCTGCGCAGAGGGACGCGCTCCTCGGGCGCAGAGCGGCTGGCACCGGGACATGAGCGCAGTCCAGGGTTGCAGGAGACCACCAGGTGTTATAATGCGGTTGATTGTGGGCCTGAGGCCAGGGGGCGTTGGGCGAAGATCGTGCCAGTCTCAGCCCTCGCGCACCCTGCGGACCTTGAACTCCCCAGTGAGCATGGGGAGCTGAAGGGCCTTCACGCCTGGTGCCAAGGCCGGGCCCACTAATGGGCAGGTTCGGGGATGTGGGCGTGCGCGGGTACAGGCGCTCTCCAGAGCTACGGGAACAATCCACTGCAAACACAGAGGGGGCGGGGAGTGGGACCCTTACCCGCTGGCGGTGAGTGAGGGGTGGGGGTGGGAGAAATGGCGCCCCAAGGTTCAGTGCTCTCACCTGCGGTTCAGCTCTGCGGTTTGAGTCTATGGTTATGTAAGACAACCAGAGCTCCTTGTGCGGATCCACTCACCTGGCTGTGTTATCGCAGCACTGGCAATGGTTTGCCTTTGCACAAACAGAAAATGTGCAGCTTTATGGTTGGTCTTCCTGAGAACTGGTTTGTAGCGCCGCGGGCTTTTTTTTTTAAATCTGGGCCTTATTGCTGGCGGTACAATGATGTGGTTAATAGACTGTAGCAGTTTAAAAAGCGAGCAAGGTGTTAAGTCGTAGCAGCGGAGTAGGAACTCATGTCATGCTGTTAGCATATTTCCTTATCATCTCCCAGCTTGCAGAGCTGTAAGTGCGGGTCACCACACGCAAAGACACAGCAGAAAGGTGGCATGCCCAGTGGAGGGGCAGGAATGCCCAGCCAGTGTCTGGGGACTGTAGAGAAACAGTAAAAAAGAAGGGAAGCCACAGCAATAGAAGCCTATAAACACCGAACAGGCTACAGCAGACTGATGGGGAGGCCTCTGTTTACCCTTTCCCATCATGCAAGAACAAATACAAAGGCTTTCAGTGAAGGGAAGAAGCGGGTGATTTGAAAATGACCTGGCGTTATTGCTGAGTTGTGAAACTACTTGCTGCAGGATGTTGTTGAGGCAAACAGTGCAAATTGGTGTTTGTTTTTGTTTTTAATCTTCAGTCTCACTAAGCATGGTCATGTTGAAAGGGCTGGAGGTCTCTGGGGATAGAACTGACAGGTGGTGGGTCAGGAGGACCCTCCCCCAGACCATTGCGTCGCAGACCTATATCCCTTCCTACGGGGTCTGTGCTGCCAATGGAACAAGGTGTCAGACGAGAGGGCCTGTGGGTGGGGGTCTGACATCGCACGTGACTCATAGGCTGCAGGCTTGCTCGTAAAGGTGGAGTTAAAGGATGACCATGTTGTGCTCTGCTCTAGGAGGGCGGAACATGCGCTCGCCTGCTGAACCAGATGAGGTGCTCTGGTGGTCAGTCACTCTGCTCTGGCGTGCAAGCCTCCCTCCAGGCTATAATTCTGCCGTAGACAGTGTCTTGCTTCACCTTCGGAGGGGCCTTCCATGGCCTCTTCTTGTCTACATCGGTCATCTAGTAAAGGAGAGTGATTCTTCTAGGCTACCACAGTTTGTGGCAAGCCTGTTTCCAGGAGGTCTCTTTCCTTCATCAGTGCAGAGCTTGGCAACTGCAGCCGTGCCACCAGATTGCCTGCTCTAAACTAAACACACAGTTGACAGTAAGACTTTCTATTCCAGTAACCGGCATCTGTTGCCGAGGGGTAAATAGCTTTCCTATTGCATTGCTGAGAGAGCTGCTGTGCGACTCCTGTAAACTGCAGAGGAATTCCATTCCCCCGCCCTGCAGCTCATTTACAGCATGACCTGGGTGCTCACCCAACACCATAAGAAACAGCCGGGGCCAGGGTGAAATCAGGAGGCTCGGCACTTTCCAGCGAAGCACAGCGCTCCTGGCCATCCCTTGCTGGTGGGCTTAGAACAGCATTTTAGCGCAGTATTTTAAACAAGGTGTCTGTTCATGAGAGAGGAGCTAGGCTGGCTATGGAGTTTGACTCTTTGCAGCGTTGTCCTACATTGGTGTGTTTGCAGGGAACATGAGAAAGAGGTGCAGAACCGGAAGAAGGGCAAACGACCCAGAGGCAGGCCTAGGAAACTTGTGGTAAGTAACAATGGTGCTGTGTGGGGAGGTGCTGGTTACAGTTCTTGGGATGTACTTTGCTTGAAAGACCCTCTACAAAGTGGTGGGCAACCTGTGGCCTGCAGACCCCCAGCTGCCACCCTTCCCACATGCCTCTCGGGCACCACAGCCACACATTTCCTTCCTTTTCCCTCTCCCTCCCAGCACTTTTGGAGCGTGCAAATCACCCAATGCAAACTCCGTCCCTGCTCCTTCCCCAGAACTGGAATGCTGCCAATCCTCCTGCATGTCCTTTGGCAAATAGGGGGGGCACAGCGGCGAGGAGGCACTCTCTTCTGGAGTGTTCTGGGAGCAAGATGTCCCCAGGAATGTGTCACTGGGGTTACAGCTAAGGGGTAGGGATCGGGGAGCTTGTCTTTATCCAGACATTTTGGTAACTGCTAATCAGCAAGGACGGAGAGGGGAAGGTGAGAGTCACGTGACATCTTAGGACAGCTTGTTAGATCTGGCATGTGCTTGGGGGCTCTTTCACCCTTTTCAGCGTAGGGGTCTATGCACAGTCATGGTCTGATGCATTTGATGTAGAGATTGAATTTGGGAACAAATTTGTATGTTGCTGAAGAACTTAACCGTACTTAATTTGCCAGTTATGTTAATTCAAGCGACTGTTCTCCCTGTTCCCTTTTTGATTCTTCTCTTTTAAAGGAACCAGAGGTACCTCCAAAACTCAAGTCAAGTAGCTCCTCGTCCTCTACCTCTTCATCCTCCTCCTCCTCTGAGGAAGAGGATGAGAGTGACCTGGAAGCAAAGAGAGGTCTCCGGGGCAGAGAGACTCACCCAGTGCCACAGAAGAAGGCTCAGATTCTGGTTGCAAAGCCAGAAATAAAAGACCCTGTCAGGAAGAAGCGTGGCCGGAGACCTCTACCTCCAGATCAGAAGGCCTCCAGGAGGACCGTTAACCTGGCCAAGGTGCTGAAGACAACCCGAAAGGAGATAAGTGGAGGTTCTAAACTGCCGGGGAAATTGCAGCCCCAGCACAGTGCTCAAGGCTCAGGGGTTGCTGTGCTTAAATCTAATGTGAAAGAACCTCCAAGCGCACTGAGTGGGCTCGGCTCGGGGGGCTTATCTGCTGAGAGCCTGCCCAGTCTACTGAAGAGCTCCTCCGGGAGCCCAACCCACGGGATCAGCTGGCAGAGTTCCATCGTGCACTACATGAACAGGATGTCTCACAACCAGGCCTCCGCAGAGGCCCCGTCACCAGGGAGGCTGGCACCGAAGTCCCAGGCAGCCCCCAAGAGCAGCCTAGGGCTGGACTTAAAAATGAGAAACCAGAAAGGAGCTGGGGAGCCGGGGTCAAATGTGCAAGGGTCCAAAACAGCCAAGGCAGCTGGCAGTGCTGCTGGGGGAGATCAGAAACCTCAGCCCCTGCACAATGGCGGCAAGGCACCTGTGACCTCACCAGCCCCCGGCAGCCAGACGACTTCCACTCAGGAGCTGAACCTTCAAGCTTTAAACTTGCAGAGTGTCAAAAGCGGGCCGCATTCAGCAGGAGGCGGCGGCACCCTCCCTCGCCATGTCTGCGGAACGCCGGCCAAAAGCGCTAGCATGGCAGCTGTGAATGCGGGGGCAGCCCCTGCCAAGGGCAGTGGGGTGGGCACAGGGCTGAATGCCCAAAGCACTGGGCTGTTGCCAAGCACAGACACCTGCAAAAATGAGAAACTGATGCAAAGAGCAGCTGCTGGGGAAAGAGATGGGACAAAAGCCAGTGCCCTGGGTGTGCCAGAGGGGCACCCCCCGCCAGAGACCCGCCAGCCAGCAGCCCTGTCTGAAGTGAGCACAGGCGAAGAGGAGACCAGCTCCGATTCGGATCGGGATTCTGCCTCGTTTCCTGGTCGGGGCCAGAACATGTCCGTCTCCATCCAGACCAGCCAGGACTGGAAACCCACCCGCAGCCTGATCGAGCACGTCTTTGTCACAGACGTGACCGCCAACCTGATTACAGTCACTGTCAAGGAGTCTCCCACCAGTGTGGGGTTTTTCAACCTTCGACATTATTGAACCAGGAGGGCTGCAGCTTCCATAACCCCTTCTGAGGCCTCTCGCCCTTTGGCCCTACCTGATTGTTTCAGTGAGTTTTTCTTTAAGGGAGTGCCAGATGGCAATGGGATTAGGGGATGCAGAACTCAGGGGTCCCTGCCCCTACAAGCAATAGGCTATTGAGTGGCACACAGCATCCCCTAATGACGTGTTGTGTCACTGTGGGCCAGCATTGTTCTTGTTCGTTTCTTGTGTCTGTGGGGGCTTCCGGGAGCCAAAAGAGAGGGTCACGGAGGGCTGGGAGGAGCAGGACACAGACAAACCTGTTAACAGCTACCCAGGCCCACTCTGGTGTTCTGACCGCTGTAGCAGGTGGCCCCAGAGTAAGGCTAATGCAGTAGTTCTCTGGTAGGGATTGAGGCTGACCGGCTGCTAACATGTGACTGGGACACCAGGTTTCTCTGTGGCTGGATTTCTCAGCTGGGGGGAGAGCTCTGGGGTCATGCAATGTAACACACGAAAGCTTCTCCTTAAGAGAAAGCGAGGATTTTTTTTTTTTCCCCCTTTTCTGCATTAGCACAGATCTGCATGGAAGCCGCTGGACAGCAAACTCAATCTGAATCAGCCAGCCAACTCCGCAGCATTCTGCATGCTAGGGGTGGGCAGACTGCAGATGGGGGGGGAGGCTTCAGGAGTCATTAGTTTAAGCCCAGCTACCCTCCTAGGCTAGGTTGCTCCCCATGATGACCCTGAAGCGACTGCTAGTTCTTGTGGTATGTTCCATGTGAATTGGAAATACTGTTTACACTTTTATACAAAATCCTCCCTTGTTGAGAAGGGAGGTGGGGGCCAGGGCTCATGAGGCGAAACTTACTGTTGCTAGCAACCCCAGACCCGCTGGGGTTACCTCCTTGCCAGTGGTGGAGATGGGCATTACAGCCTCCATTCATGCCACAATTGGGGCACAGCCATACACCGGCTGCTGATCAGCGGCTGGCCATGGCTGCAAGCAGCATGAGTTGCTGCTTTACTTGGGCTGTCTGCTGGTCTTTCCCTGCGTGCATGAAAGAGGAGAAGTCAGGGATGGGGACCCCTCTGGAAGATTTAGTGTGGTACAGCCCAGTGCGCTCCAAATTCTGGTATCAGTAGCTCCTCACCCTGCCTCCATCAGCTTCCACTCCTGCCAGGGCTTCTCTGGACACCCCCACATAGCATGTGTGGACGCATTTGTGTTAAATCACACGGTGGAGGCAAATACTTATAGCCAGGTTTAACTCGCTGCAGGCACACCCCTCCGGCAGGTTTTGCAGCCCAAGCCTAAACGTACCTGCCACTTGGAGACCCACTGAGAGGCACAAAGCACAGCGGAGAGAACTTTCCTCTTAGGCCTGAGGTTTGTAGACGCCCCGAGGCATGGGACAGTGGGCAGCTTGGGGCTCTGACTTGATGTTAGCCTTGTCTTGACGCTAACACCAAATGCAAGCCAGGGGTCGGATTGCTTGTGGGGGGTCAGAATTCCTGCCGAGCGCCTGCTGCTAGCAGCATTAGGAGCACTGGAGGTAGTGCCCATAAGGCTCAAGCTGTGCGCCGCCAAGTGCCTTCCATTCACATGGCTTTCAGGGGAGGCTCAGTTTGCTTGGCACCTCCTAGGGTGGGGCCCAGCAGTGCTAGAGTGAGGGTGGCACACACCTCCCTTCCTGGCAAGCAGCAGTTCTCCAGGGAGAGAGCTCTGGATGGACCCTCCTTCAGGCAGATGAGGCTCTTGCTGTGTTGCGTTTGCAGCCTTCAGGATTGTTCATCTAAACTGATACGGAACTCTCCTGGGTGCATGGCAGAGGCGGCCTGGTGGACCTATGGGGCTGCCTAGTACCTTTGTGCTGGTACAACATGCCTGCAGAAGGCAATGCTTGAAAGATCTCTGCAGCAAGGGTGGCTGGTGAGGGTCTGGGCCATCAAGTCAGCATTTTTAGGTGCTGCTTCAAAGCAGATGGGTTTGCCATGCCAGGGACAGCATTGTGATGTGCCTCTTACGCAGCCAGGCTATGGAAAACCTGAGTATCAGTACCGGCTGAGCTACCAAGGATGCTGTCCCTTCCCAAAGAGCCAAAGGCAGTTGTTTCATTGGGCCCACAGCTATTAAATTCCGCTTTGCAGCGCTGATGTGGTCAGGCATGTACAACGCTGGTTCCTGTGGGCCAGGGGAGGCCATTGCACTGGTCTCTCATGTAGGGCTGTGAAAGTCAGCGTGGTGCCTGACGCTTGGCTCTTCTCTATGGCTGTTGGTGCTCTAGCGTCTTGCTTGCCAGGGAAGGTTTCCCTGGATCTTGTATTTAATTCACAAACCTTAATTACTTTAGGTTTCATTTTTAACAATCCTAAGCATGGGTCCAGCTTAAGGCAGTGTTTCCTTAACCTTATGCAAAGGTTCCTGTCTTGAATGTTCCCCAGGTGTGGGGAAGGTGAGGTACCACCTGAATTTCTGTCCTTCCCATCCCCTTATTAGTCAGCAACCTTCTCCCTTCCAAAGTAATTGAAACTCTAAGATGGGGGCAAGGTGCTCCCTTCAGATGTGCTGCAGCAGAGTTTCTGCAGCCCTGGTGCCCAGGGATTGGTGTTTGTGCGGCTAGCTGCACTCTCTGGTGTAAGGACTGTCCTCAGTTGCGTGAGACAGGGGAGCAGGTGGGTCAGATAAGCTTTGGCCATGAGGACGGTTTATAAGGAATAGATTGCATTGGAGCTCCCTGGTGCCAAGAAGGAACATCTGTACTGTTGAACTTCCTAATTCAAATGCAGCCAAACGAGCCACTGGGACTTCAAAAACTTCAAGAAGAAATTGGCTTGTGGTGCAGAAGCCTTTGCCCCTGCAGTGGCCTTTACCACGTGTGTTCTGAGATGTGGGAATGGTAGAAGGGCCTTTCCTTCAGTGCCGGGCAAGAGGGGTCTGGGTACTTCAAAGGCCCCACACACCAAATATTTACTAGTTGGCCTTTGCAAATCCAAACTAAAGTAACTTACAATGTGCCTTTTGGGATGGCCGGTCCTGGCCTTGCCCATGACGCGGGTCACTGAGAGATGTCTTACGCATCTGCAAAGCTGGGTTATGCCAGGGTCCTGTGAAACACAAAGATCTGGGTGAGATGCAGTGGAGAAGAACCTTCCTTTCCTCTTCACAGTCTGACAGCCAGCATTCCTGTGGGTGCCCAGGTACACCTCCTTCAGTGATAGTAGTGACTGGCGTGTGTCACAATGAAGCTGCACCCCATTTTCTGAGGCTGGCCTCTGAACAGTTCAAGGGAGGAAGCTGCTTCCACGGGGGTATACCTGGCAATACTTGGAATAAGGCTGGTGATGGGTCTGTCTGAACAGCCTGCTGAGCTGGCCATTAAAAGGGACCACTGATGCTGGTCTGGGGCGAGGCTAGTTGATCAGACTGTGTTGAGGATAGACAGCAGCTTCTCCAACCCCTACCCCAGTCGCATCAGTGCCTGTGTTGTGTATTGGGACTGGTGTGACTAACCACAGGGAGTCCTGATTTGTGCTCGTGCATGCCTGCCTTTTACCAATCATACGAATCACTGTGCTCTGTGTAAGAGGTCCCTCATCAGAATTCCACTTTTTTTTCCACATTTAGTGGCTTGCTTCCACTCAAAGACATTCTTGCCTTTCAGAGCCTGGGTGATGTTTTCTTGCATTTTTGCTCTAGAACCAAGTAATGCAAATGGAGACAGGCTTTTTTCAAGCACCAGCTGCTTATCAATCTGGGTTTTTCCACTCCTGTAGCACCGATGCTAACATTGTGCCTTTCTGGTAACCAGCTCTTTCAATCCCAAAGTTATAAAGACTGTATAAAATATAAAAGTGATAGTCTGTAAAACACCTTACTTTCATCTCATGGCCCCCCTCTTTAATCTGACATTCAGTATGTTGACTCCTCTTTACATGGCAGATGAGTGAAAGTTTAACTTTGAAGTCCGCCTCTAGAAGGCAAAACATGCATTTAACTTTAATTTTTTTTTTACTGGAATTTAAAATCCTGGTGCTAGTTGTATTCACCAATAACCTTTTTAGTCTTCAAAGTCTACCTTTTCTAAAAAATATGCTGCTATGAGTTTGTGTTTTAGTTGCATATCAAACAGTTAAAGGTTTGTCACTCTCTTTTTAGTTTTCTAAAGGGGTTTCTCCAGGAAATAGTACTGCAGTATTTGTATATTGAATCAGTATTTTATCCTGGCATAATCTGGTAAAGTATAGCTGTTTTTCATTGGACTGTAAAAAGTGGCAAATTCAGTCATCTTTCTTGGGAATGTAGTATATTTTTATATATGTATTTTGTACCAAAAAATGAACTCTCGGGAGCTTCACCTTTTTGTTTTTGTTCTGAGACTCTAATATAGATTTGAAGGACTCTAGACCCAAAAAAAGGTTTTACTAAAACAAACTGGGGGTCTGCTAACAGCTGTTCCTGTAACTCTGCCAATGACTGGCCTGACTTGCATTTAATTTTTATTATTAAAGAAGCCAAATCATTCCTGTATGTCATTTCTGATTGCTTTAAACTATACCAGTTGTATCAGCTGGGGAAAGCTTGACTGTGTTGGAACAGGAGAGGGGTCCAACCCATCTGTTAAATAAGGGCTGTCTGCCTGCAGAGGATGCCTGCTCGTGAGCTTGCATTGTGTTCAGGTCAGTGGTTGGGGTTCCTTTTGGTGACCCTCGAGTTGGCTTCCTTGCATTTTTGTTATGTGTTGTAGTATTTTTGGACACTAATGCTAGTATAGGTTCCAGACCTCTAGGCTGCTTTTAATTTATTTTGCAGGAAAACACTAGAAGTTGGTATGTCAGACAACTTTGTATAAAGTTTTTATTCATGTTAGTATATTACATCAATAAATATTTTTTTAAACTTTTCAGACTGGTGTGCAGCAGGGGGTGATGGACTGGAATTGTACTTCTCAGGCAAATGCCTCACAACCTTTTCCAGACATTAAACTTCCTGCTACCTGGTATTGCATGTGCCTTGTCTAGTTGACAGACTTGAGTCACAGAGCTAGGACTTGAATGCAAGAGTTGGACTTTGGTTAACTTGCTCCAACTTCTACCAGGAACCCTCCTCCCAGCTCAGCTAGTGGGGAACAAAGCAGGGGGAGTAGGGGTGGAGAGAGGGGGCCCAGAGAAGGGGGGAAAGCTACTTGCCAGAGCACCTCTCCTGGGCTTTTGCTGGCCCTGGATGAGGCTCAGGTCCCTGTGAACAAGAGGGGAGAGCAGGAGGTGGAGAAGGGCTGTAAGCAGCTTCCCACAGCCCTGCTCCTGCTGCCGTATCCCTAATGTAGACGTGGCTCCGGGGCTGGGGCACAAGGGGGCGTTCCCCCCGCGGGGCAGAAGAGGGGCGCTGTCCGTGCTTCGGAAGCCCCGTGGCTCTCACATCGCTGTTCCTAGGGGCAGTGGGGTTAGCCCCAGGGCTCGGGCCTGAGCCGGGCCCCTCTCCTTCCAGCATGACCCAGCCTAAGCCCGGGTACGGTACCGGCCCGCTCCTGCCCCGACGCACCGCCCCTTTCGCCAGCCCGGGCTGCCTTGGCTAGCGGGAGACGCGCTCGCTCCGGCCAGGCGCTTCCCGGAGGGGGCGGGGTGCGCAGCGTCCAAGCCCGCTTCCCCGGGGGAAGGGGAGAGCAAACCCCAGGGCCCCAACCTGCCGGGGGGGCGCAGCTCTTCCTTCGGCCTCCGGCAGCGCCCCTGAGCTCGGGCGGGTTCTGCAGCCGCGGAGCGCCGTGCCCCCGGGGGCACCCTGCTCCCCTGCGCCCGGCTGCAGCAAACGGCCCGGCCCGCACGCAGGAGCCGCCCCGGGAACGCGTGTTGCGGCTCTGCCCCGGCGGGCCTGCAGAGCCTCCGGCGCCGTGACCCCCCCGGGAGCAGCCGGCCCTGCCGTAGGGGCGGAGCGATGGGGTCCCAATGGCTCCGGGCCCCGCGCACGCAGCGAGCCAGGCTCCCCCGCCCGGCTCCCCGCAGGTCCCGGGGCAAAGCAAGGCCCGCGCAGCCCCGTCTCCCGGCCCGGCGGGAACGAGCGCGGGTCTGGCAGCCGGAGCAGGTCCCCAGCCCTGGCCTGCGGCCAAGGGCCCCGGCGGGTTCGTGCCGTGCCGCGCCTCTGCCCTGCCCCGGGGCCGGCCCGGTGCGGGCGAGCAGGACGTGGCCCCCAGCAGGGAAGGGCCGGGCCGGGCCGGGCGCCTCGCGGGGGCCCGAGGGGTCGGCTCACCTGGCCTCCTTGGAGTCCTGCCCGGGGCTCCGCGGGCGGCGCTCGGCTCCTCCGTTCCGCAGAGCTCAGCCCAGCTCAGCCTCCCGGCCCCGCTCTCCAGGCCTCTGCGCCCCACGGAGGGGCCGCTGCAGAAAAGGATCCTGGTCGTTCGGCCCGGGCGCTTCGCTCCTCCGCTCGGCGGGCGGCCCCGGGCGCCCTGAACGCAGAGGGCCCAGCCCGGGGAGGGTCTCAGGCTCGCATCGGGAGCCGCACTGGGGACGTCCAAGCCAGACCTGCCCTCCGCGGAGGAACGGGGCGGGAGCCCCCGTGGCTGTGAGCGGCCCCGGGCCTTGCCAAGCTGCCGGGTCGGTGCTCAGCCCCGCGCGGGCGGCACAGGCGCTCGCTTGCACTGGGCAGCCCCAGCCGCCTGTCCTGGGCCCCGAGCGCCAGCTCCCCCCGCGGCCCCGCCGCCAGGGCTGGGACCCAGCCCGGACCCAACGCGCCCTGGGCCCCGCCTGGCCCGGGCCCTCCCCGCCCTCGAGGCAGAGGCGCGGGCCGGGCCCCGGGGACAGGCGGGTTCTGCCCCTCGCTCCCCCCCTCCTGCCCAGGCCCCCCGGGCCCTGGCGCCCGCCCGCAGAGAACATTGCCCCGAGGGCCTCACCCAGCGCCCAGCCGGGCCCCGGCAGCTGCTTGCGCCCGGCCGCCGTCTAGGGAGGGGGCGGGAGCTGTGGGCGCAGCCACGAGGCCGGCGGACCGGCCCCCCACTCGCTTCGGCCCCTTCCTGGCGTGTGGGTCACGGCCCCGCCTGCACGCGGCCGGCGAGCCCGGCCCAGAGGGCGCGCAAAGGGGCCGCTGCCCGTCTAACCAGGGCGCGTCCCCCCTGCAGAGCCCGCCCCGCCCGGGCGAGGGGCCGGGGCCGGGGCCGCGGCCGCCTCCCCCCCCCCTGCAGCTTGGGCCGCGGGGTGAGTCCGCACAGCCCCGGCCCCGCGAGCGGGATGGGACGCGCCCGTCTGCAGCTCAGCCGCGTCCCGGGCCAGCGCTGGGCGCTGCGGGCGGCTGCCCCAGCGCCCCGCCCAGAGCCGCGGGAGTTGCCTAGCAATCAGCACATTAATTTCCCAGATCGATCGGTGCATGCTAATGGCTGGCGGGGAGCGGGGACCGGCTGCTGCCAGAGCGGGAGACCCCGGGCTTCCCCGGCGCTGGGGCCTGGCGAGCCCCAGAGGCAGGCGCCGGGGAAGTCAGACCCCCCAGGTTGCCCCGGCCTCCCGCTGCCCAGGGCCGGCCGGGGCAAGGTGACTGCGGACAAAGGGGAGGGACGCGGGGAGCGGGACCAGTTCAGCGCAGGGGCGGGCAGCCTCCTCGCGGGTCAGCAGCGGCGCCAGCAGCTCCTAGTAGCTTCCCCCAGGCTAAAGACAGGCCTGTCCCTGCGGGCAGCTGCAGCCGGAGGGGGACCCAGCCCCCTTCCCTCTGGCCCCGGGAACCAACGTGTCAGCTCCAAACAAAGCCCGGGCAGCCGGCGGCGGGGACAGAAGAAGGACACGCTGCTATTTACAAAGTATATATTTAAACTCACATAAAAAGCAGATATTCTGCGGACATTCACGGCTGGCAGAGGACACGGAGTTAAGCTTCACTTCTGAGACTGAGATGTAGCCAGATTCCTTTTTACAAGTCATAGAATTAAACACACGCGCACACGCACACACATCCAATATATATGTGGATATGTACAGACACACCCTCCCACCGGCCAGCTTCCCCATGTGCCTGTCTGGCACACCTCTATTTATACAGGTCAGGAGGGAAGAATGCCCAATTAAAGTCACACCCCTACTCTTTAGAATGACGTAGGGGCTACATTGTGATCTGTTTAGCGGGGGAGGGCATTTCCTGCCTTCAGGTGGACAGGGCAGAGGAGGGGTAGATAACTTCTCATTATCCTACACAGGGTAACAGACATGTCCCCCAGAGACACCACCTGAAAATCACATCAATGTTGTTCCATTCCTTGCTTCAGTTCTTTGTACAACCCAAATTTAAAATGTTGGTTTTACAACATGTTAAAAACACACACAGAGCAGCTCTGCCTATGGCCTAACCAGTCCCCTTGTTTATTTTATTGGCTACAGACAGAAGTCCCCAAGATGGAAGAGGAAGGGGAAGGAGTCTAAAGAGGTAGGGATAAAATTATCCAGAATGGGCCTCAGAATAGCAGAGGCTGTTGCTTGTACACCTGCTCCTTTTCCCTCCCATCAGGGCCCTATGTGCTTTCATCTTATGTGCAGCCCCCACATTAAGAAGCACTTAAGGGCTTCACTGGGCCAATCAGAGAAGATGGAAAAGGCCAGGCTCCTCTGACCAGGACCCTTAGGGGCTGCTGGACAGCTTTGTGCTTTTGAACCAACAAAGGTGCTTAAGCCAATATATGTTGGGAGAGGAGAATGCCTGTGGCTGCTTTTTAAGTCATAACACCTTCTCCCGCAAACAGACTCAGAGGATCAACCTCTCCCTCCCCTAGGTAAAGCTGGAACG
Source organism: Carettochelys insculpta (assembly GCF_033958435.1). Lineage (NCBI taxonomy): Eukaryota > Metazoa > Chordata > Testudines > Carettochelyidae > Carettochelys > Carettochelys insculpta. The sequence goes on along the minus strand of NC_134156.1, from coordinate 25,306,138 downwards.
TGGAGTTCAGAAAGAGAGAACACGCACTTCTAGAATGGGGGGCCATACTTTCCGCAAGAGAATGGTGGGGCCATGCTTTCCACAAGAGAACAGAAGACCTTGGGTCTACACTAGCGGATAGAAGCTGCTGCATTTTGCTCAATCACTGAATCCCACCAAGCCTGCATCAAAACCCACCCAAGAAGTTTACAGGCACCTTCCAAAGAGAAGGCTGTGAACAGGCTGTGAACAGGCTTTGCACTATTAGCACATCTCTCAACCACTGTGACACTGGCCTAAGACAGGGAAAATATTTATTGTCTCTAACCCCCCCAGAAGGGATGCTGGGATGTGCTGGAGAGATGTGGATATCATAGGACACTGTGTCTGGAGTCTCTCAGCAGTCCAAAGGGAACTGGAGCCTGGAAACAAAGCAATGCTTTCTATAATAGCACAAGCATCTAAATATGGGCAGTGACACTCTATCCTCCCAAACTTTTCTGGCATTTTAGGAATGTAAACAGATTTTTTTAAGTGGGTGGGGGAAGAATCAAGCAAACAGACAAAATGAAAACAGCTTCTCAGCTCAGTTCTGTCTCCCATAACTGCTATGACAATTCTATTAAAGTGCATTTCAGTATCACTCCTTCCAGGACTCTTGAACATACAAACCTCCTCTTCCTTTGCAAGAAGAGGTCATTCGAGTTAATACTTCACTAGAACCACTTTCAGTCTTTTTTACAGACTTCTGGTTTTTATGATGTTATATCAACTTTTTTTTTTGTCTTTAGAAACAAAACCCAACAATACTGTAAATTCAAGTGCTTATTTCAGCTGTCCAGACAGTTCTGGATACAGCACACTTGATTGTACAAGCAACACCTTATATCACAATCAAGGAATCAGGGCATTTTGCCCTGAACGGGACACAACTTCCACATTCATCATCCAGAGCATCTCATGAAAAAATTATAATAAAAAACCCCCAAAACATAATTAGCTACAAACATTATTCATTATATACACTGGCTCCTGCAACAGATACATGAACTCATTAGTCCTCAGTTTTATTGTCCTTTCTAAGAGCAACTGAGCAGTCGCTGTTCAGTCTCCATTTAAATAAAACAACTTAGAGTTGAAATATATATATATATAGATATATATATATAGGAACTTTTTTCTTAAATAACATATTTACATCTAATAGAAAATATAACTCTAGAGATAATCTTTCCAATGAAATGTAAAACTAGAGGAAAAAAAAGAATGCAAGCAAAAAAGAATTAAGACAGTTTCTAGGTCCTGTTCTGGAAAAAAAAAAAAACAAAGCCACCAAGCTCTAACCAAGCCTTTATCTCTCCGGATTTATCCTGCAAACACTCATCGCTTTTCCTTAAAGAATCCTTGGTCCGTGCTGCTCTCTTTAATTGTGACAGTCAAAAAGTTAGATGTCACATCAGTCACCACCACTTTCTCCAGGTTGTTGAGAGATGGGCTCCAGGACTCCTCTTCTGGGTCACCCAGAATCCTGGAGACAGGGATTCTGGCAATGAGGGAGGGCCTGCCAGACTGAGTCCCCACACTGTCTCGGTACAAGCTTCCCACAGAGCCCTGGTTTGCGGAGCTGTGCATAATCTTAGGGCTGCCGGTGTCCAATCCATCTTGCCCCTTGGGGTCCAAAAAGTCTGATCTGTGCTTGGTGACCCTGGGTGGGTAAGTCTCTGAGGCTCCCAGCTTCATGCCAGCCTCTACTCTGCTGGGGTTGGACATGGTCCCAGAGAGGTCAGGTTCCTGCCTTCTGGCTAGCTGGATCACACTGTGTCCTGAGCCGAACTTCGCCACCCCTGGAAGGGCCTCCTCTATGTTCCTGGTTTTGAGGTAGTCCCCAATCTTGTCCCCTGGCTCACATAATTTCCTCTTGGAGACATCAAGAGCCTCTGGCAAGTCCTTGTAATGCTCTTTCCTAGGCTTTGGGCCTCTCTTTTTGGGGATTTCCCCAGGTTTATCTTCCATTCTCCCAACCCGGTCCCGGATGTTCTCGCCCCTCAAGGTGCTGGGGCTGCCCTGGGCAGGCAGAGCTATGTTTCTCAGTCCTTCTCTAGCCCGGGACGTCGAGCCCAGCTCCTGGGGTGACCTACCAGGGTACGGCACCCGGATTCCCCTGGTAGAGTCACTGCGGAATTCATAGGTTTTGGCTTTGGCTTTTGCCTGGGCCTGCAAAGAAGATAAATCAACCGGTGACTTTATTATCCTGCCATTCGGCTCCATAATTACAACTTCCGAGATAAGCAGTGGCCTGTCTACAAGCATTCCCCATCAGTGCTGGAGCTGGATCCTGCTTTCGGCATGCCGGTTCTGACGCTCCCCAGTGCAGCATGCAGCCCTCGTCACTCACCAACTAAACAATGCCAATGCACACACTAGACTGCTGCCCCCTTACCTTTAACAGGAAGGTTTTGGGTTTGGGGCCTCGCTTTTTGGGCCCGTATAGCTCCATTTCTCGTTCCCTAGAGGTATTTACAAAAACAGAGTTTCAATTCAGCATTGCCACAAGACAGAGCAAGGTGTTTATAAGTGGGATGCATATGAGTAGCAAAGGCCTTGTACCTTTCCTCAAAGGCTGCAAGCAGGCGAGCATCCAGAATGTTTTCCTCCGGTTCCCAGGTGCTGTACCTAGCAGGACAGGCGCAGAGATTGAGTAACAGTGTGAAATTTTTTTGGGGGGTGGGGGGGAGGAGAGGGGGCCTACACGGTACATAAAATAAAAAACAGGAGCTAGCTTTCCTCTCTATTACAATGCAAAATAAATAAAATCCACCATTTTCTGAGTATGGGCTAGGCTGCATAATTGCATATATAACCTACTTACTTCTGAGACCAGCCCTTCCATTTCACCAGATATTCCATGCGCCCCTGCAGATGCAGAGAGAGAAAATAAATAGGCATGGGGGAAGCAAGACAGATGCATGCAATAAAGGTGTGCATATAGCAACATGCGTGCAACAAAATAAGCCTGCACCCAATCGGCATGTGTCAAAAATATGCAAATGGCCAAATGCATGGAACAAACAATATGCGTGCAGCAAATCCATGCAAGCACATGAGGATGCAGCAAAATGCATCCGGCAAGAAATATGCATGCAACCAAACGCGTGCAGCAGAGCTTGCCTGCAGCAGTCTTGCAAAAATGAGCATGCAGGACAAAAAGCAAAAACCCAGCCCGATGCAATGCAAGTCCAGGGGCAGAGGCAGCTCGGAACTGCTGCTGCAAATGGGAGCAGCTGGGGGAGGGAGCGGGGTGTTCCCCGCGGCGATCTCGGCCTCCCGCGGGCCTGGGGGGGCTGCATGCGGGGGGGGGCTGGGCCCGGGAGACACCTACTTTGCGGATGCGGCGCTTGAGCAGGGCCTCGGCCGCGAACACCCGCTCCCCGACGGCGGAAAGCTCCATGTTTACTCGGCCGCTGGCAGCAGAAAAGCAGCAGCCAGCGCAGCCCAGACCATAATACTCCGCCCGCTGACGTCAGCCCTGCCCGTGCCCCCTCCCGTCCCTCCCCCCGCACTTGTTGCTGGCGGAGCCGGTGGAATATTCCGCCTGCACCGCATTGGCCAGAGCCCGCCCCCCTCCCTCCTCCCCGCCCGCTGCCTCCGCCCCCTGCTCCCCTCCCCCAGCCGCCCCCCCCCGCGCCGTACGTGATCCGCCTTCCAATGGGCGGGGGGCGGAGCCAGCGGGGCGACGAGAGACCGGCGGGGGGCGGAGGGAGGCTGGGACCGCGGGGGGGGCGGGGCAGAGGCGGCAGGGGCCCGGGGCCCGCTGCCTGGAGCGCGGAGGGGGGTACCTGTGCCCACCCCCCCCCGCCCGCAGCCGCTGAATCCAGCCCCCTCTTTGAAACCCCTGTCCCCCATCGCCCCCTCCATGTCCGGCCCCCCCGGCCCTGATCCAGGGACCTGCCCGCCGCAGCCCAGCCTGGACCCCCCCGGCCCCGATCCGGGGACCTGCCCGCCGCAGCCCAGCCTGGACCCCCCCCGGCCCCGATCCGGGGACCTGCCCGCCGCAGCCCAGTCTGGAGCCCCCCCCCGGCCCCGATCCAGGGAATATACCGCTCAAAGCGACTTGTGTGACGTCTGCAGTCACTGTCACCCCAACCCCAGCAGCACCCGGGCACCCCGCTCCCTCCCCCTGGGCGCGGGAGTCAGCCAAGTCCCACCCAAGCAGCAGGCGCGGCGCGCTCCGCGGGAATCGGGTCCAGCGCTCCCGGGGAGTCCCCGGCTCCGTGCGCGCGCGCGGCCAGGCTGCGCGCTATTTTGAGATCCTGGCGTTTCCCGGGGTTGAGATGCTCTGGGCTGGCGCTCGGCGTGCGCTCCTTCCGCAACTCAGCTGCACGCCGGCTCTGCGCGCCGCGGCCGCGTTCCCTGAGCCGCTCCGGCAGCGTCTGTGCAGCGGGAGGAAATTTAAAAGCACAAAGGGCTGACAGCGCCGAATCAGCCACAGCGCGGCGGCGGCGGCGACGGGCTCGCGGCGTGGCGGGCGCGGTTCTCACCCCGGGGGCGGGCGCAGCGTGGTCCCTGCCCCCGAGAAGCAGCGGCTCAGCTGAGCCCCGCGCGTGGGGGAGCCCTGGGCGGCCGGGCTGCGCTGGCCGGAGCCGCGGAGGGCTCTTGCCGGGGAAGCTCCTTACAAGCAAACAGCAGCGGCAGAGTTAGCGTGGGTCGCGCCCGAGACGGCGGCCGGGGGGCGAGTAACAAGCGCCATCGCGGCCTGGTGCCAAACGACCCCGGCCCCTCTGACGGCCTCTCCGCTCCCGGGGCGCGGAGCCGGCGGGAGGCAGCGGCTGGGGCGGGAGAGCGCGGACCGGGCTGGGCGAAGGGCCCAAGCAGAGCTCGTCTCTTGCCAACGAAATACGCCGAGGCGGCGCAGAAGTCGCCTAGTTAGCCGAGATCTGCCGGGCCCGCAGCCGCCCGGCGGGGTCCTTAGTCCGACCGAGCCGCTCAGCCCCGGGGGCGGGATCGCGGCTGGCTCTGCTCACGCTGACACACCCGCCGGGCAGTGACAATGTCGTGGAGGCGGGCGCCGCGCGTAGGGGTCTCCGCTCTCCCCGCCTTTGCCGGGGCAGGCGGGCGCAAGGGGCGGGTGTCTGGCAGCGGGCGGGACGAGGCGGCGAGGGGTTCCCTGGCTCCAGGAGCCTCCAGCGGCTCCGGGCGCGTCCCGCTCTGGCCGGGGGAGCTGGGAGCAGAGCGAAGGGTAATTACTGCACCGCTCGCCGCCAGCTGGGCTCGGGCAGCCCCGGCGATCGGCTGCAGCGCTCTCTGGCCCCGGGACCCCCGCAGCCGCTTCGCTCCAGCCCACCGCGGATGTGTCCGGAGCGAGTATTTCCCTCTATCCCCGCGGCGGGTGCGCTGCCCCCCCCCCGTGCGCCCGAGGCGCTGCGAGCTGGGGGACCCCCGAGGAGGGCTCCTTGCCGCGCCCCCAGAGCGTCCCTGGGAGACCGACGTGGCCGCGCAGCTGAAGAAATAGATTCGCCCCGATGGGTTGTTTGGCTCCAGAGTCGGGAGCGCCCCGCGTCCGACCGCAGGCGGGGCGGGCCGGGAGGAAAGCTGGGGCGGGTCACTGGGGAGCCGGGGGGAGGGGAAATGGGTCAAACAACAAACCACCATTTCCCTTCCCCTGGCTCGGGGTCCCCCCCCGGCTCAGCAACCAGCCCCGCGCCGCAGCGTCACAAAGGCGGCTCACCCCCGCAGGGAGCAGCCCGGGGCCCGCGGCGGGCAGAGCGGAGGCGCGGGCCCTTCCCTCCCAAGCACCTTCTCGGGTCCTGCGCACGGGCCGGGCTCCGGCTCCCCATTTGCGGCGCTTTGCGGTCTCCCTGCGGTATCGCTGTCCCTGCGCTGCAAGCCGCGCGGAAGAGCAGCACCGCAAACGCCCGACCCGCTCCGGGAAACTCCCGGGGACCCCCCCAGCGAGAAATGCTCCGGCAGGGTTCGTGTGCGTCTTCTCTGCAGGTAATAAGGTACCTGCTTCCTACCACCTAGGTGCCCATTCGGCTGCAATGTGACTGGCGGGGCGGGGGGGTCAGACGGTCCAGTGCCGCAGGGGTGCGAAGGAAAACGCCAGCGGTCCCATTCCGGAGCTTTACGAGCACCGGACATTAGCGGGTGTGGAGGGGGCGGCTATTTAGTGAAATACGGGCCGCGGGACTCCTGTTTCCCACGCTGGGGGTGGGGGGAGCCGCCGGCTATAAGTTCCCTCGACGTCCCCCGAGGTGCCGCAGGCGGGCGGGCAGCGGCTCTGGGGCGGGGGGAGGCGGCTTGGCCCGGCGCTGACCCCCGGCGCCTGTCGGCTCCCCTGGAAAGAGCCACGCTGTCCCGCACCGAGCACACGCGGGAGGCCACCAGCGGCCGCGGGGCGGGGAGAGTTCTGGAGGGGGCCCGGCAGGTCCCAGGAGGGGAGGGAGTCGGAGCCGAGCCCGCAGGTCAGAGCCCCTGGCTGGGGGCGCACGGGCCGCCTGTCCGCAGCCCGCCGGAGCGCCCGCCGCCTGGGGTGACAGCGGCCCTGGGGCACTGGGCGGGTGAGTGCAATTGCGGCAGCGCTGGGTGGCTGGGGGGCGGGCGCTGCACGTGCGCAGAGCGGCCGAAGTCCTTCTGGCCAAGCGGTGTCTGCAGCTTGAGTCACTCTCACACCGCCCGGCCGGGCCGAGCTCCGCCACGGACCCCCGCGGGAAACGGCGGATGCTGCTGGGGCCCTCGGCCAAGCTGCCTCGCCCCCACCCCCCCGCCGCGCAAGGGAGTCCTGGGAGCGGAGCCGGTGCAGGCGCTGGGGGGGCCGGGCCGGGCTCTCTCCCTTCCCGGTGCAGGAGTGGGGTGGGGCCTGGTTCTCTCCGTTCCCGGTGCAGGCGCTGGCGGGGGGGACAGGGCCGGGCTCTCTCCGTTCCCGGTGCAGGCGCTGGGAGGGGACAGGGCCTGGCTCTCTCCGTTCCCGGTGCAGGCGCTGGGGGGGACAGGGCCTGGCTCTCTCCGATCCCGGTGCAGGCACTGGCGGGGGGGGGGCAGGGCCGGGCTCTCTCCGTTCCCGGTGCAGGCGCTGGGGGCGGGACAGGGCCGGGCTCTCTCCGTTCCCGGTGCAGGCGCTGGGGGCGGGGGCAGGGCCGGGCTCTCTCCGTTCCCGGTGCAGGCGCTGGGGGGGGGGACAGGGCCGGGCTCTCTCCGTTCCCGGTGCAGGCGCTGGGGGCGGGACAGGGCCGGGCTCTCTCCGTTCCCGGTGCAGGCGCTGGGGGCGGGGACAGGGCCGGGCTCTCTCCGTTCCCGGTGCAGGCGCTGGGGGCGGGACAGGGCCGGGCTCTCTCCGTTCCCGGTGCAGGCGCTGGGGGCGGGGGCAGGGCCGGGCTCTCTCCGTTCCCGGTGCAGGCGCTGGGGGGGGGACAGGGCCGGGCTCTCTCCGTTCCCGGTGCAGGCGCTGGGGCGGGGGCAGGGCCGGGCTCTCTCCGTTCCCGGTGCAGGCGCTGGGGGCGGGGGCAGGGCCGGGCTCTCTCCCTTCCCGGTGCAGGCGCTGGTGGGGGGACAGGGCCGGGCTCTCTCCCTTCCCGGTGCAGGCGCTGGGGGCGGGGGCAGGACGCCGCTCGTTCGGGGGTTTGGGGCCAACCGGCCCCACACTAGGTGTGCGCCTCCTGCCCGCGGCTCGGAGGGGAGCTTAAAGCCGGACGCTCGGCGGGCGCCCCCCCACGCCGTGTCCCCAGCAGGGCTGTCTCTGGGCGGCAGAAAACACCCTCGCGCCGGAGGCCTCCTGCTAATCTCCCCCCGCAGCCCCCGGCGTTTTCCGGGCTGGAGAACGTTCCCTGCTCCCCTGCGAGGCCCGTCGGCTCTCCGGGCGGGCACCCGCTTGCCCGTGGCTTTGCTGGGGGGGCGGGTTGAACCCTGTCGTTACTAGTTAGAATAGCCCCAGCCCGGCCATGGCAGTGCAACCCGAAGGTCCGGCCGGCCCAGTGCCGTTTGCCCGCAGTGCCAGGGGCCCCGAGGGAAGCGCACAGCAGAGACCCCTCTGGCAAACCCCCCCTGCCCCTCCTGGCCGAGCTGGACGTGCCCTCCCTGAGCGCGGCTGCCTCTTTTCTGAGCCCCGTTTACGCCCAGGTCTTCACCGCGGCCTCGGGCGAGGCGTCCCACGGGCCGGCTGTGCGGTCTGTGAAATGCTCTTTATGCCCGGGTTAAACCGCGACCTGCTCATGTCCGGTGCTGGCCCCGGCGCTGCTGTCAGGGGGGCAAGTTACCAACTTTTCCCTCTTCCTCTGAGCCCGGGCAGGACCCGCGGTGTCTTCCGCCCTGAGCCGAGAAGTTCCGGGCTTCTCACGCGCCCCTCGGAGGAACTTGCTCCGACCCGCTCAGCTGCTTCCCTGCCCTTTTCGGGACCCTTTCCCGGCCGGTTCACCCTTTCGGAGACCGGGGACCCACCTGCGCGCAGCGGTCAGGACGCGGGCGTCCCGGGGATTTCTGCGTTCTGCACCCGCCCCGAGTGCCTGCGGGCCGGCAGGGCGCTCCTGCCGTAGGCTGGGGGGCTGAGCTCAGACTCCGCGCTCTCCGCCGCGTGGTACCAACTCATGCGGTCCCCGTCGGTCTGTGCGCGTAACGCTGATACCGGGTTCCATATGCATCGCTGCGCGCTAATTAACAGCAGAGCATCTGCCGGTTTGCTGGCCCGCCCGCCGGCCCTGGGGGAGCCCGGCCAGGCTCTGCGCACCCGGCGTAGCTGCGTATCACCAGCTCGCTCCTCACCCCGTCCTGCCTGGTCTGGATGGGCCCGGGCCCACCCAGCACAGCCCCCTCGGGGCCACCCGCCGCTACCCCCTCCCTTGTGAGCACTGCCCCGAGCGCTGTCCCCGCCGAGAGCCTGGGCAAGGGGCGGGAGCGCAGCCCCGTAAGAGCGGAGGGAGTTTCTGCACCAGGCCCTGCGGAGGTGGGGGGGTGACCCGCGCCGCCCGCATCGCAGGCGCTGCTGCCACCGGGCTATTTGGCTGGCGCTGAAGACCAAGGAGGCGCCTGGAGCGGCGGCTCTGCTGTTTGCCCGTTGGCCAGAGGCTCTCGCGTCTTTGCCCCGCCCCCCGGTTTTCTCCGGCCCCGGGGGAGCCGCCGTCGACCTGGGCGCCCCCCGCCGCAGAGCAATGCCCCCCAGCTGCCGCGGCGGACGCTGCCTGTGCCGAGGGGGCAGGGCCCTCCCAAGGGCCAAGTCCCAGCACCAATTCCTTGCTGCGGCTGAGGGCCGGGGCACCGGGAGCGCTGGCGGGCGGGAGGGCGGAGCGCAGGCCGAGGCGCCGGGCAGGGGAGCGCGGCTGAGGCCGGGGCAGGGCCCCCACGTTAAGAGCTGCGTGGGAAAACACAGCGCAGCTCCGACGGGGGGAGTGGGATGGGCTGCTGCCCCCTCCGATCGCGGCAGCGCCGCCCCACGCAGGGCCCAGCTGAGCTGTTTCCCCCAAAGAGGACACGAGCAATTGCGTCCGTCGTCTCTGGCCAGTCCCCCAGCTCCTGGGCGAGCTGCGTGGGGGGCGCAGGCCATGGATGCGCTGGTCTCCGCGCGTGCACGCGTGACATCTCCCGCGCCGCTCGTGGGTGTGATTCGCCCGGGACACGCGCAAGCCCCGAAGGCCCAGGCGAGCCGCCCGAGCGCCCCGCCAGACCAAGGGCTCTTCGCCCGCCCCGAGCTCGGACAGCTACAAAACTGGGAGCCGAGGGAGTTCCCTGCCCGTTGCCACCTCCAGAGGCTGGCGAGGGCGGGGGGCCCTCTCCGCCTGGCACAGCCCCTCCCTCCCGCAGCCCTACGAACCTGGCTGGGAAGGGGTCTGCCCTGCTCCGGCGATCCCAGCCCCCTGCCCAGCTGCGGGGTCGCCCGGTCCTTCCCGGCTCGCTTCACCTCCGCTGCTGCTGCCGGGCCCCGGAATTCGGCCCGAACTGGCCCCTGCCCGCCCCTCAGCCCGATCCCGCCCGGCACTCACTGCCCTGCTTCGGGGGGTGCTGCTGAGCCCTCCCAGCTCCAAAGACGCCCCATGGGCTGGCGGGGCCCGCCCCAGAGGCGCATGGAGCAGACGGGGCTCCTTTACACCACACCCGTCCCTGCGAGCCCCGGCCCGCTCCGCTGTGGGAGTGAGTGTGAGACAGCCAGGGCCCCGCGCACCCCTCCAACCCTACCAGGCCGAGTGGGGCCCGCGCGAGGAACGCCAGGACACCCCCTGACTGCGGACCGCGCGCTTAGCTTGAGCCGGCAGTCCCCCCCCGCGCTTCAGGCAGCAACTTGCGGGGGCGGGGGTGGGCAAAGCAGCCGCGGCCTTGTCCCCCTTTTATGGGCTGGGGAGGAGGCAGATAACTTCACTCCTCACCCAGGCTGCGCGTTAGGTATCCCAGGTATCACGCCTCACCCAGGCTGTTGCTTCCCCCTGCGGCTGCACACCGCTATCCGGCAAGCATCAGAGCAGCCTCTTCCCCCTAGGACCCACAGCCGTATCGAGCCCGAACGCACCTGGCAGGGCGGAGCTCCCCTCTTGGGGAACATCACCAGCAAAATAGCCGGGCTGCTCCTCGTCCTTCCTCCGAAAACAGCAGGGACTTGGCCATTGCGTGCGCCACAAGCCGTTCTGTGCTCAGCTCCCACCTCGCCTCTGGCCACCCCCTCGACTCCAGTGCACCCTGCCCGGCCCTGGGCACCCCCCGGCTCCGCTGCACTCTGCCCGGCCCTGGGCACCCCCCGGCTGCGCTGCACTCTGCCCGGCCCTGGGCACCCCCCGGCTCCGCTGCACCCTGCCCGGCTCTGGGCACCCCCCGGCTGCGCTGCGCTCTGCCCGGCTCTGGGCAGCCCCTCGACTCCAGTGCACTCTGCCCGGCTCTGGGCACCCCCCGGCTCCGCTGCACCCTGCCCGGCTCTGGGCACCCCCCGGCTGCGCTGCGCTCTGCCCGGCCCTGGGCACCCCCCGGCTGCGCTGCACTCTGCCCGGCCCTGGGCACCCCCCGGCTCCGCTGCACCCTGCCCGGCTCTGGGCACCCCCCGGCTGCGCTGCGCTCTGCCCGGCTCTGGGCAGCCCCTCGACTCCAGTGCACTCTGCCCGGCTCTGGGCACCCCCCGGCTCCGCTGCACCCTGCCCGGCTCTGGGCACCCCCCGGCTGCGCTGCGCTCTGCCCGGCTCTGCACACCCCCCGGCTGCGCTGCGCTCTGCCCGGCTCTGCACACCCCCCGGCTGCGCTGCGCTCTGCCCGGCTCTGGGCACCCCCCGGCTCCGCTGCGCTCTGCCCAGCTCTGGGCAGCCCCTCGACTCCAGTGCACTCTGCCCGGCCCTGGGCACCCCCCGGCTCCGCTGCGCTCTGCCCGGCTCTGGGCAGCCCCTCGACTCCAGTGCACTCTGCCCGGCTCTGGGCACCCCCCGGCTCCGCTGCACCCTGCCCGGCTCTGGGCACCCCCCGGCTGCGCTGCGCTCTGCCCGGCTCTGCACACCCCCCGGCTGCGCTGCGCTCTGCCCGGCTCTGCACACCCCCCGGCTGCGCTGCGCTCTGCCCGGCTCTGGGCACCCCCCGGCTCCGCTGCGCTCTGCCCAGCTCTGGGCAGCCCCTCGACTCCAGTGCACTCTGCCCGGCCCTGGGCACCCCCCGGCTCCGCTGCGCTCTGCCCGGCTCTGGGCAGCCCCTCGACTCCAGTGCACTCTGCCCGGCCCTGGGCACCCCCCGGGTCCGCTCCAGTCCGCACGGTCTGTCGGCTCCCAGCCTGTGCCGACAATCACCAGCCGTGGGAGCCCAGGTCTGCCGGCTGGAGGCGGTGGTGGGCACAGCCACGTCTGCCGTGTCTATCCCGGAGCCAGCCAAGCGGAGGTAGCAGGCAGCGGCTGGGTGCCGGGGCGGGGACATTGGCAATCCCTGCTGTGCCGTGACCGTCCCAAGGGCTGGCCTTGGCAGCGGGGTAAGGAGCGAAGCAGCTGCAGGGCGCAGCGCCCGGAGCCGCGCAGAGGGCGCTGGGTGCCAGGAGCTGTAACGCGCGGGACGGAGACCGGCCGATCAGCCTGCGAGGGAGCGCGTCCGGGAGGTCAGCGCGGGCGCTGCGGGGAGTCTGTGGCAGGCTTTCACCGGCGGCCGTGTACGGGACCAGGCGGGGTCCCTCGGGCCGCCCGAGCCAGGGAGCTGAGCGCGCTTCCCGGCCTGCGCGCACAGGACTCCCCGCCGCGGGAGGCTGGAATTCAGCTTTCCTAGCGGCTTGTGAAAAGCGCTTTCCGGCTCGGCGGGCGCTTGGCGGGACCTTCCCCAGCCCACGCGTGTGCGGCTCCCGGCGGGCCTCTTCCTAGCGAAGGCCGCGCAAGCCGCGGAGACGAAGCCTAGAGGAGGCTCCAAGGCCTGTCGTCTCACGCCGCCCTTTCCAGCAAGTGGCACAACCGCAGCCCTCCGCCAACGTCCAGCGCGTCCGCGGCCACCTGCCCGCGCAGGACGGGGCTGGCGGCCGGCCCCACGGAACGCAGCTTCTTGTAGCGGGCTCGAAAGGGCCCGGCCTCTGGGGACCGCGCGCTGCGCTCTTGCAGGCTCGCATCGAATTGCTCCAGCGTCCCCGCAGCTCCGCGTTCAGCGCCCGGGGGACAAGCCGGGGTCTCCGGAATCCTTCCCACGCTCTGCGCCGAGGGCTGCGGTGCTTCTGCGCCAGGCCCTCGGAGGCCCGTTTGCAGGAACGCTCCTCCGGCGGCCCCGCAGCACGGCCCGGCCCGGCCCGGCCCTTGCCTCTCACAGCCCCAGACTGCATCCACCTCCCAGTCCCCGCGCACTGCATCGCCCCGCGGGGCTCTCTGAATCGTCCCTGTCGGCTGGCGGGAAGGCGGGGCCCCCAAGCGCTGCGGCCGCCTGGGACGGGCGCGGAGCCTTTCACGCCGGGTTGGCAAACAGGCCTTGCCCCGCACCAGCGCCCGCCCCGGGAGGCGCCTCGCAAGGAGCGCGGCGGGCGGAATCGGCCAGGCGCTCTGGCTCCCGGCCGGGTCGGGGTTCACAAAGGGGTGGCAGAGAGGGAGCCCCGATAGTCCGTGTCTTCCAACGCAACCGGCAGTCCTGCGGCACCTGCCGGCCTCACGGCCATGGTGGAGCAGCGGCTGCGGCGGGCGCTTGTCAGATGCGCCCGTTCCCCAGGCAGCTGCAGCGCCAAGGGACAGCGGTTAATTCCAGGTGCCTTCTATAGGTGGCACCGTGCTCCTGGAAATGGGCCTGGCCAGGCAGCGCGGGAGCCGCTCCGCCTCCGCCTCCCGCGGAGCCCCAGCCGCAGCCGGGCTCCCCAGGCGCGGGGCTGGAGGGGGCGCTCGGCTGCCTCCGCTCGCCCAGGCGGCGAGGCGGTCATTCCCGCAGCCTCAGGGCAGCCGCCCCCGGGGAGAGCGGGGCGGGCTCCGCAGGACAGAGCTTCGGCGCGTGTCAACCGGGCGGGGAGCGGACCTGGAACAGGCTCCAGGGCTCAGTTGCAGCCGCAGGCAAGGGCGCCTGCCTCGGTCCGGCAGGCTGGGGCGAGCGGGACTCAGTTCAGCGAGGGGGGCGTTTGCGCCAGATTCCACGCGCGTTTCTTCATCAGCCACCTCCCGAACAACACCTCGGGGGAGGGCTCCACGCGGGCCGTGCTTCTGGGACACGTGCAGCACAGGGACGCCCTCGCTGTTACACACCCACAGCGCGAGGAGGTGGGTCCCTCCCTCGCTCTTACACACACAGGGCAAAGGGACCTCGGCTCCCTCGTTCTTACACATGCATGGGGAGGGGACTTGAGGTCCCTCATTCTTACACACACAGGGCGAGGGGACCCGGGGTTCCTCACTCTTACACACTAAGTGGGAGGGAACCAGGGGCCCCCTCACTCTTACACACACACTCAGGGCGAGGGGACCTGGGTTCCCCGCTCTTACACACACACACACTCAGGGCGAGGGGACACGGGGTTCCTCACTATTACACACACACACACAGGGTGAGGGGACGTGGGTTTCCCGCTCTTACACACACACACACGCACACACTCAGGGCGAGGGGATCTGGGTTCCCTGCTCTTACACACACGCACGCACACACACACACACACACACACACACAGTCAGGGCGAGGGGACGTGGGTTCTCTGCTCTTACACACACACAGACACACACACTCAGGGCGAGGGGATCTGGGTTCCCTGCTCTTACACACACACACACACACACACACACACACACACACACACACACACACACACACTCAGGGCGAGGGGACCCGGGGTTCCTCACTATTACACACACACACACAGGGCGAGGGGACGTGGGTTCCCTGCTCTTACACACACACACACACACACACACACACACACAGGGTGAGGGGACGTGGGTTCCCCGCTCTTACACACACACACACACGCACACACTCAGGGCGAGGGGATCTGGGTTCCCTGCTCTTACACACACGCACGCACACGCAGACACACAGTCAGGGCGAGGGGACGTGGGTTCCCCGCTCTTACACACACACACACACACACACACACACACACTCAGGGCGAGGGGATCTGGGTTCCATGCTCTTACACACACACACACACACACACTCAGGGCGAGGGGATCTGGGTTCCATGCTCTTACACACACACACACACACACACACACACACACACACAGGGCGAGGGGATCTGGGTTCCATGCTCTTACACACACACACACACACACACACACAGGGCGAGGGGATCTGGGTTCCATGCTCTTACACACACACACACACACACACACACACACACACACACAGGGCGAGGGGATCTGGGTTCCATGCTCTTACACACACACACACACACACACACACACACACACACTCAGGGCGAGGGGATCTGGGTTCCCCGCGCGCACACCCGAGGGAGCAGCAATGCCCTGCTGAGGGGCGGGCGCCAAGGGCGCAGCCAGGACCCGGGCGCAGCCCCAGCGCTCACCTGGCCGCCCCGCCCGCCTCTGCGGACGAGCTGACTCGGCGCTCGGGGCCCCCCGGGCCGGGCTCCGCAGCCAGGCAGCGACGCTCCGCACGGGAGAGGCCGCCGAGCTCGCACGGAAGCGCGCGTGAGACACAACTGCCGCCGGGGGGGGGGCCTCGCACAAAGCCCGTTTGGTCCCGGCCCGGGGCACCGCGCGGGGTGTCCCGCTGCAGCGTCCGGCGCCGCCTTTGCACAGCCCGGGAGGGGCACCGGCCCGGCCTGCTGCGGCCCCGGCCACCTCGCCATGGGCGGCCGCATCCCGGGTCCGCCTCGCCCCAGGGTGATGGATTCTCCCGGGGGAGCGGCTGTGGCTCCGCGGGACGGGGGGGGGGGGCACGCGTCAAACCCGCCTCCCGGGGCTGGAGGGGAGGGGGACCCGCGCCCGGCAAACCCCGGGGCAGCTGCGGCTCCGGCTGACGTCACGGCCGGGGAGGTGTAACGGGGAATCTGACAGCTGTAATGAGGGGTGACGGGCCCGCCCCAGCAGCGGGCGCCCGGCCAAAGACCACCCCTTCCTCCGCCCCCCGCCCGTACTGCCCTCCGCGTGGCGCCCCGGGGATCGGGGACACGCCCCCCCCCTTTGCAAAGCCGCCCGCGCAGCCCCGCGCAGGGGCCGCTCTCTGCACCCCCATTTCCCGCCCCCCCGCCTCGGCCTGCGGCGGAGCCCCAAGGCCCGCGACTTCCCTTTTAACAAAAGCAATTAGATGCGAATCACGGTGCATTTGCATTTCACCTCCTCAGCAGCCGCGCACGCACCCGGGCTGCGGAGGGGGGATTTGCAACAGCTGTGGCCGGCAGCCCAGCGGCTCGGCCCGCAGCAGCTCCGCCCCCCCCCCCCCCCAGGCCCCGGGCTGCTGCGGGGCGCGCGGGGGGCACGAGGAGAACAAGGTAGATACTGTATTTAGGTTCATGCCCTTATATGGTGAGGCGCGCGGCGCCCCGCAGCTCAGCAGCACCATATAAGGAAGCAGCGGCCGAGCGCCGGGTGAGCTGTTGCGAGATGATTGGTCCGCTGGTATCTCAGCAACCAGCTCTCACGAGTGGAAGAGCGCCAGCGATCCCCCCCCCCCCCCGCCGCCGCCCGCCCGCCCGCGCGCGCGCTCCTATTTCATCCCTCGCTCGCGCCCGCGCCCCAAATTCTGCAGCCGCCACAATGGAGGCGGGGGGGGGGCCCATGGGGGGGAGGGGGGCGCGGCCTGAGCTTGCCCAGCGCCCCTGGCCTCGCTCCCCCCCCCGCCCCGGCCTAGCAGGGCCTGATGGTGCCAAGGAGCGGCTGGCTTGGCAAGGGGCAGTGCCCCCCCCCGTGCACCCCCCCTCGATGCAGCCTGCCTGGGGCGGGGGGAGGTGCAGCCCCGCGGCCCGTTGCCCCGCCCGGGGGGCTGAGTGCATGCGCCCCCGCTGGAAGTTGGGGCAGTTGGAGGGAGCGTGGCGCGGTCGAGCCCCCCAGCGTCCCCCATGTAGGTCACTGGGGTACAGTGTCTCCTCGAGAATCACGCCGCTCCCGAGGCCCCGCTGTGCAGGTTTCTGTCCCGCGTGGGTCGGGGGGCGCCAGGTGCAAAGGGATAGGCGGGAAGCTGAGGCCCCTTCGCTCCCCTCGGGGGTCTGCGCCGGGACCCGGCTGGCGGCGCAGCTCTATGCCAGGCGCAGCGGGGTGCGGGGGCCACCCCTTCGCGCGTGGGACTGGGGGGGGGGCCGGTGACCTCCGGAGGAAGGAGCCTGCGCGGCCATTGCACCAGGCGAGCCTCTGCAAGTCTCCCCGCGGCGCACAGCCCCTCGCCTGCCCGGCGCGCAGCGAGACCGGGGACCCGGCCCCAGAATGCGGGGCTCGGCCCCTCGGCCCGCGCAGCCGGCCGAGCCCCGCGCGTGGCTTTGCTTTGTTTGCTTGAGGAAAGGAGGTTGCACAACAGGGAGAGCCCTGAGCTCCCTTCGGCATCGGCCAGGGGCGCTCGGCCCCTGCTAGGGAACGTGGTAAACGCGCCAGAGATGCAGACCCGCCCGCGGGGGGGGACACGGGCTCACCTCCCCCCCAGCCCCCACGTTGCCCGACAGACGCGCCGTGCGGAGAATCCCGCTTGTGCTGCGCTGCAGGCACCTGGTACCCCCCCAGCCTCGCCCAACGCGCGCGCTCCGCTTCCTTCCAGCCCTTTGCTGCGCTGCCATATACGGGCAGCAATTACCTGCCGGCCCCCCCTTGCGCTCCCGCCACCGGCAGGGGCTTGGCGCGGCTCCGAAACCGCCGCTCCTGCCCTGCTCAGGGCAATAGGTGCGAGGCTGGGGGGGGGTGTCCCTGCCGCAGCACCTGGCGGCTGGTTTCCACCCAAGGGGTTACGGGTCGGGTCAGCGCGTCCCCCCGCCCCCCGCTTCTCCGGCCGCCCTGGCCCCGGGCGAACCCCGGCCCCTGAGAGGCTCCCCGGAGAGGCGCGTTCTTTGCGGCTCGGCTCAGGCAGTGGAGAGCCCCAGCACAGAGCCTTCGCCTGCGGGGTGCCTGGGCGCAGGCGGAGGGCCCCGGCGTCCCGTGGCGCCGGTCAGCGTGGCTCGGGCTCCCACCCGGCGGGGCTGGGGGCGTGCCCGGGACCCCGCGGGCGGGTGCGGAGCCGAGTTTTCGTTGTCGTCCCCGGCGAGCTCCTGGGGGCGCCGCCCCGGTCCGCAGAGCCCGATCACCGCCCGGTGCAGGGCCCTGCGGTCCCCCTGCCCGCTCCGGCGCCCGCGGGGGTCCCTCCTTCTTGTGCACTCGACTTCGAAATCGGGCGATCGCGGGTCGCCGCTGTGCTGCAGCGACTAGCCACAGGCAGCTGCGGCTGTTGCCCAGCCCTGGCCCGAGCTGGACGCGGCGGCGACCGGCTCCGTCCCGACCCAGCCAGCTCTTGGGGGGTCAACCCTGGCCCTGGCGGGGGGCCCGAGCCAGGCAGCGCCCGGCACACAGGCGCTCCGGGTCCCCACCTCGGGGGAGATGTGGGCTGGGGCCACCCAGCGGCACCTGCCCCTCACCTCCACCCGCGCCCCGCGGGGACAGGCTCCGGGCACGGCTCTGACTGGGGGAGAGCCGCTCCGGGCACGCGGGCTTGAGCGCACCTTCTCCCGGGGCGCGGGTCCCCCTCCAGCCGCCGGGCGCGGAGGGCGAAGCCGGGCCGGGCCGGGGAGCGGGGCGGGGCGCGGGGCGTGAGACAGGTAAAGCTGCCGGAGAGACTCGCCCCCGGGGCGGGCTCTCCCGGTGGAGGCTGCTGCGCTGGCCACGCCCGGGCCCTCCGGCCGCCCCGCTGCGCCACTCTGGCTGCCGGGCTGGGGCGGGCCCGGGGCCGGGGGCCGTGCGGTGCCCGCGGATCGCACGTGGCGGAATTCAGCCGGCTCAGCCAGGCAGCCATTTTCTGCAGCTGCCTGGAGAACCGAGCCCCGCCGAGCAGCCCGGGCACAGGCGCGGCGGCGGCCCCCGCCAGGGGCTGCTGCCTGGGGGGCCGGCCGCTCGCCCGGGGCAGCCGCTCCCCGCCGGGCAGAGGCAGGGGGCGGCTCCGCGCTGCGTGCCGGGGCGATCCCGCCCTGCCCCCGCCATTTTGTGCCGCACGGGTGGCCCCCCCAGCGCGGACGAAGCGGCGCCCGGAGAACTGGGCCCCGCTTCCGCGGGGAGGTGCCCGCCGAGCCCCCCAGCGACGCTGGAGTCCCCGCCGCCCTTCCCGCCTGCTGCTGCTGCAGCGAGCCCCAGGCGGGCGGGCCCCGGCCTGGGGGGCTCCCTCGGGCCCGGGCTGACCTGCAGCGCCGGGCGCATTCCGAGGCGCCCCCGCCGCTCGGGACGCGGGGCCGGTCCACCGAACCCGCCGCCCTCGAGCGCCCGCCCGGCGCTGGGTGGCAGGTGCCTTGGGGCGCAGACCCCGAACGCCAGCCCCCGCCGGGCCTGTGCCCCAAGGGCTCCCGCGCTGCCCCGGCGGGCGCCGGGCGCTTGGGCCCCCAACCTGCACTTGCCTTCTGCCCGGAGGAGCCCTGACCACCGTCCCGAGCCGCTGGGCGGGGGCTCCTCTCCCTTCCCTTCACCCCCCGCATCCCTGGCACGGGGCACGCTGGGCTGCCCCCTTCGCGCCCACCCGCCGAGCGCCCCCGAGCCCCGGGCACGGGCAGGGGAGGCGCCGGCGGGGTCTCCGAAGGCCGCAAGCGCGTGGCCGGAGCAGCCCCCCGCCCCCGGAAACAACCCGCTCCGTGCTGCCCAGCGACCCTTCCGCCGGCCCCGGGCACCCGAGCGCCGCGGGGCGGGGCGGGGCGGGGCGGGACAGAGCCGGGCGCGGGAGCCGGCGGCCCGCAGGGCTCGGCGGTCTCTGCCCCGAGGGGATGGGAAGATGCAATTGCCAATGGGGGGGCGGGGCTCGGATCTCCGGTAGAAACCAGCTCCCGGCGCGGCCCCGGCCCCGGCCCGAGTCAGCCCGCCAGGCCCGGCGCCGGGAGCACTGGCCGCGGCGCAGCTTTCTCCGCCGTTGCACTGAGCTGGGCAGACAGGGAGCCCGCCCTGCTGCAATGCGGGCGCGGGAGCGGGAGCGGGAGCGGGAGCGGGGCCGGGCGGCTGCTGCAATGCGGGGCTGCCTCGGAGCGGAGCGCAGCGCAGCGCAGCACGTGGGAGGCAGGCGGCTGCAGCCTGAGCTGGGGGCGGGGGCGCAGAGTGCAGCCAGCGCCGCGCTCGGCCGGGCCCCCTGGGGTGCGGTGCACGCCCCGCGGCGGGGGCCGCCTCACCGCGCGCGCCAGGCGGGGAGGCCCACGGCCCAGCCCAGTCCCGCCCCGCCCCGCCCAAGCGCTGGCACCCAGCGCGGGTCACTCGTGCAGCTTCCGCGGCCGGTGGCCCTGGCCTGGGTCCCTCCTGCCCGCCAGCTGCGGGCCGCCCGAAAAGCACCGTCCCCTCCTCCCCGGGGCGTCCCCAGGGCCCCCGCTGCCGCCTGGATCTCGCCACCCCGGCCCTCTGCGGTCCCCTGCTCCCATTCCCCTTCGCACGCGTAAGGGCCCTGCCTGGCGCCGCCCGCCCGGTCTCCAGCCCAGCTACTGCAGCCTACGGCGACCGGCACCGAGCGAGAGCAGCTCCGGCTCGGGCTCTGAGGGCACCTTCCCGCTGGCCTCGTAGAGCGCGGGCTCGCTGGGGCTGAGCGCTGTGCGCTCCTCTTCCTCCCCGCACCCCTGCAGCGGCTGCCAGGCACGCCTGGGAAGGAGAGCGGGTTTTAGGGCCACAGCACCAGGGCGAGCCGCTTCTGGCGGGACACGCGTCGCTCTGCTTCCCCTTGCGAACTGGGCCAAGAGCGGGCACCTCCCAATGAAGCTAATCCCTCCACCGAGCAGCCTAACCCTGCCCACCCCCTCCCTGCCTGGCACCACCCGCCCCTGCTGTGATGGAGTGGGGGGGAGTGCATGTGTGAGTCAGGCTGGATGTCTGAGGCAAGCAGCAGCTCCCAGTGGCTAAGGATGACCCTGGGGCTACAACTGGCAGGTAACACCTCTGCCTGAACAAAGAGCAGGGAGGAGCTGAGCTGGGTTTTGAATCGGGGGTGTCAGTTAGAGGCTAGGAAAAGGGAAAGCTGGAAGGCAGCCAGCCGGAGGAGGGGGAAAGCTACACCCCAGAGGGGCACCCCTAGGGGTCTTCTCCCCAGGACAGGTTGGAAGGACTGTCTCTGGCTGCTGTGCTGTCGCTTCTGTGAGAAACTGGGCATCTGTTGCCTAATAAACCTTCTGTTGTACCTGCTGAGTGAGAGTCACCCCTGCCAGCGGACAGGGTGCAGTGCAGGGGGACCCCTGAACCCCATCACACCTGCTCTGTGGAGTGAGCCGGATGCACAGGGGAAGCTCCAGTTCCGCCGTTTCAGCTTCAGGTAGCGCGGGGCTTGGAAGCCAGTGGCGTTCGAAGTGCTCCGCGGTGTTGTGAGGTGACTGGCCCTAGACATGTTATTCCGTGATATCCTTGCGGGTAGGACCCATATAGACATTACAGTGCCAGCTGCTGCTGCTGCTGCTGCTGCTGCTGCTGGGTTAAGGCTGCCTCATGGTTTTCATTCGCATCTCCTGCTTTTCTGTGCTCGTAAGTTTCTAGTATTTTCACTTGGTGGGTTGAACCTTCCCAAAGATGCAGGTACCCTGCCTGAAGTGATACTGAGTGCATGTGCCGGACAAACGGAATGAACAGAAAAAGTACAGAGTACAGTTTTTATACAAGCTAATACATAGAATATGAGTGGAAATCTACCTGTACATCTTGGGCCCCAGCTTCACAGCTATGTTAGTTATGTAGTTGACTGCCTTGCTCCCTGAACTGGCCCTAAAGACGTACACCCACTGGAAATGTGCAGCTGAATTCTATTCCACCCAGCCTTAGTCACTGAAGGGCAGCTAGAGAAAGCTCTGCTTCCACTCAAATATATACTACAGGGCTGCCATTGAAACTATTAGAAGAGAAAATAATTTATCCTAAAAGGCTTCTGAATCAGTCAAGAGGCCGTGAGCCAGACTGACAAGGCAAATAGTATAAGCACCTAACAGAATGGATAAACTATTGGAAGACTCATGGCTTTCAAGCCCAGAAGGGATCATTACCATCATGTAGTCTGACCCCCTGCGTGACCCAAGCCATTCACCCAGTGAAGTTTTTCATCTGTAACCACCAACTTGCATTATAGCAGACCTTTTATCAAAGCATCCATCCTTGCTTTAAAGACGCCAAACCATGGAGTCATTACTGCACCCCTTGGAGATTTGGTGATTTCCCTCATTGTTAAAAATGACACCTTATTTCCAGTGCAAATTTTGCACATTTCAGCAGCTAGACCACTGCTTCTCAGCCTATTTACCATCTATCACCTATTTATCACCTGCAGCTCTCTGTGTTATATAGGCTGCATGTATACAATATATATAGTACTTGGCCTTGAGGAAGTCACATGAGCTTCAGCTGCATGCTGATTGGGCTGCAAGCCCACTTGCAAGGCCCACGGACCCAGAGAGTTGACATGCCTTGGGCTGCTAAGCTAAAACACCCGATATCTTCTTTGGGTGTAAATGGTCATGGACTGACCAATCCAATCTCTGAACCTTCTCTGTGTGAAGTTGATATTTAATTTTTCATTACAAGGCAGGTTTTCCAGACCTCAAAATCATTCTTGTAGCTCTTCCCTGAATTCTCTCATTTTTCAAATACACTCTCAACAGTTTATAGTCTCACCTCCTCTTTATATCCCATGCTACCATATCTTAAAGGCACCCGCAAACTCTATCAGAAACAACTTTATGCTAGGCCATATGTGTGCTATGTTGCACTACTTCTCAAATCAGATATGGTCATGTACTTAAAAACAATATGGGAATATATATGCACAAGGGAGCAATTAAGGCAGTATGTCATGAGAAAAAAAAACTTAAAATACTTGTCAGAAACCAGAAAAAGACATGTTGTGCTTTAGATTCATTTGCTGGAATAGGCCAAAAGATGAGAAACAATGCACAAGTCTGTTCCAATCCTAGTCCCTTCTGAGCCTCTATTGCTAAACAATAAATAGATGTAGGCAGTATGTTAGGTGTCTTCTAGTTACTTTTCTCTAGGCTGCATCTGGCTAAGTGTTATTTTCACGTCCTGAGAGTTAAAAGTGTCACAAAGTTCAGAGAGACAGAATCAAACACTATAGGAAGAGGTCTGTTTCAGGTTTCAGGGCCGTTAAATGAACCGCAATAGGAAATCAGACACCATGGAGTGAATGAAGAATTTTTTAAAGTAAATGGAAGAGGAAACCTAGGGGGAGGCTTCTTCCCACCTGGCTGAGGTTCAGATGGTTCAGGGTCACTCTGAGCCATTACACCCCTGATGACAAGATAGCTTTCCAGCAAATATTGGTGGGGGGTGGGGAGATTATGGCATCTATAGGTTTAACTGACAGGTCTTTTTGCATCAACCAAAGTAATTATTTGAGCCACAGCCTGCAGCTTGGGATGCATGAATAGAATCCGATAAGAGAAGGAGCACCCTCAGGGTTGCAGCTCTAGTCCATGTATAGGAAGGGTAATAACGGAATACATTTCATTTCTGCTGCCAGAATTATTCCCTTGCATTTGCATGCACAGACCTTGCTGCACTCAGAGAGGGTGGGTGCATTCAAGGGCACAATTTGGTCCTTTATTTCTAATGCAATGGGAAACTGCTGACCCATGTGATAAATTGCATTTATTTTGCACTTTTCACTGCTTCACTGGCCCCATGCTCCCTAATCTATCTCTGACAGGATTACCTTCAACATCCCAACTTTGGAGCAGCTTTCTAAGGGCTCAGCATTGCTTTATTAAATTAAAACAACAGGCCACCTCATTCTTTCCACCTCCCATGTAAATGTTTTTCTCTCAAATTACTTTGCCTGTAAATACAGGACAGGCAACCTTCTGTCCTGAGCCAGTGAAATTTAAGGTGTATTATCTTGTAACCCATCAGAGATAGAAAACATGCTCCCCACACTTGGAAAGTTGAAAATGCAGACATCAAAACAAGACTAACTTTGTTGCCAGCCCCAGGAGGTCATGAAATATTAGGCCCTAAGCTCATGAGATCTTGGTATGCAGAAAAGACTATCTTGGTTTTTTTTTTTTAAACTTGATGCAACCTTGTTTTTCCTTTTCCTAACAGTACTCTCACAAGCCTATAGTAACCTGACTTTGCAGGCAAGGAATATAAAAAATAACCTTGCAATAAAATGGTAACAGACTACCCAGAAACAGCAAGTGAGATACCATCCCTCAATGCTGCAGCCTTACCTTCTTAGCTTATTTCCCAGTACGTATTTGGGGGGGGGGGGTGGCCCTTTAAATATGGCAGAGCCAAGCAACTGTAGCTGTAAACTGGCCCCTTTATAGCTGGTTACTATACGTCCACTCCTCTAGTCAGTACGTACCCACCCTTACGGCTGGGCTTTGCCTTCTCTTGTTTCCGTAGAAGATGGCGTGTTCTCACAAGCCTCCTTAACCATACACAGACTCTATTCTCTTTAAAATAGGCGGCATAACCCATAAGAGAGATGGGCAGAGTATATTGTTTGGGATGAGTTGTAGGGCTCTTCAGGGGATTTCCTCACTTAGGAATGAATGCAACAATTGTACCACAGCATATCCTCCTGCCATCGCTTTTCTCACCATGCAGCAGGTCTGCATAATACTCATCATCGGTCACTGGCAGCAGCTGAACATGAAGGAAATGCTGAGTTCCACTTTCCATTTTAGGCCCCTCTTTCGCTGTTGCTCAGAACTTTCTTAAAGCTGAATCCTACTATGTTTAGGCTCCGTTGAGATGCGAGCTTTTATTTTTTAAATGGAGTCACAGTGGTCCTTTTATTTGAGCTTGATAAAGGAGGAACCACAGCTTTCCTATCCCTGTGCTGCAGGTGGAAGGGTTGCCAAGGCAGAACCCCCAAATAGCTGAAGCTAGAAGAGGCAAGCCTCAACCTTACCCCTGCAATGAGGTTCTCAGCTATTCCAGTTGCAGAATCTGGGCTTGAAGTGGTGCTGAAGCCAACCCTGAACAATCCAAACGTGAAGAAAATGCATTCAGCAATTTGCCCAAACCTGCCCCAGGGAGAAGGGTTATGCCTGAAGAGAACTGGTGAAACCCTTCACCCCGCTGAAGCAGGCAAAGTCCCTGGATACAGCTTTTGCTGTGGCCAGTGTGTCCAGAGACAGTTTAGGGTGCGACTTTCAGTAGGGACCTCTACCCTCCTCTGGCCAAACATGAAGCACAGTGCTGCCCTCACATTGTGCCTTCCTGACAGGTGGGCCCTGAGAGAGGCTGGTCCGAAGCCAAATGATCTGATCTGTGAATCAGCCAGAAAGCCTCTCACTCTGCCACATGGAATAGGGAGGCAAAGGGAGAGTGTGAGGATGGGGTGGGGTAGGGGGGCAGGAGAAGGAACACTCCTTTGCCTCCCTTACCCTGGGCAGCAAATCCAAGCAGGGAGCTTGATTTCAGCCCTGGCCCTCTGGCCCCTCCCTGATTCACAGGCTGAAGCTCATTCAAAGGGCAAGGAACTCGGTAAGAAGGCAACAAGTTACACACACAAGGTCTCCAGGCCTCCAGCAATGTTACGTGGCTTAGGGTGGCCGACCAGTGGCGAGGATACCACAATTGCATCCCCATTGTTCTTGGCATGAAGTCGGCTCTGCCCGGGACCATGTACTCCTGAAGGGTTGAGAAGGTGCGTTATTCCTGCAGCACACAGAACACATCTCCTGGCAGCATTTCCCCTGAGGTGCACAATGTTTATATTCTCCTGTGGAATTCAGTTCATGGTACAACAGCAGCACACAGGGCCACATTCACTTCTGGAGGAACCCAGGAGTCCCTGACCCACATTACAAACTGCAGGTCCTGAAAATATCCACTCCTTCCCCCGAGCAGCACCTAGAGACAGGTCACTGCCTCAGCCGCTTCTCTGCGCAGGAAGGGGACAGCTGGAGTGAACCTTCCGCATGCCTGTGAAATGAGGGAAGTTCCAGTTGCCAATCCCCTGGCCCACCTTGGAAGTGGCAGCACTGGACAAAAAAAGGATGATGTCCTGCCCCCTTGGGACCTCCGCCACTACCCTGCTATGTCAAAGCATTATTGACTCTCACTCACACACACACACACACACACACACACACACACTAGATCTCTCTCTCTGCCCTGCTATTTTCATGCTTTGAAGCCTCCCCCCAAAAAAACTTTTCTTTACCTCTTACTCTGAATATAGGGCACTAATAGCTCAAACGCACTCTGCATACTTACACTAAGATATACATTTTGCACTGGGGTCAGTTCATCCACGGCTCAAAGGCAGCCACTTCTGGAAAGGCACACAACCAATTTTCAACAGGAACAACAATACCGCACCACAGTTTAACACAGGCAGTGTGCCAAATCCTCTTAAAACTACAGAGGATTGATTTAGCCAGGGAGAAAATAAGTACCAGAGAATTTGGCCCTGGGAGCAAGATAAGTGCTTCAGGCACCTTAGACCAATATGTTCTCAAGACAGCCATACATGCCATGAAGGAGGTGGAGGGGTGGGGGAAGAACTGAAAGCCAGGGCCAGGAATTGGATTTACAACTCCTCCATTCTCCAGACAGCGAAAACTCATTCAGCTGCACAAGCCACTGGTGATGCACATTGCAGAGAGAACAATAGAGCCTTTAAAAAGGCCCAACATGTTAAGACAAATTGTCCTTTGAAATAAATAGGTAACACTGTCTGCCAAAAGAAAACCTACTAAACAAAGCAAGAGTAACATCCCCCTTTCTACTGTGGATCTAACATAAGCCCGTTTTACTGAAGGAAAATAGAGCAGTAACAATACTTCCTGCCTAATGTCCCTTTTGAGGTTCAGGGTGAGGAGTCTGGGACTCAGTCACACACCTCTAATAGGTGCTGAGGTCTGGAGTACTTTATACAGCAAGACCTGGCGATCAATAAGTGATTGACACACTAAGCAAGTCAGCTCTTTCCTAGTCACATGGCCTGAAGTACATAGAGGGCATATCTTCCAAACTAGTCACCGCGCATCACACCTTTCACTACACAGGAAGCTGCAGGAGTTACTTTAATAGTTTGCCTGTGTTTTATGTAAGAAGTATCTGACTATGTGGTTTCCGGGAAATGGTGCCTCAAACAACCACAGCTACTCTGTCTAAAAGACAACAACATCTTTGGTTCTTCTGTCTCTTCCCTCCAATGGAGTGATGGGCACTACATAAGAGCCAGGAGTACTCAAGACTCTGGTAGAGCCTTAAACAAGATGCGGTTTGTTTGGTTTTTTTTTTAATTTAATAATTGCATCAGCTGGTTGAATAACTGAACCACAAATAATTCTAAAATGTAAACAAGATATCTAAAGATTCCTATAGAAGCAGGAAGCTCTCAGCCACTGTCCTAAGTCACATAACATCAGCTCCTAACCTTTCCAGGCAACTGTCCCCCTCTCAGGTGTGTCTAATTTGACCTGTGTATCCCAAGTTTTACTTGCATACATAATCAGCCACAAACATACACAACTGTGTGACAGCACACGAGGATGGAAAGATTGCTGACTTGCTCATTTTTGCCAATTATAAAGTAAATCAATTGGAATATGAATATTGCACTTACATTGCAGTGTCTAATACACAGAGCAGGATAAAGTAACAGTTGTTTGACATTAGTTTGTACTGATTTCTCTAGTGCTTTCCCCCTGCCACTGCCTTTCTAAATGTAGCCTGTTGTAAAACGAGGCAAATTACTGAGATGAGTAGCTATACCCAAGATGACATCTGTGTACCACAGGTTTAGGTGACAGTTTGAACAAGAAGCTACCGCCTTAATTTGAAAAGGCACATCCTAGTTGTTAGGAATCTGGTTGTTTGCATTAAACCAAAAGGTAAATGAACAGAGTGCTTGTATTTGCAGCACAAGCTCTGCCAGCAGAAAGCAGCCTGCCTCCAGCCCCAGTCATGCTAAGCAGCACTTCCTCTTGCCCAACTCACATGCAGCCCCCCCTTGAGGGACGCTGCTACGTGCATACCGATTTTTATAAAAGTTATTTTTGCAGACAAGCATTACCTCACTTGACAAACCAAACAGGTTATTTTTTTAACTGCCAGCAGCCTGGGGGCTCTGACAGCCAGACCTCATACCAAACCACCCCTAATGAATGTTTTACAGACCACAATGATTCCCAAATTACATGTGTGCAACCCCAGTGGCTTCAGAGGCTACCCTCTGACACCTGTGCACCCCCACTGCCTTTCATGGGTAAACAGCTGCAACCAGTCGCAATTTAAACAAGGCTGTTGCCTTGGATTGGCTAGAACCCTTGAGAGCTGTGCTGACTCCTCAGACCTAAGAGGAGTAAAGACCATCACACCATGCGTGTTAACTGCCACAAAGTCAATGGGAATTTTAAATGTCTAGCGAAACAACAGGATAAGACCCTGTGCCTGCCTCGCTCCCACTCAACAGTAGGGTCCTAGTTACACTTGGAAACTTACAGAAACAGCCATTCTGGAACGGTTACTTCAGTGCAGAACCCCAGTTGGATACTTTGATTGCAGAATAAGAGTTGCATTCAAAGTGGGTTAAGCTGAAATCTGAAAGACGTTCTCCCTCCCAGAGGAAAATCCAGTCATTATACTTATGTAGCCATTCTGCTGTAACTACTCTAGAATGGCTGTATTATGAATGTCCAGTTAATGAGCATCTCAGAGGGAAACGCCAGCATCATTCAGAGGACTACATAAAATTTTTTTTTTTTTTTTTTTTTTTTTTTGGACAGTGTCTATAAGCTGTAGGGAGATTGGATGGCTCAGAGGGCAGGTAACTAAAAATTAAGGACATTTTTCCTCTGGCATGACAATTCCAAGTCAGTCCAAATCAGTAGTGGCGAGAAGCAGTTACACTCCAACACCTGGTTAGCAGTCTTGATACAAAAACAAAACAAAACAAAAAAAAAAAAAGTGTTTCAATTTAGTTCCCTTCCTGCTAATCTCAGCAGCCAAGTCACCAAGCTGATTAGTCACTCTCTGTCCCTCCAGGTAAAAGTTAAAGAGCATGACAGCATACTTTAAGTGTCAAGTTAGGCTGCATCTAACTGTTAGGTGAATTTTAAGCAATTTAAAAGCCTGCTAGTCTCAGGCTCTAGGCACAGCTTACATGGACATTAAACTCAAATAATTCCAACTATAAACCATCTTCAAAACAGCTGAAGCAATGAAAGCCTAAGTGGACAGAGGCTATCAACAGGGTAGCTTTTATGAGCATAAAATTCAAAGGAAACATTGTTAAATTATTTCTAGGAATGGGAGCTTTACCTGCTCCAGGGACTGGTAAGATGCTATGTCCAGAATGCAAACCAAAAAGTACTTATATCAAGTCTCTAAGTCCTCATGCTGTAAGTTGTTCTAAAGAGCAGCCGCTTCGCCAGTCTCAGTGGAATTGTAAAGAGAGTTCAAAACCTCTGCAAACTTAGTTTCATCCTTTTAGATCCACACGATGTGATAAATATTTGGGCAATCCTGCATAAGGCGGCAACAGAACCTAGGTAACAGAATCCAACCTGCCTTTATGGCATCATTTGACAGTCACTAGAAAAAGCTGGCTTCAGATCTGCACGAATAACCAAAAACCATGAGCCAATCCGAGCCAATGTACAGGACTCATTTTCAGAAGCTGCAGAGAACGTGCCCGGGTCTGGAAAAATCTGGGCTGGGCCTGGTGCCTTGATTTGGGCATCCATCACCACCAGCTGCTTATAAAACTGGAGGCCCTTCGTTATAAACAGCCGGGAAAGCCAAGGTGGCCTTTGGAATGCACAGAGGTTCCGTTAACCACAGGCAGCAGGTTGGCAGGGAGGGACGCTAGTTCCCGCTGCTGTCTAAGAGTGTTGTTTTGTTTTCCCAGAAGAAACCCCTCTCCCAACGCCTCCCACAAGCACGAGCTTATCGTACGTCTTCGGCAACAAACGCTCCCAGCTCTGCCTCTCAGCACCAGAAGTGCTTTAAGACGACACGACAATACCCAATTTTGGGAGGGGTGGGAGCGGGAGGCCAGTCACGTTACTTCACACACAGGGAGGTTTTTCCGTACGCTAGGGATAAGCAGTAACAAATGCACTCCAACTCCCAGTAGTTTTTGTAAAGGTTTATAGTCCTTTGCAATGATTGCATGATACATTTTCTTCCTCCAGCAGACAGCCCTTAAACCAGGAAATGCCACTGGCAGCTTAGGCCCCACCTTCTAACAGCTGGTCTTTGCAATCAGATCTATGCTAGCTGCAGAACATCAAATGCACTTTCAACATCTCCATTTAATATTTACATTCAAGCAATTAATAATAGGAAGCTTATAGTTTAGACATTTCTAGTAGCAGCAGTTTCTATAATAGCTTGTTTAGCTTTAGATAATGAACTTATTTTTCCACATAGAAACAACACATGTGTACAGTATCAAAAAATATATACCAGGGAATGGTCCTGCAGCTCATGAAGACAGGGCAAAGGAAGGAGACTAACAAATGCTGACTGGTTAATAAGAACAGAAAATATTCGTTTGATATAGTTTATAAGGGGATCTAGGGACTCCATAAATCTAGGATTTATATTTCATTATATAAATACCTACAAATAAATATATTAGCATGGCCAGAGAGGGACCAGCTTTCAGCTCAAACAATACATTTCAATAACACCACGTACAAACGGGAGCAAGAATCACTTGACAAGTTAGCACTGTTAAAATATAATACTATGTAACTCTGTGAGTAACTGGCCGGCCCCATCCTCACGTGTCCTGTTACCTGCAAGACCTGGCTGTGTCCTGGGACTGCAGGGATGGACCAGCAGTAGAAGATACCCCCAGCATAGCAGGGGCAGAGTCACTGTTCCACTCTCGCCTCCTCCTCTTGGGCAGGGAGGCATCTGGTGGGATTCTCCCCACGGGAGTGCCATGGTGGGGAGGGGAGGGGAGTGTCAGGACAGTGCCAACAATACCGTAGAGGGGACCGAGGAGCAGGCAGCTCCAGGGTACCGTCAGGGTCCCTCCTCCCCAGGGGGAGCAGCCTCTGCTCCTTCACACTGTCACATACTCCTTGAAGGTCACGGTCAGGCAGTTCGCAGTCACATCTGTGATAATTATATTCCCAAAGAAGGGCTTGAACTCCTGCAGGGGCTCTGCCTCGCCCTCCCCGTCTGCCTCCTGCCGCTGCGGAGGCTCAGCCGCCGGCTTCTCTGTCAGTGCCAGTGGTGCCTCCGGCTTCACCTGCGCCATGGCCAGCTCCCCCTCCGCCCGGGGCTTGATGCAGCGCAAGTCTATGGGCTCGTCCAGGTCCGAATCCAGCAGGATGACTTCTGGCTGGGGGGCGGCTGGGGGAGAGCGCTCGGGTCTCTCTGGTGCTGGGGGGCTCAGGCAGGTGGGGGCACTGATGCTCCGGGAGGTGAGGCGCTTCTTGCCTGGCTCCCTCTCCTCATGTGGCTCAGAGAGGCAGCGCTTCCTTGAGCCCGGGGTGGAGAGGTTCAGTCCCAGGGGGGCAGGGCTGTGCTCCCGGTTGGGGTCCAGAGACCAGGGCGCAAGGTTGGGCTTGGTGGTGAGCTGCAGGGGCTGCTCGGGGGGAAGAGGTGCCTCCTTGGCAGGGGGAGATTTTCTTGGGCTCCCCCTGAGCTCTGCAATGGGTTGGCCCCCCTCGGGTCCAGCTTTGCTCTTGGGGTCACTGCCTGCGGCTCTCTCCTCCCCATGCTTTCTCCAGGCCTCCTCCTTCTCCTCCCCGCCCTTCCTGGGTGCCCTCTCCTCAGGGGCCCGCTTCCGAGGGGCTTCCCCGGACTTGATCTTCACGGCCTGCATGCCGTTCTCCATGTACTTGCTCATGACGATCACAATGCGCCCGTTCTTGTTCTTATTCTTGACAATCTTCATCTTGCCCCCAATGCCGTTGCTGGCCACGCCGTCCCGGGAAGGCGGCCCTGTGCCGCTCGACAGGTTCTTCTCTGCTCCAGTCTTTCCCTCCGGGGCCAGGTTCTTTACTGGGCTCAGCAGGCTCTTGGCTGGGCTGTGAGCCCACTTGTCTGGGTGGGCAACCAAGGGGCTTTTGCTGTGGTCCAAGCAGGCCTGACTCTGCAGCTCCTTGCTGCTGGGCTGGTAGTGCGGCTCATACATCTTGGGGTCGGGCTGATAGTGATGGTGCTTCTTGCTGTTCAGCTGGTAGTAATACTTCCCCTTGCTGTGTGGCTGGGGCTTCATGCTGCCCTCCTTGCCGTTGGGCTGGTACTGGTGGTGCTTCTTGCTGTTGAGTTCATACTGATGCTGCTGGCTTTTGCCAGAGGAGCTCAGCTCCAGCTTTGGCCTGTTGTCCACAGCAGGGTCCTGCAGCCCCGTGAGGATGTTGGAGCGCCGCGCGAAGGAAGGGAGCTGCAACACAAAGTCAGCGAGGTTAGCGAGAGCCCATCAAGGGACCACTTCAGACAAGAGATCAGCTCTTCCGCTGCAAGCCACTCAACTCACTGGCGCCCAGAAAATCAAAACGGAGCGGGCCCAGGAACTGGCAGTACAATCAACCCAGGCCTGTTCCTTCCGTACCTACAGGCTCCATGGTGGTGGAGACCAATGAGAGAGAACAAAAAGCATCCCACCATCAATGCTCCCCACTAGGCAGGGCACATCACAGTGAAGGATGCCCAAGGATGGATGGCGGCTGCCTGGACCTGAGCCCAAGGAGAGAGCGCAGGTCCCTGAGCAGAGGAGCAAACAGAAACCCCCCAGCCAGGCAGCCACCAGGACAGCCTCCCCGCAGCAAGGGGCTCCTTCCTTCGCCAGGCTCTGTCCCCAGGCATGCTCAGTGTGACACTGAGACCCTGCACCTCCGCCTGCAGGAGCAAGGCAGAGCTCGGGCTGGGGCAGCTGGCTGCAGAGAGGGGCCTCAGGGGGCACTTCCAAACCCCCCCGGGTGCGGCGGCCCCCCCAGCATGACGAAACCAGATGAAATCTGGGCCCCAGGGAAAGGAGGAAACCAGGGAGTCGTTATTAAAAACAAAAGGAAGCGGCTCTAATGGCCTGGGAGAAAAGCCCCCCCCGCCTCCCCCAGCAGTGGCTTCCCCGGGGGGCTGAATTCACCTGAACCACCAGCGGCTTCGGCTTGGGCCCTCGCTTGCGGTACCCCATCAGCTGCTCCTGCCGCTCCCTGCGGGGCAGAAATCGATAGCCAGGCGGTCACCTCCCCGGGCCGCGCACCCCGCGCTCCGCCGCAGGGGCTCAGGCCACTCGCCGGGCGCCAGGCCCCGGGCGCGGCAGCGGCTTGGGCCGCCCGCAATCAGCGCCAAGGCTAATGAGCTCATTAGGATTCACAGGACGAGCCCCGCAGCCGCCACTCAGAACCACCGCCGCCGCCTGGGCGGGGGGAGGGGCGCCGGCGCGGAACGAGCGGCCCGGGGCCCGGGGGGAGGGGAGGGACGGGCCCCCAGAGCGCCCCAGACGCATCGCTGCCGCCGGGCGCCCCGGGGCCTCGACCCCCCACCCCGCCCCCCGCATGCGGCGCGGTGGGGGAGGGGCGGGACAAGCGCTGCAGCCCCCGGGCAGGAGCTGCGAAGGGCCGGGCCGGGGGACCAGCCCCTCCGTTCCACCCGGGCCGCAGGGCGGGCCGCTCCTTCGGCAGCGCCCGGCCGGGGCGGGCAGGACGCAGCTCCCCCGGCGCTGGCCCCGGGACAGAGCGCCCCGCGAGCGAGCGGGCGGGACCCCGCCGCCGGGCCGCTCCCCCCGCGAAGGGCGAGCTCCCCGGCGGAGGGGCGACGCTCCCGGCCCCGCGGCTCACGCCCGCCGCCCGCCCCGGCCCCGAAGGGGTTAAGCGAAGTTCCGTGACGCATTCACAATTGCACAATGCCAGCTCGCTCCGGCTCGGCTCGGCTCGGCTCGGCGCGGCTCCCGACACGCCAGTCCCCGCAGCGCAGCCGAGCCGAGCCGAGCCGAGCGCGGCGCAGGGCGCCCCGACTGCAAGGCCCGGCCCCGCAGGAAAGCCGCCCCACTGCCAGCCGCCAGCCCCTTCCTCCTCCTCCTCCCCCCGAGCCACCCGCCCCGGCGGCGCCGCCCGGGGCTGCCCCCGCCAGGCCGCGCCGCGCTCACCTGTTCTGGAAGGCGATCAGCAGCCTGGGGTCCAGGATGTTTTCCTCGGGTTCCCACGTGTTGTACCTTGCGGGGGGGGGGGGAAGAAGAGCCGCACTGAGCCCCAGGCTGGGCTCCCCCCTCGCCCGAGCAGCCGCGGCCCCCTCCCAGGGCAGGCCCCCGGGCGCCACGCACACCTGGCCAGGCTGCGGGCGCGCTGCCAAGCGTGCTGCGCGGGGGGTGAGCAGGTACTATTCCCCGGGACCTCCGGGCCCGCCCCCCGCCCCGGGCCGGCGACCGGCGCCTGCAGCCGCCCCTCCCCGCCAGCGCTGTCATGCAGCCCCGCACACTCCGCCACCCACCCGCACCTCCCGCGGCTCGGCGCTCGCAGGCGGCCTTCGGCTCCCCTGCGCCCCATGGCAGCGCCCGGGGGGCGGCCCCGCGCCTCCCCCCGGCCCCGCAGCGGCGGCCCGGGCCCGGCGGGGCGCTTTAGTGGCGTTTTCCAGGCTCTTCGCCCGGCTCGGGTCTGCAATATGGAGCCTGGCTCCCGAGGAGGGAAAGGGGGAAGGAGCCATTTTCTGCTGCACATCAGTCACCGCCTGCCTCCCGCTCCCTCCCCCCGCTGCTCCCGGGGCCCTCGGGCCTCCCGCCGGCCCCTCTGCACCCTGCGCTAGCGGGGGCACTGCCTGGGGCCGGGGCCGAGGCCTGGGGGGGAGATCCCGCGGCTCGGGCTGGGCCGGGGCGCCCGCAGCTGCAGCCCCCGTCCGTGGCGCAGCCGCAGCCGCAGCGCGCGGTACTCACTTGGGGGACCAGCCTCTCCATTTCACCAGGTACTCGACTCTGCCCTGCGGGGGGAAAGGAGCAGGCGTCAGCTGCGGCCCCGCCGCCCCGCGCCCCCCCCGCAGCGCCCCGCAGCCCGCCCGCCTCACCTTCCGGACCCGCTTCTTCTCGATGCTCTCCACGGCGAAGACGTGCTCGCCCACGGCGGGCAGCTCCATGCTGGGCCCGGGCCTGGGCCTGGGCCGGCCCCGCGCCCGCCCGCCGCCCTCCGGCTCCCGCAGACACTGCGCGCCCGCCGCCGCCGCTGCACCGCAACTCATGCAAATCCCGGCCGGAGACGTCAGGCAGGCGGGGCCTCCGCGGCCCCCGCTGTCCGTCAAGGCGGGAGGCGGCCCGCGATTGGCGCACAGCGGCCGGGCCGCACGAGCGGGGGGAGGGGACCGGGAAAGGGGCGGGGCGGGACGGGGCGAGGCGGGGGGGTGGGGGGCAGCCACGGCTGCAGAGCCTCCCCCCTCCCCCCCCGGGAACGCGGGGCTGCGCGCGGCCGGGCCCCGCAGCTCCCGCCGCCTGCTCCCCTCCCCGCAGCCTCCCCGGGGCAGGTGTCTCCCCGCGCCGGGGGCGCTGTGGGGGGGGGTCGGTGACCCGCAGAACGCAGGAGCCCGCCCGGTCCCGCACCGCACCGCACCTCCCCAGCCCCCAGCACGGGCCGGAGCGCGGCGCGGGGGCACCAGGGGGCGGGCGGCGTGGGGCCGGGCTGAGGGGTGCGGGGCAGGGAGCGGTATAACGGGGAGCGAGCGGCGCAGCGGGACGCAGAAGTGCTGGGGGGGATGCGGGTGGGGGAGCCCCACGTGGCCCCCAGAACGGGGGCAGGGCGGAGGGGCGCCAAGCGAGCGAGGCCGGGACTGGAGGCCGAGGAGAGCGAGCGGCGGATGCCAGGTCCCGGAGCCCGGCTGTCTGCCTGCCCCCGCCCCCGGGGCTCCGGGAAGGGAAGCGATGGCCGCGGTGCCCCTTGGCCGTCCCCACCCGCCGCACGGCTCTCCAAGCAGCTGTGGGGCAAGCGCCCTCCCCGGGCTGGCGCAGCCGCTCTCCGCACACCGAGCAGCCCGCCAAGCCGCTGGCAGGTGCAGGGGTCGCCGCGGGCCCCTGGGTCACGCCCGCCCGGCGTGCGGCTCCCTCGGGCGGGGGGCGAGGGAGTCCTTGGGACCCAGGCTGGGACGGGGCGCACCCAGCTGCGCGCAGCACAGGCCGCCCGCGTGTCCCGGGCCCGGGAAGCGCTCCGGGGCCGCCGTTCGGCAGTAAAAGGAGCAATGCGCAGTGGCCGGGGCTGGGGCCGGGGCCCCCGCGGGGGCAGCCCTGAGGCTCAAGGCCGAGCTAAGCCGCAGCCGGAGCTGCTCCAGGGGAAGCCCGCGTGCCCGGGCCCCTCTCCAGCGCGGCCCGGAGCAGCTGGGTGCGGCGGAACTGGGGGATCTCGGGGAAGGGTTGGAAGCGGCGGCGGAGGCGGAGCCCGGGGAGGGCTCTGCAGCCCCCTGCTCCCCCCAGGGCTGCGCCCTGCTCCGCCCGCCCCGCGGAGGAGCTGCTTGCAGGGCCGGGCAGGTGCATCTCCCGAGCCAAGGAGGAACCAGCGCAGCGCAGCCCAGCGGGCGCCGGGGGCTCGGGGTGAAGGAGCCCTGCAGCGAGTCCAGCGCCACAGCCGCACCTCTGGGCCCCGCTGGCGTGGAGGGAGGGGCCGGGGGAGACTGGCCGGAGCTGTGGGGTCCAGGCACTCCGGGAAACGCACCTGCGAGCCCCAGCGCCGGGGCCTCCCCGGGAGCCGGCTTCCTTGTGGGCCCGCCGCCCCTTCCCTCCCTCCCTCCCTCCCTCGGGCGCTGGAGCTGCCGCGCTCCCGCCCCTGGGGCCGCGCCGTCCCCTCCCTGCCCCGCGGGGCGAGGGGGCGCTGCCGGAGCCGGCCGTGGGTCTCTTGCGGGCAGGGGAAGAGGCGAGGACCCGGCGCCGCGCGGGTGGCCGGCCGGAGGGAGCGCGGCTCCGAGCGCCAAGCGGGGTGGGGCCGGCCGGGGCAGCGAGGCTCGGACCCTGGTCTCTGCGGACACAGCGGAGCCCGCCGCCGTCCGGGAAAGCCGGGCCCGGTGCTCCGCTGCCGCCGGCGGGGGTGGGCTGGGCGTGCGGCGTCTGTCCCGGGGGGACCGCAGCTCCACGTGCGCTGCAGCCGGGGAGCGCCAGGGAGGGACCCCCGGGAAAGAGGAGGGCGGAGGGGGAGCGGGTCTGTATCCGCAGCTGCCCACTCGCCTGAGCGCGGACTGCGCTGCTGCACCGCCGGCGGGCCGAGGCCGGCACAGGCCACCCCCTCGCCGGGTGCCCCGTGTGTATGGGCGAACCCCCGGAGGGCCGCGGGCGGCTTCTGCCGAGCCTCGATGCACTTCTGGGCCGGTGGGCCCGGGCTCAGCTCCGTGCCCCGTGCCGCCTGCCGGGTCCCAGCCGCGGGGGACGGGAGACGCCCCCACGGGGAGCCGGCAGAACTAGCTGCTGTGGGGGCCCCCGAGACATGCCCGGGCCCTTCTCGCCCCCCGACGCCCCAGGGCCCAGCGGCGCGGAAGGTGGAGCTCGGAGTCCCCCAGCAACCTGGGCAGGGCCGCTGCGCTCTAGGGGGCGGCGGGCCGGTTCCCAGGCGCGCGTGGGCCGCTCTGCTCCCGAGGGGACCCCCCGTCTTATTCATTTCTCCCCAGAGCCGCCGGGCTCCGCGGGTCCCCCCCCCGCCCTTGGGGCCCGCAATGGGCGGCAGAGCTGCAGGGGACCCCAGGGTGGGCGCCTGGCCAGGGCAGGGCGGGCGGCTGCGCCCCTTTCCCGCGGGGAGAGAGACGGGACTTCGCGACAGCGCCGCCCCTCGCCACGGGCTCCCGGGGATGCGGGCAGGCCGGCGGCCGCGGGAGAAGTGGGGGCCCCCAGGACAGGCCCTTCCGCACGCCCCGCATCGCAGCGGGCTGGGGGCCGCCGGGGAGCGCTCTGCGCCCGCCTCCAGCGCCCCTGCCCCCGGCGCGTTTGTTTGCTTTGGTCCCGAGCCAGGGAGGGAGGCCACGGCCCCGCCGTTCCTGCTCCAGCAGGCAGCCGAGGGCGCCCGGCCCCGCCCGCCGGGAAGCCGAGCGAGCTGGGCTGGCCCCCGGCACCGCCAGGCTGGAGACAGCGCGTGGGCCCGGACGGGTCTTTCTGCAGGAGCAAGCGGCGCAGGCCCGGGCTGCAGCTGCAGGCGGCCCGACCAGCAGGGCTCGCTCCTGAGCAGCACAAGGCGCCGCGTGTCGCCCTTCGCCTCCACCGGCACGTGGCCGGAGGGGCCTCCCGTGGGACTCGGTGTCCACTGTGGCCGCTGGAGCAAACAGCTCCCACCCCGGGCCATGGCCACGCAGGGGCCCAGGAGGGGTTCACAGCCAGAGCCCTGACACGGGCGGAACTGGCCAGGCCAGACTGGGGAGAGGGCAGCCTGGGAAGGGTGTCGGGCCCTCCCCACCCCGGGCCCCTCTTCCTGTGGCAAACAGGAGGGGTGAGGTGGCAGAGCCCGGGTCTCCCTGCAATCCAGCCCGGGGAACAAATGGACAGTGCTCTGCCTGGCTGGGATGGTCTTGTCCTTGAAACCCCAAGGAGCCTTTCCCACAGTCACTCACTACAGGGCCTGGCGGCGCAGAGGTGTCCAGCCATTATCTCAACCCTGAAGGCCAAGGAGAGGCTCCTCGTAGACCGGGGACCTCCAAATTCCAGACAATGGTGCAAATCAGAGCAGTTGGGTCCTGCCTCGAGGTGGGGGAGCAGCTCGCTGGGCCCCAGAGCAATGGGGCACGTTTCACATTAGGGCACCCACTTCTGATCTAGATTTAGTTGTGGGGGAGGGGAAAGGGAACGTGAAGGGAAGTTTTGGGAGAAGATTTCACTGAACAGAAAATAAGACAGAACCAAGACCTGGGTTGTCGCTTAGGGGAGGACTCCTGTCCAGTGGCAGGCCACGGACGGGTACAACAAAAGGCAGTGCCGAATGCCACCTGTGGCTTGGAGCAGGACAAAGCCAGTGCCAGTGCTATGGCAGAGCTGAGCCAAGAAAGAGCAAACCGATATTACAACTTTGATTTCCCTGGAGGCCTAAGGGGCTTAATGTAAGAATTATTAGCCAGTGTGAATAGCAGCTGAAAGAGACAGGAAGGATGGTTTGGTTTTGTTTTTTTTTTTCCTACTCAGAAGCATTTTTTTCTAAATTATACTGGCATTGACATATGTGCCCCTACAGCTCGGTAACCCCCTCTGACATGCCAACCTCCCCCTGTTGCCAAAAGAGACAAGTGGAGCAATAGCAAATGTTTGCAATCAAGCGGCTTGCCCAGGGCGTGGAATGCTGTGGTGCCACCCCTCAGCCCTGGGTGAACTGGAAAACGTGTGCAAACGTGCAGTTAGAAACACGGCAGAGAAACTGGGGCATCTCCGCAGTCTGGCCACCCTGATCCCAGGCTAATTCCCCTCTCTCTGAAGGGCTGGATGTGCTCTGCACAGCCCCAGATTTCTTTCTAGTGCGCAACTGAGACTAGATCATAAAAGGGTCCAGCCTTGCCTCTCTTTGTTTTCCTAAACAAGCACAGGAAAAGATTTATTCTGCATCTGCATAAAACCTGCCTCAGGTGCAAGATGGGAAGCCACGGGAAAAATATAAAAGTGAAATCCACAGTGAGAACCAGCATTAAAAGCATTTTAATAATTCCATTTCTAACGATTCAGATAGCTCACTACCAGATCTGATACTATAGATTTTTGCAGGATGCTCATCTGGTTTCTGTTATGAGGCCAATTGCACATGATTTGACAGTAATGATTATAATAGTGGTGATTTTGTATTTTTTGCCTCACTCAAATACTGGAGGTTCATGAACTGATACATCCTTTGCCTTGTAGTTTCTAACCACCATGCCTTCTTTCTTCCATAGACAGTGGAAGTATACCACAAATATACCAAATAAAAAGAGCTGGGCTCTCCTGAATGTTTTTAACTGCTGTCTCTCCTTAGCTAGGTGCTGGAAATCTTGCAAATGAGAGAGAAAAAAGGTTTTCTAATTGAAAGAAGTGAGTCAGTTGCTGCCTTTCAAGGACCAGGCTAATGATAATTTAATAAAAACACATTTTATTTATTATTGCTTAAAGAGCAATGGGAAAATGTGTATTCTGCTGGTATTTTCTTTGTCTCTGAACTACACCAGCGCAAAGAGATATTGTTTACTATTTATCTGGAGAACAGAATAAGTGTACATCTGTGCTCATTTTAAGAAGTTAAGCTTCTGCTGCCCCCAACTCTACTCCAACTAGACAGAAACAGAGAGATGGATTGTAGGATCTCATTTAGATTGTAAACTCCTGGGGCAGGCACTGTTTGATATTTTATGTTTGTGCAGAGCACAGCACAGTGAGGGGCTGATGCTGAGGAGGGTCTCTGACTGGCACTGCAATACAAATAGTAATAGCCGGAGACAGATGGATTTCCTGCAGGTGTTAAGGAGTCAGACCAAAAGCCACTTTGCTCAAATACTTTCAAGGCATGTTCCTTCCATCTACCACTGAGCAGCTCTTTATCTGGGTTTATTATTTTCATTATTAGTTATAAACATTTATCTTAAAAAAGACCAGGGCATAAATGACTGACCTGGAGCTGAATTTTGTCTCTCTGCCAAAAAGGATATAGGTACCATCTTCTGTTCCTCCTGCTATAGTAATGGTCTGCTGCAGACAGGCTATACCCTGGCCATCAAGCAGCACTGATTACGCATGCGGTTGTTTTCATGTTACTCAGACTATATCAATAGCAGCAACCCAAAGTGATTTCTTTCAAACACTCTGATCCTTGGATCACCCAGAGAAGACTCCCAGGCAATATCTGTTCAGGTTTTCTTCCTGTCCCCTCCAGAAGGCTAGTGACAGCTCTGACTCCACAGGGTATCGCAGCAGGTTGAAGACAAACCTCAAATGCAAGCACCAGAGTTACAAACTGACTGGTCAATGCAACCACACACCTCACTTGGAACCAGAAATACATAATCAGGCAGCAGCAAAGACAAAAGAAAATAAAGCAGTCAGTGGAGTGCTGTGTTAAACATACACTACTAAAAAGGGGGGAAAATTTAAACGAGATCTCACCAGGTAAAGTTGCTTTTTCTGTGTTTGTTTCATTTACATTACAATAGTTGAAAGCAACATTTTTCTTCGGGATAGCAAAGTTTCCAGGTTGTGTGAAGTCAATGTTCAGCTGTAAACTTTTGAAAGGACAACTGTAACGTTGTGTTCAGAGCTGGGGCTGTTTCAGAGTTAGGAACGACCTCCATTCCCGAGGCATGCGTAACTCTGAGCTTCAGCTGTGATGCAGAAAGAGCTCCAATATTTCCTCCTTGGCACAATGGGCCTCACTGACAGGACTTGGACTTTGCAACCAGCCTGTGTGACCACGTTCTTGGAGGCCTGGGGGAGGGGATCTTTGCAGTTCTCTCTAGATCCAATTTATTCCTACAAGAAGTCAGGCCTGCATAGGTGTCTGCGTGCCTTTGTCAAGCCTGGCTTGCCTCCGCTGTTGAAGACGGGGCAGTCTGAAATGCAGGTGATAATATCCCCTTTCCTGGGGTCACATGCTGGGCTGAAGAGGGAGACAATGAAAGGAGGAGTAGGAAGGTCTTTTAAAAATAAAATCAATAGGATGCCATGAGGTAAGACGTGCACACTGAAACCCTGCTTACCAGGTTGCCAAGGCAAATCTGTCAATAGAGTATTGAACAAGCAAATCTGACTTGCAATTATTGTCTGTTTCAAAATACAACCTTCCCCTTTGCCTCAGAGTTCAAACCCAGCCTTAGCATTGCAGCAGGAGAGAGTTGATTCACAATGGGGAGACACGAGAGCACTCCTGCTGGGACAGCAGCGGGCATGTACTCAAAATCCCACCCAGGAACCCCAGTTGTTGTCTATGACCCAGAGGAGTGTCCTCACCCCAGCAGCTCCCTTGGCTAACCTAACACCCACCTCTCCCAAGTTACAGAAGCCTGTAGCTTTGCCTTCTGGTGGAGGATCACAAAGCATGGTGAAAAACAATCTATTAAACCCAACACACCCAGGCAGTAGAAAAGTATGGTTATACCCATTGTTACAGAGTTTAAACAAAGGCACAGTCTGCCTGCTTGGAGAGCATTATGGACAGAGATGGAGGAACAGATAAGGATCTCAGTGCCAGGAAAAGGAAAGCAACAGCTGCATTCACGACTCTTCATCTCACATGGAGTTCACAAATAATATCTGCGAAGACGAAGTGGGCTCCTGTATGCATATGGGACCTGGCGCACTAAAACGTCTTCAAATCTCAAGCTACAGACATTCATAAACAGGTGCCTGAGGTACACCCGTCACATCAAATGGCAAGACTTAGGCACAAACGGGGAGCTCTGGAACAGAGCAGGACAAGAACCACTTGATGTTCAAATCAAGAAAAGAAAGTGGGGAGGGCGAGGCCACACTCTCAGAAAACCATCATCCAGCACAGTCTGTCAAGGTCTCATATGGAACCCCCAAGGAAAACGCAAAAGAGGAAGACCTCAGACAACATGGAGAAAATCTTCTGAGACTGAAGGACAACAGCTGGGGCACTCCGGGAGTCAGCTAGAAGTTCTGTCCCGAGACAGAATGAAGTGGAGGAGGCTTGTGGATGATCTATGCTCCACTCGGAGTACAAGGGTTTAAGTCAAGTAAAGTAAGTCACAGAAAGATCAGGGAGGTCAGAAACACAGACTGTCAAACGAGAACAAAGGAGCTGCTTTTTCCTCTCCATTTGTGCTGCTGAACCCAGCGTCCAGGGCCTGCAGCTCCTGTCTTGACTGGTCCAACCTCCCTCTTGCTGCCTCATGATTCTCACATCGCTCCCCTTGAGACTATTCAACATTCTGCAACGAAAGCCACCTTCCTCCCTGCACTCTGACAGCACAAAGCCCACCCACCCCCTTACAAGGATCCATCCACCCATGGGATCACGAGTGGGAACCCTAGAGTAGACCAGCCACTGGCCTTCAAAAGCAGGTCTACGTGGCAAAGCATTTAGCTTAAGGGGAGCGGCACAAACGTAAGGAGGCCAGCTAAATGGAAACTAAAAGGAACAGTTACAAGAGTAAAGGGCCTGCAGGCTTTCAGAAACGCTATCGTAGAGGCTCAAGCTATATGCATGTACCAAGTAATAACAGTGAAATATGAAAAGAAAAGAGTGCCAAAATAATGGCTGACCAACGTACAAGAGGCAGTTGAAGCACAAAGACATCTTGTCCAATTTGGAAGACAAATCTGACTGAAGAATAGAGAAAGGAGCATAAACAGTGTCAGACGAAGTGCAAAACTATATCTGGGGCAGGCCACAAAAGAATTTGAAGAGCAACTAGCAAAAGACAAACACAAACAGAAATGCTTCAAAAATAGACCAGAAGCAGGAGGGCTGCTGCTAGCCGGCCAGTGGGGCACCTGAACCATCTAGCTCCTAGAAAGAACAGTCAAGGAAAATAAGGTTGCTGCGCAGAACCTAAATGAGTTCTTTGCTTCAGTTTCCATCTCACAGGGTGTGAGGGAGCAACTCACAGCTACGCTAAGCCCGGGGAACTGAGCCAGTTTAGGGTGTTTGTAGGGGAGGGTTTGAAACGAATCAATACATTAAACAATACTGTGTCTACAGAGCCAAGTGGAGTTCGCTCAGGAGGAAGTCAAACATGGAGTGGCAGAACTACTAGCCTACTACTTAAATTAGCCTGTGTGCCAGGTGCCAGGCAGATAGACGGCGTAACAACAATTCTTAAAAAAACCTCCAGAGGCCAGCTGGGGAATTCCAGGCCAGCAACCCTAACTTCAGCACCAGCCACACTGCTGGAAACCCATACGAAATAGCATTGTCATATAGCCGGAGGAACATGGTGTGCTGGGAAGAGCCAGCACAGCTTTTGTACAGGGAACTCACGTCTCACCACTCATGAGGAGTCTCACATGTGGCCAAGGGGGATCCAGTGGATCCAGCGTACTTGACCGTTCAGAAAGCCTCTGACATGGTCCCTCAGGGAAGGCTCAGCACAGCAGGCAATGGGGGAGGAAGAGAGATGGGCCTCTCCCGGAGGACAGGAAACAAAGGCCAGGTCAGTTTTCAATGTGGAAATGATCTGTACTAGGACTAGGACAGTTCAACAGAGTCACACATCATCTGTACAGAGGTGGGAACGGGGAGGGGGCAAAGTTTGCAGATGATACAAAACTACCCAAGATATTTAAGCCAGAGCTGAGTGTGCCGAGTTACAGCAGAATCTAACAAACCTGGGTGAGTGGGCAACACAACGGCTTATGAAACGCCATGTTAATAAATGTAAAGTAATGCACATTGGGAAACATGATCCCCGCTATACCTCCAAACTGAATGGGTCTAAACTAGCTGTCACCCCTCAAGAGAGAGATCTTGGCATCATTGCAGGGAGCTCTCTGAAAACATCCACTCAGCGGCCATGTCTACACTAGCACACTACGGCGAAGTAGCCTATTTTGACGTACAAACAGCGGAATAGGCTACTTTGACACGTATCGTCTACACGTCCTCCAGGGCTGGTGCCGTCGATATTCAGCTTCAAAGTAGCGATGGAGAACGTCGAAAGGAGCCACCCCGGAAGGAAATGGGGAGCGTCCACACACACAAGCGCTCCCCGTCAAAATAAGGGGCCAGCAAAGCTCCAAGCTGCTCCCTTAAAGGGCCCCTCCCAGACACACTCAGCCTGCACAGCACAAGATCCACAGAGCCGACAACTTGTTGTAGACCCCGTACACGCAGCATGGACCCTCAGCTGCAGCAGCAGCAGCAGCAGCCAGAAGCCCTGGGCTAAGGGCTGCTGCACGTGGCGACCATAGAGCCCCACAGGGGCTGGATAGAGCTTCTCTCAACCCCTCAGCTGATGGCCGCCATGGAGAACCCTGCTATTTCGACGTAGCAGGACGCGGATCGTCTACACACGCCCGACTTCGACGTTGAACGTCGAAGTAGGCGTTATTCCTGTCTTCGGATAGCAATAGCAATTTGACATTTCTCCGCCTAACGTCGATTTCGACGTCGAAATAGCGC
Source organism: Carettochelys insculpta (assembly GCF_033958435.1). Taxonomy (NCBI): domain Eukaryota; kingdom Metazoa; phylum Chordata; order Testudines; family Carettochelyidae; genus Carettochelys; species Carettochelys insculpta. The sequence continues at coordinate 25,261,725 of NC_134156.1, read as the reverse complement.
ACGAAAGTGTAGACGCGACGCATGCTATTTCAACGTTGTGCCAGCTACTTCGAAGTAGCCGGCTAGTGTAGACACACCCAGTGTGAAGCAGCAGTCAGAAAAAGCGAACACAATGTTAGGAATCATTAAGAAAGGTACAGACAGAAAGACAGAAATGATCTTAATGCTTCTATATAAGCCCATGGTACAACCACACTTTGGGTACTGAGACAGTTCTGGGATCCCCCCCCCTCAAAAAAGATATGTTAGAATTGGAAAACTCCAAAGACGGTCAACAGAAGTACAGAGAAGTACAAAAAGTGCAGCATCTGGAATACCCTCCATAGGAGGAGAGAGTAAAAAGTGTGGGCTGGCACTGCTCAGAGCAAAGTCAGCTCAGGGGTGAGATGATAAAGGTCACCTAGACAGTCATGAATGTCTTGCAGAAAGTGACCAGACAGTGTAATTTCCCCATGCACATAACATAAGAACCTGGGGTTACCCAGTGAAATACATAATCAGCACGTTTGTACGTAACAGGTCATTAAAGGGCCCCAGAGAAGATGCCAGCTGTCTGTGATCTTCTTAGACACCCGGCACAGAAATCAGGAAAAGAGCAGAAAAATCAGACTCGGTATCTCTTAAGCCCCTGTCATGCACTGGTCTGACTCTGGATCCAGGCTTGGATTCTCCCCCCATCCTGTGGTATTACCTTCATTGAAAGCAGTGGAGTGCTTCCTGATTTACAGCAGGCAACGTGAGAGGTATCACCCGCACAGCAAGGTGATGGAAAGCTAAGTGACGCTGCAAAGTGATGTTCCATCAAGTGGAATATCTCCTTACGACGGAGGCTGGGGAGGGAAGGTATAGCGTATGCATAACCTTTTGAGGGTAGCACAAGGAGCAACGAGCTTATCTTGCAGCAAGGGGGGTTTATGGTGGACATCAGGAAAACCGTCCCTGCAGGCAGGGTGGTCAAACACTGGAATGAATTGCCCGAGGAGGTTGTGGAATCTCCACCACTGGAGATTTTTAAGAGCAGGTTAGAGAGAGATTTGTGAGGGATGCTCCAGCTGTTGCCTGGTCCTGCTGTGAGGGCAGGGCCCTGGACTTGGGGACCTTTTGAGGGCCCTTCCCAGTCTGGTATTGGAGGCCTCTAGGAGGGGAGCTAAGGGGATTTCTCTCTACACGTCACACCGAATGGGAAATGGGCTTATCTGGGTGAGCTGTGCAGACCCTGGCTCCTGCTTTTTCCCTTCTGCATCTTCCGGGGGGTCTGGCTGGATGCACCAGCCGCCTTCCGGAGAGGGAGGGACGGGCTCCGAGTGCTGATATGCTGCTTATCACTTAAGCTGATACCGTTTGTTGCCAGCTAAGTATAATGATGAGATTTTCTTCTTCAGAAACCCAGCTGCGCATGTGCCTCTTGAAGACACTGCAGCAGCAGCAGCAGCAGCAAGAAGCCAGTCAGCTGCTCCGTGAGTTGTGAAAGGGCTGTGGTGAGTTGCACAGGCTTTTCCAACCAGCTCCATCTGCACAGGTTTAACGGCAGGGTCAGGGCCTACGGGGCACAAAAGATTCGGCAGGGTCAATGACAGCTAACAACACCCCCAAAGAAGGTTCTTCAGATCTTCAGCACGGAGTGTTCACAACACCAGAGGTGACTTTTGTCCTTTGAAAGAGCAAAGGTGTTACTTTCCCACTGTGGCTCCCGTAACTGAGAGGGGACTGTGTTGAATTTACAGGCACTTTCTTTAAAACTATCACCTTTGGGCTGACAAGGCACATAGCAAACTTCAGCGCTCCCAGGAAGGAATGCATGCACCATGGCTGCCCTGCCTTTAATGTCTGCTGCTACAGCTGCCTGCGACTGGATTCACCTCTCCCACCTGGGGTCCCTGGCCCCTGGCAGAAGCAGGGAATTGGGTGACGGGGAGGGATCACTTGTTGACTCCCTGTTCTGTTCATTCCCTCTGGGGCACCTGGCATTGGCTGCTGTCAGCAGACAGAATGCTGGGCTAGATGGATCTTGTACGGCCTTCCGTACTTCTCACATTCACTCCTCCTCAAGCAAGTACGCCCTCTCGCAGTGCTCCCGGATCCCACTCAGCTGTGTGAATGCAGCGCGCTCCTGCTGTGCAGCATTCCCTGCTCTTCCCGATCTGGGCCCCTCCTGAGTGGAGACTGCTGATCTTGCTGAACTTTGCAGTCAGCCTACAATACAGGCACCATTTCTTGGGAGCTGGCCAGACCCCTTCATTCCTTTCTTCTGGGACCTTAGAGCCCCTGGTACCAGGCTTCTAAGTGCAGCTGGTGTCTCATCAGACCTTGGCAACCTGCTGACCTGGGAGGTCGTTCCCACACGTCCCTCGACTTCCAATGCCAGCAAATCGACACGGTTGTTGCTGGTGCTCCTCCTCCAGCATGCACACCTCTGGGCTGGGTGGCGGGTGACTTACCATGGGGAGCTCAGTGTGCTCATCTCAGTGATGCTGAGCCTCCAGTGCCCACAGGAATGCGGCTCTGCAGAAGTGCCTCCATGTGTACAAACTTCTAAAGCTTCTCACCCACACAAGCAAACCCTTCTTCCCGGCAGGTGAAGGATTAGCTCTCCTGTCCTCAGACAATCCCAGGCCAGCTAAGTGCCTCTAAGCCAGCTAAGTGCAGAGATATATTTATTTTTTCATTACTATGACTAAAAATAAAGCAGAAGAGTCTGTGCTTTCCTGGGGAGGCCACCAGCAGCAGGCTTGGGAATGGGCTGGGGACAGCAGAGGGGCTATGGCATAAGAGATTCCCTTCCAGCAGCAGCCACGGGCAGTAGCCGGGGGTGGGGGGTGAAGGCATGGCCTGTTGGGGAACTCTGCCTCAGCTCTCTCACTCATAGAACAGGAGAGGGCTGGCTCCAGGGACACACCCCCTGTGGGGGCACCAGCACCACCCTGCTGTGGCCAGGGGCACGCTTTTCCTATAGGCTTGGACAGCACCTGACACAACAGGCAGGGCTGTAACCAGGGTGGGGTGACTGGTGCAGCCAAGGGGGCAGAAATATAACAACCCCCAAAAATGGAAGGGGGCAAAAATATGCTTGCTCATCCTGGCTGCTAAAACGCCCAGTTATGGCTCTGCAACAGGGCCTTCTTGGAGGCTCTCGGAATATAAATACATAATGAAACTACACAACTGGCTTGCACAAGAGATACAGTTACAACTGCCAGGCAGAGTAGGAAGCAGCCCTTGGGCTGGAGCTGACATGCCATGTACCATACAGCACCAACGACATTCTGCCAGCCAAAGCAGCCGCTCCGAACCCTCCCGTCCATGGAGACTCACACTGCTGAGATAACAGAACACAAACCAAATGATTAGTACAGGGCTGGACGGAGCCAGGTCTGCACAAGAAAAACTCCACGGGCCAGCGAGGTGCTGCAGGAAGCCCTTTGGGTGAGTCAGTTGGTGGTGCTCTTGCCTGCAAACGTGAGAGAGCCCCAGCGCCGCGCTGGGGCGCTGACTGCTCTGGAGTTGCCACCTCTTGGAAAAGGGGCAAAGCCAGGGCGCCCAGAACCTCCTGTGGGCACCGGAAATTCCCTGTCCTGTGAGAGTTGACGTGGTCTCACTTGTGGTTTTGGCTCAGTTGCATCTCATGGAATTCTGTTCAGAGCGGCTGTATTCTCCCTGCAGTTTCAATTCTGCTGCGCTCGCTGCCCTGCCTTGGCTTGCTGTGTGGCTGCATGACTAACGTGGAGGTATCACACTACTCAGAGGGGAAGGGGCAGCTCAAGCATTGTCTTACCGCAGTTTTCTCAGTCCCTAAACCAGGTGGGGGACCTTCTGCCTGAAAGGTGCTGAGGAAATGTGAGGCACTTCATTGGTACTCCACAAAGTGGGGTGCTCCAGAGCAGTGTTTCTCAACCTTTTTTTATTAAGTGCCCCTTTTAAAAAAATTGAATGTACCCCCAGACTTCCCTCATGCACCCCAAAGGGTACACTTACTGCTGGTGAGACACATGGCCCTACTGCAGTCTGAGGTCTTGAAACAAGCGCCATTCATCTTCCCAGATTACTGTGCCCTTTTCCAGGAGTCAGATTTATTTTGCACATCACCAAGTTACACCTCACTTAAAAACCACTTACAAAAACATGCAAAAATATCACCAAAGACTCCTGCTGAAAATGTGCTGACTGTCTACCATCTTATTAGCAAATAAATGAATTGGAATAGAAATATTGTACTGACGTTACCAGTGTTTTTATGCGGCCTGTTGTAAAACTAGGCAAATATGTAGATGAAAACATTGAGAAGTCGATGCACTTCATCGTTGCCCACGAAAGCTTATGCTCCAGAGATTCTGTTAGTCTATAAGATGCCACAGGACATCTCGTTGCTTTTGCACACACAGACTCATACAGCTACCTACCCTTCTGATATCTAGATGAGTTGATGTGCCCCCCCGGAAGACCTCAGTGTACCCCTGGTTGAGAACCAGTGCTCCAGAAGTGGGGCGAGGTACATGAAGTCAGTGCATGCAGAGAGTTGGACTGCTCCACAGAGATCCATTATAGCAGGGAATGTTAAAGCTGATTTCTGGGCTTGGGGGCTCAGATTCAAGACGAGTACTCTCTGGCAGGGGCCAGAACAGCCCTGGATCCAGGCACAGGGTGGCTGTGGGCCATGAGCGGGAGATTCTTGGAGGGACGCCAATTGCTGTAGAGATCGTGATTGTGGATCGGTTGCTCTCTAACAGAATCAGAGGCCATTGCCTCCCTCCCAAAGCAAGCGCAAGGACAGAACCAGTCGGTGTCATTACAAAACACTGCTGCCCAAGTCCTGGGTCACACCATCTCCTTCCAACAGGAAGGGCCAGGGAGGCAGAATCCCGGAGGAGCCAGGGAGTTCCTGGACCATGCACATTCTTCTCTCTTTGCAGCGAGAGGGCGGAAGCAAACACTCTGGTTTGTGGTGAAGCAGTTTCTCTCCTCCTCGCACCAGAAGCAGGCAGCACCTCCACTCCCCACCAGCCTTTCCCTTCAGCCTGCTGCTGAGAGGCAGCCCAGCCAGCTTCCTTCCGCTGCCGTTGCTCTCTCGAGCATCACATTTGCAGGTTCAGCCAGTGCCTGTGCATGGCTGAGTGCAACGTGACTTCAGCAGCCCAGCAACTGGCGTGAAGCTTCAGCCTCTCGGTGGGTGACACCGAGCATTTCCGCTTGCAGAGGGCTTGGTGAGATTCCCTGGGTGCATTGGTGTCTGTGCCTCACGTTGTTGCTAGAAAGTTCTCTCTCATGAAGCTGCTTAGTCCAGCTCCATTAACGTAGCTGGCTTTGCGAATCTTAATTCAAACGTATCTCCTAGTGCAGCCCTGGTTTAGGCAGGGTAAGTGTTGAGGCACAGCTGGTGGGTTTTATTCTTGTAGCAGAATATGGAGATTCTGGCCTGAACATGCCTCCCACAAGCCTGGTTAAACCAGAATCTGGGAGTTCCAGGTTAATGCCCACACTTCCTCTTGCAGAAAGCTGCTCACTCGTTGACTGGCCACAAGGTACCTCTCCGGACCAACATTCCCTGTAAGCTGAGCACTTGGGCAGCCACCCAGGAGAGATTCAGACGCAGCCCAGCTGATTAGCAGAGCGCCCCCAGCCACCCACACCTGGCAGCGCGTGGGTCTACGGGTGGTGCACATCCCCACATGCCTCAGTGCCCAGCACAAAATTTATTCTGCCCACGGATGGTAAAAACTAGAGGACATCCCCCCCCCACACCAAGGACATTTCATGCTGCAGCTAGACGTGTGATTTGCTCACCATTCAGATCCACTGACTAACAAATTAATAATCTCCAGGTCCAAAGCCCATGAGTTAAGCAGGAGACCAACCAGCACGTGGCTCTACTCCTGCTAGAAGAGCCCAGCAACAGACAAAAATCTGGTACATTATTGCAGCTAATGATCCAGACAACACCTATGTTCAACTGACTTGTCTACAGCCAGCAGCATAGAAACTCAGCCTGTGAATGACTAGTGAGAAGCAGGCTGGTCTGGGTGCTGCTTAGCCTGGGTGCTTTGATCTTTGCCCCTCCTTGAAATACCAGCCTTTGTTTGTATAAACATTAAGCATTTGCTAAGGGAACCCAAGCAGGAGCTTTGCGATTCTGCCGTACAGGTTGCACTTCTCCAGTCCAGCATGCTCGGAACCTGACTGGTGCTGAATGAGAGAATTTGCTGGCCCACAGGAGGGGAATACATGTAACAGCTTTACCAACACTTCCCCGGCGTACTGGGCCCCGCGGAGACATTGAGGGGTAAGTTACAGCTAAACGACAGCCCAGAACACTGAGAGCCAGGACTGGGGGCTGGAAACAAACTTTATGGGACCAGGGGAACTTGGCCACACCCATGATAAGTGGTCGTCCAGCTGACTAAGGTCATCCTGGATTACGGCTGTTGCTGGGCTAGAGAGGTTCAACCTGCAGGCAACGCTGATGAGCTCGGCCCTCCCCATCCTGGAGCTGAGGCCAGCTCAGGTGCCTGAAAATCAATCATACGGCTCGTGCACATTAAGTATTAAGCTGGAGATTTGGTAGGAGGACACATCTTCCACACAAACAGGTAAAACCACAAAGGGGTAGGGGGTGGGGGCAAGACCTGACAGCCCTAGCAAACAGAGGGCTCCTCAGCTGGGGGTGTGGTCAGTGAGGGGCTAAGGTGCTTCCTACGAGCCTGCGAAGGGTGAGTTTGCATCTCATACCAGCCACCCGCACCTCAGCACACAGGGTACCTGTGCCCTTGGGCTGGGACAAGTAAAGGTGGGTGGACATGACCCTGGCCATTGGCTCTGGGGAACTTGGACACCTCCGTGGAGACCAGTGATTTGGGCCAAAACTGCCTGTTAAACGCTGCTTGGGCTCGCTAGAAATCCCTCCCCCAAGGGATCCTTCAGCATCAGCAGCTTCTCTTCTCTTGGCTTGCATTCCCCACGGCTATTTGTACAGAAACAGCCTCTTACATTTGCTCCTCCAGCTGAAGCCCGAATCCTCTGTGCTTGACGTCACACGTGGCCGCTGTGACGTTGGTGAAGATGTCACAAGCAGAGGGCATTTGCGTAAAGACAGATATTACTTCCATGGGAATGTCCCAAAGGAGAATGACCCAGGGAGCGGGGGAGTGGAAGAGAGGCGTAAGAAACATGATTCTATCAAAACAGAGTAAGCAGCCGTGGAAAGGGCTTAGTCTGTAATGGCTGGATAGCACTGGCACTTGAAACAAGTGATGGGTGCCCTAGAACAGAGAGATCAGATTCCCTGCAAGGCTGGAAGGACCCTAGAGGTGGAACCCTGAGCAAAATCCTGGACCTGGACTGTGCATAGCAGATAATTTAACTGTAGGCATGGGAAGTTTGTGCAAACCCTTTAAAAGGGAAAGAGACGCTTGTCCTAGCGAGTGGAGGGATGCTGCCCTCCATCACAAGGCACAGCGCAAGGGCAGATCAGGCTGCAATGTTCAGTGACAAAGGGCTGCTTTGTGGGGGCTGTTCCATGGAAAGCTGCTAGACCATCTCTTGTCTCACTTCTCATTTTGTCATGAGTACATATGCCCTGCTCAGCTATCTTTAGGCTGCTGTTTGCTGCTCTGGCTTCCCCAGGGGATGCTGAGCAGGTTCTGGAAATTCCAGCTGTCTCGCAGACAGCAAGAGAGAGACCTCAGTTCCTGGGCTCTCCCCATATGCTAATTTTAGTCACTCCAATCCTGCCCCTTCCAGCACCAAAAGCAATCCCCAGGGTTCTCCCAGTCTCCCAACAATCTATCTCCCCTCACTGCCTTTGCCTCTGCCACATCAGGGCTCTGGAAATGGGCAAAAACAACTCCTCCAGCCAGTCAGAGGGCCTGATGTGGACACCAGGATGGATGTGTCTGCCCCCTACTCCGGGTGGCTTCAGGACACACCACCTAAACTAGCCTTGGAATCGGGGTGAAATGCGGGGATTTCTGCTGTATTCCTGGCAGTTTGGGGATATTATCGCAAATCTGGTATTTTCCCAGAGAATTTGCACTTTCTGCTCCACTTCCAGATCAGCTGAGCCCTGTTTTCACCAGAAACAGCAGCTGAGCATGAGGTTGAACAGGTAAGTGAGGGTTTTGCCAGTGCAAACAAGAGTGTCACCCTCAGCATCAGCTCTGACTTTCACGCTCCTTAAAAATATCTCAGGTGAGCTGGGAACTGCCTTTTGGAGCACGTGATTTAATGTACAGGGCAGCTTGATGCAGCTCGGAAGCACACACCTCTCACCCAGAGCCCATCGCTCACCCTGGCCCAGGAGTCTGCTCCAACTGCCCAGGCAAAGACAACGATCGTAACAGCTGCAAGGACCGTTTGCTCACCGCCGCCTGAAACCACGTGGGGTGGCTGTGTCCCGTGGATTGACTCCTCTTGAGCCAGTGAAAGGAGGATGTTGGACTTTGTGGGGAAGGGGCAGCTCCTGAGTGTGGTGCCAGGGTGGCAGCGGGAGAGAAGGGTGGTGGGTTAAGATCGTTCTTCTGCAGGATTACAGGGAACAAGTGGAGCCACTTCATCCTGCAGCTTACCACATGGTCGCTCCAGCTAACTCCTGCGGTTGGAAAGCTGGGCTGGGCAGGGCTTCCCAGGATCACCGGAAAGCATTTCGCTCTTGCTCCAGGGAGGGGTTTAAACACCATGACCGCTTTGATCACATCCTTCACCCTCCTGCAAACCACAACACAATTCCACCAAGTGACTCCCGCATCCAGCCCATCTCTTCTAGAAGAGCTAGAGGTAATTTTGTAGGAAGGTGGATGATCTTATAGAATCATAGAACCCCAGGGCTGGAAGGGACCTCAGGAGGTCATCGAGTCCAGCCCCTGCCCAATGCAGGACCAACCCCAACTAAATCATCCCAGCCAGGACTTTGTCAAGCTGGGATTTAAAAACGTCTAGGGATGGAGATTGCACCACCTCTCTAGGTAACGCATCCCAGTGCTTCAACACTCACTTGGTGAAATAGTTTTTCCTAATATCCAACCTACACCTCTGCCTCTGTAACTTCACACCCCCTGTTCTGCCATCTGTCACCACTGAGAGCAGCCTCTCTGCACACGCTTTAGGGTTCCCCATCAGGAAGACAAAGGCTGCTATCAAATCTCCACTCACTCTTCTCTTCTGCAGACAAAATAAGCCCAGATTGCTCAGCCTCCTCTCATAGGTCATGTGCTCCAGCCCCTAATCATTTTCGTTGCTCTCCCCGTACCTGCTCCAGTGCATGCACACCCTTTCTGTACTGGATGCAGTACTCCAGACGAGGCCTCGCCAGTGCCGAATAGAGGGAAATAACGTCTCTAGATCTGCTGGAATGGCTTCTTCTGATGCACCCCAGTATGTCGTTGGCCTTCTTGGCTACAAGGGCACAGTGTTGATGCATATCCAGCCTCTCATCCTCTGTAATGCCCAGGTCCTTTCCTGCTGCACTGCTACTTAGCCAGTCGGTTCCCAGCCTGTAAAAGTGCTTGGGATTCTTCTGTCCCAAGTGCAGGACTCTGCACTTGTTGTTGTTGAACCTCATCAGAGTACTTTTGGCCCAATCCTCTACAGTATCTAGGTCACTCTGGACCCTATCCCTACCCTCCAATGTATCTACCTCCTGTCTCTGGTCAGCCCTGGCAACACAGTGGCCACGAGGCAAAGGGCGGGAAACGATTTCTCCTCAAAATATTCCAAGCACTCTGCAAACTCAGAGCATGCTAGTGGCATGTGGCGAGAGCTGGCTACAGCGCATATGCTGCCCATGCAGAACAAGGGAGGCAAAGGCCAGGAGTGTGACTGGAACACAGGAGGCATTCAGCTCCCTCCGGTTTTATTTTCAGAGGTTTTCTGGCCAGCAGTAAGAGGTCCTAGTCTCCGGTTACCTGAGCTGAAGGTGCCAGGGCTCCAGGTTGTTTCCCTCATCTTCAGAAAAAGATGCACAAACAGGTTTTCAGTTCAATTCTTGTCGTGTGGCAGTAGAGGGAGAAGGCAACGGAGCCAGCCTGGTCCCCTTTCCCGTTCAGTCCCTCTCCTGCTCCGAGATCCCCACCATGCTGAAAACATGCCAGAGCAGGCAGCTCAACTCAGGAAGATGAACGTTAACTCCTCAGTCAAAGCTTTCAGGGGCATTTCCCTTGCAGCACCAACTGGAGAAGAATTTTCTCAGTGAAACATCAATAGTCCATGAGCTGGGCTCGGCATACCCCCCTCCATGGGCAACAACTCTAGCCCAGGGTGAGCAAACGTTTTAGGTCGGGCCCCACTTGTGTCCCTGCCATGAGCAGCTTCCCCACCTGCCTGATGGAATCCAAACCGATGGGAAAATCAGTTCTGTTCATAAGAAAAAACTCCTTTCGGCAGGAGTGAGAAAATAAATCTGTAGACTGTAAAAACTTGATTAATTGGCCTGTAAATGTGACTCCAAGACAGCAAACCAGTGGCAGATTTCAACACTGAGAATGAGTTGGATGAGGCTGCACCCCCTTTTTGAAATTTCACGCTCCTGGGGGGGCCCACCCAGGGGGCTCACCCCCACTTTGCTCTAGCCCCTTTGCTGAGAGCATTCAGGCACCTTTGTAAAGAAGCCACCTGACAAGAGTGGGGGATTCCAGTTGTGCCGTCACTAACAAGGGACAACCCACTCCAGTTTTGACATGGGGGAGCATAAAGAAACCCCAGCCCCACAGCTGGGCATTTGTGGGAATCAGCAGCAAAATCAGCTTCTCAGATTTTACAAAGACATCCTGGATTAGGGCCGGTTCTCCTGCCCATCTCTTCATCCCCCACAGAAGCACCTCGGGGCGGGGGGTTTCCCATCCACCATGGCATGACACAGATAGCACCATGAGACTCAGAGCTGTTAGTGGCACGTAATGAATCCACCAGGTGGATCTCCTTGCTTCATAAGAACAGCCATAGTGGAGACGACCAATGGTGTTTCCAAGGGAATGAACAGAACAGGACAATTGACTGAGCAATCTGTCCTCCGTCATCCATATCTAGCTTCTGGGAGGCTGAGGGGTAGGTCCCATAATATAGAGCATGGGGTTGCATCCAAAACTACCCTGGCTAATAGCAACTGAAGGACCTGTTCTCCTTGTGCCTCCAGAGGCTGAGCCTCCCACTTCCGGAGACGAACATGGGAGGAGGAGTTTGCTCTCTGGGATTTTCGTTTTGTTTTGCCAAACGCTCAAAGTGGCTAGTTTGTGCTACGCCCTAAATGGAGCCACCCTGTCCCATTTCAGCTACGATCCAGTAGGTTAGGCTTCCCCATCTAGAAACAGCCAGCCTTCAACTCCTTCTTGGTGGCACTGGAAAGATGATTACCCTTGGATCTGTGAGACGGTCTCATATTTTACCAATGACCATGATGCCAGGAGGTAGGTATTTATCTTCTCCTAGCAACCAGCCGCCAGGCTGGTAAAAAAAGGAGCAGCTTTTGCAGAGTTGCTAGAACTTCCATAATTTCCAAAGATAAACTCACTGAATGGCACACTTTGATTTGCAGGTGCTGATTTGGATGTATTGACCGTGGCCGGCAGGAAACATGCCCGAGGAACATGCCATTTCAGATAAACACAACTTTTGCATACAGCCATGCCTCGGAAGGAGCAGCTTCATTGCATTGGTCACAATTGGGCTTTTGTAACTTGAAAAGTCCCCACTAGTTTTTCCAGACAGTATAAAAGGTAGGAAACAAGGTCGGTTCCCAGAACATGCTCCTGTTCCTGGAGCGACCTGGGCTTGGGGAGTCTAATAGTGTAGTTAACAAATCCCCAGTCCTAGAGACAGACCCAACGGTCCCTTGGCAGTTCAGCTGCTCTGCTTCTTGGACTGTGGAGGACTAATACGGGCACGAATGACTTGCACTGCATTACAACTATTCCAGGGCCGTTGGCATGACCTTTTCGTATTTATTCCTTTGCAGTTATGTGAGTGGAGAGGAGCATGGCTCTCCGTCTCTTTCCAGCTCTGACACTGTGGTGTGCAGAAATAGCAGAGCAGGCTGGAGTATGCAGAGAGGGGGAAGGGTCTCCCTCCAACCTGCCTGCCTTGAGGCTGGGAAGACCAGGTCTTTAACAGGGTTCACATAAGAGCTAGCTACATTTCAGGGAGGGCAGGTCCATCAATGACATTAGCCAGCCTGCGCAGGAAAGGTGTCCCTGGCCTCTGTTTGTCAGAGGCTGGGAATGGCTGACAGGAGCGGGATGGCTTGACGATTCCCTGTTCTGTTCACGCCCTCTAGGGCGCCTGGCACTGGCCAGTCGGCAGACAGAACACTGGGCTGGATGGACCCTTGCAGTGACCCAGCGTGGCCGTTCCAATGGTCTCTGGTCTCTGCCTCCGGGATCGTGCAGGCCTTGTTGCGTCACTCCAGAGGCGAAGCGCGACCTGGGGGCTGGCCCAGGACGCTGCAGCTTTGGAAGGGTGAGGAGGCCCTGTGCCTTAATCACTAAATCACTCCGTGAACGTTGCTTAGCAGGTGCCGTGCGTGTGACCTCGCTAGCAAGCCCCCGCAGGAAGAGAGGGCGAGGCAGCTAAGCCGAGACTCTTGCATCCTTCCTGTGCATCCTGCCTGTCACGGTGGAGGAGAACGGAACCGGGTGCCTTGTGGTGCAGCGGCTCTCCCAGGTGAGAAAGGCTGAGGTGGCTGTGGCAGTGGGAGCGAGGCTCGCGGCACCAGAGCCAGGAAATCTCTCACGCCGCCCAAGTCAGAAGATGCCGCCCTCCGCCGTCTCCCGCCGGAAACCACTCTTTGCAGCTCTGACACTGCGGGCTGTCGAAATAACCCAGCAGCCCAGCAAGGGGGAAGGGTCTCCCTCCAACCCGCCTCAGCCACACACTTCTGCAAGGGCCCCTGGCTGGGCCAGGCTGCGCTAGGCCCATAAAAGGCAGGCGGTGGGGGAGGGCCTGGCGCACAGCTCTGGTCCTGGAACACAACACGTAGGACGAGAAGAGTTACCGAGAGAGGCCATCTCGTGGCATCGAGTCGTAACTGCAGCCCTCTGCCCAGGAGCCGCCTGGAGACAAGGGGGGTGAGGTAGCAGCTCCTGGAGTGGGGAGAGAGACCAGCTTTCGAGTGGACACAGAGGGCTTTCTCTGGGACTGGCACCTCTCAGCGTGCAAGCCAGTCACTCCCGTGACTAGGACCTGGTCCAGAGCAAGAAAGAGCCTCACCCCCACTGCATCTCTAATGTCCCGGGCCTGGCCTGGCTACAGTACTGCATGCACACCCAGGCCTGACAGCCGCGAGCACGCCACAAAGCTGTTCGAGCTTTGATGGCCCAGTCGGTACTGAATGACCTGAAAGCAGAGCAAAAAAGTCACTCTGCAAGTATTATGTAGGTCTCGCTCTTGTCTCTCCCCTCCCCCACAGCTGCTATGCCCATTTTACAGAGGAGAAAGCAGAGGTGCCAAGCACTTCTGTGACTTGCCCACAAATCCCACTTACAGGGAGCCAGAGACCTAGGAAGAGAACTCAGATGCCCTGACTCATCGCCCTGCCCTAATCCCCACTTCCAGAGAAGTGAGGCCAGAGTCGTAGCAAGATGCCAAACCCATGACATACGGAAATAGCTAGTGAGGAAATAGCTAGTGTGTGAATGTAGCAGAGCCCAGACACTGGGCTCTCACTGGAGTTCACTACAACATTGGCTATGGAGTCTCACGAACAGTTAGTTCCCAAAGTAATTCAGACTGGCTTGAGGCAGGGCCCTGTCATGGGAGGGCTGAGTTACTGGGTGGCGAATCTTAGCATGCTGCTTTTGCTTACCTTCTGGCAGGAGAATTACGTACAGTCTACAGAACAGTTTTAAACACGTGTGAAGAGAGGATGCCATTTTCTGTGCTACTTCTAAAGAGGGCAACTAGATTAATTCTTTGTCTGTGCTACAGGGCCCCTAACAGGTAGGCTTGCTCGCATTCACATCTTCAGGGCCATGGCACTGGCACACCATGGCACACCACAGCTATTAGCTGCGGGTACTCGGTAGATAGAGCAGACACCAAAACAGGAGTAATGACCAGAGCCCAAGACAGGCAGGTAACATTGGCAGACAGGGCAGCAGGCTGGGAAAATGCTTTTAATGCAGGTCAGGAGAATACACTGAATGGCAAAATCTGACTGGGAAGAGAAACAGAGGCAGCAGATATGGCCATGAAAAGCAAAGGCAGGAGTTTGGAATGTGATATGTTTGCATACACTATGCAGACGAGCATGGGGCACGCGCTTATAACTCGTAGCTATTCATCAGCTACTTCCATAGTACCATACTAGGTCAGGGTTTCAGTCTGTTGGGCACGGTGCAGGCACAGAAAAAGCAGGTGTCCTGCCTTATCAAAAAGAGACCAAAAGGCAGTGCACTTTTGGGCTGTAGAGAAGAGAAGGAGTCATCTCTGGGCAGGTGGCTTTGGCTTAACCCTGTGTCCTGGCACTCTTTTCCCTGTATCCAATGACCACAAGGATACCGACAAACTGCAGAGAATTCAGAAAACCACCATAGAGCTCAGCAGATAACTGCGATCAGGAGGAATTTATGGGGACTAGCTACATGCCTGTGGCTTGGCCAGCTGATGACTAAGCGTGGGGAAACGAGAGCAGCCCAAAAGCACGTGAGGAAGACAAGCAGCAGGGAGGAGAAGTAATTCTCTAGGGTGGTGCGGGGGTGGGGGTAGCAGGAGGCACAAGGGGATTAAACTGAGAAGAGAAAAAAGCAGGGTGAGCATGAGGGAAGGCTGCCTGTGGATGAATGAGTCAGGCTGTCTCCCCACCAGGGCAGGGGTGGAAACCCCATTGCCTGGGGCACTTTCAATGGGCCTGACGAAAGACTAGAACGTGATCCTGCCTTAGCCCAAGGAGCGAGCCCCTCATAGGAGACACTGCCCATCTCTGACGTGTAGGGCTCAATGAACTGTACCCAAAGCCGGTTCACAGCCAAAACTAGCTGTTCAGTTGCTTCATTGTCTGAGCTGAGGCCTGAGCATCACACTTGGCCATGTCAGTGACTATTGTGCGCTACTCTGATGCCCCAGAGCCTCTCAACTCTTCCTTTTGCGAGCCTTGGTTTTGGTAACAGAAATGTTTAATATCCCACAGAGGCACTAAACCCAGTTAGATCCGGGCCCAATCAACCAACCAGCATCCCTGTAAATGGCTCCCTGACGGCTGCTAACATTTCCCCAGAGGGGCAGGTGAATTCATCAGCCTCTGCCAGCTCAGCCTTTCCTGCCTTCAGAGAGAGCTCAGGCTGATTCATCTCTTTCCAGGCCTTCTGCTTATGCAGTGTCACGTTGCTTATGTCCCTGCCCGATTGGCTGGCTGCTAAATTAAGCCCAGCAACAATAAGCTGCCCATTATCCCCTTATATTTCCATAGGGTCTGCCTTCCTAAACGACTCTGGAAAGGGCAGCCGTGTGACTCAGGGAAAAGATCGCCTTGCTCCTGTCTGCTCCCCTGGTGCCTCCTGCGTCAGACAGGCCTGGTGCTTTGGTATCGACCAGCTAGTGTTTGAGCGGCAGAGTTGGTAGCACAGCATTAGCTTGCTCCACATGAGCAGTGGCTGTGGTGAGCTGGTGCCCAGGATTGCTCCTCCCGCATATCCCAGCAAGGGTCAGATCCCCCTGGCTCCAGCAGACACCGGCGAGGTAAATCCCAGCTCTGCTCTGGCCAAAGCGGGGAACCCCTCGGGCCTTCAGCAGGCTCTGAGGCCACCCCCTCTATTTCCTGGGTGCCAGGGTTCTCTCTGCCCCCGGCTGACGGGTCCTCTGGTTTGTCCTGGATTCCCTAAGGACCCTGCCTGTGCCTTGCTGCCCCTCTAGGCCAGGGCTGAGTCTCCCATCCCCTGACCAACTGGCACTTCCAAATGCTGGGGGAGCTGGAGATGTCTGAGTCCCACCCGCTGCCTTCTCCTACCATGGCAGCACACGCTGGGCACAAGAAGGGCACTGCATTGCCCTCTCCAGAACCGGGGAGCTTCCCTGCTCTCAGGTCACCTTCACCTTCTCACCTGGCATCAGCCCTGATTGTGGCTGGCCTGTGCCGGCTCCCCCCAGCTCAGCAGCCAAGCCTCCCACTGACTGACAGTTTTTCACGCTGTGACACAAATTTCAGCCTTGTTCCTTTTAAATCAATTTAATTTTATTGCCTGAGCTGCTGAAGAGCAATTTTTCCAGGACAAAGAGGTCAGGGTGTGCTGGTCTAATCAATTCTCCTCCTGCTCCACTCCACTCCGCTCCCCTGGCAGGGGCAGTGGGGACAGACTCCCCACTGCAATGCTTTCATTGCCCTCATGACACCCCACTTGCAGAGTATGGTAGGTGCCCCAAGAATGTCTGTGATCTGTGGAGGGAGCTCTAGGCCATGGCCCATGTCCAGCCATTCACATCCCCCGCGAGGGGGATAACTAGGCTTGGATGGATGAATTGGCTAAATGAAAGGCAGGCAATCTCCAGCCCTGGGAAGACAGGGGGAGTGGGGAAAAGGTGGGCTGGGCATACGCTCAGGCATGGGCCCTCCTCTGGCCCAGGAGGGATGGGTCGTAAGTCAGGGTCTGCTGGCAGCGGCCTGCCGTAACTGTGTGTGTCAGTCCCGGCGTTCCAACAGGAGACAGAGCGGCCGCCTTGATGCCCTTCTCCACCCAGCAGAACCCTGTGCAGAGGCAGCTTGTTCTCCTGAGCTCCACTCTGGACACAGAGGACTTCAGGCTCCCACGCTCTCGGTCGTGTTAGCCCCTCGCAGCTCCTGTGCTAAACAGGACTGGGTTCCGTTGGCCTGCGAGGCTACAATTTCCAGCCCCAATTGCTGCACCGGGGGGTGGGCAGAGAAGGGAGCGAGCACCATTTCTCCAGTGCAGCTCCCCCTCTGCCTCTGGCAGGGGAGCCTGGGGCAAGGCGTGTGCAGGCGAGGGGGTAATTGATTATTCTGATCGGCCAGAGAGGTTCACTGCCCCTTCTGGCCCATGTGCCCCAACTTCCCTGGGGCAGGCCCAGCAGCAGCAGGAGCTCAAAGAGGGGAGGGAGGCATGTGCCCTGGCCTGAGGGATGGATGTGCGGGTGGGTGGGGGGAATTCCAGGCAGGCAGCTGGACAGGGCTCTGCCCTCAAGAGGGGAAGAAGCTGGATGCTGCCTTTACTTTTACCTCCCCGTGTGCCCCACTCAGCCCTGTCCGGTCTGGGGCCGAGGTGGGCAGCTCCCCCCTGCTCCGGGGTGTGAGCTTGGCGGTGTGTCTCTGAGAAGGGCTGAAAGGGGAAGCAGTAGCGCCACCCCCCAGCCCTGCCAACTGCTTATTTAATTCGACAGCAGCAACGGCGCTGCACCCGTAACTCACAGCTGCCATTGCGTCATGAGCAGGCCCCACTCGAAGCCCCGAGAGACCCAGCAATGCTTCCAGCCTGGCTCCTTGCCAGCTGCCCACCCTCATCCCCACTGGCCTATTAGCTGAAACACAAGCAAGAGGCTGCCTCGCCCTGGCACCGCGACACACACCCCTCCCACCCTAGACAAACGCTGCCTCCACACGCATAGCAACCAAAGGCTCCCCGGGCTCCCAACACCCGTCGGCAGCACCGCAGAGAACCACACTTGCATCAACCCCTCCCAGAGGAGGGGGCGGGAGAAGCTACAGCTGCAGCTGGTCACTGGACCACAGGGGGACATTACATGACGCAAAGCGGGAGATTTGTTGCCTCATTTCCACCCGTCGCAGCGTCAACTGAAACTAGCCAGGGACCAAATGGGTAGCCGAACCGCAGCTATGCCCACCTTGCCACCCGCAAGTCTCTCCAGAGCCTCCTGCCCATGGTGAGGTTAGCTGCTGGCACTGGTGCCGCTGACGACAAAGCCAGGCTTCTCAGGTAGCCACAGGCCATGTCTGCATGGTACAGCAGGACTGTCACAACCGGCTTTCTCTCCGGGTCAGCCGAGCATTGGCAGGTTGCTTGGGCTGGCTCAGCCCTGCCCTGCCCTGCCGTTCACAGACCGAGTCAGACAATGCAAAGGGAAGCGAGTGGGTGATAGTCCCGCTCAGCTAGGGGCTGGGGTCAGCACGCTCACTTGGACTCGGATGAGCCAGCACATTTCTTCCCCTTGCAAAGGGAGAGGCAGCAGTGGCCTCAGGGCTCACAGCGCACGCTGAGCTCACAAAGGGCGTGAAAGGGTGAAGCATATTAAACTTTAAGGGACCACTAAGCTGAAAAGAGGCAAGAGCTCTGGGGCTGGCTGCAGGGCCGCACCAGCTCTTACCTGGCTGGGATGACTTACTTGGGGCTGATCCTGCTTTGGGCAGGGGGCTGGGCTCAATGACCTCCTGAGGTCCCTTCCAGCCCTGGGATTCCATGACTAAGTGCCCAGTGTATAGAGCCCCTTTCTGAAGGGCACTGAAAGCCCACGGCACGTTGTGGTTTTGCGCCATGGGATGCCCCTCTCCAGGCTAGAAAGGAGCAGCCCTGGGGCTGGCCGGCTGTCGGGTGAGGATGGAGCAGCCTGAGAGAGCCCCAGGCTTCATGGGTCAAGGAAGAAAACAAAGAGGAGAGCAGTAACACACCTCTAGTAACCAGCAGGGATGGTGCAAAGAAAGAGCGAGACCACCGTTAAGAGCCAGGGGCCAACACATAGGAGCAAGGGGCTCTGCACCAAAACACACCAGTCATTGTCCAGGAAAGGGTCACAACCCTCTTGGAGGAGCCTCCTGTTTGCTGCTTGCCACAAAGGAAAAAGCACGGCTAGAGCCACAAAGAACATGAGGGACACTCAGCAGCTTCAGTGCAGCCCCAGGCCCTGCTTTGGTCCTTGAGGCGAAGCACCAGGGCTGGATTTAGCCAGGAGGTCACTCGCGGACCCCAGGTGTTTCGCCTTGCAGAGGACACGCTTGGCCAGATTACAGAAAGGAAAACAGTGGGGAAAATATTTTTAGAAACATCCAGAGAGGTTTTCCTCTTCCCACCCTTTGCGTTCACGTCTGGGGCAGGCACAGGGGCGGAGGCCTCTGCAAAGGAGGAGAAGAGAAAAGAAAAGGAAGGGGATGCGGAAGGCAACTTGGAGCATTGCTGTAGGAGCTGCAGGACCTCGGAGCCAGAAGAAGCCGCTTGTTATTAACAGCTGTCTGACTGAGAGACAGGGCAGGAAGCCGCTTGGGCAAGGCCCAGCACATTGTTTGGGATGACGCTCCTACCGTGCACAAAGGCAGCTCTGATGTTACCAGGAAACTAATAAAAACTCCCTTGAATTAAAAACCTGAGACTAGGGCTTCCATACAGTGCGACTCCTCCAACTCTGCAGGGAGACGCCGGGTGATCGAGCCGGCCAAGATTTGGTGCAAGTCAAAGAACCATCCTAGAACCATTTTCACTCCGCAAGAGACTGTTTTTGCCGAAGAGAACTAGCAGGCAGAGCAAAGGGCTGGCTGAGCAGATAGCAGGCTGGGTGCAAGGAACGGGGCCAACAGCTGCCATGGGGCAAGGTGGGAGGGGGCCCAGCTCAGAGCCCCAGAAGAGGTGGGGCCAAAGGGCAGCCAGCTCTCAGCCCCAGTCGGATTGCCGTGCATGCCCCGCCCGCCCCGCGCTCCCTCACAGCCACAGCACTTCAAAGCAGCTCAGAGCTCTGGCCACTGCCAAAGTAGCAGCAGTGGTAACTGGAGCTCTGGGCCCCTTTGAAATGCTGAGCCTGAGGGCTGCTGCCCCCTTTGACTCCACGTCGCCAGACCTGGGCACAAGGGACTCACTGCAACTTGGACCCAGGAGGAGGAGTCAGACCAGCCCTGTCCCATAGCAAGGGGATGGCCTCTGAGCCCCACCCTTGGGCTTGCACGAAGCTACAGGTTACACAGCCCATTTCCCAGGCTGCCAGAAAGGAACAACGCTGTCTGGGTTCAGAGAGGCTTGGAGAAGAAACCCAGCTTTGGGGCTCAGGCCTGTTTGCATAACACACATCCAATGTCCAGTCCAGCACAGGCACCTCCACCTGTCTTCTAGGCTCAGCAGGGCCAAGCATGTTTTAAGGCACACAGGGAAAGTGGCACCTGCCAGACAAAGCCCATTCGTGTCCAGTATGGAAGACAACGGATTTGGTATTTCCCACCAGTCGATGGGGCACCACTGCAAAATCTGACGCCGCCTCCTCTGTCCCACTGCGAAGGGTGTGGTCTGTGGCCAGAAGGCATGGTGAGGCCCAGCGCGGGTGACAGGGTAGCTGTGCGGTACTCACAGGTGCGCGCGCGCTCAGAGCCGTTTGCTCATCTGAGGCACAGGGGAGCCCAGCACAACCCCTTCCGTCCCATCCGCTCTCACACTTGGAGCCGGGTTACTTCCACCGCACTTCTCTGAACCGTGGCTATCGACGCCTACGGAGATCGCAACTGAGCAGCCGAGATCTACAGGCCTCCGCTCATGTTGTTCTGCAAACCCTCCTCCTGGTCCCTGCAGGGCACCGACAGGTGGAAACACAAACGAGAACCTGCTGTGCCAAGGGGGCCAGGGCTGGCCTGTTTGTCAGAAGCAACTTTTTCATGAGGGGGGCATGGCCTTGTATAGGCCTGCAAACCAGGCGCCTGCACGTCCTAGCTCTGCAGCTGGCTAAGTCGCAGACTCTGCCTTCGCTTCGCTTCTCTTCTCTTCCGGTAGAATAGAAGCAATAGGAACTACTTCCCAACAGCCCTGGGATGGTTTGTTAATTGCAATAAAGCACTAAAGCATGACACCCAAAAAATGCTGTTAGCACCCAATAAATCTTATTAGCCAACCACCTGCCTGGGTGCAAGATGGCTACATGCATCTGACGAAGTTGGTCACCGCCCACAAAAGCTTATGCTCCAAAATATCTGTTAGTCTATATGGTGCCACAGGACTTCTCGTTGTTTTTGCCAATACAAACCAAGATGGCTACCCCTCTGGCACTTGTTACATTTGCAGAGTCACAAGTCATTTTTGCAGCAGCCATAACTTCTGTGGCCTTTTCCATCATCACCAAGACTATCACCAGTTCCTTGAGACACCAAGAAAAGCATTTAGCACAAGCCAAAGAAGATGAACTAGTTGTTGGCGCCTAAAAGACAAAACGGGGCATGCTCTTTATGCTGCCTCTATCTCTAGGTCATTCTTGCTAGTACATAACACAAAGCAGGAAGAGCAAAGGCTTGTGCTGTTCGCTTCTCATCCTATGGACTAAACACTGTCTCAGTGGAGCTCTGGAGAACTCCTCTGCTGACAGCAATGACAGGCAGCTAGCAGGGTTCTGTGAATTTCTCTTACCCTTAATTTCATTCAGGAAAAATTGCTCATAAATGCTGCCAACTTACACTATGTCCTTTTGATCTGATTTGCCTAAATTGGCTTTATCACTGTGGCCATCAATATGTATTTGGAACACACCTGACATTATGAGGTTAGGAAAAGGCCCCGGGGAAGCGGACAGCTCAGCCTTTTCAGTTTAACCACAAACAGAGACAGATTCAAAAACTAATTTTCCCTTTGTCAAGAATGTCTCATGCGAGGACAGTCACTGGGTTAATTCTGGTTGAACATGCACATTTATTGCAGGCGTTGACTGTACTTTGGGGAGTAATTCTAGTCCTACAAGTCCAACAAAATGTATAATAGAGTGTACCTGGCATGCATCCAAAATAGCAACTGGAGGGGTTGAGTTCCTGTTTTTTATACCCCCACCCCCATTTGATGGTGTTTTGCCACTTACACGGGCAGTGACGTGGTCAGTCCAACCCCAGGAGCTTTGTTACAAACTCCTTTGTACAGCCGCATCTTAGAGAAGAAACTTGGCTGCTTCAAAGAAACAAAGTGCAGCGCTTGTGGGAGAAAAGTGGAAACAGCCTGTTTTGTGCCACCTGCCCCCCGCCCCGACCTTACGCGCCCACTGGATGCTTTATCTCAAAGTCAAACTGAAAAACTTAAGTAATTCAATACTGACGACAAAACCCTGGAGGTAGCAACGGAAAAGGGGAATTCAGCTCCCTAATTTACCTGCCAGGTCAGGTGTTCAGGGCAGCTGAGGTACGGCAAGGCAAGGACCTGTAGCCATGGAGAATGCATTTGCTTGCATTGCTTTAGGCATCCACAACCTGCTACAACATCACAGGCAAGACAAAGGTCTCCCAGCTCAGCACCCCAGCACTGCTGGCCTGGATCCAGAGAAGTATCGGGATGTGGCTAGTTGTGGATCCTCTCCAAAACTAGCCAGTAAACAGCCGCTGCCAGAAGGGCACTTACAGAGCAGGCTGCCCATGGAAGAAGTGCCTTCCTGTGCCCACGATACAGAGGCTCTTTTACTCCCCAAAGTTGGAGATGTTCTATTTCAAACCCTCTCCCCTAAGGTAACTGTGGGTGTTCTCATTCTCCATTCAAGTGTCCAGGCCTTTTTAAAACTTATTAAGCTTTTGTCCTTCAAATCTTGTGGCAGAGAGTTTCACTGGATATTGAATAGAAAAGTGTTCCCTAGTATCGTTTTCAGCCTATTCCTTTTATATCATGGAATGTCTTCTGACAAGCAAAGCAAACACCAGCTTCCCAGTGCTTTGTTTACAAGCGTAATCAAGCCAGTGCATGGACTGCAAATTCTGGCCCTCCACAAAAGCTTTACAGGTCAGCATGATGAAATTACCCCAGATAAATTCCTAGCACGTTAAAGCCTCATACACCCAAACCAAACCAGCTTGTTGGTTTTATTAGTAAGATTTGTTTTGTAACAACTCTATTCGAATCTTGCCTTATAAAAGCAAATGATCATCCAAGCAAACCCTGTCCTCCACCTCTTGGCGAGCACACCAAGGTAATGACAGGGCTGTAGGCAGAACAGGTCCTCAAACAGAAAATCGACTTTTTAAAGGCCTCCCCCTGCACATGCAGTGATGAGAGAAAGATGGACATTGTCTCCGTTTTCCTTGCTGAGATCCCACACGATTCTGTTAACTCACATGCCTTTTGCAAGTCTGGCACCCTTTGTAAGTTTTCTTCCAGAAATATCAACCCACCACAACTCTGGTGCTTGCTCCTCCCCGAGCATTTCTGCTGGGGTGTAAGAAGGGGATGAGGTGACCGTTGCATAAAGATAACGTACCCACTGCCTCAAATAGAGCTTGGTTTTCCTCTTGAACAATCTCGTTCACCTAATCTCAATGGCAGGTAACCAGAGCAGTGGGAGGTGGGGCTTGGCCCCACCACCAAGAGTGGTGGAGCTTGGCGGGGCGGGCGGGGGGGGTGTTCAGGCTCTGCCCCCTTCAGGGGTCACATGGTAATTTCTGTTGTCAGAAGCAGGTCCTGGTGCATCAAAGTTTGAGAACCCCTGGCCAAGAGTATTTCCATGGCCCAGACAGAAATGCAGAGATAAATTCATCAGCTGAAAGGATGTGAGATTTTAAACCCCAAGGTGGGTAACAACTCAGGTGAGGGGCTTTCTTCTTTCAAACTGTAATCTTTCTCTTGACGGATGGCACCTCTTTAACCACATAAACCGGTGTCCTAACAAACGCACCACTAATCCGCGGGACAAGATGGAACGAATCTCTCCCTGCCCCTCTGCTTCAGCTCGCCCATGACGCTATTTGAGTCTGAGCGAGCCTTCAGCAACGCGGCAGCTGGATGCTGCCTGTACTGCATCACTAGCAAGGGGGCTTAATGTTCGAGAGCTCCGGGGAGCCAGTTCACAGACACTTCCTATGCGCTCTGTTCCAGCTGGCTCAGCTGCCCTGCACCCCCCCGGCCCCCCAACATTCACCCTCTCCCTGGAGTACCAACAAGCAGCGCAGTCATTCGCTAGGGTGGAAGACAGGCCAGCACAGCCTGTTCAGAGCCCAGTACGCACTCTACCTGGCTTTTCAGGTGCAGGGAGATCATGTTCCCTGCTGGGATTACAAAGCAGAACGTTACTGCTGTTCCAAGTGCTGGGGGGTTCATCTTCCTTTCCCTTTGCAATCCACCTCCCACACGAGGGTTGGGGGAGGGAAGGGAGGATATCTGAGCTCAGGGCACTAAAGAGGCTTATGGGGTTTACTTAGCCAGGGCCCATTTTGACTTGCTGCCCAGCTCCTGAACTGCGGCTAGTGCAGCAGAAGAGGGAAGCAATCTGAGGTGCCAAATAATAGACAAGTGGTCAGACATAGTGCAAGTGGATTCCAGCAAGCGGGAGGGGACCAAATCCCCTCCACTGCTGGGGTTTAAATTGAGATTTTGTCGGCCTCTTCTGCTACTTTGCAATGGTCATCCACAGGGGCCGGATGGTGGTTAACAAGGCAGCTCCCGCCACTCTCAAGTGCAATCAACACAATGCTGGTATCACACTCAGGGCTGCCACAGTGACATCCCTCAACCTCCATTTGGCAGGACAGCCAGACTCAGCTGCAGAGCCCAGGTGTGGGGCACATGTGAGCTGGGCTCTTCCAACACCTCTGCACCTGTGGGATTCAGTGTCACATCCCAAGGATGCAGGAGCAGCTCTGGGACTGCTTTCGTAAGGCTTCCCTGTTGGCCCAGCTGACCTCACTGCTACCTGCCATCAGCCTGGTAGCGCTCTCTGTTCCGCCCAGCTGTTTGCACTGTGATGTTCTACGGCTGTACAAAACATTGTCAAAGAGCCAGGACGGTGCCAGCAGCACAGCCTCCCTGAGCAGCACCCCTACGGCTGCTGGAACTGGGCGGTGGTGACCATTACGGTGAACGCAGGAAAGCTGCACAATTGCAAGTCCCTGCAACTTTGGTTTGCTGCTGCCCTCATGATCCACCGCCCCTACTGTTGCAAGCACTGTAACCCGACCTCCTCCGCAAGGGCAATGTCTCCCACCAGCAGAGAACTCACATCTTGCACTGGAAGAGTTTGTGAGTGTTCCACAAATTCAGCCGAAAAGGCAGCCAAAGCAAATGAATACCTTTACCATGGAATCATGTTAATCCAGGATATGCTTATTACCCGGGAAACAGGAAGCAGCTCAAGTTAGCACCTCAGCAACTGGCTTCTCCTTACACTGAGTTCTGTTGGGTTTTCTGCAGTTGCAGTGTAATAAGAGAAAGTCTATTAGCAACGGTCAAGTTGCAACCACCTACCCACGGCAGCAAAGGGACACCTGAAGGTTAGTATGTGCGTGAGGCCAGCAGTAACAGCAGGCATGGAAATGCTCTTGGGCAGGTACCACACGCTGCTTGTTTACACACACAGCCACGCAGTTCGGTGTCACTGACGCGTGGGGGAGGGTGAGAGTGGGTGGTTTTAATTCGCTCTTTGCATGTGCTGGAAAATTCCACCCCAGAGTGTGACCCAAACCACCCTGAGTGGTTTCCAGGGCTGCGCGGCATTTTAATGGTGGAAAAGAGGAAACTGTAATTTAAAAATATTAGCTGCTTGGTCTCTTCCCATTGCCTTTTACTGGCTGGGAGCAACAATTCCTTCAGACAAACCTGCGCTGGGTCTTTCAGTAGGTGTGTCCTGTGACAGCTTCCAGGTTGCCATGTTTGTGAGTACATGAGGCTTTTCCTTTGCTGTGCCAAGCGCTGCCTGGCCCTGCTGGTCAGTCACTAGCAGCTCAGAACACCAGCTGATGCATTCACGCTTTTAAATGTTGGCTAAGGCTGTACATGGCATAAGTGCCCAGCTGTGCGTCAGGTCATTCATAAACTCTGCACTAAGACATGCAGGCAGCAGGCGGAGCTCTGTTCCTGTTCCTTCAACAGGAAACTACCGCCTTGTAGCGTGGTGGGTCATCGCTAGCTCTGGGGAAGCCGGCTGGCTGATGGCTCCCTTGTACCAGTCCGCATGTGTCATTCACTGAAGTTACAGCCAGTCACCACCGCCTGCAGCTAAGTAACATGCCAGCGTACTCTCCAGAAGTCACAGCTGATGGGAAACACACATGGCCCTTGTCTATCAGCCAGCTGCCAATGTTTCCTCTAATCTTTTCCATCCACGTGCGCATTTTCTCCACCCACACGTGGAATAAATGTTTTCCTGTGCACCGAGGCATGTGCAAGCGTGCACCACCAGGAGAAACACAAACGGAGCTGGGGGTGTTCTGCTAATCAGCTGTGCGGCATTGGAATCACGGCTGAACACAAGCACACAGCTGACAGATAACGCTGCCTGCCACCCATGTCAACACTGGTCCTACATACAAGCCCTTCTTCTAGGAACTGTGTTGTGTGGGTGTGTGCATGGGGCGGGGAGGATGAGTCCAGACCACAGCGGTGAGCAGACTAGCTCTACCAGACTCTTCAGTGCCTCTCAGGGATGGCACAGCACCACGTCTGACCGCATCCCACCCACAGAAGAAGTTTCTGAGTTTTGGAGCACTCCCTGCTTCCCAGCAGAGCAGCCCACCTGCCGAGACGGCCGTGACGTATAAAACAAGGGCAGCAGCAGCAGAGAGCACGCAGTGCTTTTGCACATGGCTTACAGACAAACACTTAACTGTACAGCTCTGCTGCAGCCATAAGGGCGTAATTCTTGTAAGCCGTTCTAGTGCCACTAGTAGGTACCAGCGACAAGGGCTTGGTGGCTGTGTTAATGAAGGCACAGACCTCATTGCAAACAGAGGAAGCAGTTCAGACACGTGAGCAATAAGTGTGGCCGAACATTCCCAGCTGCTTCAGCACAGCCTCGCCTTCACAGCACCGGGACGTGCTGGGAGTACAGCCTGCTTAGGGCTCAGTGCTCTCCCTCCCCTTACAGAGGCAAACACTGGGCCTTTACTGGGTCCATCAGGGTCTGAACTACAGCCCGCTCTCCGCTGACTTCAGCGAGCGCGTTCGGGAACTGCTGCTGCCCCAAGCAGGATTGAAACAGGATCTCAGCTGCAAATGCCTTGGAAAGAATTACTTGTCGTTTCAGAGGGTAGCTGCTGCACCCCACATGGACCTCACCTGGACAACAGGGAATTGGTCATGCCTGTGTCAATGTGGCTCACATAATACGTTAACTTAGGAAACAGGCAGACCACTGACAAAGCCTAGAAATAAAAGTGAGCTTCCTGTTCCGCACCTTGCCAGCCAGCCTGGCTCAGACACAGCCAAGACAGCGTGCTCCAAAGGAGGGGAGATACCGCAAATGGGACAGGACTCAAAAGCCTAGCAGAGTAAAGTGAGCGAGTAGTGACGTGCTTGGGAGGCAGGAGTGCCAGTGCCCAGCGCAACACCATACCGGGACTCTTCACACTCCTGGGGTAGCCACCGTCCCGTGTCTCATTCCTACAGAGGCCACGCTGTAACCCCCAGTGCACACTTTCGGGAGGACCTTCCTCATGTGCTGCACTCCAGCTCGGTACCTGCAGCTGAAACAGACTTGGGAGAGCGGGACTGGAGAAAGCGAAGTGGAAACCGACAGCAAAGACATCTGAGCACGGGCTGCTGCTGTGCAGTTTCTTTCACTTTTCACACTGAAGAAACAGCACCTCACTTGCACCAGCTGGTGTGCAAAAAGCCCAGTGACAATAGGGATAATGACATTAAACTTGGGGGGCTCAGACCCCGGAGAGTGCACATGGAAACCTGCAGGCACACTGGGCACAGATGTTTACAAACCAATGTCTCAGGGCTGCAGCTAGCAGAACAAGGAGGTTTTACTGAAGAATGTGGTGGACAAGGTGACTGTGAAATACTCTGAATACGGACAGGAAGTGCTTGCGGTTTCAGGACAGATGGAAGCTTGCCCAAGTTTACAGACCATATAAAACAGAAACACTCCCAAAACACCGACAAATGAAGTACCTACCCCCAATCCCAAAGTACGCAATTTTATTTTTTGGCAGATCTACTCAAAGTGATCATCATGGATTTAAACAGAAGCCACTGAGCCGTGGGCTTTGGTTGAAGCCAGGAGTGTATGTCCAGAATGAAGGGAGGTCAGTGAGGCCTTGCCAGGGCTCTGCTCTTGCTACTCTTCCCATCGCACTTGGTTCTCTTTAGTGTCCTGGTTTCCTAGGCGTGAATGGCGAAGTTCTTGGATGCTAATGCATCCGACCCAAAGGACAGAGCCTTGGGAAGTCTACAGATTCTCTGCATTCGGCACCAAAAACCAAATCCAGCAGAGAGAGACTGACCCTCTTCCTGGTTTGCCAGGGTTCATTCAGCTCCCAGGACTCTGCACAAGGGAATTTGCCTCCCCTGAGAAGTGTCCCCGTTCTCCTCCAGGCTGCCTTCTCAGGGCTCTTGAGAAACTTCTGCTTCATCTTTTCCTTCCATTTACTCCACTTCGCCTTCTGAAATGAGCCCATTCCTCTCGCTGCCACGCCCCCGGCAGCAGGAGCTACTTACGGAAAGCAAAGACCTCCCGTGTTTTCGGTCCCCTCTTGCCTTCTGGTCCCGATTTGGCCGAAGGCACTTCTACCATCCCCCCGTAAGGGCAGCTCTCAGATTCCGGGTGGTGTCCAGAACACTCCACAGCAGGGATGTAGCCACTGTCCCACATGCCAGTCCCACACAGCTTACACAGGTCATGCAGGCTACAGGGGATCCGGGGCAAGAGGCGAAACTGATAAAGCAAACTCCTAGCCTGATGTGGGAGAGAAGGTATAACCTGTTAGAAATGCAGCCAGGGCATGGGCTGCCCAAGGGCCCACCCGGTGCGCTACTCACACGCAGCTACACTGGAAGTGTTAAGTATTAAACACGTTTGTGTTTAATTTAGGATCTTTTCTATGGGGCTGGTGCCTCCTAGGCCCCCGAAACAATCGGTGGATTCCCAAACAAGTGCTGCGTACGGCTAACCCCACCCTCAACATCTGCAAGTACCCCAAGGCGAGCAGAAGGTCACACCACAGGAGAGAGCTGCAGCGTCAGCTGACAGGTCTCTGGGGCTGCTGGCTCAGTTGACATCAGCGCACTGGCATTTACCTTCCTGAGGACAAGTTCTCCATTCATGTGCATGGCCAGGTTCCCAAAATGCAGCAGCATCTGGTCAGCGGGCAGCTGCTGCTCAATGACGTCGTCGCCGTAGATCACCACGATGGCCACGCAGATAAAGAGGTGGAAATAGTCCGTCTGCAACGAGAAAGCAGGAGTTGGGGGCTGGCAGAGGAGCAGGCGGAGGACGGGCAGGACCAGAGCTCCACTTGGAGCGAGCTCTTTCCCAAAGGAGCTCCCATGCACATCCTAGTTCTGACGGGGGTACAACTCCGAGCAAGGACCTTGCACTGGGACTGAGTCGCTCAGGCTGGCCGCCTGCGAAGGGCAAAGGAGAAGTTCGGATCACACTTTTCAGAAGTGCCCAGCTGGGCACACCATCCAGGGCCTGCCCATCAAAGGAGAGGGGCCCAGCACCTGCCGCTGAGTCAGGCCCCTTTCGAGCGTACTGACTTAAGCACCCAGATGTTCAGGCATCCAGTCTCACCAGTCGTTAGCACATGGGTGGGCCCTAACGAGCACTTGTTTTCTGCGTGGAGGGGAAGGGGAAGGCTGCATCACAAACCACAGAGATATCAGAGAGGGATGGCAGTCACATGATTGCCTCAGCCAACCAGCACCCAGCAAGGTCCATGATCCTCAGGCTGAGAGAGAGACCTGTGGAGCTGCCACTGCTCTGGGTCTCTTCCAGGCAGCACATGGCAGTCCAGGAGGATCAGTCCCCTCAGGCAGCTGCTCTCCTCAGCTCCCTTGCCTCTCACCGCCCTACTTGCAGGTAACTCCAGAAACAAGCCCCAAGCCCAGTTCTCAGGGGCCTCTCGCTCCCAGGACAGGGAGAGAGGAGCTCCGGGGCAGCAGTCAAAAAAAGCAAACAGTGTTAGGAATCCTTAGAAAGGGACAGAGAACAAGACAATCTTACTGCCTCTACATTAATCCCTGGGACGCCCACACCTTGAACACTGGACACAGAGGTGGCTGCCTCACCTCGAAAAAGGCATCTTGGCATAGGAAAGAGTTCAGAAAAGGGCAACAAAACTGATGAGGGGTTTGGAACGGTGCATGTGAAGGTGGATTAAAAAGAGTGGGACTTCCCAGCTTCAGATGAGGAGACGCAGTGGGGGATATGATGGAGGGCTGTAAATTCACAACAGGCGTGGGAAAAGTGAAGTGAGGGAAAGTTGCTGTTCCCATCAGAACCGAGGGGTCACCGAATGAAATTAATTGGTAACAGGTTTAAAACAAATAAAAGGATGTTTCTCGTCACACTGCACACAGCCGCCCTGTGGAACGTCTCGCCAGAGCATCTTGTGCAGACCAGGACTTTAACCGGGTTCAAATTAGAGCTGGATAAAGTCATGGAGGGCCAGGCCATCAATGGCATTAGCCAGGCTGGGCAGGGATAGTGTCCCTGGCCTGTGTTTGTCAGAGGCTGGAAATGGGTGATAGAAGAGGGATCACTGGATGGTTCCCTGTTCTATTCACTCCCTATGGGGCGCCTGGCATTGGCCACTGTCGGCAGGCAGGATGCTGGGCTAGATGGACCTTTGGTCTGACCCAGTGTGGCCGTTCTTATGTTCTGAAGTTCCATGTTCTCCCTGCTGCTTGGTCCTCCAGCCAGTCTTGCAGGAACCCTGGGAACCAGCCTTTGCAAATCCTAAGAGCTGCAATTCAGGACTTGAGGGAAACACTCTGCAGCTGGTCTTTCAGCAAAGCAGAGACCTTTCAAAGTGATCTGTTGTGACAGCAGCAAGATCAGCCCATGAATGCACTAATGAGTTAAGGCAGGCTGCAATTTGCATTAGTTTAAGTTACCTCATAGGCAAGTGGCAGGGAATCATCCCAGCAGATTGTCATGACTAGAAAAGCCTGCTTTTAGCACGTCACAGTTACCTGGGCATGGGAGGGTGGCTGGAATAGCTGCCGCCACACCTACCCGAGATCATTTTCCATACAGCACAGAGCAGGCCAGCTCTGAAAAGCACTTCCGGCTTGGGAAGCACTCAAGCAAAGGGCACCTCAGCACCCTGCTCTGTCCTGCACCCGTCCTCTGTGTTCTAACCTGATAATGTGCCCAGCACGCTTCCCACATGCGCAGTGCTTCAGCGTCCGGAAACTCGCGTTTGAAACAGAGAAGGATCCACCGATGGCAGAAGAGCATCTGCAGGCCATCCTCCCCCAGCGCGACGAGGTGCTGATAGAAACGCAGGTGCATGAGTCGCAACAGCTCTCGTAGGTACATCTGCAAACACAGGCCATCACTTAGCAGAGCCACTCCCTGGCACCCTCGCCCCTAGAAGCCCCGTGAGCGCAGCAGGCATTTACTCCTTCCCACTCAGAGTCACTCAGTACAGCACTCTGGAGCTGGGCCCCACCTTGTCCCCTCCAGGTTTGTGCTCAGGACATGACCTTGGCTGTTACAGGCCAGACTTGGTTGTGCTGTGACTGGTGACAGGGCCCTGGAGGCCGCTGCGGAGACTTAGAAAGGAAGAGCAGAGGGAGAAGCAAATCTGTGTGACAGCTTTTATCTTAATGATATTAATGTAAAGGAGCCCTGGGAACCGGGCTTGGAGCTAGAGGCCCAGGAAGCAGGAGCTGGTTTTGGCAGCTTCTTTTAACTGAGACTAGATGCCAGGAAAGTTACGTTACAAAACCAACCCTTTCGGCATGGACCTGAACACCAAGATGTCCCATGTGCTGGTGCCGTGGTGCTCAGATGTCACTATTCAGACTTGGGAGACAAACTGTGGGATCACCCAGGACATTAACCAGACAAGATTCAGTGTTTTCTCCACAGTCTGAGAAGTCAGAGTTGCCTGGAGGCTCTTGTTTTCTAAAGGAACCTTTAGGTGCATTAGGTCAAGCACTTAGATTTTTGTTTAACGCCCTCACCAAATGCTTTCTACAACCATCAAGTCGAAAGAAATTATTTAAATCTGCCACGAAAACATTAAAACAAGTTGCTGGCGAGAAAGTTTGCAATTTGTTCTGACTCATTCCTCCACCATGTTTGAAAGCAGAATGCCGCAGAATTATGCTAGCATCCCGGACGGGGAAGGGAAGCTGACTGGTGGGTCTCCATTGTCCGAGCAGTGCAAAGGGTACGTGGCCAGTAACCCTGGAGGAGAGCATAAAAGAGTCAGAACCATTTATGGTGTTCCGAGAATCTGGGATTTTGAAATATTTCTCATCTAAGTCCGGCTAATAGTTGCCAGTAACTCAGCTCAGTTCAGCCAGGGCGCCTGCCACCCTCACTGCATTTACTCTCCCTGGAATATGGCCTGGCCGCTGGGCTCCACGGCAGCTGCCTTGCTGATGATCTGAAGTATTTGTTTTACAGTACTTATTGGGGCGGCTCGGGGTGGGGGTTGAGGGCGGGAATAAAGCGCCCACTGCGCAGCGCTCACCAGCTGCTTCTCCATATCTTCATCCCGGGGGGAACTGATGAAGATTGTGTTCTGCATCAAGCCCACAAAGCACCAGAAAGTGTCGGACTCATCTCGGACTTCTGCCAGAACGGGGGCAACCAAGTCGGACATCCCCTGGGAGTAGCCAATGGTGGGGCTGTGCACTGCATAGTTCAGCAAGATTCTCCTAGAGGAGACATTTGACAGGAGAGGGTAAGATCCAGGGGGTGCCAGGCAGGGCTCATCTCAGCCACCCTCCCCACCACCTCATCCGGCACACAGGATCAGAGGAGGTGTAAAAGACCAGTATATCCCCGGCTGTTTAAGGAGACAACTGGAATCTGGGAAACAAGTGCCCCTGTGAGCAGCTCTGCAGATGCCCTGACCAGTGTCTGGGCAGTGCTCTTACGGCGAAAGCAGCACATCGACGGCACAGACGTAGGGGAGCAGGTTAGCTCCAGAAGAGCCCGCTGGCAGGATTGTCATGGCAGAGATCGTGCCCTAGATGGACTTGTGAGTCCCCACTCCCAGCTGGGGGTGGCTCCGTGAGAGAAGTGGGGCAGAGGAAAGGCGCATTCGGGATGGGGAAAGCGTCAGGCACTGAAAGCACACGTGACCTGGCTCCGAGGAAACGCCCGCGTCCGGAGGCTGTGGGGTGACAGAGAATCAGTGCACAAGAGGAGTGATGTTGGAAGAGATGGAAAGCAGAGGAGAGGGTCAGAACAGGAGCTGAAGCTGTGACAAAGAAAGGCGCTCGAGGGGCAAGGCTGCCCACATGCCCATCTGCGAGGATCAGCTTCACTGCATTCAGCCACAAAGCCGACCAGGTCCTAAGTATGCTCAGAAGCCAGGCGGGGGAGGTGGGGCTTACACAGGGCAACAGGCCCATGCCCCAGGTACGAGAGTGCTCGGCCTTCCTCCTGCTCAGTAAGAAGCTGGCACTGCACACAGTCGGTCACCCACAACAGACTGACCACCTGTCACCTCCAGTGGCAGCAGCGCTCAATTCCCCAGCTGCCTTCACCTGTCCACTCCCACCTCTTGGCTTCTCAGTCCCAATGGGTCTAGGTGGGGTCAACACAGCCAGGAAGAGGTGGAGAGAGCAGGGGAGGCAGAGACAGGGCTGGGGGGTCCCATGTGCAGCACAGGGAGGAGGGCGCGGCATCCCTCAGCGCTCTCAGGGTCCGTGCTTCAAAGCCACAGCACTCCTTACAGACTTTCCTCTCTGTTCGGCAGGGCTGCTTGCTGGGGTGCTGAGGAAAGATACTGTCCAGCTTAAGGAAGGGTCACCTCATGGTCTCCACATTGGGGTTGTCCTCGCCACGGAAGAACTGGTTGCTCCGGTCAGTCCTCACCACGTCTTTGTCCACGGTGAACTGCACATTCCGCCAGAACTCCTCGTGCTCCTCGGGAGTCATCGAAAGCCTGAAAACGAAGCAGCGACTGACTGCGCCGAACAGCCAAAAGTGAACAAAAAGCCCAGGGCCCGATCAGGGAAGCCTGTGGGCATTACAGCACGCAGGAGGAGGGGCAGAGACCAGTCCCTAGGCTCCCAAACCTGCCTAGAGCAGCTGCTCATCAGAGCAATGCCCAGGCAATTACAGATGCTGCTTTAGGCAAGCTCGCTTCAAAGACATCAGATGGCCCAACAGGAGCAGGATAGCACCAGCTGCACATGCTCAGGAAAGGCAGCCACTGCAGAGACATTCCCTTTACCCATCCCTCTTAGAGCAGGTGTATACTAGACCTGAAAGTCGAACTTAGATGTGCAATTTCAGCGATGGCAATTGTGCAGCTGGAATCGACGTATCTAAGAGAGATTTATTAGGCCACCCTCCCTGAGCGAGGGCGACAGGAGAAGCTCTCCCATTGACCTACCTTACTCCTTGCGAGAGGGGGCACTACCAGGGTTGACCATCAAATCCTGATGGTTCAATTTAGTGCATCTCCACTAGGCGCTAAATCAAACCGCAGAAGATGGACCCTGAGCGGGTCGGTCTTCCGGTAAGTACAGAGCTAGTCCTGCCTTGCCAGGAGATGCCCTGGCCGGCTGCAGGGCGGGGCTGTTGTTCAGAGATGAGGGGGCAGAAGGGGGCCCCTCCCTGGTCACCTCTTCTGCTGGATCTCGAAGTATTCCTTCCTCTTCTGCACCCTCAGTGCCTCCCTCTCCTCCGACGTGGACTCATGGCTGTAGTAGCGCAGCATGAAGGGCCAGACCTCACCGCGGATAGAGACATCAATCCCACCAAAGAAAATGGCCTGGGGAAGGTACAGAAGTGGCAGTTCATACCAATGCCAACCACTGCAGTGAGACACCACCAGCCCTCACACTGAGAGCCACCAGACAAGTGATGCCTTGATTCAAACTCCTGCAATTTGCACATGTTTAGCAGGAAAGCGCTGTCCTCCTCTTGCCACATGAGACACAAACCGGGCTCATTTCAATGTCAATACCCAACCTCAGGGGCAGCTCTCTGATTAACTTGCCACTCTCGTGCCATGCCTTAATCTCCAATCCTGGAGATACCGCATTTCTCTGCACGCCTCTCTTTAAGGACATGGACCCAGTACTCCCCCAAACCCTGCTGTAATCTTACCCAGGAGCCACGACTGCTTCCTTTGGTTTGTTCACACTGCATTGAACAAGTATGTCTGCACTTGGACACTGGTCCACTTATTCCAGCAGGCAGAAGGCAGGACAGCGAACCTCCTCGGCTCAGAGAGGAGGTCGCCAGCCAAGCACCGTAAGTAATAGTCTCACGGTACAAAAACAGACAGCGCCTGCCACAGCACAAAGCAAACTGCTTCAGCTTCTACCTGGGGCCTTTTCTTTGGGGAAAAAGAGCAACAGACCAGGGCAGCAGCTGCCAACCCCCTCACCTTACGCAGCTTGTACTCTTCTTCCACCTGCCCAGCTTCATTCAGGTGATTGAGCCAGGCAGTGACATCCAGACGCTTGTACGTGTTCTCCTCTGGGTGCGTCTCTGAGGACGGCAGCTTGGGGCGACGGATGGAGAACTGCATGCACGTCTTCTCGTCGGCAAGCTGCTGAATGGGAGAAAAAACAGCCACGAAGCTGCTAAAGCAGGAGACCCAGTTAGCACAACCGCCCGAGCAGCCAAGCCCCGATGTGCAGAAGGGAGGGGAAAGCTTGCAGCAGAACACCCACCATTAGAACAGCTAGACTAATTGGAGCCACTAAAAACCAGAGAACCACAAACCAGCTTCATTTAGAAAAACAGTTTCTTTCCTCTCCTCCCCCACCCTTATCCCGAATTAATGCTGCTTATAGCTAAACTTCGCTCTGCCAGGAATGCCTGTGATAAATTACATGTGATTGGCCAGACAAAGGACTGCTGTTTGGCAAGCCGGAGCTGCTCTGCCAGGCTCTGGCTAAGGGCACTCGTGATCCCAGTGCGAAACCGCAGCTGACATTTAATTTAAAAATCAAAGGTTGCTCAATGCCAAAGCAAGTCCGCGCTACCGTAATAAGGGAAGCAGCAGGGGGCTCCGTGAGCAGGAAGGGAATTTAAAAAAAAATCACTTTCTAATAAGCACATGCACGACCTTCAACAGACAATTAAAGAGCACTTATCACATTTGTATGTAGATTGAGCAAAATATGGAAAGGTGACTTGTCAAAACACGATTTTCAAATGCAGCACGTCAGGCTCCACAAAATGGATGGGAGACGCACAGAACTGCAGACTGAATGTCGCTGACTTCCTGGCCATCTAGAGGCCTAAAACCACCAGCTCCTCTAGCTACAGCAAAGCAGACAGCTAACCAAGCCTTCTGGCTAGCTATCCCCCTTCTCCACAGGAGAAGCGGGAATGTGAGGGGCCAGGCAGGGGCATCAAAGCACAGCAATTTTCACAAAACTGCCCATGCATCTCATCAGGCAACAACGCACAAGTTACACGAAGACACCACGTTAATCACCCAAGTCCAGCCCTGGCGGAAGACGCAGGTCTCACAGATGTAACCTCCACCTTTCGGGACACCTCTCTTTCAACAGAATCATAGAATCTTAGGCCTGGAAGGGACCTCAGGAGGTCATCGAGTACAGCCCCCTGCCTCAAGCAGGATCAGCCCCAACTACATCATCAGGCTTCACCTGGTTACCTGGTCCTTGAGGTGGGTCTCTGTGCAGTACTTCCATTGCTGGAACACCTCAGACAATTTATCCAGGCCACCATGGTGAAAGTGGAAGATCTTGTACTGACTTTCCCTGCTAGCAATGACCAGCTGTCCACAGCTGCACGCCTCGTCGCTGGAGGGCAATCAAAGGGGGAGAACAATGCACACGTAAGAGCTGGTTTTACGGCCCAGGAGAACTCGGGGTGAGGGTGGACAGTAAGCGACGCAAGAGAACAATGCAGAGACGCAAGAGCAAGAGCAGAGCACAAACTCCATGCCAAAGGCACAATGCTCCTGCAGCACCGAGCAATGAGGGCTCACGTGGCCCCGGTGCCAGCTTAAAGAGGGACTCCGGCAGTTCCTGGTAACACAGCTGCCCATCCTGTCTTCTTACAGTTCAAATCGCTGAGTACACAGGAACGAGACTCCTGCCAGGTGGCAGCGGACAGGAAGCCAGCCCAGCACACTCAGACATTATGCACAGAGGCAGCTCTTAGGGATGGGGGAACTCTGTTTGCCAGTGACACCCTCTCAGAGTCCAACATGAAAGGTTTGGGGAGGGCAAAGGGAAAAGCTGACACACAATCAGGAAGACAGAAGAGGGAAGAGCAGCAAGAGAACAGAGGAGATGAGGGCTGGTGGGAGGTACTGAAGACATATCCCTTCTCTCCCTCCCAGACTATTCTAAAGGGATTCCTGCAGGTCACAAGGGATTCGGCACAGAGGTAAGCTAGTTGAAGAGGCTGCCATTTGGATTCACGTGGGAAAAGGCTCCAGAAGAGACTTTCTGAAACAACTGGTTTTCACATAACACAGCTCCAGCTGCCCCGCCAAGTCACACATGCAAACACACACACGCACACTTCACTGTGAAGGACGGAGGCCACAACGCAGACAGAAGATCTAGAACGACGTTTCTTACCTAAAGAAAAGGCGAAGGGACCTCATTTGTCCAAGGTCCACTCTGAACACCCCACAGATCTGCTCCAGGGCAAATACCTTCTGCTGCTCATCCCACCTGGTGTTCTGAGCGTGCCTGTTGTTCTCCTGGAATTGGGCACTGGTGTCAAGGCTGGACGTGGAGCTGTTTGAGCAGGTCATGTGATTGTCACATGTCTCCCTACACAGCAGAGAAAGGACAAAACCACCTGTACGTTAACCAGAGATCTAAGTCTGCATTTACTGGCCAGTAACTTCAGCCTCTCCTGGCAGACAAATGCCTTTTACTAACAGAATTACAAAGTCAGAACTCGATGCAGCGCTGAGAAGCTGCTAAACATTACTCCAAATACTGGAGAAAAGATTGTGAAGTGCATCAGCTCTCTGCCTCCCCCAACCAGTCCTCCTGAAGGTCACTCCCAGCAGGCCATCCTACTTGCAGGCAGTGCTCAAGGGGCAAGGAGGGTTTGGGAAGGTGGTGGAGCCTGTCTTCATCTCCCAGAAATACCGCAGCTTTGAAAGGCAAAACTAAGACAAAGGCAGAAGGAGGGAAAGCCTTGGAGGGCAATCGTCCCTTTCTCTGTGGAATGGCAGATTCTACGGCAACCTGCTCTCGCTACAAAACAGCACCTGCCAGGGCACATGACTCCCCTCTCCACCATGTGTCATGGGACTCAGGCCTGCAGGTGCCCGCATGCCCTTGTGCGGGGTGGCAGATGGATTCCCTGCTCTTCCCATCCCAGCTACCTGGGGCACCGCCGCTTGGCAGGTGACTGCAGCAGCGACACTAGCACCGAGAGAATGAGGCAAAAGGGGATCCAGGGAGAGGACATTGCACCCCGCAGCCCTTGCAAATTCCTTATCACTGTGCTCAGCTGCTCAGGCCCGTGACTGGGACAGGCTCTGTGGGCATACTGAGAAGACAGATCTGACTGGGGACCTCATTGGGTTGGTTCTCTCTAAGCCAGAATGATGAGGGAAACAACAAATGAATGCAAATAATTCAGAGGCAGCGCCTCCCAGGTTAGGGCGCGTTTCCTGATACCCACCAAGCCTAGCTTCATGTACAGGGGGTCCTTGTATACATCCAGGTTATGTTCCTAAGTCATACAACTTCTAGTGAAATGACTTATAAAGGAGAATTAATATCCATAAGGAATAATGTAATTAGCTTGAGATACATTCCCAACACATACAGTTCACACACGTGGTACATCTAATGTACCTATAACCCACAGAAAACAACAAACAGAAATAGACTAGAAATAAATAAATGGAATAAATAAATAAATGAATAGAAAAAGATAAGCCAGTTCCCTGGCCGTTCCCACCAACTCACCGCCGGCTCCCCACCAGTCCCCGCAGCTCCCCCAGCTCCCCACTGGTCCCCCGTGACTTCAGGGCTCATTTCCAGGGCCCCTGCACTACATCGCCTGCTGCCCAGCCACCACAAAGCTCCTCTATGTTCCCCGCTTTTGGTCCCTCGGCCCTTAAACAACATGATAAGTGCAGATCAGTGTGGCTTATAATGAATGTGCTTTCCTGAATTACTTAATAACATATATGCAAAACAACTTACAACGAGGACCCCCTGCATACAAATGTCAGAAAATGGCACCCACTTCCATGTCTGAAACGGGCTTTAGACTAGCCCTGCCTTCCCCAGCCACAACCATGCCCAGCCCCAAAGAAAAATATCACTGCCCTGGGAATTAAACGAATCTGAAGCTCTGACCCCTCGGCTCTTAAAAAGGCCAATACGTCTGAACTGTCTCAGAGGGAGCCCTGAATGGGTTCCACTGTGAAATCACGGTTTGCAAAACAAGGCAAGTAGCAGGTATAAAGCCAGCCCCCCGCCATGGTACTTTGTGCAGTGTTTCCTAATCCGCTTATCTAACAATGTAGGCACTGAACACTGCAAAACAATCCACACACTCAGCATGCATCTGCAGTGTGCTCCGTCAGCCAGCTGCTCCGCTCCTTACCCAGCGCCGCCAGGCGAACCTTAGCGGGCAGGTCGCTGCATTCCAACGCTCAGGTCTCTGGACACTTCAGTTAGTTGTGGGTCAAATTTTGCAGAGTCCTAACGGGCAGCCTAGTTCCATTACGACTCAGAACCTCAGAGCCTGGGAAATGAATCCACAACTTCTGCTCCCATCTTGTACTTCAGTAAGGCTACAGAGTAAACCCTTTTCCGTCCCAACCGGATGAGTAAGCTTCCTTACTTTGTCCATGTACGTTCTGCAGCTCAACACTCCTGACACAAGGTAATATCTGAGCCAATCCAAGGCCTGGTGATCTTAAGACAGGGCAATGTCATGATGTGAGCAGAGAATACGTCTCAGTTGAAGTAAACAGGACAAATGCACCAGCCCTGCAAGAAATCACTTGTCAGGAGCTCACACTGCCTCTGAGACAGGCGCCTGGATCCTGACATTGTTTTACATTTGAATGTAGAGAGAGACTGCCACCGTCATGGCAAGCAGATCCCTCTGATGTAACTGTACTGGGTTTCAGAAAATCTAGTGTTATTTTGTGTGATTAGATCTGTGGCATAGATTCAAACCAGGTTAAAAACAAAGCAGAGCCAACTACTTGTTCACAAACGCATCTGTATCAAAGGATCCATGTGCCGAGATGCAGCATAAGGTATGTGTACTGGGCATCGCGTTTGCTCTTAAACTGGAGGAAGTCATCAGTCATACATAAAAGGCGTGACACTGCCAGCTGCAGTTACCTGTACTCTTCAAAACCTGCTCTGTCAGATCGCATATTAATTCCTCACAATCGTAGGTACAGGTGGAACTCTCTCATCCAGCAACATCCCTACTCCAGCATGATTTCAGCTAGCCAGATAACTACTTATCATGGATGTGACCACGTTTCCCGTGGTCCCATGAAGCTTGTTTACAGACACCAGTCCTGGCACACAATGTTCTGTGCTGTTATTTAGCTGTAATTTACCCCCAATGTCTTCTGAGAGCCAGTAAGCAGTGGAAGTGTTGGTAATGTGCTAGACAGAATTGACCTCCCATGGTCCAACAAATTCTCTGGTTTGGCACCAGTGAGGTCCTGAGGGTGCTGGACTAGAGAGGCTCAACCTGTACTGGGAGACATTAGCTGCAAAGGTACAGATTTGTTAGTTGTCACTAAAAAGTGCCTGCTCACGATGCACCTGTTGGCTCTGAGCCTTGTACTAGACTGTTCTCTTCAAGAACAGCATCAGTGAGAAGCTGCAGAAACATGTGGTGCTAGGATATTAGCTTATAGGATGCAATAATAACAGCAGGCCAGCTGATTTGCAACAGACTGCTATCAAAACAAGTCACAATCAGTGATATAGTCCCTGACATGTAAACAACTTGGAGAATAACACACTCTATCATCAGCATTAGCAAAACCTAAGGCAGGAAACCCATTGGAACAGACAGCTTCTTTGCTCTCTTGCCTCCAAATAAGCCTCTTTCTTCTTGGTTAGCAACACCAGGTGGTGACGCACAGCCACAAGTATTTTCTCTTGAGTAATTAGTAATGAGCTGTGCACACATCCCACCCATTTCTAGTTTCCACAGCCCTTAGATTACACCCCATCACTAGGAGTTTCTAGCGTCCAAAGCTACATGCGAGCTAGTCTGGGGCATGACACGTCAGCAGAACTTACTCCTCCTATGACCAAACCCGAAGGGAGTATCCTGACAGGTGAGCGTCTGGGGCATAACAGCTCCACCAAGAGCCCCAATTCCTTCCGAGGTGCCTGGTGGCTCTGCCTACCGGCCCCTCCCACTTCCCAGCCCACTCTCCTGGTCCTTCTGATGAGGTACATATAGCCCCAAGTCAGTGAGCTACTAGTAGCAGCCCCATGACATCCTGAACCAGCTATCAGAAGCCCACGGAGTCATTTTCAAGATCACACCAAGTGTCCTCAGACACCAGAAAACCTCAGAGCCCCTGTTCTGGTAAAATGCATCTTTTAGGAATGACACCTTGGTGACTTGGTGGAAATTGTTGATGACTGTTATAAATATCCGATATGCCACAGGGACAGATTAGTACAGGTGGAACCTCTCTAACCTGGACCTCTCATGTCCAGCAACATCCCCAATCCAGCATGATTTTACTTTGCCAGATGATCACTTGTCATGGATGTGGCCAGGTTTCCCAGGGTCCCATAAAGTTTGTTTCCAGCCCCCAGCCCTGGGTCTCAGTGTTCTGTGCTCTTATTTAGCTGTAATTCACCCCCAAATATCTTCTAAGAGCCCAGTAAGCAGTGGAAGTGTTGGTAATGTGCTAGATAATATCGACCTCCCGTGGTCCAGCAAAGTCTCTTTGCTTGTTGAGAACAGTGCACCGCTATGAATGCGCCATACAGGTGCACATAACAAAATTCATGTGAGGTGGGTGGGGCCAAGGGATCCTGAGTGAGTGAGGGAGCTCAGGCTGGGGCAGAGGCTGGGGTACAGGGCTGTGGGGGCTCTGGCTGGGGGTGTGGGGTCTAGGATAGGGCTCAGGATGAGGGACTTAGAGCTGGAATGGCGGGGAGGTGCAAGGGCTCTAGCTGGATGTGCAGGCTCTGGGGTCAGGTCTGGAATGAGGGGCTCAGGGCCGGAGCAGATTGGGGTAGAGCCGTGTAAGGCTATAGTGTGGGGCTGGGGTGACGTCACATGCTCCACGGCTACTCTGAGAAAAGAGAGACCCCTCCCACCTCTTTCTCCTTGCAGTAGCTTCTGGGCTGGGGTGAAAAGGCACCTCTCCTCCACCAGGTTTGTGCCTCGGGTGGGTTCGGGCCAGGCGAGAGGTGGTACCTCAGCTGGGGCAGGTTCAGGATGGGCAGCCCTCCCCCAGCTGCAGCAGGTCCCTGAGCATGTTCCCTGAGCACTCGTGCAGTGCTAAACAGGTGGCCAAGCAGCTTAAAGGAAACTGCTCAGGGACACCAGAACGCTGATGGGCAGGCTGCTGTGGAAATGCCAAACCAGCTGAAGCCACAGAACTCTCACTGACAGAGCCACAAGATGGTGTGTCCACGCAGTCTTGGTTTTTAAACACTCATTCAGAGCTGGTTGGCAGGGAGTAATAACTAGGTTACAAGATGCACTAAGGGTGAGACGATCCAGATCAGATGGAAAAGGCTCTGAACAAATTTAAAACACTTGCGCAGATTCAGCTCACACAGATCTCTGTGGATGGTTAAAAAAAAAAAAGAATTACTTTACTGACGTTTCTTAAGTTTATGGCCAAATAAACATACACAGAGACACACACGTGAGCACATGGGGACAGAGAAGGACTGTCACTAGGTAAATTCACATCATCTTTGGGTGAAAGAACTTCACAGAACCTCACAGCACAAAGTGCTCAAATGAGGCCAATGTGGATTTTCCAAACGCTAGTTCCATAAAAACAAAAAAGCAGCCATGCAGCCCTTTAGTTCTGTGAGTTTTCCATTGATCTGTTCACCTTCAAAACATGCACTTCCCCCCACTGAATGGCACTAAGTGCTATTTAGTAGCTAATTAACTTTCTGGGCTGGAAACCTCCTGTAATTGCACTTATTTCACCTTTGTAGCCTTTGTCCTCGAGGGAGCCGAAGCTGTCCTACGGCATTTGTTCTGCTCATTCCTAGCATACAAGCACAGGTTCTTTCCTGACAAGAGATGCTGCCAATCACAGCCACAGAGGCCATTGGAGACCGGATTAGGAGCGCTATTCCCCCAAAAGGGAAACGTAAATGGCTACGAAAAATAATTTTACCCCTTGAAACTCCAAGCTAGTGAGTGGTTTCAACAGCACTGTTAAAAGATGGGTCATAAGACACATTCAGAGCACACACTGTCTTTTGACACCTGCTCCTCACCAAAAAGGAGGATAAACAGAAAAGGATGCCCCGCGACTAGCACTGGTGTAAGTGGGCGTCATGCCATCTGCAGAGACCACAAGAGAATGCAGCAGCTTTTACAGTCTCCAAGCGGTAAGGTCAGGGATGGGGTTCTGCCTTCGTGTTCAACTCCACAAGCACGAGTAAGCCAAAGCAAGCCAGCCCAGTGCGGCCAAAAGTACTAAAGGGAACCTGATTGTGCCACTCTGCTTTTGATCAGTACAAGATGTTTGTTCTTGAGGAACAAAGATCAAACAGCTTGGCTGGGTCTAAGTGCACATTTCACTCCAAGAGGGAAGTGCACAAGCTTCTCCTTCTGAGCACACCAAATGCCTCGAGTTCGGTAAAACATGTTTCGGCCAGTGCTTTACTATCCACACTCTTTTTATATAAAATAAAAGCTGCAAGGCTGAGAAAGCAGCTCTCTCCACAGCAACACGGGACGCCCCCTCCCCCCAGCATAGCTGTACAGGGGTGCTCCTTTCCTGCCTGAGCTCAATATAAACAGCGGAGCAACCCGGCTCACTACACTGGAGGCTTTGTTGCCTGCTAATTCCTACCATGAAATAGCAGTGATTTGGAGGGCAGCAGAGTGGTTTTGGCTGGCAAAAAGGGCATTTTGAGAACAGCCAGGGCTCTCCTAACTACTATATAATAAACACAAGGGGTAAAAATCAGAACCCTTGAGTTAATGGTTTTGAATTGAAATGGGAAGGAGAAACCATCAGGAGTTTGTAGTGGAGCCAAGCAATTTTGCAGAACTTGATATATATGTCCACACTCCAAAACAATCTTTTCCAAAGATCAGACTGATAAACAGGTGACATCTGCCTAGGGGAAACCAAAGCAGACTTTCTCCGTAAGTTTTTGTTAGCTGTGGGCTAACGCTTCGATGCTTATGAATAAAACCACGCAGTATCTGGAAAGCCACGCACAAATCGTTTATACCATTCAAGGACGCAAGCTTTACCTTAGTTTTTAATGACAGATTTTTAATATTTCATATGGAGAACTGGCACCTCGGGGCAGAGCTCTAACTTGTGAATGAAGCAAAACATAGCACTTAACACAATTCCTGACACGGAAAAAGTGATTTCTCAAGGCCAAGAGAAGGTTTACATTGCAGCCAGCTCCCTCCCGGAAAGGGGGAGTGTTCT
Organism: Carettochelys insculpta; assembly: GCF_033958435.1. Taxonomy (NCBI): domain Eukaryota; kingdom Metazoa; phylum Chordata; order Testudines; family Carettochelyidae; genus Carettochelys; species Carettochelys insculpta. The sequence goes on along the minus strand of NC_134156.1, from coordinate 25,217,381 downwards.
TAGGGTTTAGTTAAAAAGAACAAACAGCAGCAAAAACAAAACAAACAAAACCCAACAATGGATAATTCTAGTGTTGGGGTTTTTTTAAAGTTCCACCCACGTAAACAATAAAAACTGTCAACTAATTATTCTAATTGCAAACAGGCCTTTGAAAGCCCAGTACATTATCTTTGTTCTCATATTCTTGGCTCCAACCAAGGAAATGGGAATGCTGAAGGACTTTCTGTGAAAAGACGGGGCTCCAGCCACTTTGTTAAACTACACACGAGTTCTACTGTCCTCCAATGAGCCTGTGGGTGCGTGCCTCAGTTTCTGGGGCTCACCACTAACACCTGGTCCAGAGGTGCACCAAGTGGACAGTGAGCCCCCGGGGTGCGTGGAAGTTAGTAAAGCGGATGCAGCACGATGGGCTGCTGGGTCTCAGGCTCATCCATTTCATTAAAAGTACTGAACTCTGTTATTGTTTGATGCGTACTCACATTCCTATACTGACTAATAAAGTTTTTACATTCTACAGACTTATTTTCTTGTGCATGCTGGAAGGTTTGTTTTTTTTCATATGACCATAACTGAAATTTCCATGGGTTTGGATTATATTAGATTGGGTGGGGGGGGGCGCGGCTTCTAATTGCAGGGATGAAAAGTGGGGCCTAACGTAAAGTTTGCTCCCCTTGACCTTGATGGTGACAGGGTGGGCATTTCAGGTGTAACTCTTCCAGGAAGGCTGTCCTCCTCGCTGTACTGCACTGCACAGATGCTATGGCCAGCCTTTTGGAACCTGAGCCTGGGGGGGGCGTGCTGCCAGGTGACACGTTTTATTGGCGAAGGAGAACAATGAGCTGAGGTGAGGCTTGGGCACAAGGGCTAGGTTCGGGGGTCAGTCTCAGGTCAGTGGCCTTGGCTCCCAGGGCCCTCTCTAAGCTGGACTGTACTGACTGCTTTTGGGTCCTGTGATGACAAGTCTGTTCTAAGCTGTCTCCCTTTCAGCTAACAACCCTTCAGCTCTCCCTGCTCGCTAAGAGTGGAGTCTGACTGCAGCTGTGGGGGCAGGACCACATTCTCCATGACACTTGCAGCCGACAGGCCAACTCTCCAGCTCTGTGCTGCTCCCCCAAAGTTAGCACAGCTCGCACCAGCTGGAGAGACTCCTACCGCCAGTACAAAGCAGGAAGAGCAAAGCTCCATAAGCAGTTCTCACTTCCTAGAATTGGGGCTGAAGTGTAAGTTTTTGCTCCGGCCCAGCAGAGCAGGTTGCTGCACATCAGAAGGGAGAGCTAAGAGCTGCTTTTTAAGACTAGCTTAGAACATATTCAAAATGCACCCTGTTACCTAAATACACACTAGCACTTCTAAAAGCCAAGACTTTCAGCTGTGTCATCGGGTCCCTCCGCTGTGCCTTGCAGGAGAAAGGAAGCAAATGCTTTTCCCTTGCCCTTGATCTGAAGGCAAACAGAGGCGCTCTCTCTCTCTCTCAAGTCCTGGTTTCTCAGAAGGGGAAAGGTCAGATGCCATGCACGGTTTTCTTAGATTCACCGAGAGATGGCATACACAGGTGATCTTCCTGCTGGGAAGGCAGGGTCATTTCTCTGCACTGGTCTGAAGTTGGAGGACGGCAGCAGTGATAGTTTACGCAGAAGAGAGAGAGGTTGGATATAGCCCCAACATTCCTCGAGCTGCAGAGAGCAAAGATAAGCAGAAGCACCCTGCTGCAAGGTGGCTCAAACCTGGAGCCCAACTGTGAGAGGCACAGGGTGGATAAAAATGGATGACACCAGAAAAATCCAAATTTTTATTTACGTCAGATTTTTTAGTTTAAAATCAATACTAAATTTCTAATTTAAAAATAAGTCACAATTAAATCTCATCACAAATGTGCTACGCATACAGTCTCATAAAAAGGAATTCGTGGCTCTAGTCTGTCCAGTCTAACAACCAGCTCTCCCTCCTTGAAAGTTCTGGGCATTCAGTTTCTGTTTCTAAGCAGCCTAAAAAGTAATACGTGCAAAGACAGACAAACCGTGGATGGGATTGGTTTTGTTGTTGGGTTAATGTGATGGAGAACCCTGGCCAAACACGGCAGATCAGTTAGTTAAGACATTGTCTCTAAGACAGAGAGGGCGCGTCTACACTTGCATACCTCTTTTGAAAGAGGAATGCAAATGAGAAATCAGAAATGTAAATGAGGTATATATTTGCATATTCGAAAGAGCTTCTTTCGAAAGAAGAAAGCCGCTGTAGACGCTGTTCTTTTGAAAGTAAACCCCATCTTCAAAAGAATCCTTCTTCCCATTAACTAAAGGGAAGAAGGATTCTTTTGAAGACGGGATTTACTTTTGAAAGAGCAGCATCTACAGCGGCTTTCTTCTTTCGAAATTAGAATAGGCAAATGAGGTGCCTTATATGCAAATAGGCACCAAATATGCAAATGTGCAGCTTATTTGCATTTTTATTTGCCTTGTTTGCGTACCTCTTTCGAAACAGGAATGCTGGTGGAGACGCACCCAGAGCAAATATACAGGAACGGGCAGAGGCAGCAAAGAAAGGAACAGTGGAATGGACTAGAAAGAAAAAGGGAAGACATTGTTCAGTGTGCACACACCATATATTCCTCCGTATGCCACAGAAAAACTGCCATGGCTTCTGGGCATAAGAGAGGCTCTGTCAGGGAATATTTTGAACACATTTGTTCCCTGGTTGAAAAAGGAAAACATACCAAATGTGAAAATGGTCTGAAGAAGTGGTTCTGTCCCATGAAAGCTCACCTAATAAACTATTTTGCTAGTCTTTAAAGTGCTACTTGACTGCTTTTTGTTTTGATAGTGTACAGACTAGCACGGCTCCCTCTCTGTTACTAATACCAAATGTGAGCTGTGCAGGATGATGTAGGGCTTAGGTGCAAGAATGAAACACAAGAAAAACTACTTACTGCTAGAAAATGATGTGGCTGAAGATGTGGCTATGGCTGAGAGGGTCAACTGGTTAGAGATGTAAATACTTCCCTTTCCAATGCATCATTCTTCAAGACTGTCTCTCTGCCTTTTAGTACAAGTGTGATTTGATAAGTAAATTCCCAAGCTGTTTGCTGTACTGGATGTTTCTAGGAAAAAAGTTAGCTTAGCTCATCCTTACAGATTGTTTAACTAGTTAACTACGTTTAGAATTTATCACTGAAGTATAAAATACAGAAAGCTGCAGGAAGAGAAATCTAGAGTTGCCAGTTACCACTGAATGTCATTATCTCGTTTTCTATTACATAATACATGGCCATTATATTGGAACGTCAAGGCCACAGGCCACAATGGTGATGCCGTAAGTCTATTCCTTCTTGTACTTCAGCATAACTCAGCTTTTCCAAGGGAATCCCATCCTATACTTGTTTCCTCAGAAAACAGAAATGCCAGTAAGCTCAAATGGGGCTCACTCTAACATTAAGATTGCTGCAGGCACAGTCGTAGCTTTTTTGGTAATTTGATTTTATTTTCTTGTTTTGGGTGATTTCAATCACTGATTTAAATCAATCCACCCTGGACGGGTACCTGTTTGGCCTCACTCTAGTGTGATACATGTTATTTTTTTGATGTCCGAATGACCCTTACTGGTTACGTTTCCACGTACCCGAGAAGGAGAGGTGGGGAGGAGCGGAGCTGACCCTTCTCCTCTGGGGCACACCTCCGGCAGAAGCCAGCTCAGCTTGGTTTGGCTGCCTGTAGCTGTGCTGGAAAACGTCTGCCATCTGCTGGTCACACAAAGGCTTCTGCAGTGAGCTGAAAAGGGCGGCGGCTGTTTCACATGGTCCGTGAGAAGAAATAAAGCGCTCGTTTGGATATTCTAGGGACAGGCTGGCACACGCCACCACACTCTGGGCAGGTAGACGTTACACTGCACAGCAACGGAATGACACACCTCGCCTTGAGCTGCAAAGAGCCAGCCAGCAGCCTTGCCAGCACGCAGCCTGCATTCAACCAACAGACCCTCGGAATTTCCTCCGCCCATCAGGGCTGACCGCCAAGGCCAGAGGAACTTGAAAGCCAAGGGTCTGGGCAAAATCTGGGTGGTTTCCAGAGATGCCCTCAGCAAGTCAAGCGTCCCCCTGGGAACGGCGTCTCAGCAGAGCACTTAGAACAAAGATGGCACAGAGAAAAGAAACGAGGGGCTGTAACCTGGTCGCCACACAATCTGCTCCTTCAAAGCAAGTGCATTAACTGTGAGGAGACAAAGTCCACTTTAAAAGCAAGAGTTACAACTATTCTTAAAAGAGTCATGGCCTCTACAGAAAAGCCTTGGACGGCAGTCTAGGTGCTCCACTGGCATCTCCCACGCAGTCTGTTCTACTTGCCCCTGCTGCTTTGTTATAGGCCTTTCAGCTTGTACACAGGTCTGTATTTCTTAGGAGCTGATCTGCTCTTGCTATATATTCCTTAAGTAAAGTCCCAGACTAAGATTTCTTCTCCTCCTCTTTGTTGGTTGTAATGCTCTCAATTAGAAATACGAACAAATACCTGGTTACCCAGAAAGCATCACCCCTACCCATTGATGCTTACTGGGTAACAGTAAACCAGTGCCCAGGAGCAGTCCCCCACTGGGCCTACCCTGCTGCAGGCTGGGACAGGAGCCAGGAGCCTGTGTGGGGCTGGGAGAGCCGGCAGCTGGGCTGGAGCAGTCCCCCTGCCCAGGATCCCAATTAATCAGTTAACCAGTTCAAAGCTAACATTTTACTGATTAAATGGGACTTTATAGCCTACTCTCACTGAGGTTCAGTTAGAAGTTGTCACTATTCTCTTTCACAGAAATCTGGCAGCAACTCCCAGTGAAAAGAGGCCTGCCCAGATTAATCCTCCAACTTGTGGAAATATTTATAAAGGGCATGATAGAGCCCTTAACCCTTTCACTCTTGGTTTCATTCCCACTGCTCGGTGGTTTTACCTGGAACACCAGCCAGCCCACCAACCAGCCCACTGAATACTATCGCTCATTAGTCAGTGGGGAAGCAGGTTGGTCCAGAACAGAGTTTGGGAGACCTGTGCTATATTTTCAGTCCCGCTGCTCATCTTCTGAGTGACCACGGGCAAGTCGTGTCACTGCAATGCACTCTTATTAGCTGGTGTTTTTATTAGCCAAACTCTTCCAAGCACTTGATGAGGTTTAAGACCTCACCAAGCTGTTCCTTACACCTCGGTCACAACTCCCATGCCTCCAAATCAAAAGGATCTCGGGGAAATGGGCTGTAGATTCAGTGGAGAAAGGACTTCTGGACATTTTGGCCAAAGTCTTGGGTGGGGATGGAGCTAGTTGTTCTTCAGACTAATGTTTTACTTGTAAATTATGGAAAGTTCTAGGGTGATGTGCTGGGGAATTAGAAGGGCCCAAAGCAGGAGAAGCTGGGGAGCCAAATGCCCTTCCCCACAGGCTCACCCCCCAAGCCTTGTGTGGTAGGAAAGGAAGACAGCATGACACAAGATGCTGCAATAGGTTGCAGGAGGATGTGAATGCAGAGACCAGCTCCCACCATTGTCAGTAAGACTGTAATCACTTCTGTGGTAAGCAGCAGCGCTGGGATTCTAGTTGAAGAAGATCAATTCCCAGTGCATCCCCTCCCCCACCCCCGGCGCAGACTTTGGAGACTCTGCCACTTCGTCGTCATTTCAGCTCATTTGTCCTGCAAAGTTTTACCTTTGGTTTATTCTGCAGAGGCCTGAACAGCAACAAGCCCCTCAGGTGAGCTGCCACAACAACATGATGCAACACCGCACACGCTGTTACCACCAGCTCCAGCTGCTACCACTGTTCTCAGTCACTCCGCAGTCCCCCCTGCTCACGACACTGACTAAATCCCGAGGAAGAGGCTTAGTAACAGGATGTGCAACAAATCTGCAAAAATTGCATCAAGCGGGACTCTGGAAGAGCCTGTGTGTGTGTTGCGTTGTGTTGCGTTTTCTTCCAGGCTGCCTGGGAGCTGGGTGTTGTTTCCTTTCTGAACTTACGCCTGTCTAGGACCACCAAGACCTACGTGACAAAGAACTGGCTCTGTAAAAGGGTCAGCTTCTTACAGATGTAATCTGAGGAGTGTGTATCAGATCTGCTGCTTCCCCTGGATAGCACATTAGGTATTTTTGCCAGCCCTGGAAAGCCAACTACTATGGAAGGGTGAGCTGGAGTATGTGCTGGCTCATGCCTCAGCAGACCTGGCAAGTGAGTTCTGACTGAATGGCTAAAATGCTGCCTTCAAGTCTATCTGTGTAACCCACTGTATTTTGTGGTGTGGGCTGAGGGGTCCGGGAGCTGTCACCCTAACTTACCCGATGCCATCAACCGTCCTCACAACCAGTTTCCAGCTCCTTGATGGATACCAGTGCCTGCAGCTTAGCACACGCACGGAAATTGTCTAGCTGTGCTGCCCTCTGTTACAAGGGGAAACTGCCACTCAGTGGGAGTTAGCCCAGCAAAGCACTGAAAATCCTAGTCACAATACACAGCACAACATCCAGTAACAACTCGAGTGTCCAGACCAAGCCTGACGGTCAGTTAAAGCAACACTGAGAACTTTGGCTAAGAGAGGCTGTATAGAAAATCAAGTGCAACTCACCCCCCAGAATGAAGGGAGGTGCAATAACCCCAACTTTACTGCTAGGGAAATGGGAAGCTAAATGACTTTCCCAAGGCCACACAATAAGTCAGGGCAGAGCTCGGATCAGAACACAGGAGTCCAGACTCAGTTCCCTTTGAAAGGGGAGACAACATACCCTGATATCTAACTCAGGAATAATTGGGGCAGAGAGGGGGGGTGGTGGTGTCAAACAATGAGGAATGGGAAGAAAGGAAGAAGACACTGTTAAAAATCAATTCTTTCCAATGCCATCAAACGAAGCCACTTCAGAAGCTCCCATTAATTTTGGCAGCTCACACACTGAGCATCTCCCTATAAGCCTGTGACCACGGAGAGCAGCGGCCTGGAGCGTTGGAACAATGTGTTTGGGGTGGAAGCTGAGAGACACGGATCCTGGGGCACCTTACAAACCTCATAAGATGTATGTGGGTGTAAGTTTTTGTGGGCAATGACCCACTTAGTCATGCATCTGACAAAGAAGGTTTTAGCCCATGAAAGCTTATGCCCCTATATACCTGTTAGTCTTTAAGGCGCCTCAGTAATCCTTGCTGACTTTGCAGATATAGAGTAACCTGGCTACCCTTCTGATATTGAGCTGAAATGTGATCCTGTCTATGATGGAAACTGCTTCAAGCTGGGGATCCAGTAATCTGCCCCCCCCACCTGCATCTCTTCTTCCAGCACCTATGATGATGGCAGCCCAAGCAGAGAGCAGCTCCCCACATTGATTGAGCGTACCCCACAAAAAGCAGGTGCTGGGCTTCACCAATAGGCAGCTGAGAACATGTACAGAGATGAATGCCGTCTCCCCTTCACTATCACCTTTAAGAATTCTGCAAATGGGAGCAAAGCATCCAGGGCTCTCAGGGATCCTGCAAACAGATCGGCAGCTTATTGAACACGAGGCCCTCTTCCTAATTTACAGTCACTTAAAAATCCCACTTGCTGTTTAAAAGGTTCACACTGAAGCTAAAATGCCTCACACTTATTCCTCTCCCCCTGAGTCCTCTCCCCACACTGGCGTGGTGCTTAGGGTCCTCCTGTAGCATGAGCCTGTGCGTTCTCACAGGCATGCTCCAGCTGCATCACACTTCTTACGTTAAGGGAGTTCTTCCTGGGGTATGCAATAACTTGGGGATTCTGTCTCTTCTGTTAAATCTTCAGTCAATGAAGCCTGCTGAGGCTATCCTTGTCCCTCAATGCATCCAGCACCTGGAATGGTCAGTGCAGCTTATACATTTTAAGCCCAAAGTGAATCTCTGTGCTCTCCGGTCCAATGCCCTGTACAGCACAGGCCTGAGAACCTCACTCTGTGGTTTCTGCACTGCCTGTAGATTATTATCCAATAATGCTGCCATCAAATTCATCACTTCCGGATGCTTCACCTACTTCATCTGAGTTCTAAGGAGCCTGGGGACACCAGCCATTTATTGCTAACATCTCACAATCCTCAGTCACTGTCTGCTGTGGGGGGACTGTGACTGGACAGTGGCTTGGCGCTGTGAAATGCATCATTTTGGCTTTGTGAAGTGAGTTCATGAAGATTCTGTGCCTTCCCCGAACAGAACCCAAAGCCCAAGGAAGAGACAAAGATAACTGGAGACATCTATTCCTCTTTGGGAAAGAATGAGTTGGCCTGCAAGAGAAATAATATCCATGCCCTCCTTCTGGCCCTGATGGGTAGGAGTCAGCAGAGAAAAATTCCGAAACAAGGAGCCTATTTTCCTGCACGGGACTCTAAGAACAAAAACACGGGGTGAGAGCAGGATGCATACAGGAGACAGCTGTCTAACCAGATTTTCACAAAGTTTCCCATGAAAAATTTTCTGTTTGTTAACAGGTTGCAGAGAGTAGTATTGTGGGAGGAACAAGGTGCCATACAAACTGATGGATTAGCCAGAAGCCGCCCAACCTCAAACAATGAAATAGCCATGTTTTATTGATCTTCTGCAAGTAGTAACACCAGCACTGCAAAAGTCTTCTCAAATCAGAACTAAATAAGCAAACATGCCTGTGTCAATCCTGTCTGCAAAAGGTCACCACTGCTTTTTTGAACACCAGAAGTACCTTGAGTTAGCCACCAGATGGTTCACGCGAGCTAGGTTAATTGACATGCACTGTAAAGAAACACTGGCAATTCACAGGCAAAACATGAAGTTAAAATAAATCACGTATCCTTCCTTATTGCAAAAGCCCTAACACATTCACGGCCATCAAAAATGTGTCATGGACTAGGAAATCTGGTCTTTCATGCGCTCACCCACTGTACTATACGGATTTCACAAGGGAAACTCCTGGCGCAAAAAGGGCATTGCAGGGGGATCACATTTTAGGGAATTGTGATGTTGCCACTCTTACTTCTACACTGTCTTCAGAGCCAGGTCGGAGAGCAGCGGCAGCTGGCCAGGTGCCCAGCTCTAAGGGCAGCATCCCACCAGCAGCAGCACTGGAATAAGGGTGGCAACACCACACCATGCTACGCATGCCAGCAGCACTCCAGAACTATGCTGGGCCGCTCTCCAGCGGCCCAGCTCTGAAGGCAGCGCTACTGCCAGTAGCGGTACAGAAGTAGAAGCGGGTCTTTGCCCACGAAAGCTTACGCGCCAAAATATCTGTTAGTCTATAAGGTGCCACAGGACTTCTTGTTGTTCTCGAAGATACAGACTAACACGGCGACCTCTCTGATAATAGCAATACTGCAACTCCTCACCAATACCCTTGCGACACACAACTCCTTTTTGGGTCAGGACCCCCACAGTTACAACCCCATGACATTTCAGATTTAAAAACAGCAGATTTCATTATTTCAGCTATTTTTAAAATCCGATGGACCATGAAACTGATCAAAATGGACCATGCATTTGGCAAGGCCCTATAACTAACTCTGCCCGCAATGACTAATGCTGAATGAAAGTTTAAAACTAACTTTTCACTTTTTAAAAAAATTTCAGTGGGGAGGAAGAGTTTGACTGTTTGTGCTCCCTGTCCAGTCAATTTCTCTGTCTGGGTCTAGCATATGGTGGGCAACCTGCAGCCCACTGGGGCATTGCCTATGGCCCACAGACCCCTGTCTGCCTTCCTCCTCCACACACCTCATGTAGTGGAGCCTCACACTTCCTACACTTCTCTCTCCCTCCTAGTACTTTCAGAGTGCCACAAATCTCCTGACTCCAGGTGCCCTGGAAGAACTGAGGTGGGGTGAGGTGTAGAAGAGTAGGAAGTGTGGGGCTCCCATGCTTCAGTGCACAAGAGGCACGTGGGGTAGACAGGGGGTCTTACCACAGGTGGAACTCCAGTGGGGAGCAGGCTGCTGTAGCTCACTAAGATGAAGAGGCCACTCACATGGCCCGTTTATGGTTGCGATCGCTGGTCTAGAGCAGTAGCAAAATGCTCTTCTGTTTAGAAAATAGTCTTGTGGGCAAGATACTAGATTCTGAGATGCGGGCTCAAAGTTGGGGTATAACACGATCTGCTCCTGATCTGACCATGTACCTGTTCCCCATCTCTTTCCTACTTCAACCTGTGGGATTAAGTCAATAAATTTTGGAAAAGCCCCACATACTGCAGTGCTGAGTGATACAGAAGAGCACACAGATTAGAGATAATCCAAGGATTTTCCAAAATTTTCCCCTTAAACTGAGAAAGTGTTAATGGGCACACTTTCATTGCACTTAAATTTCACGCATTTTAAGTTTTAAGAAGCCTACAATTTACAACTTAAAATTTGGCATGGAAAAAATCTTACAATTTATGTCTTTGCAACAGTTCTACATAATGCCAGGAGCAGATGTATCATCACCAAGTCCATCGGATGAAGTGATTTTACCAATGAAAGCTTTTGCACAAATATGTCTGTTAGTGTATAAGGTGCCACAGGACTCCTTTATGTTTTTGCAAGTGACTACAAGCATTGAAAATAAATGCAAATTCTGCATAGGTTTTTTTCAGGCATTATCTTGACAGAAAGCCACTTTGTAAAAGAGAAACCAATGTCATCTTTGCGCTAGTGCGGGAGAACATGAAAATGACTAGAAACTACTGATAACAAGTGAAGCAAACTGATCTATTTCCATCATTCAAGCTAAGCAAGTGGCATGGACAGAATGAAATTAGATTATAGAAAAATGGCAATATTTAATAATCCAAGTGTTGTGTGGTTATTAACAGGAAAGCATTTAAAAAAAAATACTTAACAGCTTCACTTCAATTCCAAATACAATATGTAGTGTAAGCAATCCAACAATATGCTGACTGTCAAAAGAGACCGTGTAGGACACATATTCAGATGTAGAAATGTTCAGACCAACAGTTTCCATGTGACCTGAAGAGACACACCAGATCTGTCTTCAGCATGTCATGTGCCTGCATGCAGTTCAAGCCTGTGGCCACATGAAGGTGCCCTGATCAGGACGGACCACACGACAGATAAATACACGCTGCTGCTCTGTTCTGGAGCTTTCATTTAATCACATTCCATTGATCCACTCCACAGCTCCATTCCAGACAACCTTGGAGATCTGCAGCTATTTACACTACAGATCAATTTCAGTGTGCACATGAAGTGCTCAGAGCACTGGATTTTTATGGAGTGACTCTGGGGCTATGTCTAGAACAGAGGGATTTGTCAGTAGAACAGCCATTTTGCTGACAAACCCACAGCGTCCAGATTCCCAAGGGCATTCTGTTAACAGAACACAGCACTTTTGCCCAGAGCCATATCCCGCTAGCCACAAGGAAGAACGCCTCTGTCATCAACAAGCCAGCCTGGATGTTCTGGGGTGGGGTGGGGGTGCCTTCTGGATGACCCTTCTGTTGACAGGACACCAGCAACCCTGTCTGCTGTGCTTCCAGAGGGCTGTTTTGCCATAGAGCGGCCACGCAGTCTGTCTGCTCTCTGTTGACAGAGTGGATCGCTCTTTCGATCTGCCTTGCGGTCTGGCTGAGATCTGTCAACAAAATTTTGTCGGAAGATCTCTTCCGACAAAACCTTCTGCTGACAAATCCCTCTAGTCTAGACATAGCCTGGGAGTTCAGCTAAACTTACCATTGACTTGAACTTTCCTTCCTGACTGTTTTCAGGGTTTCAGATCATCCCTTAAAGGAAAGTGGCAAAATCTGTCCAACCTATGTGTTTTCATACATTCTGGGCATTTTTGAGACAAAGGATAACTTGAACCCAGTTGTGTCTAGGGACCACTGCACATGCAGCCCCACCAAGGCTGAAGTATTCGAGCAACTACAGAGAATACAGACCAAACATATTTGAAATATTGTCTAGTGTTAAAGGTGCAGCAAAGAGGCAGCTGCATTAAAGTCATTAATTCATTGCCAACATGTCCCCCTCATCCCCAAACTGAGCCTACTGCAGGCACTGCTGTGGACTGGATACCAGTGAGACACACAATAAAACTCTCCATGCCAGACAGGCAGGGGTCATGTTCCAGATGACTTAGTGAGAGCACTAGCCGAAGGCCTGCAGAAGGGTGCAAGTGCCTGATGGGTTCCAATGAGCCCAATGGGGAGTGGCCAACTCACAGAATTTCCCCAAAGGCATTTCCCATTAGATTTAAAGGAAGGGAATGAAACAACAAGAAGGGGAACTACAGATACAAACATATCTCAGAGTGGGAAGGGACCTTGAGAGGACAGAAGGTCCAATCCCCTGCCCTCCTGGCAGGACCAAACACCATCTCTAACAGATTCCGTTTGAAATCTATTTGCCCGAGACCTCTGAACAGCCTCCTTGAGGACTGAACTCATAACCCTGATTTTACAAGGCCCATGCTCTAACCACTGTGCTACCCAGGAAACGCAAAGCCAGAGCACCCAGACTGAGCTCAGTGCTGCTTTTAATCACATCAATTTCCTTATATTCTTAAGCCTCCTTTCACCTCCACCCACACCCCACCCATCAGCAAGCTGCAAAATTGTGGCCAACTCACCTGCTTTCGTTCTCCAGAAACACAGAGCTGCCGCCTCCCCCAAGGGCTTCGCTGACGGGAGAGAGGCAGAATGGGGAGGAGAAGGCGTCAGAATCAGAGTCAAAAGTACTATCCCTGCTCACATCATCTGCAGACAGCTCCAAGGAGCCCTCGTCCTCCCCCTGCTCTAGCCTGCAATCCAGCCCTTCCTCTGTCCCCTCCACCGACAGCTCCGGTCTGTTCTGTGCCTCCTGAGAGCTGATTGTCGACAAGATTCCTGAGTCACTGTGGGCAGGCTGTGTGGAATTGTGGGTGCCATCAGTTGCCAGGCAACACTGTGACAACTTCTCCCCTTCTTCAGAAGGGGAACTGAGGTGAGCCACATCTCTGACGAGCTGAGACACAGCCAAGCTCTCATCGTCTTTCAGGATTATGGCTCGTTTCTGGTCAGCTGGGGAAGCCTGCTGGATGGTGCCAAAACCCTGAGTGCGGCCACGCCTGCGGGGAGCTTTACGGACCGGGGAGCTCTCAGGGGTGATATAGCGCAGGGCTTCTTCATCCTGCCTCTGAATGCGGGAGTTTGGCACCCAGGCAAGGATAAGCGTGGTTCCGAGTAGCTCATCCTTCTCCATGTACAAGCACAAATAGCCTTCAAGAGAGCACAGGACCAACCAGTTAGGAGTGCAGCTGTAGTCTCAGGATGTTTATCAGCCATATTTAGCCCCTGCCCCCCTCCACTGTCCATACAGCTGAACAAAAGCAAGCGAGTCATTTGTCAGAGTTCTCCTCCATCCACAGACTGTGAACCTTAAACATTTGTTATATGCACATGGTCCTTCTGAATCTGCAAATGGTTTGTGAATGAGAACAGTCACACTGGGTCTGACGAAAGGAGTGTCCACGCCAGTCTCCTGCCTTCCAACACTGGCACCACCCGGTAGCCAAGAGGGAATGAACAGAACAGACAACCAGCAAGCAGTCCGCTCCCTCCCATTCAACCCCAGCTTCCGACAAACAGAGGCTGCGGAGGCCACCCCTGCCCATTCTGGCTAATAGACATTAGCAGACCGTGAATTTATCTAGATCTTTTTTGAACCCTGTTGTAGTTTTGGTTTTCATAACATCCTCTGGCAAGGTACCCCACAGACTAACTGTGCGTTATGTGAAGAAGTACTTCCTTCTGTTTGTTTTAAACCTACTGCCTAATAATTTCCTTTAGTGACCTCTAGTTCTTGTCTGACGAGGAGTAAATAACTCTTGGTTATTTGCTTTCTACCCACTAATCTTGATTTTATAGGCCTTCCTCACATCCCCCTACTCATTTCTTTCCAAGCTGGAAAGTCCCAGTCTGATTAATTTCTCTGTTCTGTACCCTTGATCGTTTTTGTTGTCCTTTTCTGAACCTTTTCCAATTCCAATATATCTTTTCCGAGATGGGGCAACATCATCTGCTCCCAGCATCCAAGATATGGGCCTATCATGGGTTTATACAGAAGCAATATATTTTCTGTCTTATCGTCTATCCCTTTCCTAAAGATTCCCAACACTGTTTGCTTTTAAACTACTGCTGCATGTTTCCACAGAATTATCCATAAGATGCTAAGCTCTCTCTCAGGTGGTAACAGATAAATTAGATCCCATCATTTTATATGTATAGTTGGGTTTGCGTTTTCCAAAGTGCATTACTTTGCATTTATTAACACTGAATTTCATCTGCTAGCCAAACACGTTTTGGGCTGAGAAGCTAGAGAAATTACATGTCACAATTTCAGTCCGCTGATTTGATGAGTTATGCAACTAATCAAGAGTGAATTTTGAATTACAGACTTTCACATCAGATTTGCACTGTTTAGAATTCCATATTACGTGGGAGCTAAACATGGGTTATGCCATAGTAATTGCCCTAAGGAGTGCTAGAAGGTTCCTGAAAAGCCAACCCAAAATAGTCTCACTCTCTCTCACAAAGAAACCATTACTTGCAAAATTATTATTTTGCAATATTAAGACAGTGGCAGGTGCTCATTTACAAGGATACACAGGATCCCTCTAGCAGGAAAGAAAGGGGAGAAAGCATCATTTGGCTTAAAGAAAAGCCCTACATTGACTCTAGCGTAGGAAGCCAATATTGGGGTTTTACTTGTCCCTGAGGCTGCTTGTTCCATCAAGGTGGTGTGATGGCCCTTGGCACACGCACCTGAGGGAATGACAGACGAGCGTTACAACTCAGATGACAACTCTGACCCTCTCTGGAGATCTCTAAGCACTGCACACACATTCGTGATAACCCTTATTAGGGTTAGTTGCTGTGACAGGTGGGTAAATACCATTTGTCCTGATTTATAGCGAGGGATGTGATCAGTGCATAAGCTCAGAGTGAGGCAGTGTGAGAGCTAGGAATCCCTCTGCTCCATCCAACCACCAAGGAGCTCCTTGGAAAACAGATAAAGTGATAGGAACAGCTCAGCGGATGCTGTTCCCCAGTCCCACCTGAATGCTGCCTGCTATTGGGCAACAGAAGCTCTCTGAACCCACGCCCTACGGTGACACCCTTGAACTGCTCAGATGCACACCAGCCCCATGCAGACACGGACATGCAGATGCTCCCCAAGATAAAGCAAACAGCAAGTGAAGCACCCCATCACCTGGGTGATGCTCCCCAGCACCTGGCAGCACCTCAGCAGGGTGGACGCACACATTGTTCTTGGAGTAGATAATCTCCCCATCCAGCACAGAGGATGAACCACTGCCACCAGCAGGGTTTAAGGTCAGGAGGTCAGAGGCTTTTGAAGAGGCACGTCGCAGGAGTCGCCCCAGAGACATTGCCAGGGGAATGTTTCCATTATCCGTGAACTTCAACCAGGAGCCAAATTGAGACAAAAGATCTGCCAAGAGGGAAGAAACAGTGTTAGGAGACATGCAACCCGAAAGCTGCAAGAACTTCCTGCTGCAGACTCCCCCGACCCAACTGAGGACAACACTGCTACCACTCACAGAGGGGAGAGGCTCTCATCGGCTGCTACTTCATCCCTGGGTCTCCAACCACTCAAAATCAGACCTACAAACCCCATCTCACAGACAGGGACCCCTCTAATTATTCTCCATCCATAGGAAGAATAAACCTAGTTATGTGCACGAAAGCTTATACGGATGTGCAACATCAACAGAAACACAGGCTGCCGACTGCCGTTTCTCTGCTAATCCACTGGGCAGCACCCGAATGTCTCCTGGGCAGCCGCCCCAGAGCTCAGCTTACAGGGAACACTGCTCGCAGATGGAAAAAGTGGAGCACAGAGAAGAGAAGCGACTCGCCCAGCGCCACAACAGGCCCGGAGAGACTCAAAGCAGGTCAGAATAAGCCACGCACCCCAAGCTGCCCTACACTGGAGAAACTCCACTGGAGGTAGCAAGTACTATACACCAGGGCAGCATGCCTGGGACAGCCAGCTCCTGCCCCACCACGTTGGAGACCAAGGTTTGAATCCCTGTCCTGGGCTTTCGGGGAGCTAAGTACTGTTATTGTAAAGGGGGAAGGGAGGGGAAGGAGTAACTTGTATCATTGTAAAATGCCAGCTAAGAGTGACTGAGGGCTCAGGAAGCTGTTCAATATTTTCCTCCTAGGACGGCCGTGCAGCAGGCCTGGAATCCTGCAGGTCTACCCCAAACCCAAGTAAGCAAAAGCTGTGAGGTACCCCATACAAGGTGGGGAAGTGAAAGTGGAGGGAGACTCCACACCCTGGGCTGCAGAGCCCTCTGCTTGGTCCCCCTGATGGCAGTAAACATTAGAAGGCATTCGTCTGGATTTTGGCATAACCTGGGCATAATTTCAACAGGGCTGTAGGGCCCCGGGGGAAGAGAGGAGAAGGCATTCAATACACAGCAGGCAGATGGATCTGGGCATACAATATGGAATGCCATGCCCGGTCCACTGGAGGGAGGTGGCTGGGGTAGGGTTCCTCCACCAGCAGGTAACTTAAGCGAGCTGTGGAACACAATCCCCCTGTAACCACTGAGAAGCTGCGTGCTGAAAACGAGATGTGTTCTTGTGCAGGGCTGTTAATGAGAAGCCAGATCCTGAATCCAGTTGGGACGCTCAGGCTATAAATAATTAAACAGCCAGGCCGGGAAGAGCACTCACTGTGCTGAAAGAGAGCGGAGCCAGCACAAAGGCAGGGCACAAATCGCTCTCCATGAGAGACAGCTCCAGATTCCTTTCCTCCTGAAGTACAGGGGAAAGCAGCTCTCTCAGGGCAACACTGTTCCTTTCTGTTGACTCCCCTTTATTCCTGACTGGACAAGCTAACCTGACCCAGCACGCACCAGAGATTTCCATGGGCCCAGGTGCAGCACCTGGAGAGCTCAGCTGATGCATTCCACCTGCCAGAAGCCTGGCACACTGGTCTGCAGAACAAGCAGTAAAGGTAGCCAAGAACAGAGAGGAGGAAAGTTCTCACTGCCCTGTAACTGTCCGCCTGCCTCTTACTCGCAGAGACACTCTGTGCACCAGACACACCACAGGGGCTTGAAATGTTCACAGCACCTAACACTGAACAGCTCTCACCCTTCGGAACAACAGCTTCACTGGTCAATACCTGAAAGAGCAGGGACAGAGAGGCTGGCCTGCCTGCAATGATCTAACTGACTATGCCTCAGCAGGTCCAAATCCCACAAGGGCAGCAGGGGCTGGGACTGCTGCCAAGATAAAATAGGGGGCTTGGCCGCCACACAGGAAACTGATGACTGGTGTTTGTGTGAATCACCACCTCAGCCTAGGTAGCTTGTGCTCATCAGTGGGACATAAACGAGAAGGATCGGCCCTGCCCTAAGCTGAGCCCAACTGGCTCTTCAAGCGATCGGCCCTGGGGAAGCTCTTTACTTTTTTGCCTCCACGCAGGTTCATAACTGACCCCAGGGTGGTGCACACCTCCACACACACTGCCAGGTACACACAGGAAGGGCTCAAGCCTCAGCGTGACGACAGCCCGAGGCTCTCAGCCCTGACTCTCCTACAGTCCGGCTTAGAAGGCAGGACGGTGGGTTCCGACGGCATATAGCGGGGACAGCCTTTTGCAACAATCCTTCCCCTGCTTGGAACAGGCCGTGGACAGCTGTCTGGGGCAATTTCCCCTGCTGTCTGTGTATGACGTTACAAAATCACATTTCAACACAAGATGCGGAGGGAATTCACAGCAACGGTCACACTGAGGAACCGGCCTTTGTGTCACAGGACCCAAAGCTCCAACGCCTCTGGAGCGGAGAATTAACCTGTACCACAGAAAGCTAGTAGCCCTGCACAGCTTGTATCCCATCTTGGGGCAGACGGGCTGCCCCCGGCGGCATGTACTATACAGAAAATGGATTTCGGTTGTGTCAGTCGTCTCACCAACCCGGCCCCCATCCTGAAATACCATCTTAAAGATTCAGAGCCCCTTTGAGAGAGAGACGAGATCAAGAAAGAGGCAGCTACAATTCCATGAAAGCATGAGAAATAAAGGGAGAGAACAGACACGGAACAGCTCCTACACCACACGGGGAGCGGGGCTCCTGTCTAGCACCATTGCAGCTCTCTGGGGCCCCACAGGAGCGTTAGAAGAGACCCAAGCCCTCTCCCAAAGCACAGCACTGGTGTTGGCTGCATTTCGTTAGCGTCCCTCAGCTCAAAGAATAAATCATCGAGTGAGGAGCCAAAGCTGCTTCCTGGGAAGTGAAAAGGAGCTAAAAATGGAAAGAGGTGTTTTGATCCTAGGCTGCAGCTCCTGCTCCATCTTAGCACGTAGGAATGTGCTAGGAACGAAGGCTTAAGAGCATGAAGCACTGAGAAATCCGGGCTCGCACTGCAGAAGTGCTGCATTTCAGATGCAATGAGTGGATGGCTCAGGGGACTGGGAAGGAGAGAGATTATTTCACTTCCAGGTGGCTGGCCAATTCTAACCCACGCTGGCAGCGATCAAGCGTTTATCCACTGTTTGTTCCATGTCCTACATAAAATGAGGCTCGGGAGTCTCAGTGTCATTCCTGGCAGACAGGTGTCACATCACCAAAGCTAACAAGCAGCACAAGAGTTAGCAGCCTCAGCAAGGAGGTCTTGGACTGAATGCACCCTGAAAACTAAACTCTCTTCCCCTTGTGAGGGTCAGCGCACAATGCAGGACTGCTGCTGCTCTTAGTTTTGCCAAGTCCTGGGAATGCACAGATGAATTCCATCTCCAGGGCTAGCAGAGTCAATCTCTTTAAAAAGAGTGTGTTTCAGATTAGTCTTGTGGTTTCTGAGACTGCTGGGATTACCCTAGCCTAGCAGCATCTTACACTCCACCAGAAACTAGATCACCAACCCTGCCCTCTGGAAACTGGAGAACTGAGTTAGCTGATAAGCTTTCATTGCCTGCCAAGTTTTATTAAGGACACACAGAAAAGATCTGTTTTCTCCACTCAACAATTATTGCCAGGTCCTTTTGCCTCTGTGGCCACCCATGCAGCCATTGGTTTCCCCTTAGCCAATGTCAGCACTCCCCAGCTAGCAGATTGCCCCAGAACAACACTCATTCAGTTGCTAACCCCCTAAAGTCTACCTGCTTTGTCCTCTTCGCTAGTAGCCAAGCCCAGCTGCAGAGAGCTCTGACAGCCAGCTACCTTGTTTAGAAGGCCCTTCCCCTTTCACAAACTTAAGTAACAAGAGCCTATTGAGGCTTGGCAGAGCATACCTTCAACTTGGCAGATTTTCCTGGACCAAACCCTGCTGGCTCCATTTGCACAAGCTTTCAGTTCTCTGATTAAACAGGAGAAGTGCAGGGTTCTGCCCGGCCCTGGCACAGGGTTCAGTGTGGATTTTAGGGTTGGTGCAGTAGCAGACAGCAACAGCGCTTCACAGACACACAGGGTGACAAAACGCTCCTTATCACACAGCTTACAGGTTAGACAAATTCTCACCAAGCTTGGGAGCAGGAAGGCAGCAGCTGGAGAACCAAGGGGCTGAGCAACAATGGATCTTGTTGGGGGCAATCAGAGAAAACAATGCAACACTTAAAAGTAATACAAGCCACACAATAGGTTTGGAAATGAGATCAGGCCGTCCTCTGGATAAACTGGGATGGTGTGGAGTGGGGGTGGAGAGAGAGAGCTGTCAAATCAATGCTAGAATCACACTTGAATCAGTTTATCTACATATCAGTCAGCTCATGAATTAATTTTGCATTTTTCTGATGGGGGATTCTCTACCCATGGAGCTGCATTTTCAACACATCAGCACACTGCCTTACGCCCCAGCAGAGATCTCAGGCTACTGTGGACATCATCCACTCAAACTCAAAAGGGAGAAGGAAGTGTTGGTTTCTGTGGGATCCAGACAACATTGAGCAGGCAGCATGACCCCATGACCACAAACAGGAACCCCCACTACCCCCCATTCCCAGCTCTTCCCTATCCTTTTGAGCAAGTTACTGCCAGTGGCTGACCCTCGGAGTCCCCATCTGTTAAATGGGGATAACCGTGATAGGGACCCCATTTTTTGGCATATAAAAAAAAAACCAAACAAACAAAACTGGATTACCAGCAACTTGCTGGAGCTATTTAAAATCAGACTAACCAAAGCTGTAGAATGCCGTACTGCAGAGAACCATGTGCGCTAGTCCTGAATTGTGGGGAGTATGAATTAGGCCCTTCTACGAATCTTTAATTTCTACCTTATTGGCAACAGCAGCAGCGTGCCAAGGACACAGTTAAGGAAAACGCCAGGAGTTCTTAGCATCAGAGTGAAATCCCGGGCTCATTGCTATCAAGCAGACCTCCAAACCACTTCATCTGGCCACAATTCCATGCAATGCAGCAAAGCATCCTGCTTCAGAAGAAAGAGCAGACTAGAGGTTCCGCACTCTACTTGCACAGGCCCTGCCTCCCAGGTCTGAGAGTCAGCTGCAAGGGAAAGGAGAAGCTATCACCTGAGCTCACTCTACACTCCCTGCCTCTGCAACAGAAACCAAACATTACACTACCCCCCGCACGCCTTCTGCTGAATCTTTTGATAGCAGCACAGGAATGGAATCGCATTTTCAAACACATGCTCCTCCTCACACAGGAACGCATTCTCCGCTCCCAGGCTGGGCATCATTTCATCTGTTGAACTCTGCAGTACTCCTATAAAGTGCTGTTAATGGCCGCGTCTACACATGCACGCTACTTCGAAGTAGCGGCGCTAACTTCGAAATAGCGCCCGTCACGGCTACACGTGTTGGGCGCTATTTCAAAGTTGAAATCGACGTTAGGCAGCAAGACGTCAAAGTCGCTAACCCCATGGGGGGATGGGAATAGCGCCCTACTTCGAAGTTCAACGTCAAAGTAGGGCACGTATAGACGATCCGCGTCCCGCAACATTGAAATAGTGGGGTCCGCCATGGTGGCCATCAGCTGAGGGGTTGAGAGATGCTCTCACTCCAGCCCCTGCGGGGCTCTATGGTCACCGTGTGCAGCAGCCCTTAGCCCAGGGCTTCTGGCTGCTGCTGCGGCAGCTGGGGATCCATGCTGCATGCACAGGGTCTGCAACCAGTTGTCGGCTCTGTGGATCTTGTGTTGTTTAGTGCAACTGTGTCTGGGAGGGACCCTTTAAGGGAGCAGCTTGCTGTTGAGTCCGCCCTGTGACCCTGTCTGCAGCTGTTCCTGGCACCCTTATTTCGATGTGTGCTACTTTCGTGTGTAGACGTTCCCTCACAGCGCCTATTTCGATGTGGTGCTGCCCAACGTCGAAGTTGAACGTCGACGTTTCCAGCCCTGGAGGACGTGTAGACGTTATTCATCGAAATAGACTATTTCGCTGTAGCGTGCACGTGTAGACGTAGCCAATGTCTGTCAGCTGCATACTTACAACTTCGCCAATACTGGTCTCCTACCATTAACATCTAAAAAACTCCAGCAATGTGTTTTGACCACTAGACGAACAAGCCAATCTCCCCTAATTTGAAGCACATCAGCTCAGAGAACTTTCTTCTCTTGGCAGTCACTCGATAACATCTTCATGTCACCCTCCTATTTGTGAGACTGTTGGTGGCTGATCTTATCGCAGAAGGGACACGTGTTAGCAGTCATGGAAGGGATGCAGGGCAGTTTAATGCTTTTTTCTTCTTCTCCGCCTCGTCTCAACTGTACTGCAGCGGAACCTCTCCGATTGTGCCACCCCCATTGATTACCGTTCTCCACTGGGGACAGTCTTGGGTAAGGTTCTCCCAAGTGTCAGCCCTGACACTGCCCTTTTTCATGGGTGCCTTCAGCACGTCCTTTATCACTTCTACTGGCCCACAATGTTCCTTCCTCCAATTTGGAAAACAGAATCTGTTTTAGGAGGCGCTGATCAGACATCCAAACCATGTGACAAACCCAACAAAGTTGCTGAAGAATGATCATGGCTTCACTGCTGGTCATGTTCAACTCTTCCAGGATACTAGAGTTCGTGTGCCCGTCCTCCCAAGGGATATTTAGGATTCTCCTGAGACAGCATTGATGATACTGTTCAAGTGCCTTCACATGACGCTTATATATTGTCCAGACTGGAGGACAGAAGCCAAAACAGTAAATGTTTGAAAGTCACATTCTTATGAGATGACAGGCTGAGAGAAAACGGGGCCCGGGCTAGCAAGACGTTCCTCCTTATAGTGAATAGGGAAGACAATATTTTTCCCGATATTGGTTCTCAGACTTCAAGCAGCTTACACAGTGAGATGCTCAAAGAATGGGATCAAAGATCTCTGTCAAATCTTCCAGGGCTCAAAAGCAGCTCTGGATTAAGCCCTCTGATTTCAAAGGAATTATCACACACCTACATTAGATCTGAATCTGACCCTTAGCTCATCACCAGGACTGAATCTTCCACATACCCCATATTGGAGCACAGCAAGGGAATATGCACCCTAGCTACTGACCTCCACCACCAGCAGAGTAACCAGCTAGCACATTCTTCAGGTACTCAGGTATTAATGTCATTTGGGAGTGGGCTGTGTACCCAGATGGACTCTTCTCATATCAGTCCTAACTACTGTACTTAGAGGACAGCCCCAGAGCTTGGGGCAAAACCAATTAATTGCATCATCCAAACACTAAGAGTTCTACCAAAAGGACTTCACTGGGGTGGAGGAGGGATCCCACACAAGGGCTGAGAGATGAGCACTTTTGCTAAGTGGAGAGAGAAACCTACCTAACTACCCCAGTCTGCCTTGACCAAGGAGACCTGCCACTTCCTCTCAACCTCCTGTGGCTAAACATCTCAAAGACAAAAGTGCTTCCCTTTATCTCAGGATCTCATCTTGCCTACGTTTTCCTCCCTGACTCAGGCTCCCACTTGTCCTCCTTCCTCCTACTGTCTGTAACCTTGGCTTGAGTCTTAGTGTTTCTTCACCCCCACAAAATGCTGAGCCCTTATGCTCAAAGCTCTCCGCAAACATTAACGTGCACAATCCGCCTTGGATGGACACTAGCATTTTACAGCTGGGAAAGCTGTTACCTCATTAATTCAAGGCTACAAAAGTAGTATCAGAATTAACTCTCAGGAGTGCTTGATTGCTAGTCCTATGCTCAGACCACAATGCCTCATGTAGTTACATATTACTGTGTCTCCTATGAACATTGTGGATTTGTTTTCACCCCAGCTGAAATTCTCATCCATGCCTCCATCTTTCTTCGCCTAAGCTTTAAAAAAAAAAATACAGCACCCTCTCCAAATCTTGTCCCATATGCCAAGAACCCTGCTCACTTGCTTTTTCACACCCACAAGATTGACCATATCACATGATCTTATTAAAATTCCATGGGCTGTCCTGGCCTTTCAGAAGACCAGTCAAAGCTCCCACCCCGCAAAAACCTGCTCTAACATTAACTACTCTCACATCTGCCTTTTCTCTTTGCCAGTCTCACGACTGTAGGAATACTAGCTCTCTCCTTTGCGACATCTGCCTCTCTGAATCTGTCTCCTTCAGCTGCCATCTCATATCCCTGCTCCCCTCCCACACTCGTCTACGTTTCTTCATTTTTCTCTTCCTTGGCTATTACTTTTTCATTTTGTAACTATTCTAGGTACATCTCTAAAGTACTTGTAAGCGCAGTCTGTAAGACAGACACTCTAAAGCATTATACTGGAGCAATGAGCTAGGTTTAGTCCTTACGAATATTTCCTCTCTGAAGGAAATTCTGTCAAGTAGTGCATACATGCTTAGTCAAAAGCTACAACTTGAATAAACTTCACTGACTCACACCAGTGACATTTCAAAAAAAGAATAAAGTGGGTTTAACGTAAATTATCTTTCTCTTCCAGGAGTATTTTTAATCTACTTATTTCTTTGTATTACCAGCTAGATTTTGCCCAGACAGAATCTGAGGAAAGACAACAGGTAGTCGCAGGTTAGGAGAAAGGGAGTTAGTATACTGAGTGCCAATAGGATGATTAGCACTATGCCTATGCACAGTACCAGCCTCAAGCAGATTACAGACCATACAGACTTTTCCATATGACAGGATACTACTCTGAAACACCTCTATTAATTTATAATATTCTTCTCTTAAAACAATCTTTGTATCTTAGCTGTTAAAACTGCAACAGACAGAATGTGCTGGCATCACTGCCCATCATGCTGACCAGTACGGTCTCATACTCCCCCATCTGTATCCATCTTATCTCCTCTAAGCTTGTAAGCTCTTTAGTGCAGGAACCGTTTTTTGTTGTCTCCTGGGCCACAAGAAGGGTTCCCCAAGGCACCACGTAAAAATAAAGTCAGGTCACAAGTACTGTGAATATTCAGGGGGAAACTACATTATTCAAGTTAACTTAGTAGGGGAATTTCAGCATTTGGGCAGTGCTACTTCAGACTGCCATGACTCTAAGTACTATTACCAGTTCAGTTTCTGCTAAGAATGAAGGGGCAGCACATTCACACCTTCTGAAGCCAGGAAAAGGGACAGGAAAGCATCTTGCTTTGTTATCCTGAGTAGGGATGTAAAATCCAGCTTGAATGTATAACTGGTTAAATGTTAATTTTAACCAGTTAACCAATTAAAGGGAGGAACAGCAGGGGAGGCAGCAGACAGGGGCTGCTCCAACTGGCCAAGCTGAATCATCCCAGCCTGTAGTGCTTCAGACTGGCCAAAGTAGCCTGCATCCAGTGGCCCTGGGTGCACTGGGGGCAAGGACACTCCAGCTAGGTGAAGGAAGCCCAGTCCCCGGCACACCTGTCTGCAGCAGGCAGGGAGCTGCTCTTACACTACTGGTTAACTCTAACTGGTAAGCCTCATCCATACAGGTAAATCAATTAAACATTAACATCCCTAATCCTGAGACCCTCTGACTAACTCCAGAGTGGTGTTGATGTATTCATAATGGAGTGAAGCAAATGTGAAGTGTATGGAACACAGTGGGAGGAGAAAGAACAGGATAAAAATGGATATATATTCAAGATCTCAGGTGGAATGCTGAGCTCACATCTTGTGCCCTCCCACTGCCTTTCCTGCTAAGAACAATGTGGGTAGAAGAACAAAAAACATGTAATTAATGTGCATTTCAATAGCTGGCTTCTGAGCCCTCGGACCTAGCTGTATATTCAAAGGACCTCAAAATGCTGACACCACATGTTATAAGATTCATTGTTTTATAGGCTCTGGAGTGAGCACTCATTATTCATCATATACAAAATAATAATAATAACACCGCCGTCCTCAAGCAAGCTGGAATCCCAACCATGCACACCCTCCTCAGGCAGCGTCGACTCCGCTGGCTTGGCCACATCCACAGGATGAATGATGGAAGGATTCCAAAAGACATCCTGTATGGTGAGCTAGCCTCTGGCAAAAGACTTCCCGGACGCCCCCAGCTGCGCTACAAAGATGTCTGCAAGAGAGACCTCAGAGAGGAAGACATCGAGCTGGACAACTGGGAAGAACCAGCAGACGACCGCAGCAGATGGAGGCAGGGGTTACACAAGGGCCTTCAGAAGGGTGAGATGAAGATCAGACAGCTAGCAGAGGAGAAGCAAGCGCACAAAAAGCACAATAAGGACTTGCCAGACACCCACTACATCTGCAAGAGATGCAGCAAGGACTGTCACTCTCGTGTGGGTCTTCATAGTCACAACAGACGCTGTAAATGAAGTCCTCAATTGAAACTTTAAAGGGCGCGATCCATAGTCTATGCAAACTGAAGGATGCCTACTACAATCCTTCCGTCAGACCTGGTGGATTTGTTACAATAAAAAACAAGTGAGCAGAAAAAACTGCTAGTTTATTAGCTACAATGCACCATTTACACTTACAGATGACAGACATGAAAGGTGAAATGTCATGTCACTTTATATAGACTCAATAAAGACCAGTTTTAAAAAGAATGTGAGAGAAACTCATACACAGAAATAACTAGCCATTAATTAACAGATTTGCATCCTCAGAAAACTGGCTTTCCAGGCACTGGCATATGAACCGTATCGCTACCTAATTCGGGAGCACAGAATCTCCCATGTAACCATTCAGAGATGAAACAGAATCCCACATGCATTCCAACCCCAAGTTTGTTTTCAAATAGCACTGTTTTAACTCACTATATGATCCTGCAAAAAAGAGAATTTCACAAATTGTTTGGTGCCTGATAGTTACCTAAGATTGTTTCTAGGGCTCTCATTGCTTACTCTGCAGGAAAAAAAAATAAAACCCCACCCTGTACATAGGAGAAAGAGAAGCAGACAAGGAAATAATCATAAGTATAACATGTGCACCTGGCAATGGGACAGAAGGACTAGCAAGTGTTCAGAAACCGTCAGTGACAGAGCCCTCATTAACTGGGAGCTAAGACACGCTCAGTAGGATTAACAACCACAGAAAGAATCTCAGGATCATTTCAGAAGCAAACACATGACAAACCCAAGACCTGTACGCTAGTCCCAGAGCCTAGGAACCCATTAAACACACCTTCCTTGTTCTCCTTAGAGGAAAAAGGAAGGCAGAAGCATCTGGCTCAGGCAGGCTTACGGAGGAGACACGTCTATAAACGGCTGCACGCAAGTGAGACCTTCAGTCTAAAAATACAACTTTCCTTTTATGCAATCACTAGTGTCTCCCCCTGCCCCCATGCAAACTAAATCCCTCTCCAGGATACAACTCCCCCACCTCCTGCAGCCCCCCCGCTCCAGGATACAGCCCCTCCCGCCTCCAAGACAGCAGCCCCATCCAGGATGCAGCTCCCACGCCTCCAGCACTCCCTGTTACCCCTCCCCCGCCCATTCCAACCCCTCACCTCCCCGCTGGCCCGCACAAGGATGCAGCCTCCGGCAGCCAGGCAGGCTCTCCGGATACCCACCCCGGCCCCAGGCAGAAGGGCCAGGACCAGCCGCTCCCTCCTGCTCGCTCCGCCGCCGCGTTCAGCACCGTGAGGCCGGGCTGGGGGAGGGACCGCGGGGGCGTGGCCACAGGGAAGCCCCTCCCTCGGCCCCGCCCCCGCCCGAGCCGGCGCGTGAAGGCCGGGCAGCCTGCGCGCGGCTCTGGCAGGCCCGCGGGGCTCGGTAGGAAACTGGGAGCTGGAGGGGCACATGCCGCTTCTCCCACTTCCGGTGTCGCTTCCACTTCCGTGTCAAGGAGCCAGCGCCGACCGTTCCAAGAGGGACCTCGCGTGGGCGGACTTTGGCAGCCGGGCAGGTCTCCGGGGGAAACAGTCGGCGAGGCGGGGGCGCTGAGCGCCGCTGAACCAGGCTGGGACTGCCACGCTGGAAACCGCTTCAAGCCAGGGGTGCAGCAGCCCTCCAGCCCCCTGCACTGCAGCCCTTGGGCGCCCGGCCCCGGCCCCACGCCAGTAGTTCGCCCCGCTGCACCCTGGCCAGGAGACCCCGCCAGCGAACCCCAGGAGAAGGGCACACCGGGCGCAAGAAACCGCAGCACTAGGGAGATCCCTGACTCCCAGACTGGGTTCCAAAGCTGCAGCCTGGGGCAGGGTCCCACCCGGCTTCTTGCACGCAACAGACAAGGACAAGAAGCAGTGGGCTTAAATTCCAGTATGGGAATTTGTTGGGCACTAGGAAAAAAGTTCTAGCTGTCAGGGTGGTTAAGTACCAGGATATATTGCCTGGGGTGGCTGTAGATTCTCCATCACTGGAGATATTTAAGAACAGTTTGGATAAACATAATTGGGATGATATAGTAATAAAGAGGAAGCTGTGCTAGTCTATACACTATCAAAAGAAAAAGCAGTCGAGTAGCACTTTAAAGACTACCAAAATGGTACTTGACTGCTTTTTGTTTTGGGATGATATAGTTAGTGCTTAGCCCTGCCTTGAGGGCAGGGGGCTGGACTGGATGACCTCTCATGTCCTTTCCAATTCTAGTGATCTATGATTGAGGCCCCATTAACACTGGTGGCAGAGAGGTGCCATGTATGATCAGCTACCAAGGGCAGAGGTGCTGCCAGAACCATTTTGTGTGTGTGTGTGCGTGCGTGCGTGCGTGCGCGCGCGCGTGGGCGCACGCTGAGATGTTGAACCATACTAAAACACACTCAATGGAAAGCACTTCCAGTCAGGGTGTGCAAGAGCAGCTGTGAGCCCCTAGTTCCATCACCTAGGAATGCAAAGACCTCTTTTGGCACAGGTCACTCAGTTTAGTGATGTCAGGCAACATACGGGTGTGGAACTCTGGTCCCCTTTCCTCCTTAGCACAGACCCTGTTACAATGCTCATCAAGGTTTCCTCTGTTTTTCCATCCATGTGCACAATACATGTTACGTGCACAGAGGCATGTGTGGATGTGTACAATCAGTAAAAGCACATGCTGCCAGCTGTAGGTGCTCTGCTAATCAGCTGGTCTGTATTTGAATCTCAGTTGAGGGGCTATGCAAGCACTCAGCTTACAGGCACCTCAGACTTTTCACTCTTTCTTCCTGCAGGATCCTGGGTCTCCATTAGTTTTTTGCGAGGGGTGGGGAAGGGAGGGGGGTCTCCTCGGACTCTCTTGGCACCAGATATCATGACTACTTGGCCTGGCTGTGCCTTAGTGTGTATATATGGCTGGCTGGATCACATTTCTTTGGTGCTTTAGCTATGCAGATGGTGCAGGATGGCTCTCGCCCCAGCCTCACTGATTTTGTGTGGTACCACTGCTTGGAAGGTAGAAACTGGCCTGAGCAGTTAGCAACCAGCTCATATTTTTCTTCTGTAACTTCAGGCAAGTACAAGAACCTACAGGAGGGTCATCTATCGTGCACACATCCTGACTTCTCCTGATGGGTCCTGCTGCTCGGTCATGCTCCCACCATGGTCATGTCAGTGGGAGCATTCAGCAGGCGGAGGGTGGGAGCTCCTGGGGAAAGGTGTGTGGAAGGAGGAAGTAAAAAAAAAAGTGCCAGTGTATTGGTGTTATTGGGGTCGTTTGCACCCAGTAATGATTTTGCGCTTAAAATGGTAACAATTTGCTATAATCACCAGCCGCCTCACCCCAGGGATCCAACCCCGACTACCACCTGCCACTCTGCTTCATCCCCAGGGATCCAACCCCGACTACCACCCGCCACCCCGCTTCATGCCCTGGGGTCCAGCCCCACATTCATCCCCCACCCCAGGGAGTCAGTCCCCACTATCTGCACCCGCGGATCCAACCCCCCTACTTCCCCCCACCCGGGATGCACCTCCCGTCATTGCTGTTTCTGGGCCTGTCCCCTCCCCAGCAGGTGTTAACGGGGAAGGGAGAGGCCGGGGGTGCGTGACGAGCCCCGGTCCCGCTCTCCCCCGCCCCCCACGCTCTGCGGGACAGACGCTCCCCCTCCCGGGACGAAAGGATGGTTCAGTCCGGTCTCCGCCCCACTCCCCCAGCTGGTACCTGCCGGATCCCGGATGTTGACGGCGTTGCCCGGTAACGGGAAGATGGAGCCCGGGAGCGGGTGAGCGAGTCCCCACCAGTCCCGCGAGAGGAGGATCCGAGCCAGCCCCTCCCTCTCCCCCCATCATCCTCACCCCGACCTTCCTCCCAGCCCCTCCCTCTCCCCATCATCCTCACCCCGACCTTCCTCCCAGCCCTTCTCCCTCCGCTCATCAGCCTCATTCCTTCCTCCCTCCGGCTCCTCCTCATCCTCGCCCGAGCCTCTTTGTCCCTCCTCCCTTCCTCATCCCTAGCCCAGACCCGCTGCCTCCCCACCGCCATCGCCCCGACTCCCAGACCTCCTCCTTGCCCCCGATGCCATCTCCCTCCCAGCCCCCACCTGCCTCCCTGTTCCACAGACCCTAGAGCCCTTCGTCCATCACCCCTGCGCCTTGTCTTCCTCGCCTCAGACCCCTCCAGCTCCCAACCCCCTCCGCCCCATCTTCCTTCCCCACTGTCCCTCATCATCCTCGCTCCCTTAGAGCCTTTCGTCTTCCTCCCCATCCTCAGCAGCCACCTTTCCCTTTTCCATCTTCAGCCCCGTCTCTGCATCTGGGCTCCGCAGCTAGACTTTTTTTTTAAGGGAAAAGGTCCCTAAAAGTTACTTGAGTAAAAGTGCAGCTGCTGGCACTTCTGAATACTTGAGTACAATCAAGACGTGATGCATGTGTCTGTGCACTTTTACTCAAGTAGTTTTCCAGAGGGATACTGATGACTGTACTTATGTACATACCCATCCCTCCCCCCACCCCAAGCAGCTGTACTCTTACACAAGTAACTTGTAGGGTACTTTTTCTGCCTCTGGCCAAATGCCAGATCTCTCCACCTCTGTCACCCGTACTTTAAGCGTTCCCATAGACTCTCACTTGCCACTTTATTGTATTAAAGTAGTGTCTAGGAGCCCTTATCAGAACGTCATTTTGCTAGGGGCTGTACAACCACAGAGCAAAAGACTGTTTGGGTCCCATTCACCTTCCTAAGTGTAACACAAGAGACAGCAGATAGATACTGCCAGCCAGACAGCGAAGAGTATAAGGATGTCTACACTTCAAGCAGGAGCTGTGATTCCCAGCTCACACTAGCTTTGTCTGAGCTATCCTGCTATGTAGAGGTGCCAGGTGCCCCCCATACTTACTTGCGTAGTTACACTCTATTTTTAGCCAACCTAGTGCACATATGCCTTTTTGAGCTGCAATTTACACCTGCTACCAGAGGTGTGGAGATGAGCAGAGGGACAATATTGGTCAGTGTGATGGGGAGTGGTCTCCCAGCAGATCAATACTAGTGAAATGTTTTTGTAGGCGTAATGGCAAAGGAGATTTTTAAGGTGGGATTTGAAGGATGATAATGAGGTGGCTTTGTGAAGGCTTATGGCGCGCTCGTCCCAAGTGTGAATGGTAGCATGGGAGAAAGCACATAGGTGCTTGTTTTAACATTTAACACATTTGATGTAGGTTGGTTGCATAGATCTATCGGAGGTGGGAACTGACAGCTCCCTAACATAGGAGAGATGAGAAGTAGGCTGGGACTAGATTGTGAGGGACATTGGAAGTGAAGACAAGTAACTTACATTTAAGTGATACAGAAAGGGTAGTCAGTGGAGGATTGCAAACATAGGGGTGATGTGGTGAAAGCAACAGACTAGGAGAATCTGTGAAGCAACATTTTGAATGGAAAGGATTGGGATATGATTACATTTAGCAAGGCCAGGAAGAAAGATGTTGTGGTAATCAAACTGCAAGATAGTGAGTGTCTGGATGAGTGTTTTAACTGTGTGGATGGTTGGAAAAGACTGTATCTTACAGATGTTATGCAGAAACTCTGCAAGATTTAGACATAGCCTGCCTATGTGAGGATCTAAAGCAATTGTTAAAGATGAAGACTGGGCTGTAGGCCTGTGTGGCAGGCAAGATGGGGATGTTTTCCAGAGAAATCATAAAAAAGAAGTTGTCATGTAGAGCTTAGGGAAAAGATGAGAAGTTCTGTTTTAGCTATGTTGAGCTTGAACTGACAGCCAGACGTCCATGAGGAAATGTTCAAGAGATGAGCTGACATTTTAGTTTGGACAGAAGGAGTCAGATCTGGAGTAGTGAGGTAGACCTGTGAGTAGATGGTAGTTGAATTTGTGTTATACATGAGATTACCCAGAGATAAGATGCAAAGAGAGAAGAAAAAGGGACCAAATACAGTGCCTTGTGGAACTCCTGGAAAGAGTTAGTGGGGAATGAAGAGGATCTATACTGAAAGGGTCATTAGAGAGGTAGGAGCAGAATCATGAAGGGGTGGATTCACAAAAGCTGAAAGAAGACAAGATTTCTAGAAGGGTTTGCTCACTGGTGTCATAGGTTGCTGACAGGTCAAGTAAGATGAGGATATAGTGCTGTTCTGAGATTTAGGCAAGACTCTGGTGGAGTGCAAGCACCAGAAGCTAAATTGGAGTGGGGCTAGGATGGAGTTGGAGGAGAGGAACTCCAGACAGCAATTGTGTTCAATGAGCTTAGAGATGTTGGGAAATAGGGTAGTACTTGAAGAAGCAAATGCTGTCAAAAGTGGGCTTTTTTAAGACGGGAAAGACTAAAGCATGCTTCTGTAATGAGGGGTAAGAGCCAGAGAAGAATGAGCAATAAAGAAGAAGAGTAAGATAGAAGATCAAAGGGGGTGCATCAGAGCCCAACAGATGGAATGGGATGGGAGGCGCTAGGTCAAGTGGAGGGATTAGAAAAGAACCTTCTATTTCTGTGACTGAGGAGAAGGAGGAAAGGCAAGGCAAGTTGAAGGGAGGGAGAAGGTCACATTTTATTTGGTCAAGAAATGAAGGGAGGAGAAAGGAAGGGTTTGAGGAGTGGCAGAAAGCAGCTTGGATTTCAGGCATGGCTTTCAATTCAGTTGGGGAAGTGGAATTGTTTAGCTAGGAAGATAGGAGAAATGACGGAGGCAAGAACAAATCTGTAGGGAATGAAGTCAGCTAGTGAAAGGCTTTCCACTGGAGATGTTCTACGTTACAGCAAGAGCGGAGGAGCAGAAGTGGGAGACGATCCAGTGCTGGGCAGTGGCTGGGTGGATTTTGTGATAAGAGAATCGGATAAATGAGATGAAGGTGGAAAAGAAAGGGACAAGAGGCCAGGAGAGGAATACTGAGAGTAGACTGGAAGTCAGCAGTGCTGATGGAATGGTAGTCATGGAAAATTGAATGGCAAGGCATAGGGGAAGGGGCTGATGCTGAGAGAGACCAGGGGTGGTCAGTGAAAGAGAACTCAGTGGTCCGAGAGAAAATTGTGCTTGGTGAAGACCAAATCCAGTGAACATCCCTTTTGATGAGTGGAAGAGTTGAACCAGGGATATAGGTCGAATGAACAGGCAAGAGTGAGGAAGAATGCAGCTAAGGAGTTGGGTGTGTCATCAATGTGAGGTTAGAAATGATGGAAGAGGGGTGAAGGTGGTGTCAGGGTCAGATATGAAAGGTAGAATGGGGTGGGGCAGGGCCACAGTTAGGGCAAATGTCACCAGAGATGATGAGGAAGAAGGAGAGGAGGAGGTGGGATCTGGACCTGAGTTGCTGGAAGGAGTGGGGAAATTGGGATGGAGGTGGGGAAGGAAGTAGGTAGGCCTGGTATGAACTGGAGAAGGTGAGAGTAACAAGTGGGGGAAAAGCAAGTAAGGGAAAGACACAAGGAAGGAGGATCCTTCCCTTACCTCCAGACCGGCCCCAGCTCCCAAATACCCACTCACTTCCAGATTTCATCTTCCCCAGCATTTCATCTGTTTTCAGTCCATAACTGTTTCTGGTTCTTAGGTGCTTGTACAAGGCTGCAGTTTCTGTGTTGCAAGCACAGTAAATCCAAGTAATAAACTGTTTTCACTCACACTGAAACAGACCATGCAAGTATTCCTGAGGCTGTTGGGTCCTGTATGCTTACATATCCCACATTTGGTTCTGATCCCAGTTGATGCTTCTAGAGTTAGTGCTAGTATTTAACCTAAAGCCAGGCTTTTCATTTTTGTATGATGTTATTTTGTTTAAATTTGTTCAATAATTTGTTCTACTTAATTAAGCCCTGAATCAGGTGTTGGACACATTTCAGAAGAGGAGGAGGAGCTGCATCCAGAAGGCAATGGGGTAAAGTTGCAAATATGTAGGACTTTCTGCACCCCAGGAATTAGAATCACTTGGGAATTAGTGCATGCTTTGGTGCCCAGGTACTGCGTGGGTGGATTCACTAGAAATGCAACTAATTTTGGAAGATGAAAATATTTGTTTTGAATTTCCAAGAAATGTTGAAACAAAACATTCAGGAAACAAAACATTCAGAACATGAAAACAAGCATTTCCCCAAGAAATGTTAGAGATCAGATTGCCTTTTTCCTGAAAATGATTAGCTAAAATATTCATACTAGATTTTTGGAACAATTTCTACCAATAAGGATATGTTAGTATGGGAATACTGGAGGATTTTAAGAACAGAATTAATAGTCTAGTTTACTTGATTCTGCCATAAGGCAAGGGTTAAACTAGCTGATCTCTTGACTCTCTTTTAGCCCTATATTTCTATGATTCTTTTGGGATTTTTTTTTTGTACCCATCACTTTGCTAATAAGGATGTACACAAATATGCAAGGAAACACGTTTGCTTTGGAGCCAGAAAAGTGTTTAAAATAGTTGATATGCTAAAAATATCCTCTACATTTTCAAAGAATTGCAAATACATAAACTTCCTGCTGAGGAACTGTGATGACCTGTTGGTATAATACATTTAGAGTGGTCTTCTCCTAAAGAAAATTCTAACTTCTATTTGGAAATATTGTACCTTCAAATAATTCAGTTCATAACCTTAATCAAGGCAAAACACAGAATAAGACTTCACAGATTTTGAGTTATTGGACTTTGATGTTCATTTTTTATAATCATTTCAAGTTGCTTCTAGGTTGGGTATTTTATTTTTGTGCTACATTTTAAAACAACCAAGCCATTTTAAAAAAGATCTCTGTATAGTCTTGGAAGAATGTAAGGGTTTATTACTATCTCCTAATGACTGCAGCACTAGCAGATGCTTAATATTACGAGCATTTCCTTGCACTAATGTAGTCAGATAGAATCATATTCCCTGTCTTGCAAGTGCTAAAACAACTCACCAGTGCTGTGTAGCAGAAGTACAGTACTTAATGGAGAACTTTGACTGGAGTCAGTTAGTTGTTACATAGGGTTTTTTTTTTTCCTGTGTTCTAGGTGCTGCAACCAGAAAATAGCCAGGATGGACAGAAAGAGGCAGACAGTATTTCAGCAGAGGAGCCAGGAACAGAACTCAATCCAGCAGAGTACAACGCACCTGAGTCTTTGGAGGCTCCCTTTGTAGAGGTGGATGTATATATATTTTCACTAGTAAAGTGTGGTACTTACAAAACAATCAATCCAATGCTTTGACTTAACAAACCATAATATATCCTTGGGGAATCAATTCCAGTGTAGTAAAAAATAGAGAAACTATTGCCATTTTTCTTATCTTGGATATAAAAGGAAGGCTGCAGCAAGCTTCATTTGGCTACTTTCTGATATCCAGGAAAGTCTTTTAAGAGGTAACACTTACTAATCTGTGACACAATACTTTTCATCTGTAGATCCTGGAGCACTTTAAAATTAAAGATAAACCCAATCTAGTTCACATTCTATGATCCTGTCTGCTTGCTGGATATTGGACAGAAGTTTGTGTCTGTTGGATGAAAGTTGAGTTCCCCACTGTGTATAGATTTTGCCTTTTCATTTTCAAAGTTCTCATTGTAAATAAAGATAAATTTGTGCATGCAGCTTTGCTGTTTTGTAAGGGCCTCATCTTGTAATTGGCTGAGCAGTCTGGAATCTTATAAAATGAATTAGCGTTGATGGCCTCAAGCATCTCGGTGCTTGCCAATTTGCAGGACTTAGCCCTAAGAGACGTATTATGGTGTTATGGAAATCTGAGTGCTCATTATTGTAATGCAATAATTAAAGAACTTACCCAGGAGGCTTATAGGAAGCCTGAATTCATGTGGATTCCATATATTGTGTACTTGAAGTACAATAGGCTCATTGTGTAGAAGTATGACTTACAAGATTACAAAAACATATAATAAATTGACTACAAAAATACATTTAAATATTGACTTATTTGAGGCAGATGGAACATACAGATTATTCATATTTATATTTTTGGGCTAAACAGTATTTCACAGTAGACCGTTTACCTGGGTTGTCTCAGTCCACATAAGAATTCTCCTACTTCTTTTCTCTTATTTTCAAAACTAGTCCAACAGCCTGATTGCAAGCTGCAGGTATTATGCACTTATGAAAATCAGGCCCAGTTTGTGTGTGCTATCTACTTGTAAGAGTAACTAGACAGCTTCTATCCAGGGCCTAACACATACAATACAACAAAATCCCAGCAGTACCAAAATAGTTGTTCAAATCAGAGCTCAATTAGCCAGCCACCTCCAAAAGAATCTTTTCCACTCCTTCATTGTCCTCGGAAGGATATGCTCTCCAAAACAACTTGTCAAACAGGTGTCTTTCTCAGTGGACCCAGATGGTTACCATAACTGTGCAGTTTTGGACCAAGTGGGGACAAGTTCCATAGTCCTGAACACAAAGAAAATATCTAGCCAGCTCCCACCTCTTTTATAACGAGGGGGATCCAACTTGGGCTTTCTGCTGACCACAGCTGTTGTAGAAATCTGGCACAGAGAGAGAGGGGATCCCTCACACAAACTGGTCCCAAGCTATTAGGGCTTTATAAGTCATAACCCACACCTTTATTTTAACCTCGAGATGAACAGACAGCCAGTGCAGATCCCAGAGCCACAGAGTCACATGCTTTCAGTGAGGTGCCTCCCTTAATAAGTATGCCACTGTGTTCTGCAAGTCTAGGATGGATTTTAGGTGTATCCTTAGATATAGCATGCTATAAAAGTCTGTTTTTGAGATAACAAAGACACAGGCAACAATCTGAGACATAAGGGTCATTTCTAATTACATTAATGGACTTCTACAATATTAGAACCTGGTGACTAGCAGCATTAGTTAAATTAACAGTTTGAAAAGAGACAGATAAACAGTGATTTGGCTGGTTATAATGTGGCTTTGAAAACTACTTTCTTTTGTACAATCTAAATAGAGATGTTTCACTTCTGAGTTGTAAATGTGGGAAATTAAGTTTCTCATAGAAATTCTGACAGGGCCTTGTCACTGTAGTCCTAGGAGGAGCTGCTGTTATACTGGATGTGGCCAGATCAGATCCATTTCCTGTGCACTGACGCTGCAAAGCAGTTGTAAAGCAGTGTAGTAACAGCCTCTACTGAAGTTTATGGACTCTTATAATGTTGTTTTGTTTGTTCTACTTTTTGGTTTTGATCTATGCTAGGGAATGCAGCCAGAGAACAGTGATAACAAGGAAGAGGGAGAGGCTGGGTTTATAGAGGACCCAGGAGAGAGACTCATCCCAACAGACCAGGCAGTCTCTGGAGCCATGGAGCAGGAGATCTTGGGAGCCATAGAGCCAGAGGACTCGCAAGCTACAGAGCAGGAGGTCTTGAGAGCCACAGAACAGGAGGTCTTGGGAACAACAGAGCAGGAGGTCTCTGGAGACATGTTGCAGGAGGTTGCAGGGACCACAGAGAAGGTCTTGAGGGCCATGGAGAAGGAGGTCTCAGGAGCTACAGAGGAGTTCTCAGAGGCCACGGAGCAGGAGATCACAGAATTCTCCTTTGGAGAGGTAATTGGTTATGAATTTAAATTAGGGGAATGTCTCATTCACAAGATCCCCAATCCAGTATTTGTGTCCTTGAATTCCTGAATTGTTAAAGAAATTCTAGTATTGTAAACACATGCCACTGAATGCATCATGCAAGAGGGAGGCTAACTGAAAAGGAAACAATTGATAGTCAGCCATGATAGATAAAGAACTGACAAAATTCAAGGGTTAGTTTATTATTGCATACCTTTTGAGCATGCCCATCACCACGAGAGATACAGCCTTGCTGGTATATCAGTGGGATAACTTTAGAGCCCTTTAATTGCTTTCTGGGTTCCCCATCAAGAAGCAGCAAGACTGTTTTTATAGTTCACAATTTTTTTTCCTTGCTCCTTTCCTGTGGTGACAAAGATAAGCAGAATTCTAGTACCAAACTGTTAAAATGAAGATAATTTCACAGTACTGATTTTATATAAAGGCCTTCATGTTCCAGGAAAAATTTGAAGAGATTTTCTCAGACCATGTGGAAGTGGACAGTGTTCCTTCCAAACTGCCTGACATGGAGCAGCCAAAGACAGACAGCCTGAGCAAATCCCACCCGTCTTCAGGAGCGAGCACCCAGAGGTCTTCGTTTTCAGCACACATGGGGATTCAGGCAGAATCGGGTATCGGTCAGTGTTTTCCTAATAGAACTGTCCCTACAGCCAGCTTTCAATACAGTCCAGTTTTTTCTCCCCTCCCAACACATGTGAATCTAGTTGGACATATGCTGTCAAACCTAAGGGCTTGGGAACATATAAAAATTAATCTGAATTAACTGAAGATGTAAATGTAAAATGTACTGTATTTTTAAATCATATTAAGCCTACATATGGGCAATCTTATTGAGATTCAAAGTGTCCTTAACTTGGTTTATTTTAATTCACACTTTAAATTTGCACCTTTAGTTAATTCAGATTAATTTTTCTGCATGTCTGCACATACACAAGCCTTAATCATTATTTTTAACCTCTGCATGATGCTATTACTAAGCCTGTACTTAAATCCGTTTCATAATAACTTTCCTCCTCACTGTTAGAATTACTGTATATTTTTATCATGCTTCATTTTCTTTGTGCTAGTAAGATTGTGAGGCAATCTAACATAGAAGAAAACCAGCTCTATTAAGTATTTTTCTGTATCGTGACACTGCTAATCTTAAAATACCTTTAAATGCCCTGAATTCTCTTCATGTGATTCTTACTCTTTGTCGTCTGAGCACAGGTGATATTGGAGTAGCCATCTCCTCTCCCTATTCAGACTCTGCATTTCACCAGTTTAAGCAGCACCTCAACAGACTTGGTGCTGAGGATGAGAATGAAAGCCTACCTCATGCAGATGAGCAAGCTGAAATAGAGGGCAGTGAGGACTCAGAGGAGGAAACACAGCTGATTGTCTTGGACCCAGAACATGTAAGAAAAGGCCCACATTCAAGCCTTGTTGCTGGTATTGAAAGCTGCATGAGAGCTGTGAGGGAAACTGGGCTGTGGTTTAGCTGTATGCTAGATTACATGTTATACATCCTTTTTACAAAAGTTCTGACTTCTGACTCTGCTCCCTTTGCACTAAATTGGAGTTGCAGGTTAGAGCAATGAGCAATGGGAAAATCTGGTGAAGGTCAGTTCTCATGAAACTGCCAGAACTATAGCTGGTGGATAAATGCTGTCCAGGCTTCCCTTGCACTGCTCTGCCCATACACTTCACTTCTCACCTCCAAAGACTCTGGGCCTCTCCTAAATAGAAATAGCTAGTGATGCCTAACTAGGTGGTAATTTTATGATGCAAACAGATGTCCACTGGGCTCATGACTAAATCTGCAGAACCTATTTCACTTGCCACCTGCTTAGGACAGGTACCCAGGTCTCCAGAGTGAAAATGTAGCATTGTATCTGATGCATGTTCCTTGATAACTTATACATGCAGGTGTTTTGAGGATAATATCATCATTTTCCTTCCCTCTCTAGCCCTTGATGAGACGATTCCAAGCTGCACTAAAGAATTACCTTAGTAAACAGATGGAAAAAGTGACCGTGGAACTTCGGGAGCTGGTAGAGTAGTCTTCCATGGACTTCCCACAGCATTCCAGCCCTGTCTAAATAGGTGTGAACTGACCCATTTGCTCTTGTGTCTCCAGACTGTGGCTACAAAGCAGAGTAAGGTGCAGAGGGAGGAGCTGGGAGTGGTCCTTTATGGGGTCCAGCAGCAGCTGGCCCGGCTGCAGATGGAACTGGAGAGGAACCATGACCGACATTCTCAGATAGCCATGGTGCGTCGGCAGCTAGAGGAGGAGCTGCAGGACATCAGAAGTTTGTACAAGAAAACATGTCAGAGCACTGAGGAAGAACGTAAGAAAGGTCAGCTGGGCACTCGTGCTTAATCTGTCCACATTCTAGTCATGTAAGGACAAATGAGTTTGAGCATAAGTTAAACACTGATTTGAAGAACTTCAACAAAAGCAGTCAGGAATGGCTCACTGACCAGAGAAATTATCCTGAGCATACTTGCTCTGCCAGAGGTGGGAAAAGTACCCAAAAAGTTACTTGAGTAAAAGTGCAGCTGCTTTATGGCACAAATGACCAATGTCCCTCTGAAAAACTACTTGCGTGAAAGTACACGCACGTCACATCTAGATTGTACTAAAGTATCCAGAAGTGAAAGCAGTTGCACTTTTACTTAAGTAACTTTTTGGATACTTTTGCCACCTCTGTGGTGTGCCTTGCCAGTTAGGCCTCTCTTAGCACAGCTTAGCAATTGCATTAGTTAGTCTGTAATCTCTTCAGGGTGTGGAGCTATTTTATTCTACATCAGTGTAGCACCACGTACATTTAAAGCACTCTAGATGTTCCTAATACTTGTCTTGGTGTTGACATAATTTCTGCCAGTATAACCCGTCTTTATGAGACATATGCTTTTCTGTCCCTTTAAGGGATACTTTGAACAAAGGCTGGTCCTGGCAAGTAGGCTTTCATAAATTTTAAGACCACATTGATTCATCTAATTTGACTTGAATAGCACAGACCAGTGAACTTTCCTAAAATAATTCCTAGAGAAGGTCTAGGAATTCCAAACTCAATTTAAAAATTGTCAGAGAGGGAGAATTCACCAGGACCTTTGGCAGATTGTTCCAGTGGCTTTCCAATATTCAGCACAAGTCATTTTCCATTTGGCTACTTATACCTGTCTGAGGTCTCTGCCAGGGACTCATCAGGCTTTTGTGAAGATTGCAGATCCTTAGTTGACTAGACAGCTTGGAACATGAGCCTAGGACCTTCTGCATGGCAACCCTTTACATCAAGGAAAGGAATTTAGCTGGGTTACTTCAATATTATGGAGACACAGGATATGTTGGGAGTTGAGAGCACTTATCAGGTCTCTTGGGCAGCTTTTCCTTAGGAATTCTGCTCCAAGAACTGATGTCCATGCCCATCTCAGGGAGGGTCATATAATTTGGGTGGTTTTTTCAGGGGTTTTGCTTCGTCCATACCCTCATTTCTTTCTCTTTTAGCTCTGGCATGGTGCATGCTGCAAAAATCCTCTTCAGTAACTAACTATTCCATCTGTCTTCCCAGTTTCTGTAACGCAGACAGAAGTGGAAAACTTGGCCTTGCGTCTGTTCTACATGCAGAACATGGACCAGGATGTGCGCGATGACATCTCTGTGATGAAACGAGCAGTGAAGAAGGCTGAGGCAGATAGGAGGCAGGGTGAGGTGGAGAAGAAAAAACAGGTATCAGGCAAATATCAAGTCTGACAAAGGGGCTGTGAACAATGTTGCTGGGGTTCAGAGTGTCTTGGGGAATGCTGTCTTGTCATATAGAATGCTAAAAGAACATGTCCTAGGAAGATTGGTACAAAAAGTGGTTTTCCCCCTTCCATTCTTGGATTGTATTTGTTTGCAAATAGCCTGTAGTTCTTTAGATGTGGATTTTCTAAATCAAAACATTCCAAGTTTAGTTTCCCCTCATAATTAAAAAAAAAAAAATCCCAGAAATCTTTCTGACAGCAAAGCATAGAAAAATGCAGAACAGCTTCTTTGAGCAACTCTATAGTAAGAGCTCAGGATCCATACTTATAAAGGAGGAAGGGCTAGTGGGGAGATATCTTATTTTCAAGCCCCAAAGGGATTTTTCTGAACAATGATGAAGTTTAGAAAAGTGGTTTTACAACACAAAATATAGCTGGCCAGTACATTTTAACTCATGCTCCCTCTGCTGGTTAGATGGCTGCCTCTTGCAGCAGAATAAATATTGTAGGCTTACATTAGGGCCCTTCCAAATTCATGGGCATGAAAAATATGTGATGGACCATGAAATCTGGTCTCCCACCATGAAACCTGGTCTTTTGTTTGCTTGTCCCCTATAATATACAGATTTAATTAGGGATGTTTCTCATATTGGGGGTCCTGACCCAAAAGGGAGTTGCAGTGGGGGATCACAGCATTATTTTAGGGAGGGTCATAGTATTGCCACCCTTACGTCTGTACTGCCCTCAGAGCTGGGCAGCCAGACAGTAGCATCTGTTAGACAGGTGCCCAGCTCTGAAGGCACCATCCCGTCAGCAGCAGAACAATATTAAGGATTGCAATACTGTACCATGCCACCATTACTTCTGTGGTGCTGCCTTCAGGGTTGGGCAGCCAGACAGTAATTGTTGAAGTCCCAGCTCTGTGCGCAGCAGGGCAGAAGTGAAGGTGGCAGTATCCTACCATGCCATCGTTACTTCTGCTCTGCTCCTGACAGTGACTCTGACTTCAGAGCTGGGCCCCTGGCCAGCAGCTGCCACTGTTCAGCTGCAAACTCTCCATCCTCCCATGCTTACCTCTTGAGACCCCCCCGATTCCTTTTTGGGTCCAAAATGCTATAATTACAACATCCTGAAAGTTCAGATTTAAATAGCTGAAATCATAAAATTTACCATTTTAAAATCCTATGACTGTGAAACTGATCAAAATGAACTGTGGACTTGGTAAGGCCCTAATTATATGTGTACAATGGCAATGGATTATGGATTTTTATAGCTATTTAGAGGCCATTTTCTTCTAAATTACTTCTTTTAAGGTAGTCAGAGGCCCTGGTGTTGGGCCCAATATAATAACTCAGACAGACAAACGTTAGGTGACAGTTTGGACCCAACACACTTCCATAATAAGGGACTGATTAATACAAATTGTCTAAATGAAAATGGATCATCTCCTGAGTGGTCCAATGGACTGAGCAGTTGTGACCACTCAGTAGAGGTGAAGATGACTGTCATCACAGGGCACTGCACTCACCAGTGAGGATGATGAAGATCTGATGGTTAACAAACAAATCTAATGCAAGTCCCTCACTTGACCCTGCTTCTTGTATGTGACTCTCACTGAATACAGAGAGTGTTTGCAGTATTTGTGCTGATCTGTTGTGGTCTGTTTTTTGTAGGACATGCTTGTAGACCGCTTAACAAGGAAGGTCTATGAACTGCAGGAGCACATTGATCTGTATGAAGCTCAATTTATTGCCCAGGCTGAAGACACAAAAATAACACGACAAGCAGTGAGTGAGGTACGAGATGACAGTATTTTTCACGTGTGGTTAATATTACTTTTGTAATGGGCCAGTGTCCTCCACCCTTCCTAAATGCAGAACACAAACCCTAGATTTGAGTCCAGAATCTTTCACCCCTTCCCTTTATGCAAATAAAGGTTTCCTTTATTAGTAAGAACAACAAAAATAAAACTTATCCTGAGCTGGCTGCTTTCATGGTTTTTCCCTGTAAGACCTCCTGTTTCACTTACCTCGCTATTTTATTTTGGAGGGAGACATACACCCTTCTGTGCTCCTGGACTGTACATAACCAGATCTATTTGGTGTGACTGATGGAATGAGTTTGCAGCACAACACAGCAACTCCATGCCAGGTCCAATCCCTGACAGCCGTATGAATTATGTATCTTTCCCCTGTACGTCACACCATTGGAGCATGATACCCAAGTATTCCATAGTGATGTTATTTTGCTTTACACCTACGTGCTACCACAAAGTAAATAATCATGTTATAGTACTACCATCACAATCCACTGCACAGATGCACTGACCCAGCTGTGCCAGCACAATACCCCTTTTCTATTCTGGATGTTCATGTTAAATCTGTAGATTAATATGTTACCATTTAGAGGACCTTGTAAATAGTATCCCATAAACCACACAGGATGTGAGGTAGGGCTG
This sequence comes from Carettochelys insculpta, assembly GCF_033958435.1. Taxonomy (NCBI): domain Eukaryota; kingdom Metazoa; phylum Chordata; order Testudines; family Carettochelyidae; genus Carettochelys; species Carettochelys insculpta. The sequence continues at coordinate 25,174,043 of NC_134156.1, read as the reverse complement.
CGGTAGTGTTGCTGTTGAGTCCTTGGCTTTTTAATTTCTTCTCCTTTGTGCAATTTTGGTCTGTGACCTTCATGTTGCAAAAAAAGTTAATGTACGTTATGGCGTAAATGGCACTTTTAGTTATAGTGATACTATGAGAGTAACTGAAACCAAGGTGTAACCTGATGCTTTTAATTCACTCATTCTACAAGTGAAAAGGTAAAAAGAGCCAAAGAGAAAGCGAGGGACATAAGAAAGCAATAGAAAACAAAGCATGAAGATTTGAAGCTATTTCTTCCCAGCTGAATTGTGAAATAAAGTAGGCAATGAGGCTGGAATGCAGGTCTGACACCCCCACCCATTGCTGATCCTATATGTGAGTGATCTCAGAGTGGTCTCTCTTTGCAGGCGTGTATGGAGATACAAACAATTAACGTGGAGAAGAAGCAACTGATGAATCAGTGGGAGAGCTGCTTGACTGGGATGAAGCGACGAGATGAAGCTTATTCTGCCATGCAGGAGGCACTAAGGTATAGCCCAGGGGTCAGTAACCTTTCTGAGGCAGAGTGCTGAAATTTGACCATTTGACCTCTATGGACGGTCCAAGAGCTGGTGATACTTTTTAAAGTCACTAGTAGTCCTACTTACAGCGACTTCATTAATAAATACATTAAGATGCAGAGCTTTACTGTTTAGGTGGTGGCGGGAAGCATCAGATGGTCTTTTGTTAATCCACAGGCAGCATGGCTTTGAGCAAGCTCCCAGATGCCTGGGGGAGGAGGGGCGGGGCTGAGCTCACACCTCACATGTCAATGAAAATCAGCTCACACGCCACTCTTGGCACCCGTGCCAGGGGCTATTGACCCCTGGTATTGCCTCTGAAAGTGGGCCAATGAAAAGAACAGCTACACTTTGGATGGGAGAGGGAGAAAGGAGTGCTGTCTAGGTTATTGCTGATATAGTGTAATATGTACAGTGTTCTACCCGAAGAATAAATCAGCTGCTCTCAAGAGCTCCGAATATCAAAGGGTCATTATGGCAAGGAGCATCATTTTTTGTTAGTGTTAGTCAAACACCCATCTTTGCCACCTGCTTATATAGTTCCATTTTGACTATGACATTGATTCTTCTGCTAGGTTCACTAGCTTGGTACCCATGTGATGGAATGTGCCTGTGGGAAGCCATTGTGGGATGGTGGAAAGGTGATGGCAGGGAAATCATGGCTGAATTTGGGAAACTGAGAGGTTTTCTTAAATGGAATACATTATCTTCCAAACTCAGGGTGCTCAGATACCATGGCAATGGGTGTGGTTTTAAAATATGAAATGGAAGTGAAAATAAAAGGGAATTTGTCTCTGGATCCCATTCAAATTGAAAGGTTAGCCAGATGTATCCCCAGCAGGCATGTGACAGTGGGGAGGAACTCTGTGAAATATTATTTCATGGGTTACCTTGGGATTTCAAGCAGTTTGCTTTAATGTGGGAAATGCATGACTTGCATCCATAAGACTATGTAGGGGAAAATCAGTATGGAATTCAAAAGAAGGTCGGGGCAGACAGGAGAGAAATTTTGTCACCAATTACTTGCAAGCACTCATCAGCTGGACCAGAACTCACACAGACACAGAATATATTTTTCCATACACAGTACATGGCAAAGTTAGATACAGGTTGAACCTCTCTAATCCAGCACCCTTGGGACCTGACTTGTGCAGAACAAGAGAATTTGCTGGACCATGGGAGGTTAATATTGGCTAGCAGCATTACCAAAACTTCCACTGCTTATTGGGCTCTTAGAAGACATTTAGGGGTAAATTACAGCTAAATAACAGCACAAAACACTGAGAGACAGGACTGGTGGTTGGAAACTAACTTTATAGGACCATGGGAAATTTGGCCAAACCCAAGATAAGTGGTCGTTTGGGTAACTAAAATCATGCCAGATTACTGATGTTGCTGGACAAGAGTGTGATGGACTAGACAGGTTCAACCTGCATTTGCTAAAATGTGCTAAATGTGTATTAAAGTACTCCTGATGATATACAAAATATATTTAAATGGTGACAAAATGGGTTCATTTTCTTGCAGTTAAATAGATGCAGACTGTAGTAAATTTGTACAGCGTTTCTCTCTCACACACACACTGTTTCCTATCAGAATATGGCCTTGCTGAAGCAGTTTACTGCACACTGAGCACAGAAGAAAAACAATCACTTCCCAGACACTGAAATCTATGATTAGCCATCTCCTCCAACTCCCCAGAATTGAGAGAGCTTCCCACTTCTCTGCATACACTGGCATCTTCTTTATTTTGTCTCTCCTTAGTGTAACTTCCCAGCATGGTGACCCATCCACTCCTAGTGTATCCAGTGGTCTCCTTCACCCTTCCGATAAGGACAGCCTCTGGGATGTAGCCTATTGGCAGGGAAACGACACGATGCCACTGATAACATTGTGTCATCAAAGCTTGAGTTTGGCAGGAGGAAGAGGGGAAAAATATGAACAAGAACATACATGTACTAGTACAAATGGGTACCACAGGACCTGAGAGGGCCCCTTCCCCAACAGAGCCTACTCTGTGCTGACCCTCCCTTTTGGTCAGGCAGGACTGAAAGCAGTTTTTCATGCCAGTGTCCCTTCTGGGCCAAGTGGAGGATGGTGTTAGAGTGCCATGAAGGGAGCTTCCATCCTCTCATCCCTGGAACCTGGTGCCCAGGTAGTTCTTTGTTCCCATCTGGGCTGCCCTGGGAGCTTTGGGCTGAGATCAAAGCCTGAGGTTTCATCTGCTAAGCTGCAGTGCATCAGGACTGGGAGAGCTGGAGCACAGGGAGCTATTCAAAATTATGCAAAATATTAGGTGAAAGTTTGATTGCCAGTAGGGTGATTTTAATGAACACAGACTGCCCCAGCATTGAATAACCATGTCTGATTTTCTTGCTCTTCATTCGTTTCCACTGCAGCCTGTTTGAAAGCAGTTTGGAGGTGATCATCCAGTGCATAAACCAATCCCCATGACACTCCCTTGTCTTCTCCTTGCCTTGCAGGCAGTCCAAGCACCAGCTCAAGTCCTTAGAGACAGAGATCCAAGTCTACAAGAAGTCAGTCACAAAGGAGGAAGAGAGGAATGAGCTGCTTGCCGGAATCTTGAACCGCTCTGAGAATGATGCCAACATGAGCAAGAAACTGATTGCCCAGTGCTTGGCCAAACAGGATGCCCTAAAAGTTGAACTCAGCACCTACACCCGCACACTACATGAGACAGACCAAGCCCTCAGCAGGGCCAACTCGGTGAGACCAGATACCAGGGAAGAGGCTTTTTAATCAAATGTTGCTATTTTGTCACCTGTTCATTCCCATCCACTTTCCCCAAATCCCAGGACCCTGCTTTTTTTTAACAGCCCTGTTTCCCTGTCTTTCCTCTCAGGACCGAGCTGCTCATATGAATGAGCTGCAGGCCATCAGTAAGGAAATGGAGAAAGAGACTGAAAACAGACAGGAGCTGGAAAATCAGATCATGGCAAAGCTGCAGGATCAGCTGATGTCCAGCAAAGCTGCAAAATATTTTTCACAACTGGCTGCAAAGCTCCATAAGAGAAAGCTGGATCTGGTATGGCATCTGCTTCTGTGTGACTAATGGTAGCTGACCTCCAGGACAGAGAGAGAGTCTGTCTATTCCCTCCAAGATAGGGCAAGCGTGGCCCAAAGCCACTGCTGCCCAGTATACAGCTTCCCCTGCCCCCTCTCCCCAAAGGACCTCACCGAAAGCACGCTCCATCATATTCCTTGTGTTCCTTCTGCTCCAGCTACTGCCAGGAGGACAGGCTTTTGTCCTTGATTATCTAGCAGCCTGGACAAATTCCTTCTTCGGTCACTCCCTTTGCCCTATCACATTCCCTGCACAGGTTCAAGTGGCTGGGCTCCTTCTTCACTAACAGTCCCACTTGCCAAGAGCTGTTGTATCGCCACATTTCACCTTATAAGTGATGGCATTTTAGTGGTGCGTGAAGTGACCCCCTTGTGAACTATTGCAAAGTACTTCAGGGCCCTTCAGGATGAGAGGTACTATGGAAATAAGAGATCTTGCTATTCCTGTTAGTTAAGTTTTCAGGTCTTATGAAAAGGGCAGGGGACTTTCCTATTCAACTTAAAAGCAGAAGGGCCTTCAAAGCAAAATGCAGCTTCTCTGAACTGTCCTCCAGGTGCAGATGTGCCTAAGAGGTCTTCTCTCCCCAGATGCTTTTTGATGGTCACATTGAAGGGTTCCAGAATATAATTTAGTCAAAGAAAATATGACAGAAATATCACTGTCATGTCATACAGCAGGTATTGGCTTAATGTTTTGCATAGTGAATAAGGTGACACACGTCTCATAGAGCTGGAAGAGACCTTTAGAGGTCATTGAATCCAGCCCCCTTCCCTCTTGGCAGGGCCAAGCACCATCCCTGACAGATTTTTTTTTTCTAAACTATTTGCCCCAGACCCTTAAATGGCCTCCTCAAGGATTGAATTTACAACCCTGGATTTAGCAGGCTAATGCTCAAACCACTAACATGTCATAGAGCAATACATCCTGGGTGTGTTTAGACTCAGTGCTGCAGGCTCTTCCATGTGGAATGGAATACAGCTGACCTGCTGTCTAAATGAGGTGAATCGGAAGTGGCCATGAAGTTTTACAGTGCGGCTGCCCTCGTCAGCATAGAGAGGTGCAGCTCACAAAGAGTACAACTTCCAGGAAGAAGTCGTGCCATGCTGAGATGAGTGACGTAGTGCTCACTTCACTCGACTCCATTTTCTACAAATCAGGTGCAGTCCTTAGGCTCCTGGCACGCTGTTAATGCTGCCTTGGATTGTGAAACATGAATGCAATGCCAAGTAGATGCAGGGGAAGTGGAGCATCTGTAGTTTTAGTTATTTGCATCTCTGTGTCTGTCTGGCCAGTGGTAACTGAGGCACATAGGTTGAGAAAATAAATTCAAGGATCATGATGGTGATGATGATGATGCACCTTCCCTCAAAGGACCTCAGGATGCTTTAAACTCATTACTGCCTCACAGCATCCTTAGTGAATAGGTCAATATCCTTATTCCCACTGTACTGAAGAGAGGTACAGAGAAGTTAAGCTTCCCAGTGCAAAGCCCCATGTCACACTGACAGAGCTGTAAATAGATCCCACGTCTCCTGATTCCCTGTCCCATTCTTTCCAAGCTAGATGAGCTGTGCTCTTAGCTGTATTGCAGTGCCAGGGTTGCAGACCTGTTTGCCCTACAGAGAAGTGGCTAACTATTGAATGACAATGCTTTTGTTGTTGATGTTCTTAGGAGCTGCATTTTTCCAAAGTTGAGAATGAAACAGCACAGGTCATTCTGGACACAACTCACACCAACTGCAGGCTCTCTATGCTCCAAAAGACACTCTCTGAGCTGGATAAGGAAATGAAAAACATCAATGAGCTGATCAACCACAGTGAGAATGAGATTGTCAAGCGCAACCTACTGATCGAGCGCAAGCAGGGGGTCATCGACATGTTCAACAAGAAAATGGAGATGATGATTTCCCAGTTGGGGGTATGTCCCTTATGCTTAATCCCCCCAACCTTGGGGGATCAATTAATTGATGAGACTACAAGTTGGGCTAATAAAGATAACTGCACAGAGGTAATTGACATGGCTGAGATAATGAAAGGGTGTGTTTATCCTGTATGGTGCACTCAGAATCCCTGTCATGCTGAGTTTTGTGTTAACAGGCCCAGACTTAAGGCAAGGCAAGCAAGTCAGTTGCCTTGGTCCCTGCACCTTCAGGGCCCTGCATTCTGGATCTGTGTTCCTCTCTGTATCCATAAAAAATTATCAGAGCAGCAGCCCTGGCTAATATCTCTGCTTGGAGGAAGATTAAATGTAAGTGGGGACAAGTCCAATTCTGGCTGCTGAAGTCTGCTGCTGATATGACCAGATCCCTAGCTCAGATTCATGATTAGTTTTCACGCAAAAAATTAAATCCCAGCTTCACAATGTGACTTTGTTAGAAATAATCCAAGAACTGATTAAAAGCAAACCTGTGGGAGGAAGACTTTTCTTGGAGTATTTAAGGATTTTTGTTTAGGTGTGCACTTACAATCTAAACGCAAGAAAGTGGGGAGGCAAAGGGAAAAGATGAACAAAGCTGTACAGGCCGTGTCTACACTAGCCCTCTCCTTTCAGAAGGGGCATGGTGATGAGGGATTTCGGCAGATGCTAATGAAGTGCCATCATGAAAATGCTGCACCTCATTAGCATAATGGCAGTTGCGTGCGATTCGAAAGTGGTGCTTTAGAAACGTATGCTGCCCATGTAGACGGGGGCCTTTTGAAAGGACCCCCCAGACTTCAAAAGACCCTTCTTCCCAAAACCAAATGAGAAGGGGCTTTCAAAATCCAGGGGTCCTTTTGAAAGGGTCCCGTCTACATGGGCAGTATGCATTTCAAAAGCAGCACTTTAGAATCATGCACAACTGCCATTATGCTAATGAGGCACTGTATATTCATGATGGCACCTCATTAGCATCTGCCAAAATCCCTCATTACCATGCCCCTTCCGAAAGGAGGTGGCTAGCGTAGACACAGCCACACAGTTCTTTATGTATCAGAGGGGTAGCCGTGTTAGTCTGGATCTGTAGAGCAACGAAGGGTCCTGTGGCACCTTATAGACTAACAGAAAAGTTTAGAGCATGAGCTTTCGTGAGTTAACTCACTTCTTCAGATGCTTTCAGTTCTTTATGGTTATGCACCACAGAAACAAATTCTGTACAGCTAGAAGCCACACCCAGTCCTGTTTGCATGTTCCCAGAGCTCAGATAGCAGCACTGCTGATGCAGTCATGAGCGGGCAAAGCATTATGGGTACCAACATGCAAAATGAGTATTTCAGGTGTTACTGTACTTCAGAAGGTCCGGGGAATCCACATTAATTAGCTGCTCAGTCTAATACTAAACTTCTTCCCTTTATAGGGCCAAGAACTGGGACCCTTGGAAGTCGAGATCAACAGGCTGACTAAGCAAACAGATGAATACAACTCTGAGGTGATGAAGCTGCAGAAGTACTGGCTCAAGCTGCAGAAGGAGCTGGTCAAGCTGACCCAGGAGCGGGAGAAGCAGCTGGCCTCTCTGGACATGTTGAAGAAACAGATCACCATCATGCAACAAAAGAAAGTGCACACGGAGAGTAAGTGCTTCCTTCAGTCCTTCTGGTGGTGTTAATCAACAAGTGGGTATGTGCTGCCACAGAACAAAGGGGGAGAACGTTCAATAACTTATAATATTAGAACCCCTCAACAGAGAACATTTTCAGTATCTATCTGCAAACAGTGCCTGTCTAGATAAATGAGCAATGCCGTGTATCACATGGTTCTACTGCATCCATGGGTGTACTTGGGGGCTGCAAGCCAGGCACCTTTTGCTATTTGAGTAGTCTGGTATCCCCTCAAAGGGCCAAACCATGCAGGCTTTAGTTACGTAAGAGGAAAGGTTGCAGGATCGCACCCTGGTGATCATCTAGGTACACTACTATTCTTAGGAAATAGAATCATAGAGGTTAAGGCAGAAGGGACAACCAGACCATCTAGTCTGACTTCTTGTGTATCATGGGCCACTAATGCCGCCCAGCACTTGCACACTAGACCCAGAAACCAAATTAGACCAAAATATCATGGCTTACAGGAGACTAGACACGTGCCACAGGCAGCAAAGAGAAGGAACTGAGGTGTCCTAGGATCCAAGATGTCAAGGAAGTGGAATATACCTGGATAATCCCAGCAAGTAGCTCACATCCAAATACTGCAGAGGAAGGGGATAAACCTGCAAGGTCACTTTCAGTCTCACTTGGGGAAAAATTCCTTCCTGACTTCACACATAAGAACAGCCACAATGGGTCAAACCAGAGCCCCATATTCTGTCCCTTACGGTCCCGGTCCTGTTTTCCAACAGTGGCCAGTGCCAGGTGCTCCAGAGGGAATGAACAGAACAGGTAATCATGAAGTGTCCATTCCCAGCTTTTGTCAGAGGCTAGGGACACCATCCCTGCCCATCCTAGGTAATAACTTGATGGGCCTATTCTCCATGAACTGACCTAGTTATTTTCTGAATCCTTTATTGTCTTCGTCTTCACAATATCCCCTGGCAAAGAGTTCTACAGGAACAGTGTGTTATGTAAAGAAGTATTTCCCTTTGTTTGTTTTAAATCTGCTGCCTATTAATTTCATTTGGTAACCCCTACTTCTTGTGTTATGTGAAGGAGTAAATAACACTTCCTTATTTACTTTGTCCACATCAGTCATGATTTTATAGACCTCTCTCTCATCCCTCCAAGTTGTCTCTTTCCCAAGCTGAAATGTTCTAGTCTCAGTAACCTCTCTGCAACTGGAACCTGTTTTCTGAACCTTTTCCAATTCCAATGTTTTTTGAAATGGGGTGATCGTATCTGCACACAGTATTCAAGATGCTGGCACACCCAGATTTATATAGAGGAAATACAATATTTTCTGTCTTCTTATCTGTCCCTTTCTTCATGATTCCCAAAAGTTTGTTTGCTTTTTCTGACTGCCACTGCACATTGAGTGGATATTTTCAGAGAATTATCCACAATAAAACCAAGAGCTGTCTCTTGAGTGGTAACACCTAATTTAGATCTCATCATTTTGTATGTATAGTTGGGATTACATTATCCAATGTGGATTACCTTGCATTTATCAACATTAAATTTCATCTACCAGGTTATTGCCCAATCACCCAGTTCCGAGAGGTCTTTTTGTACCTGTTTGCAGTCTGCCTGGGACTTAACTATCTTGAGTACTTTTGTATCATCTGCAAATTATTCCACTTCACTGTTTACCTCCTTGTCCAGCTCTTTTATGAATATGTTGAAAAGTACTGGTCCCAGAACAGATCCCTGCAGGGCACCACAAGTTACCTTTTTTTCACTATATATGGATGAGCTTCAGCATGTTTGCTACATTTTGTCTAATCTATGGCTGCTGGTATGTGCTCAACCTTGAGCTTAAAGCATTTCTAGCATCAGAGTCCTCCGTTCACGATAACCGTTTTCAAAACATGGATTTGTTTTGGGTTAATGAAAAGACCTGTGGCTTTGGCAATGTCTATGGAAACTTTTAGAGAGGGTAGCAGCAAGAGCAGCTCTGTCTGCTCAAGTCTGACAGTCTCAGGACTTTCCCGCCTCCTGGTGCTCTGGTGGATACTCTCTGCTTTCACTTTATAAAATCTTTTCTGTATCTTTCTTATTCTCCTGTAGATGAAATCCAGCAAGAGAAGAATGAGCAGAAAGATATTGAACGCCACATGAGGAACATGGCCAATGACTTGACGAAACTCAACATGTTAATCAACAAGAACAGCCACAACTGGGAGGAGCTGCAGCATGGCAACACCATAATGGAGAATGAGTTTGTACGCTCGCTTAAGGTAGGGAAGGCTTAGTGCCTCGTCTCTAAGACAGCCTGATGTCCAGCTATCTTGCTGAGCTCTCACTGGCACTGTGTTGCAGTAGACAGTCAGACATTGCTAACTCTTGCCCCTATGGCACCTAACAGTGTAGCCAGACTGGAATGTACAGCTATATCCAGAAAGGCTGTCCCAGTTTGGTTCCTGTACAGAGACAAGGACTCTTTTTACCTAGCCTAGGAGAGGTGGAAATTCTACCTGTTTTGTGGGGTAAATTGTCGGGCAAAAAAGGCAGGAAGATCTGAGCTTGCCAGTGCCTTTCAGCTGGACGCAGTGATACTGATTTCTGCCTCCTACTTCCAGTCAGCTGAGAGGGAGTCCATTGAGATGCAGGAGAAGCTGGACCGATTGCATGAGGAGAAAGAGAGACTACTAAACAGCCTGGTGGAAGCAGAGTGAGACCACTTGTTTTATACCAGACTCTTTGCACCTTCTTGTCATGCAGCTGCATTATTCTTCCTGCCCTGTTGCTGCAGGGAAAATGCATTTTATCACAGCCTGTCAGGTTTACATCTGGCTGGTTCCTCTTCACCTTTCATGAGAGGGTGAGACAAGTTTTATAACATTTTGAAGCCAGAAGCTTCTGCAGGCCAGGCACAGCCCTGGTAACTGCAGCTCAGTATTCCCGATACTGCTGCACCAGCAGCCTGCTTCCTTAGGTACGTGAGAAATATTGCAATACCCAGTCTCGCTCAGTGCTAGGCTTCTAGTCAGCTGAAGGCTGCACGCATGGAGTGTATGCAGGAGAGAGAGAAATTCAGTATTGTGGGATGTAAGCCCAATGGCTGTCTAAAGAAATGTAGCTATATAATCCAAAATTCTCCAAGTTTTGGTAGGCCCCTAAATAAAGGACCTGATTTTTTCAGAGCTGCACAGGGAACTCTTAGGCTACGTCTACACTACGAGATAAATTCAAATTTAAGGCAATTAGCTTGATAGTACCACGTGACTCTCTTCCCTGTAAATACCATTGGCTCAATTTAGGGAGCACTAATACAGATATCATATCGTCAGTACCTGCTGGGTGTAGCATCAAGTTCAAATTTAGAAGTTCAAATAAAGCCCAGTGTGGAAGCGCCACGTCTTAAAATTGAATTAACCTCCAGAGGTGTCCTGTATGTAACCCACAATACCCCACAGTGCTCTGCTCTGGCCACTGCTCTCCCGGTGCGCAGGAATTAGGTAACAGGAAGACCGGGAATTTCAAATTGGGTCCAGGAAACCTGTGGCTGTGGGGTCATGTTTGTGTAAGAGCCCGAGAAACATCTTTCTTTCTTTGCTCTTAGCACTGTGAGCGCATCTACCCATTACAGATAGCCCCAGCACGGAGTTCATGGTTCTCCCTGTACACTCAGTATTTTTTCTGCGCTGCCTGGCACCCGCTGCTGCCCCATCACACCATATGGCAGCAAGGCTGTTGTGGTGGGTCATGTTTGTATAAGAGGCTGAGAAACTTCTCAGTGGTTTATATTTGTGTGCGTCCACCCCACTCACAGGCACCACACAGTCGGGGTCTTTCCCACACTCAACCACATCACGTGGCTACCTGCCGACCCAATAAAAGGACATGTCTGCCACTCGGTGCTGACCATGCTGCTAGGCAGCACCATGTCCTGGCTTGAGCACAATTAGGGCCCCAGGGGTAGGAAAGAATTTTGGGGGGCTTGCTGCCACTGGTGGGGAAGTCTCCCTGGGTGGCTAAGATTTTCTGGACCTTTCTGCCACATGGGGGACTATTTCAACTGGCCCTCAATGAACCCTCCCACTCCACGTGCTGCACCCCAACAGGGACCCAGGAGGCTAGCTGCTGCAGTGGGGGAAGTCTCCCGCAGCAGCTAAGATTTTCATGGGCTTGCTGCTGCTGGGGAGGACTACTTCAGTTGGTCTCCCCCATGCCTCCTGCCCCAACAAGGACCCAGGGGGCTAGCTGTTGGCAGGGGGAAGTCTCCCTTGGCAGCTAAGATTTTCAGGGCTTGCTGCCATCCTGTGTGTTGGCAGTTTGTGTGTAGTGAAGAGGAAGACAAAATTTTTTTTCCTCACCTTTTCGATCCTCTTTCTTCTAACTTTGTACCCCTTCACACAGGGAAGAGTGAGTGAAGGGCCAGGTGAGAATGCAGACTGTGCACAGAGGCTGTATAATAACTGGGAACCCAAAATCCCTCCCCTCAGCAACTCTCTTTTTTCCAAATCTTTACTATCAACTCTTTTGTCATGCTTTTCATTGTCCCTGTGTTATTTTCAGGGATCAGAGGCAATCAAGGGAGAGGGGACAGGCAGTGGGAGGCCAGTTGAGAAGACACACACCTGCACATTTTTCTAAAATCCTTGATAATTCAGTTACAAAAGAAAGAGAGTTCTGTTATCTTTGCCATCTTTGTTGATTCCCTACTTCTCCTTCCTTCCGACTTGAAAAATGGAAGTTTGCTTACCACGGGAGGGGAACGAGGGCAATGCAATGTGGGAAGATGATGTCAAATACCAGCGAACATACCCAGAATGCTACGGGGATGAGGGACTTGTGGGATAGGTTCTCACAACGCACTGCTGCAACAGTCAATGGTTGCCAATTGAGTGTGGCAGCAATCAGTCAACTTTGTGAGGAGCACGTGGGGAGGTGAGGATAGTCAGATTCGACTTTATAAAATCCAGTGTTACAAAATCAATATTAATGAATTTGAATTTATCTCATAATGTAGACATAGCCTAGGTTTCCTCCTGGACTGTTGAGTTTTGGGTTTAGAATAGGGGTCCACAGTGTGATGTCACACATGCAGGGGAATCAAGTGGCGGGGTGACCTCTTTTTTCATACCTCTCTTCCCATTCTGTCCTTGAAGACATCAGATCATGCTGTGGGAGAAGAAAATCCAGCTGGCAAAGGAGATGCGTGCTGCCGTGGACTCGGACACAGGGCAAGGCGAGATCCGCGCCATGAAAACAGAGATCCACAGGATGCAGGTGAGCCAAGCTGGCAGGGGAAGAGGGGTTCACAAAGAGATCACCCAGCCTTGCAGGAGATGCTGACACATCAAACATTAGCCTTGAGAAAGCACTGTCGCCAAGAGTCTTGGTGGTGTCAGTGATGGGTGTCTTCCTAGGTCCTGCCCAGCAGCTGAACTAGCTCAGCATGCACTCACGCTTCTTCACATGTTCCTTGTGTTAGCCTGCACTGGAGTTCAGCAAAAGTTAGATCTGACTGGGATAGAAGCTACTTATGGGACAGTGTTAATCTTACTACACTGTGGCCCAGGACGTAACCAAAGCAGCACTTACAAAACACTACATCCACCAATGCACTGATCCAGAGAAAAGTGTCTGTCTCTGACAAAGCAACCTCCTCTCTCACCCACATACTTCCATCCTCCTTTCCTTATTACTGCATTTACATGAATTTATTGCATTGAAATCTTTAGCCCATTGTGTTGGGCAAGCAGACAGGAGGTCAGTTGTTATTCTGATGCTCTTCAAACCCATGCTGTACAAACCCGACTCATGATTTAGTTAAAAGAGTTGGGCTGCCAAGGCCAAACATGTCCTGTCTCTATTGCTGGAATTTGTCATTCTGAAAATCTTCCGTCAGATGCAATTTGTGACCACTGGGTATCTCCAGAATTTCTCTCACCTCACACACGGCAGGTCCGCTACGGCCAGCTGACAAAGCAGCAGGAGAAGATGATTCGCGATATGGAGGCAGCTGTTTCCCGCAGAGAGACCATCACGATTCATGGGGAGGGTCAGAGCAAAATGGATAAGAAACATTTTACCAAGAACGACTTCCACCACAAGACACAGGAGCTGCAGAAGAAGATCAAGGAAACCCAAAAGGTGAGTAGATAGAGAGAGGTCACAAACCCAAAAGGTGAGAAGATAGAGAGAGGTCTTGCACTTTCCTTTGCACCTAGAAGGATGTCAGATACTGCTTGACAACAACTTTGCTGCGTGACTTACTATCAGGCAATGCAAGGAGGATGTCATGCAAGGTTCACTGAACCAAGCTTTCTTGCAGATGAAAAGGAAGGTGCTGTGGGCATGTCAGGGCACTGGGGACAGGCCACAGTGAAACTCATGTTAGTCTCCAAGGTTCCCCTCATGTAGCTTTGAAGATAAGCTGTTTTTCACTATTGCCTGAAGGTAGATCACATGCCAGATCCAGAACGTGGTGGGATTTTCATTCAAGTCTCAGCACTTTTTCCCTTTTGTTGCTAGGGCTTGGGATACAAAGTGACTGGAAGGGAAGTGTTGTATGCATATTTTGTGCCATCTGCCTCTCTTCATCATAGTATACAGAAAAGTGCAGTAATGTGCCCCCATGCACAGAGACACACTCGCTGCATGGCAGTGAAGCAAAACACTGGTGGACTCTCATCTTTCCTGGCACCACAACAGAATGCCTAGTATGCCTAATGGGCATCTAGCAGTGTGAATGCCTGCGTCTTCAGGCCACAAAGCATTCTTACTAAAGCAAGTATAGTCTTCAAGTGCCCTAGAAAGGAAGAAGTTTGTGAAAGATAATTTGTCAATGCAGTTGGCCTGCAGAGGCGGAATCTTTCCTTTCTTTCTTTTCCCTAGAATGCTCAAGACTGCAACAGAACCATCATGGAGCTGGAGAACACCCAGAAATCTCTCAGCATGAGCCTTCTGGAAAAGCAGCAGCAGGTCTCCACTTTGCAGGCTGAGTGTGATGTCCTTGATGCAGACATAGAGCGGCTTCAGGACAAGAAACGTTGGGTAAACTGTCTTTAATACATATGCACTGCATGTATATTTTCCTCTGCTGCCAGCCTACATGGCTTTTCTACCTCATCCCAAACCACATGTACCCAGCTCAGGCTGGTTATTTTAGCACCACTGTGTTCCCTTCTAGAACCAGGAAGTCTCGATAACAGCAAAGCTCATCTGTGCAGGAGGAAGAACTTTCTCTACGGAGAGTGCTGTGACCCAATTGACCTCCCTTGACTTTTGAAATTCATAGGATTGTTCTGTCTTTCTGAGATTTTTCTTCTATGCATGTGTTTTGATTTGGAGGTTCACCTCACATTGTCGTGCTCATTTCTATATAACACTCAATGGGGGGTGCCCGCTTTAGTAGTTAAAACAGGACTTCACTGAGCTGTCCCTCTTAGTAATCCTTCCTTTCAAGATGGGATAGTTGCTTTTCCACCACCATTTAATCAAGTCCTCCTTACTCTCACAGCTCCCTTTTATGAGTCAGATGCCCTTAATGCCTTTTCATTCCTCCTTTTCTAAGAACCTTTTAGATATTGTGGCCTATCAGACTCGTCAGAAGCACTTACAGGCAGTGAAGGATGGGAAGTACACCCCCTTATGCCGCACCAAGCAAGCCCTGCAAAAAGAGCAGCAGAAACAACAGGACCGGCTGCACAGCATTAATGTCATCATCCATCAGATTCAGCAGGAGTATCCTCAGTACCAGAAGGTGTTGTGCTGGCTCAGCCAAGCCCTCGACTCCAGGCTTGGGTCACAGGAAGCAGAACAGGCAGAAGCATAGAACAAGATCTGAATAAAGTATCTTTTGATACATACTTTCACAAATAAATACAGTATGAGCTTCTTCTGCTGGTCATTGGCCTGGGCATTGGAGGCTGAGTAACAGAAAAATGAATTGTGTTGGGAAACAGAAGCAGATTTACCACCTTCTGTGTCAGAGATCATGTGTTCTTGCTATTGTGGTTAGATGTTGTCAGATATTTGGCTGCATCTGTGACTTTTCTGCTAGACAGCAGACTGTGATTAAACTGCCTAGTAAATCCACAGACAGTTCATAGTGAAGGAACTTGGTCAGGTTTATTGCCAGTAAAGCAGAGTCCTAACAATGTGTCTCAATAATTACAGGTACACGAACACATGTGCCTGTTGCAATGGACTAGCTCAGTTAATGGTGGGATTTTCCATAATCTCCTAGGCCAGCCACAGACAGTTCCTCTGAGATATCTTTTTATACATTAATACCAACAAGTTTTGTATTGCCCCAATGTACCAAGTGCCACCCTTTGGCATATCCAGAGGCCACGTGTTGCTTGTAACTGTCAGTGCTATCAAAACATCTCTGTCCATCATGCTGTTGTCCTGACTTTGCCTTTAGGATGGATCAGTGTGGTCTTCTTATCTTTTGGGGAGTGTGTTGGTATTGACATGTTCTTCTCTTGGCGATCACTCGACAACGAGTAGGATGTCTTCATGTCACCCTCCTAGCTGTGTGTCCGTTGATGGATGATCAGCCCAATTCTGGAGCCGCAGATCTTATCACAGAAAAGGCACATGTTAGTAGCTATTGGAAGGGCGCGGGGCAGTTTTTGATGCTCTCTTATTTTTCTCCGCCTCTCCTGCTTGGCACTGCCATGGGACCTCTCAAATGGTGCCACCCCTTCACGGATTATCGTTCTCTGCTGGGGACAGTTTGGGGCAAGGTTCTCCCAAGCACCAACACCAATGCTGCACTTTTTCATGTGTGCCTTCAGCACGTCCTTGTATTGCTTCCGCTGGTCCCCAATGCTCCTCCTTCCTTCCTCCAATTCAGGAAACAGAATGGCCATGTCTACACTAGCCCAAAACTTCAAAATAGCCATGCAAATGGTCATTTCAAAGTTTACTAATGAAGCGCTGAAATACATATTCAGCGCCTCATTAGCATGCGGGCGGCCACGGCACTTCGAAATTGACGCGGCTCGCCGCCACGCGGCTCAGCCCAACGGGGCTCCTTTTCGAAAGGACCCTGGCTAGTTCGCAGTCCCCTTATTCCCATCTGCTCATAGGAATAAGGGGACTTCGAAGTAGGCGGGGTCCTTTCGAAAAGGAGCCCCATCGGGACAAGCCCCGCGGCGGCAAGCCGCATCAATTTCGAAGTGCCGCGGCCGCCCGCATGCTAATGAGGCGCTGAATATGTATTTCAACGCTTCATTAGTAAACTTTGAAATGGCCATTTTGAAGTTTGGGGCTAGTGTAGACATAGTCAATGTGTTTTGGGAGGCGCTGATCAGACATCCGAACCATGTGACCAGTCCCACAAAGTTGTTGATGAATGATAACGGCTTCAATGCTGGTCATGTTCGACTCTTCCAGGACACTGGCGTTCATGCGCCTATCTTTCCAAGAGATACTTAGCATTCTCCTGAGGCAGCATTAACTATACTGTTCAAGAGCCTTCAAATGACGCTTACGCTTGTATGTTGTCCAGTAACACGTACATACAGTAGCTTTGGAACAACCACTGCACAGTATAAAAAGAGCTTTGTCTCGGAATAGATGTTCCGATTCTCTAAGACCCCTTGTCTCAGGCGGGTGAAAGCAGAGCTTGCGTGGCTCAGACGATGCTGGATTTCCACATCAATGTTGACTTTAGCAGAAAGATGACTTCCAAGGTATGGGAAGTGCTTTACATTTTGCAGCAGTTCTTCATTGACTTCAATAGAAGGTGTATAAGATTGTTCTGTCAGTGAATGTTGGTGGAGCACCTTGGTTTTTTTAATGTTCAGTGAGAGGCTGAGATTCTCATATGCTTCAGTGGAGGCAAATAGGATGGTCTGAAGCGCTGTGGGAGAAAGAGCAACAACCATATTGCCATCTGCATACTGGAGCTCTTAGTACCACCCTTTTGGTTGGTTTGTGTGACTGTCCTGTGCCCAGTACTTCTTGGAATTTGTGTTACTGCAATATCAGTCCTGTTCTTGCCAGACTCTAGCTACGTCTACACGTGAAGCCTACATCGAAGTAGCTTATTTTGATGTAGTGACATCGAAATAGGCTATTTCGATGAATAACGTCTAGACGTCCTCCAGGGCTGGCAACGTCAATGTTCAACATCGACGTTGCGCAGCACCACATCGAAATAGGCGCTGCGAGGGAACGTCTACGTGCCAAAGTAGCACACATTGAAATAAGGGTGCCAGGCACAGCTGCAGACAAGGTCACAGGGCGGACTCAACAGCAAGCCGCTCCCTTAAAGGGCCCCTCCCAGACACAGTTGCACTAAACAACACAAGATCCACAGAGCCGACAACTGGTTGCAGACCCTGTGCATGCAGCATGGATCCCCAGCTGCAGCACCAGCAGCCAGAAGCCCTGGGCTAAGGGCTGCTGCACACGGTGACCATAGAGCCCCGCAGGGGCTGGAGAGAGAGCGTCTCTCAACCCCTCAGCTGATGGCTGCCATGGCAAACCCCGCTATTTCGATGTTGCAGGACGCGGATCGTCTACACGGTCCCTACTTCGACGTTCAACTTTGAAGTAGGGCGCTATTCCCACCCCCTCATGGGGTTAGCGACTTCGACGTCTCGCCACCTAACGTCGATTTCAACTTCGAAATAGTGCCCAACACGTGTAGCCGTGACGGGTGCTATTTCGAAGTTAGTGCCGCTACTTCAAAGTAGCGTGCACGTGTAGACGCGGCTTCTGTGAGCAGGCCCTGACTAGCTCACACTCTGAGTTTGTTTTACACTAGCTTTGACTACTACTTTAGCCCAGGACCCTGGTACAAAGCCTTATGTTTTGGGTGTGCTTTCGACCACAGCAGCACATGTTCTGCTCCTATCTCCAGCTTTTCCCTCTGCTCCAAGACGGGAGGCTGGGTAGGTCCTGCTCCTCACACACCCACGTGTTGTATGAAGACCTGGGAAAGAGGGAAGGCGGCACTGCCTTCTCCATGGACACAGGCCTGGGTTGCAGATCATTTTCTGCCAACTCTGAGGCGCTCACCAGTCTGAGCTGCCTCGAAGTTGAGGCTGGAGTCTGAATGCTTCTGGCACGGGAGGACTGCTGCAGCCAGGGCCGAAAAAGACACTCAAACTCCTGCAGCCTTGTTCGTGCTGCCCTGCGGCGACCTGCCAGCTGCAGGAGCGCGTCGCTGCAGCCAGAGCCCCTGACAACGGGAGCGAGACCCGCACCTGCCGAGCAGCCTGGACCGGTGCCCGCCCGGGGCAGGGGATGGACCCGCGCGAGTTCCCCGCTCGTTGCACGCCGGGGGCCCCTGCGTCACACGCAGCACGTACAGCCAGAGGGGCGGGACTTGCAGCAGCCCGGCCGCCCGCCAGCGCGCGACGAGCAGGAAGCAGCCGCCCCTCGCCCCGAGACCCACTGGCGCGCCTGCGTGTCACGTGATGCGCCGGGCGCCACGCCTCACGTGACCGCGTGGCGGGGACCAGCTGACTGCTCAGGTGATCGGAGAGGGCGCTTCCAGCCAGCCCCGGCGCTAGGTAGGGGGCTCCGGGGAGCGGGACGCGGCCAAAGTTCCCAACCCTTGGCCCTGAGCCCCTCCTCAAAACCGGCCCCCCGCACCCCTGAGCCTGCACCCCCATTCCAGAGCCTGCACCCCAACCCTTCACCCCTGAGCCTGCACCCCGACCCCTCATGCACCCCCATTCCAGAGCCTGCACCCTCACCCTTCACCCACCCCCATTCCAGAGCCTGCACCCCAACCCTTCACCCCTGAGCCTGCACCCCGACCCCTCATGCACCCCCATTCCAGAGCCTGCACCCTCACCCTTCACCCACCCCCATTCCAGAGCCTGCACCCCAACCCTTCACCCCTGAGCCTGCACCCCGACCCCTCATGCACCCCCATTCCAGAGCCTGCACCCTCACCCTTCACCCACCCCCATTCCAGAGCCTGCACCCCAACCCTTCACCCCTGAGCCTGCACCCCGACCCCTCATGCACCCCCATTCCAGAGCCTGCACCACAACCCTTCACCCACCCCCATTCCAGAGCCTGCACCCCAACCCTTCACCCCTGAGCTTGCACCCCCACTCCTCATGCACCCCCATTCCAGAGCCTGCACCACAACCCTCCACCCCAGAGCCTGCACCCCCACCCCTCATGCACCCACGTTCCAGAGCCTGCACCCCAACCCTTCACCCCTGAGCCTGCACCCCCACCCCTCATGCACCCCCATTCCAGAGCCTGCACCACAACCCTTCACCCACCCCCATTCCAGAGCCTGCACCCCAACCCTTCACCCCTGAGCCTGCACCCCCACTCCTCATGCACCCCCATTCCAGAGCCTCCACCCCAACCCTTCATGTACCCCCATTCCAGAGCCTGCACCACAACCCTCCACCCCAGAGCCTGCACCCCCACCCCCATGCACCCACGTTCCAGAGCCTGCACCCCCACCCTTCACCCCTGAGCCTGCACCCCCACCCCTCATGCACCCACATTCCAGAGCGTGCACCCCAACCCTTCACCCCTGAGCCTGCACCCCCACTTCTCGTGCACCCCCATTCCAGAGCCTGCACCCCAACGCTTCACCCCTGAGCCTGTACCCTCACTCCTCATGCACCCCCATTCCAGAGCCTGCACCACAACCCTTCACCCACCCCCATTCCAGAGCCTGTACCCCAACCCTTCATGTACCCCCATTCCAGAGCCTGTACCCCAACCCTTCACCCACCCCCATTCCAGAACCTGCACCCCAACTCTTCGCCCACCCCCATTCCAGAGCCGGCACCCCAACCCTTCACCCCTGAGCCTGCACCCCTAAGCCAGAGTCCACACACTCCTGAACCCCAACTCCTCACCAGGAGCCTACACCCCCCAGCCAGAGCCCTTGCACTGCAACCCTCTATTCCAGCCCCCCTCCAGAGCCTGCACCCACAGCCAGAGCTCTCACGCTCCTGCACCCCAATTCTCTGTCCCATCCATAAGATTTCATCCCCAACTCAAGCCCCATCCCAGAGCCCCCATGTTCCTGCACCCTAATCTTCAGTCCCACCCCAGAGCCTGCCCACCCAGCTGGGCCCTCACACTCCTACATCACAACCCTCTCTTTCAGCCCTGAGCCCCTCAGTCTTACCCCCAAGCCTGCACCCCCCATCCAGAGTCCTCACACTCCCACATCCTAACTCTGTCCCACCCCAGAGCCTGCACCCCCAGCCAGAGCCCACATACTCCAGCACCCCAACCCTTTTCCCCAGCCTGGAGTCCCCTTGCACACTCAGCTCTTGGCCACGTCCCTTCCACGTGAGTGTTGTTGCGTGCACCACTCTGCAGGCGATGTGGAGCACATTTCTCTGTATTAGTGCACCCAACAAAATTCATTGGGCTCAGGGGTGTGGAGGATTAGTAGTGAGGACATTGCAGGCATCCCCTGGGCTTGAGGAGCATGTTCCTTGCTCCCCTTCAGCTGGGCATGAGGCTCAGGGTGGGAGGAGGAGGAGCATCTCCCTCCACCCACAGCTGGGTGTGAGGCACTGGGAGGGGAGGGGAGCACCTCCGCAGGACGTCTCTTTCCTGCTGGGCATAGGGTGCCCATTTCACCTCGCTGGGGCACTTGGAGCAGGGAGACCTGGTGATGGGGCCCCTTGATGTCCCCTGCTAATGTGTCGGGGGTCGGTAGTTGTGTTCATTTGGAGGCTCCACCAGACCTTCATGTGTGAAAACTGACCAAGGGCTTCTCCTTGTCCCCACCCAGCTGGCTACTGGGGCGAGCCCGCCTGTGCTGGAGGGATCTACGCTCAGCATCACCATGACTCCAGCAGGACGGAAGGAGGTGGAGAACTTTCCTGTCGGCCTGAAGGGTTCCTGCTCCATGCTGCAGGTGTCTGTCATCAGTGGTGCTGCTCTGCTCACAGCAGTTGCCCTACTCGCTGTCTTCAATGTCTGTGAAGTCATTGTGGGTGAAGCGAGCCTCAGAAACCCCCTGGGGACAGAGACCTCCTACAGGCCTAGTAGAGCTAACGGAGAAGGGGGGACGTGGACAAGGCTGCTGGAGGTTCCAGGTGCTGCTGCGTCAGAGCCCTTGCACTGTGACATCTCCCCAGAGAGCCGATTTGACTGTGCACCTGAGAAGCAGCTGTCCAAAGCGGAGTGTGAGGCTCGTGGCTGTTGCTTTGTTTCGGTTGCCTCCAGGGGCCCTGCCATTGGGCAGCCCTGGTGTTTCTTTCCACCCAGCTACCCCAGTTACAAGGTGGAGAACCTGAGTGCCAGTGAGACAGGCTACACTGCCAGCCTTACCCGCACTGTTGCTACCTTCTTCCCCGAAGACGTCATGGTTCTGCGGCTGGATGTGGTGTTTGAGACGGAGGGCAGGCTCCGCTTCACGGTCAGTAGGCACAAGTGAGTTGCAGTGGGGCTGAGGCTGCAGGGGTCACCACCTATAGTGCTAAGTGTGGGGTTGTATGCAGAACAATGAGCTGCTGCCTTGAGCCCATATCCTTTACTTCCCTCGCCGCAATTCTCAGCCCTGCGACTTCTGCCCTTTAGGGTGATTGGTGGCCTACGAGCCATTGGGTCAGTCCTGTAGATGACTGTAATGAAAAGTCATAGAGCTCTCTCGGTTTCTCCCTTTCCTGCAGCTCAGGGATCCGGCAAACAAACGATACGAAGTGCCACTCGAAACCCCAAAACCGAGCAGCCAAGTCACCTCTAAACTGTACAGCGTGCGGTTCTCAGCTGATCCCTTTGGCCTGATGGTATTCAGAGAATCCAGCGGGCAGCTTCTGTAAGTGCTTCCCCCTCTCGTGTGATAAAATGTTCCCCTCTGACTCACCCTCCTGACAGGGCCTGGGCTCAGCCTCTGCCAAAGGTGGGGATGGCCCTACAGCGGGAGGTGCCCTTACTGCCCAGCTGCGATCACAGTAACAGTCTGTTTGGCGAGCCGTGGACACCTGGCCTTTGGCTCTGTGGTGTCTGCACCTCACTTGACTTGCTCTGCCTCTCGTGCCACAGCCGTCCTGGGAAGAAGCTGTTCCACTAGACTCAGGCCCTGGCCAGGCCCACAGGGCAGTATCAGGGTTTTGTGGGCCAGGAGCCAGTGAGAAGGGATGGAAGCAGAGGCAGGCACCTGGCTGCCTGTGAGTTTCCTGTGTTCTTTGTGTCTGACCTGTAACTTATGTTGACTGAGGCGCCATGTGATTCAGTACCTTGCCCAGGGGTGCAAGAGTGAACCTAAGCCTCAGCTGGGGTTTAGGGCCCTGGCTCCCCCATTCTCTTGCTGCTCCCCGGTCCTTGCACACCTGGGGAAAGGCTGCGAATTCTGTGATAACTCAAGCTTCCAGCTGGAGTCATGTATTCCCTTTCCCATTGCTCTGGCTCAGAAGCTCCTTTCTCTACCTACCAGACAGCTTGGAAGTCTGTTGGATGGAAGAGCTGCTTCCAGACCAGCTTTCCTAACTTGGCTTTGCTGTCTGCCTGTTGGGCATCTCCATTTCTCTCGGGCAGGTTGAACACCACTGTTGCTCCCTTGTTCTTTGCTGACCAGTTCCTCCAGATCTCCACCTCGCTGCCATCCCGCTTCATCTCTGGCTTGGGGGAGCACCTGACCTCACTCACCCTCAATGTCAATTGGACCAAAGTCACCCTTTGGAACCGGGACATGGCGCCTGTGGTAAGGGGTGAGAGCGAAGCCCTGGCTCGGTTTGATGTGCAGGGCCTGGCTGGGGAGGCGGAGGCCAGTTGTGAGTGTCTCTGTTGTGGTAGTAGGGACCGTCAGCGCCGTGTGTTTCTCTTAAACCTAGTTTCAGGTTTCTTCCTCTCAAATCAATAGTAAGTGGTCTGAAGGTTCTCTCTGGACTGCATGCTCAAGATCTCTGCAGGAGGGCTCGCTGCTTGTCCTGGCAGCGGGGAGCTGGGGTTCTTCCCACAGTTCAGGTACAGGGTGCCTGGGTTCAGCTCTTGGACACCCAGGACTCTCTCTGCTGCTGCTGCTCTTCACAGGTGGGTGGGTCTAGTCCCTCCAGAAAGCTCTCCGTGGCCAGGCACCACCTACCAGCTGCCCCGTGTGTACACTAGGGACCCAGGGAGTGCTCAAGTGTCCAAGCTCCCTGATTCCCACTCTGGTGCCAGGGCTAGGAGCGTGTATGTAGCCAGCAGGGAGCATTTGGGGGTGGAGGAGAATGAGTGGGATCACCACAAGGCACCTGCTAAGGCCCCATTGCTGCCGGCTACTATAGAGGTGCAAGAATCCAAGGCTGGTGCCATGGGAGCTCCCGGTGCTGGTGGCGTGGCTGGGTGCTCCTGTGTGAGTGCCCGGCATGGCTGTCGAAGCAGGTGAGCTGTGTGAATCCGGCATGTGACACGGCCCAGCTGTGTGCCCAGCCCTGCCTGGCCCTGAGGATGGGCTGGCTGCTGCATTGCTTCCTGTTGACTTGCCCGAGAGTCCCTGACGCTGTGTGCCCTGCTGTGCTTTAGCCTGACGTCAATCTCTACGGCTCCCACCCGTTCTACCTGGTGATGGAGGATCACGGCTCGGCCCATGGAGTTTTCCTGCTGAACAGCAATGCAATGGGTACGAGCCTGGTTACCTGTCACGCCTGCCTGTGTTGGGAACATCTCAGGGGAAGCTGGCTGGCTAATGAGCCCTCAGAGGGACTTGAGGTCAGCTGCCTCCCCCTGCCGTCACTACACCTGCTCGTGGCTAGTGTGGACGAGCCCAGGTGTCCAGGAGAGACTCAGGGGATTGCTCCCTGTCACGGCGGCCTTTCTGGCAGTAGGGGGAAGGTGTCTGCTGTCGGATGCAGCTGGACTGCTGCTTTGAGGCTGTGTTCTCAGCCTGCTTGCTTCACCCCAGCACCTTGCCTTGCAGATGTGGTGCTGCAGCCGAGCCCAGCGCTGACCTGGAGAACAACAGGCGGCATTCTGGATTTCTACATCTTCCTGGGCCCTGACCCAAAGAGTGTGGTCCAGCAGTACCTGGAAGTCATTGGTAGGGTGTGCAGAGGACGGCTGGCCTGCTCCTGTGGCCTCTGGGAGAGGAACCAGGGCTTTGCCTTGGTGTAGCTTGTGTTGGGAGTGAATGGCAGAGCTGGGAGTCTCCTGCTGGGGTGGGCAGCCTTTGCAGGGCACAGGCAGCTTCACAGCTGGCAAATGGCTCTCTGCTTTGCACAGCACATCCAGACTGCCCGTGCTGTGGCTCTGGCTTCTGAAGCAAAGTCAGGCTGCATCCGGCTATCCATTCCCCCGAGCCTGCTGGGAAGGGCCGGGGCACATCATTGGCTCCGACAACCACTGTGTCCCTTCTGCTGATCCCTTTCCTCATCTCCAGGCTACTCTCTGATCTGCTTCCTCCAAACTTCCAGGGTTTCCATTCATGCCACCCTACTGGGGCCTGGGATTCCACTTGTGCCGCTGGGGCTACTCTTCCACTGCTGTGACCCGGCAGGTCGTGAAGAACATGACAGCTGCTGGGTTTCCCCTGGTAGGTTGGGGTCTCTCCAGGGGCAGGTTGCATCCCTCCGGAAGCAGCACTTCCTTGCTATGGAGCATGAAATGAGCCAACTGTGAGCCAGCTCAAGGCAACGCATGCAGGTGCTGAGCCCAGCGGCCAAGGGGGAGGGAGCCTAGGCAGAGTGGCTGAGGTGGGCGAGTCACTAGTCTTGTGTGTGGCTGGGGTTGTCCCAGCCCTTCTCGGACATGGGAACCTTGACCTGTGCAGGATGTGCAGTGGAACGACCTGGATTATACAGACGCCAAGAGAGACTTCACCTTTAACAAGCAGAACTTCGGGGACTTCCCGGACATGGTGCAGGAGTTCCACCGGAGCGGGCGGAGGTACGTCCTGCTCGTGGTGAGTAGAGCCCGGGCTGCTCCGTGCCCAGTCCTGCTGTGTCCTCCATTCCACTTCGGTTGTGGACATTTGGGACTCAAACCTGCCGCAGCCCGGGGGTGACTTGGGTTTGGTTGCCAGGGCCCAGCTGGGAGCATCCCCAGCACAACCGATTTCTGGGGGTGGCGAAATGCTTCCAGAGGGGATGAGGGGGACCTCAGAGGGTAAGTTAAACCTCCAGCTCAGAAGTACCCCTTTTCCTGCCCCGGCCGGCTCAGGGTCCCTTTCCCTTGCTGCTTGGTTGCTCCTGTGGCAGCAAGTGCCCAGCGGGAGAGTTGGCCCTAGCTGGCAGGAGTTCACTTTGGCTCTGGCTCTGACCCTGTGTCTGGAGCCAAGGCAAGAGGCCAGCGAGGCGCGGAAAGCAGAAGACGGGGGCATGGGTTGTGCTTCGCTTGCTGAAAAGTTGCTGATGCAGCTTGTGACCCTTGAGTCACTCAGTGTCTCTGGTCACTCAAACAGCTGTGACCTCACTGGAAGCTGCAGCTCAGCAGTTTCCTGAGTTCCTGTGAGTGCCGACCCATCCCGGCCTTCCAGTCGCCCATGTCCGTGTCACCCTGTGGTGCTGGGCAGGACCCAAGCTGGCTTCAGCCCCAGGACCTACGCGCAAGCTCTGGGGAACTGCTGGGCTCAGCTCTCGTGAGTTGATAGCGTTGTGCTCCTCTCCTTGCCGCTTCTCAGTCACTCTCATTTCTTCCCCCAGGATCCGGCCATCAGCAGCTCAGGGCCCCCTGGCACCTACAGGCCCTACGATGAGGGGCTGAAGCGAGGGGTGTTTATCCGAAATGCAACGGGGCAGCCTCTGGTTGGGAAAGTGAGTCCTGGGCCTGGAGAGGAGCCTATGCTGGGGCTGAAGGAGGAGGAGAAGGTTAAAGGCCTGAGTTCCCATCCCACAGGTGTGAAACTCCCGGCCTGTGTTCGGGGCTGTGTGGCGCCCTGGCCACCTCCAGGTGTCCCCAGCCAAAGCACAGAGCTGCTACCCCAAGGAGGAGAAGTCGCTTGTGAAGAACTCATGGGAGGGTCCCTCACTGCCCCACAGACTGTTTTACTCTCCTCAGTGTGGGGCAAGGGTCACAGAGGGCAGCGAGCAGAGAGGACTCTAGACCAGGGGTCGGCAACCTCCAGCATGGGCACCAAGAGTGGCATGCGAGCCGATGTTCATCGGTACACAAGACATGAGCTCAGCCCAGCCCTCGTCCCCCATGCAGCCTGGGGCTGGCTCAAAGCCACGTCGCCTGTAGGTTAACCAAAGGTCAGCTACCGACCAGCACCTGCTTGGGGTAGCTCTGCAGCTTAATGCGCGTATTAGTGGAGCTGTTGTACGTAGGATTGTTAGAGACTTTGAAGAGTGTCACCGGCACTCGGCCCGCACCTAGAGGTCAAAAGGTGAAATTTCGGCCCTCCACCTCGGCCGGGTTGCTGCCCCCTCCGCTGGAGAAACAGGGTCATATTGCCAAGTGTGGCTCCAGTGGAATCCTAAGCCCAGGACTGCTGCATAGGATGGGGTGGGGGGTGAGTAAGTGGAGCCCCCTTGATCGTGTCTGCCTTTGCCTCCCAGGTCTGGCCCGGTCCCACTGTTTTCCCGGACTTCACTAGCCCAGTGACTCGCCAATGGTGGCACGACATGGTGAGGGAGTTCCATGGCCAGGTGCCCTTCGATGGCATGTGGATCGTGAGTGGCTTTTCTTTCTCTGCCCAGCTGGGTTGGGTCTGGAGCTCCAAGGTAGGGGGTGGGGGATTGTCCACAACGCTGCTGATTCCCTGCACGTGTCAGCACCCTGGCCTGCCTGGAGACGAGTTTCTTGTCTTACCAGGACATGAACGAGCCATCGAACTTTGTGAGGGGCTCCTTGGATGGCTGCCCAAACAACAAACTAGAGAACCCGCCCTACGTGCCTGGTAAGGGGCTGCGGTTGGAAAGCCGGCTGCTGGCCAGTGAGGGAGGGCGAGCTCAGTGGTTGGAGCAATGGCCTGCTCAACCCAGGCTTGTGAGTTCAGTCCTTGAGGAGCCCATTTAGGGAGCTGGGGCAAATAGATTTTAGAAAACCACGCTCAGGGAAGGTGCTGGGTCCTGCCTAGAGGGCCGGGGACTGGGCTCAATGACCCCCCAAGGCTCCTTCCAGCTCTGTGAGCTGTGTAGCTCTGTGTGTGATTATAATGGCAGGAGTGGGAGAGCTCAGACTCCCTGTGCCCTAGGAGAGTGGCCTTGCTCTGGAGCTGATGGCCTGGAGGAGCCCGAACCTGCAGCTCCAGCACTGTGCTGAGCCTGCGTGCGAAAGAGACGCCGGAGCCCTGCAGGGCTGGAGCTGAGGGCTGCACAATGAAGCAGCCTGGGTCTGGCCTCAGGGGGTTGACTGGGGAGACTTGTGGAGGCTGGGCTGGCTCTGGGCCTTTCTGCCCAGGCAGCAGGAGGCTGAGCCCAGGGACCCTGAACAGTGATTGCAAAGGCACCACCTTAGCTGGGGAGTGCTGATGGCCAGCTCTGTGCGGCCCCCTCTCCCCACTGGAGCCGTGCCCACCCCACCTGCCAGGGAGGCCTTCAGCTGCCCTCAGGACTTGCCAGCAGCCCTTGGGCCCAAGGCCCTACAGTGCTGGCATCCCTGCCAGCGTATGGGGCTGGGGACTCATGCTTGGTCCCCAGTGGAATGCGCTCTCCAGGCCCTGCACTGTTCCCTCTCTCACTGCAGGTGTGCTGGGGGGCAGCCTGCAGGCAGGGACCATCTGCGCCTCCAGCCAGCAGTACCTGTCCTCGCACTACAACCTCCACAGTCTCTATGGGCTGACGGAGGCCAGGGCTTCCCACGAGTGAGTCTGGGGCTCCTGAAGAGCGCGGGCGGGCGGCTGCTTGGCTCCTAGTGGTCTGCTCCATGCTGGGGGCTGGCTCCCAGGCTGCTGGCTGTGGGCACAGGCCTTTCAGTGGCCCAGGAGGCCATCGGGCAGCTGTGCCTCCAGCTGCTCCCAGGAGAGGGGTTTCACCCCTCACCTGCAGCTTCACACAAGTGCCCAGGTGCATTGTGGGTGCTTCCCTTTCCACTGCAGTGTCAGCTGGCCGCCCTTCATGCATGCAGGAGCAGATGGTGGCCTGTTGCTTTGGCCTTGTGTGGCAGGAGTTTTGCTGGGCACCGGTGAGGCAGGAGCTGGTTCCAGCCCTCGGGCCGCTGGGAGAGTTTTCCCTTAGTGCCTGAATCAGTTTTCTGCTGGTCGGCTTCCCCCACGACTTGCCCTGCTCTGAGGTATACCCCAGCCCCTCCGCTCCCCCTGGCATGAGAGCAGCCACAGACATGCCCTGTGCAGTCTGGGCTCCCAGCACTAGGCGACATCCGAGCTCTGGTGGGGTCTCCTGAGAGTCTCGGCTCCATTTGCCGTCTCTGAGCTGATCGGCTGCCACTGGACTGGGCAGGCTCCAGCTGCCCCTCCACGGGGCTATGACCTTGCGTGGGGCTGTGGCTGGGGCATGAGCTGTGTCCTTTAAGGTGCCTTCACCCACATTCCTGAGATGGACAGCAGGGTGCGTGTGGGGTCACTGGCCTGCGCCCCCTGCCCTGGGTAAAGCTGGCTGCAGCGTCCAGTCTGAGAGCAGTTGGCGTGTGGGTTCCTCGCTGTTGCTTGGGCTGGTTCCTAACCGGTGGTTCTGCTGCACTGTCTGCACAGGGCATCTGCCTTGGTGCGTCTCGAGTTTGTGCCGTCGATGGCTTGGATGCGAGCTGGCTGAGCTGGCCCAGCTTGCTAGGTGTTGAGGGGGCCAGAGACTCTTGCTACGGGCCTGTCTCCTCTGCTTCCTTTCCCTCAGTGCACTGGTGAGGGCGCGAGGGAAGCGCCCGTTCGTAATCTCACGTTCAACCTTTGCGGGTCACGGCCGCTTTGCCGGCCACTGGACTGGGGACGTCAGGAGCAGCTGGGAGCAGCTGTATTACTCTATCCCAGGTATGCCTGTCAGAGCCACTGCTCAGGGGTCCTGTGCCAGGCCCTGTCCTGATCCCGCTAGGACCCTCCCCCCTGCTGCAGCCCCACTCCTTCAGGCCTGCACAGTGAGGTCTGCACTAATTCAGGCCTCTTGATGTTGCCTCGGCCCAGTCTTTGGGTGCCTTCCTGTTGCATTTCAGGTGCAAGCCCAGCAAGCCTCCACAGACCGACCCCTGGAATGCGGCCTGTTTGTTCCAAGGAGGCTGCGGCAGTGGAGGGTACTAGTGGCAGGCCCTGTGGGTCAGGACATGGGGCTGCATCTGGCCAAGTGAGGCCAAGCCCAACCCTCTTGCCAAGAGCGCCCTTTGAGCAGCCACCTTCCATTTAAACGGGCTGGGGGTGTTGTGCAATCGTACATGCCGGGGAAGCCCGTCTCCTAGAACAGAGTGTGGATTGCACTGGCTTCGCAACTCTGCAGCACGCAGGGGATTTCCAAGGCTGGTCCGACCCTGATGTGGGCTCCCGACCCTCCCTCTCTGGGCTCTGCTGCACTGCCATGTGTCTGCTCTTACTCTGGGCCCCGATAAGCCTCATGTCTCCCCTGCCCCGTGATGCGGCTCATGCCGGAGGCAGCCAGCCCAGAGACACTGTGGCGCACTCCCCTCGGACCTGCCCTGGGTTCTTGGACCAGCTAGCTGCATGGTGGCAGAGAGCAGCGCTCCCCACAGCTGATGTGCCACAACCCAGGTGCTGTCTCTGGTTCTGTCCCATGGGCATGAGTCTGCTCCGGCTGCCCCATGGGAAGGGCAGAGCCGGGCATTTGCACTGCACCCCTTCTTGCTGGCCCGGCTGCTTCTGCAGCCCAGAAACGAGCTGCCTTGTACGCCCTCCTCACCAGCCGTGCTGCTCTTCAACCTGTATGGGGTGCCACTGGTCGGGGCAGATGTCTGCGGCTTTCTGGGTGACACCGCCGAGGAGCTCTGCGTGCGCTGGACCCAGCTGGGCGCCTTCTATCCCTTCATGCGGAACCACAACGACCACGGCAACAAGGTGAGGGCAGGCGGGAGCCCTCCCTGGGCGGGGAGCACCGGAGGGGCTTGCGCGGCTGAGCCCTTCTCTGGCAAAGCCCCTTTGTCCTTCTCAGTGGGCTGTGACCTGGGCCTGGCCGGGTGATCTGGGGGACAGGGTGCAGGTTTGAGCCCCGTGTGGCTGCTCTGATGGATCGCCAGCTCCTGCACAGCACGTTTCCACGTCGCTTTCCCCTTGGGAGTGTGGAAGCAGATGGAGGGTGATGCTGATCTCAGGGCCAGGGCTCAGGATCTGGGCCCCGCTGCTGGCCCGCTCGCTGTCTAGCTCTGACCTTTGAGGCAGTGCCCCTCTCTGGGGCTTCAATTCCTCACTGGGCCCATAAAGCCGCCAGCCCTCTGCCCTGGGACCTGCCTGCACCGCCTAGCTTCTCATCTGGACTCCTCTTCTCTCGCAGCCCCAGGAGCCATACGCCTTCAGCCCTGCAGCCCAGAGTGCCATGCAGAAGGTCCTCTTCCTGCGCTACTCACTGCTTCCTTATCTCTACACCCTCTTCCACAAGGCCCATGCTGCAGGCGAGACGGTGGCGCGACCCCTCTTCCTGGAGTGAGCATCCTCCCAGCCCCCAGTGGGGAGAAGGGCTTGTCACGTGCCTGGTCTGCAGCTGGGGCTGTGGCCCGGGCCAGTGGTCAGTGCAGTGCGTGGGCTGGGTGGCACAGCTGCATAGATCCAATCCTCCCCTGCCCCACGAGCGGGGGCCCGGGCAGTAGTGGGCCCAGGGGTGCAGCGTTCTTGCTGTTGGACTGTTTCACCCAACTCTGCCCGGCAGGTTTCCCACAGATCCAGACACCTGGAGCGTTGACCGCCAGTTCCTGTGGGGAGCTGGGCTGCTCATCACTCCAGTGCTGGAGGCAGGGGAGACTGAGGTCAGCGGCTACTTCCCCTCAGCGACGTGGTACAACCTGCTGACGGTGAGTGCGCGGTGCAGCTGGAGCCTTTGGGCACACGGGGGTCCTTGGCCTTAGCCGAGTGGCCAGGCAGGAGCACTGCTGGTGCTTTGAGCAGGCTGCAGAGGAGGGATCTGAAAAGGTAACTGGTTACCCAGCAAGTGTACCCAGGTAACCGGTGGACCGGACCTTGCCCAAACCCCAGCAAATGGCCAGCGGTGCCCAGCCAGAGCAGTTCTCGTTGCCACCAGCAGGACCCTGGCTGCATCGGGACGGCGGGCGGGGCCTTAGCCAGGCTGGCAGGGCCACAAACAGTTAGTTAATTGGTATATTTTTAATTATTTGTTTTACCCGCTGTTTATGTGCCTACCCAAAGCACGGGTGGTGCTGTAGGCTGGGCTCATCTCCCCTCCATTCCTCAATGCGCAGCTCCCCCATCGCATCCCAGCTGGTGCAGTTCCTGGGTGGCCTGGCTTTCCGCTGCATGCTGCCGGGTTCCCAGAGCCTGCTGTCTCCCTGTTCAGGGCCGGGTCTCTTGGTGGCGTTTGTGGGGGCTCTGATGTTTGTCTTGATTGGGCTTAGCCAATGGGCTGTGGGGTTCAGACAGCCTGTAATGACTTCCTCTGTTGCTCTTCAGGGCTCTGTCATCCACAGCAAGGGCCAGTGGGTCCTCTTACCAGCTCCGCTAGACGCCATTAACGTCCACGTGCGGGCAGGACACATCCTACCTCTGCAAGTGAGTCTCCTCTGAGCCATTGGCACATGACACCAGGAACAGTTGCATATTCCAGTTCCTGTGCTGAGGCACCAGTCAGATGGGATGTCCAGCCCACGTTGACACTTTGTGTCTGAGGTTTTCTGGCCAGGCTGCGCACAGTTTGGAGCACCGTTGAGCTTGCAAACTGCGGGGCTGGGATGTTTGGAGACAGTGTGGGAGATGCACAGTGTAAGAGAAAGGACCTTTGCTGCTGGAGGGATTGTTGTGAGAAGGTGAAGGTTTAACTCTGCGGAGTCCTGCTACACTGTGAACATCCCACAATTCCAACCGTCCACGGGAGAAAAGGGAGAAATTATGTAGTATCCTAAAGGGCAGTGAGGCAAAAATAGCTAACCCTTCCTGCTTCCTTACTAAAATGAAGCATAATGAGGTAGTTAAGTTTTTGGATGGCTGTCATCCTTAGGTTTCAGAGTCAACACCTTGTTGAGATGAACAAGGCAGCTAAGGACTCTCAGGCGCTGTTTCAGTCTGTCTCTGGACTCAGGCTCTCTGATTCACTTTTCCAGAACTCTTTGCAACCACGCGGGCTAGAAACGTAGCTTTCCATTGGACGCTTGGGTTGCAAGTGTCCCGGCTGTGACTGGGGTGAAGAGAGATGGGATGGAAGATGGAGCACAAGGGAAGCGATCCTAGACTGGGGATACTGTCCCCAGGGCTTGTCTTTGACTTGACAAGACAGGCTGGCAGGGACCGGCTCTGGCCTGGGGATGCTCTTCAGCTGCAGCCGTTGTTTCGTGGCATAGCCAGGCTGTGTGCTGGCCCCAGAGTGGGGAAAGGCATTATTACTGAGGGCATGGCGCACTCGGGGCTGTCACGTGACCATCCATGGCAGCTCTTGGAACGTACCCACTGAAATGGGCCATGTGCCAGTTAGCCACGCCAGCTCCAGGAAGAGACTCTTGGACACCCCAGGGCTGTGGGGCTGAAGCTGAGAACTCCTCTGGAGAGTCAGTGCCCTGGGGGCTGTAGGAGGCAATGCAGTTTGGGTCCTGCCCCTAGATCTTCCCTCCTACCAAACTGCTGAGTGCATTGGCTCTGATTCAGGGCCTGCCCTGCTGAGTGTGGCTTGGAGCACCAGTCTGGCTGTGACGTGCGGGGGGCGGGAAGAGTCTTAGATGTGTTAAACTAGAGCTGTGGCTACCCTGGCCCCTCTGGAGCCAGTACAGGTTACATTGGAGTCCCAGGCGGCAGCTGCTGGGAGGGACTTTGTACAGACCCTCTAACTGCTGGATGCGTCTCCCCAGGAGCCGGGCTTCACCACCACCGAGTCCCGAAAGAAGGGCATGGCCCTGGTCGTGGCCCTGCCGGTGGCTGGGGCTGCCCGAGGTGACCTGTTCTGGGATGACGGCGAGAGCCTGCTGACCTTCGAGAAAGGCGACTACACTCAAATCCTCTTTCTGGCCAGGAGCGTGAGTCTGCGGGGGGGCGGGACGGGACGGGATGGGATGGGATGGGACGGTGAGTGACTGGTGCCCTGCAGTGGGGTTTGCGACTCGTACCCTCCTCTGGGGATATATGGGATAGCCTGGCGAGTGCTAGCGAGTTTCACAGGGCCCTGGGGTGCACAGCAGAGCTCCCACCCCACCCCCCGGAGATGCTGGCTCCTGAGCCTGCCGGGAGCAGTGTTTGCTGCCCAGGAGCTGCTGCAGTCTGATGGCTCGGCCAGAGCAGATGCTGCTTTTGCTCAGGACAGTTGGGCTGGGTGTGGGTGTTTCCCTCCCGCAGCAGCGGAACATGGAGCCTGCTGAGGGAGGTAGCCCAGCTCAGGGCCGGGATGTTTCGGTGCAGCGCCTTCTGCCCGACGCTCCAGGAAACTGGCCTGGGTTTGATGTGATGCTGCCGCCTGGCTGAGGTGCCCCAGGCCTTAGCTGTCGCACCAGCAGAGAGCAGCTCTCTCTCTCTCCCCTTTGTTGCAGGGTGTGCTGCTGAGTGAGCTGGTGCAGGTGAACAGCCAGGTGGACGGGCTGTCCCTGCAGGAGGTGACGGTGCTGGGTGTCCTCAGCCCACCCCAGAGGGTTCTTGCCAATGGCGTCGCTGTCTCCAATTTCTCCTATCGTGCAGACACCCAGGTAAGGGCCCCACACTTCCTGCCTCATCATGCTGCTGCTGACACTGAGCATGGCAGGGCAGATGTCTTGTTCCTGCCCTTGGAAAGGGGAGGCTGCCGGCTCTGGCTGAGGGAACCCTGGGGAACAGCGTCCCCCGTAAGCTGAGCGCGTGGCAGCCCCACTAGAGAGATTCAGATACCGCCCAGGTGATTAGCAGAGCACCTGCAGCCAGGTGGTGCCCATCTGCATAGGCCTTTGTGTGAATGCCGATTTATTCTTCACACGGGGAAAAAAAGAGGGACTCTTGCCAGGCCTGGCTGCCGCCAGGGGGGTCATCACAGAGGAGTGGGGCCTGCAGCTGGGGGAACGTGGAGCAGGAGAGCTGCCAGCCTGCACTCTGAGGGTGCCCTGGAGGAGAACTCTTTGAAAGTGACCTGAAGAGAGCCCAGAGGAATAGAACAATGCTGGGCTGGGCCCCTCTGGCTCTGGGTTCTTGGCTGGGGCTCAAGGGAAGGGTTGGGATAGATGTGGAGACCTAGGGAACACGTGGTGGAATTGGTCCGTACAGAATGGGGGCTTGGTGCCCTTCCTGGGACGCCTGTTGACCCAGGCTGGCAGCATGGTGCAGGGAGACCCCCCAGCAGCCCACGACTGACTGTTTCTAGGCTTCTCCCCTGCGGGAGCATTTGGGGTGTGGTGTGGCGGGTGCTGGTGTCGCTCCCTGTGCAGCTGGAGAGCAGGTCCCCAAACAAGCTCAGTTATCAGCCCCTCACCCCAGAGGCCGCGGTGCTGTGGTGTTGCTGACCTGGAGCTCCCCTTTGTCTCCTCAGATGCTGACTGTCCCCCTCTCTCTTCCACTGGGGGAGCCGTTTGTGGTCACCTGGGCCTGAGTGAGGCTGGGCGGCTGCCTCTTGCTGCGACTCCGCCCATGGTCACGGACGGCGTCACGGAATGCACCGCCCTGAGCGCGTAGGGCTGAAGCCGTTCCCAGGGACTGCCCTGCACTGCTGTGTCTGGGAGAAGGGCCCTTCCCCCGTGGAGCAGCCTGGGTCCTGTGCCCCTGGGGGGTGGGCGCATGCGGCAGGGGGGAGCTGCCATAAGAGGCTAGCTCCACTTCTAGCTTAGTTCCAGTGTTCTGGCACTGAATGTTCTTGGCTCCTGGCTGCTTAGGCAGGCTGTGGTGCTGCACGACCCCCGAGAGCTCCTGGCCCCGGTGGGGCGCGGGTGAGTCGGCTGCTTCTGCACTGGGACCTGATCCTGCTGCCATTTAAACCAGCAGCTCAGCTCCCATGGACTTGCATAGAGCCGGCCTGGGTCGGGCGGGGGAGCGCCGTCCCTGGGGCGCAGCAGGAGAGCTGAGCTTTGGCAAGGCCAGCCAGCTGCCCTTGAAAAAGTTGGCCTTCCCTGCAGAGCAGCTGGTTGCACTTGGCAGTGGTGTGCTCTGTGATGCCCCCCTGGGCCTAGGGCTGTTACTCCTGTGCCAGATGGGTGCACAGCTGGGGCGTGCCTGGCAGGAGGAGGGCTTATCTGCTGCCCTGACGGCAGAGGAGGTGCCAGGGTTCACACCTGAGCGTGGCAGGGCCCGTCCCCAGTGTGCTTGTGAGGCTGCTTGCTGGGGTGCTGCAGTTCTCAGCCTACTTACTAGTGGGGGGCCACATCCAGAGCTACCTCTGCAGTCCTGAAGACATCGCGGGAGCTGCAGCTGTGTGTGACTGAGCAGCAGCCTACAGCTGGAGAACCCCCGGCTGCTGTGAACGCGAGGGGTGGGACTTCCCCTGCTCTTTGTGCCTTGGCTGGCTGAGAGCAGCCGAGAGGGGCCAGCCCGTGGACTCTTGGGCTGCTGCCTTGCTCCTCCGGGGGGATTGCTGCTAATAAAGGGCTCCTGGGAAGGTTGTGCTGTACTGGGCTGGTGCTGACCTTGGGAGGGGGGTCGCTGGTGCCAGGAGCTGACTTGGGCCCCGGGCTCCCTGAGCCAAGGCACTTGGCTTCTCCCCAGGACCGACCGACTGTCCGTCCTCTCCCAGCTGGCCCCACGCTAGACGTTTTTCCGACTAACCTGAAGTGTCCATTGTGGATCGCTGCCCTGTGCTCACAACAGGAGGGAGCTCGGCCTGCACCCCCTGGAGAAACTCTCCCCAGTCTCCGGCTGCTGGCAGCCCAGGCACACGGCTCCATGACCCTGTTCTTTCCTTCCACAGGATAACAATTTACACCCCCCCCTCCTTTGTCCCACTCACGTGCCCTGTTCCCTCCCTGTGCACACCCCCAGTGCGCCCTGGACCAGACCTCCGTGCAAGCCGTCTGGTTTAGCTTTTCGTTTTCCCCTCTTTACAGCGTTAGCACCAGGCGCTTGGCGAGGGTTCCAGTAAAACCACAGGTGCCTGCATTTAACAAAGATGGGGCTTAGGAGTTACATACAAGCCAGGGTCAGGGTTTGGAAATAGAGTTGTTGGCTGTGCTAGTTAACAGGTTCCTGGTGTGCCTGGTAGGGTGTTTCTCCTCCGAGGGGCTGTTCGTGCAGTGCTTGTCCAGTCGCCCAAGCTGATCTGCTGAGGGACGTTGGGCTCAAAAGCTCAGAGGGGCCTTTGCTCTGAGGATAAAAGACTGGGGTTTGTCACTGCCGTAAATCTGCCCAGCTCCCTGCAGGCCTGACCCACTCTGCCCCGGTCTGCATTGAACCGTGTGCTGCCACTGGCAGCCCTGTGCAGCTGATACTTCAAAGCCACCTGTGGCTCAGGCTGGGTGAAGTGGCCGTGTTCGCTCTCCCCTGTGCTGTCTAAGCCGTGCCCGGGCGCCCGTCCGTCGGCCATAGCAGACGCTGTGCTGAGCACATTTGCCGACAGGAGAGAACCACATTGTGTGAGACAAGCGCTGTGGCGGAGGGGGAGACTGGCTGGGGTGGAGGTTCCTCACTGTGCGGGGGAGGGCCCAGTGCTGCGGGGGCAATAACAGATGAGCTTGCTGTGTGGTTCCTAGCCAGCTAATACCTGAGGTCATTGCACCAGCCTGTGGATATCAGTCTGGACCGCCCAGCAGCCGCCTGCATGGCCTGTGGAGAAGCTGTGTTTGCCGGCGTGGCTGGGGAACTGGGGTTGCCGGACGAGTGGAGTGGAGCCATCGGCCCGGCTCCATCAGCACCCCTGCCCTGAGCCGGACAGCCAGCCCCAACCCTGGCATGGTGGACAGCCAGCCCTCAGCCTCGCTGCCACTACCACCAGTTGAGTAGCCAACCCCAGGCTCGTGTGGTCAGTTAACCTGCACTGGAGGAGGTGCCGGCTAGTGGAGCAGGCAGCTGAATTCCAGATAACCCAGCTTGTACTGTGGAAGACACTGACAACCCTTTCCTGGGGCTTTTCCCCTGCCCCTGTTTTCAGAGGCTGTCCCTGTGCTGAGTTCCCCTGTTCTTGTGTGTGTGGTACTGCCCTCCTGGACCCAAGACAGGCCTTCCGCACTCCTGGCTCAGCATCATTCCTAGAGCCCTCTGCTTTCATCCTTCTGTGGGGCTTTCAGCAGACGAGCTCCCTGGGAGCTGGGGCCTGGCTGGAGGAAATGCCACATGCAGTGGGCGAAGGGGGAAGTGGCAGGGAGGCTGGAGTGAAATCTGCAGGAAATAGACCTTGTTATGCAAAATGTTTCCCTGCTCCCTTGCTGACTGGGCTGGTCTGGGCTGCAGCAGTGGGACGACCCCTCCAAGACACCACTTGCTCTGGATCCTGCCCGGCTGGTTGCAATGCGGGGGTGGAGGTGCCTGTTGTAGTCTGGGGTTGCTGGCACTGACTCCAGCTTGGCAAAGCGCCACCTCTTTTATCTTGTCTGTCGCAATCCTGGATTTCCAGTAAGTCGCCTGAGCTGCCCTTCCGCTCCGCGGGGAGGAGCCGCCCTGGGATTTCCCCACCTGCACAGGGCAGGTGCGGTTCGCATGGGCCATCTCCGCCCCCGGCCCTTTGCAAGGGGCTGCTTGGGTTAAGCCTGTTCTCTCGCCCAGCTCGCGGAGGGGAGAAGAGCAACTAAATCCAGGCAGGAATCCGTGACTTGAAAATCAACTTTGCCTACCAGCGCGGTGCCGG
The DNA here is from genome assembly GCF_033958435.1 of Carettochelys insculpta. Lineage (NCBI taxonomy): Eukaryota > Metazoa > Chordata > Testudines > Carettochelyidae > Carettochelys > Carettochelys insculpta. The sequence continues at coordinate 25,136,258 of NC_134156.1, read as the reverse complement.
TTTGCGGGCTGGGCAGGGCAGGGCCCTGTTGTGCAACATTTCGCTGTGGGACGCGGCAGCCTCTGTTTTCTGTACCGTCCCTCTCCGAGGCAGTGCAAAGCCTCCGCCCTCATTGTTTGTTCCCTCGTGTGGGGCAGTGTTGTGCGCACAGGCGGATGCGCTTCCTGCCGCGTGCTGTGGCAGCCAGGCCTGCAAGCTGTTTACCTCCAGCCGCAGCAGAGCCCCACGATGTGCGCAGACAGGTGCCAGCCAGCAGGCTGGGGGGTGGCGCTCCCAGGCCTTGTGCCTGTCAGCCGGGAGGGAAGGGGCTGGTCACAGCTGCAGGTCTAGGACTCCTCTGCCCCGGAGCTGGCCTTGCACCTGAGGATCACTTCACATGCAGCGAGGTTCAGAAACCCTAAAGCGGGCGGAGAGTCCCGTCCCCGAAGCCGAGCCGAAGGATCAGCTCCCGCTGTCCCCTGTAGTGCCAGACAGCAGGCGCCACACAGCCTGCGCTCCTGCCCTTAGCCCCGCACATGCTGGCATCTTGCAGGCTGTCAGCGGCAGGCGGGCGCCTGGGCTCTGTGCTCAAAGGGCTCTGTTCTTCCCCTCCTCTCCTTTGTGGTGCGTAGCTGGGGCGGGTGAGGACAGAGAGGGGTTGAGCTCTGCTAAATGCGCCTGTGGATCTAGGCAGGGTGGCTCCAGCTTTCCCACCCTGACACTTGTCATCCCCCAAATCCCGCTTCCCAGGGGGCTGCGATGGGGGGGGCCAACAGAAGCGAGATTCTCCTACATGGCCAGGCCCTCTGCTCATTTCCCCCCAGCCCCTGGCTGGTGGGTTAAATAACAGCCATCTCCGGGGGAGCCCTCTTAGCTCTGCCAGGCTGGATGGGGACCAGGCCTCCCTGCTGCTAGTTCCCAGGCCAGCCCCTGTCGCTTACCTAGGAGGAGACAGGCCGGGTGCCTGTGAATGGGCAATGCCTCCTCTCTGGCGGAGGACCCAGCCCTCCTGCCAAACCTGCTTTGCAGCTCTGCCACCGGTATCACTTGCTGCCACGGCCCCGGAGCGCGAACGCAGCTCGGCACGGACAGGTCAGGCTGCTGGCTCCTGCTCTCGGTGCTCAGGTGGGGGGTTAACGGGGCCCGTCTGCTCTGAAAGCAGAGGCTCAGGGCAGGCCACAGGCCTTGCGGCAGTGGGTGCGGCAGGCTGCTGAGGGACGCTCCCTCCCTGGGGCCAGAGCATCCCACCTGGGAGACGAGGCTCTCCCCTTCCGCCCCCACTGCTCTGTACGCCGGTGATGTAGGAACTGGGTGTCGCTCGCCCCTTGGGGGAGGAATGCAGGGGAGACGTGAATGCCAGTCCCAGGTGCTGCAGAGGCTCTGGCATCTGCCAGTGCTGGGGACTGACCTCCACGCCCAGCAGCTCAGGCTCCATCTCCCTGCCCCATGAGCCCAGCTGGTGAGGGGAGAATCCCCTGGTACCGGTCCCCCCAGAGCGCCCAGCCTACGACCTCACGACCCCTTGGACGCTCAGTCCTGCCCACCTCCTCTTCTAGCTCCCACGTCTCCGGGCTCCCTCAGCCTCTCTGGAGCCAGCAGCTGAGCACCCCCACCTTGCTGCAGAGGCTGGCTCCAGTGGGCTAATGCAGCGGAAACCAGCTGGAGACCTTGCGCTTCGGCTTTGGCCCTGCGTGAGGTGGTCAGGCTCTCGGGCTAAGGCTGGGCTAGTGCAGGGCTGTAGGAGGTTCTGTGGCCAGTGTCGGGCAGGGGCTCAGCCTAGATGGTCACCTGAAAGCCTGAGTCTGAGCCAGCCTGTTTCCAGGACAAGCTGCTGAGTCAGCAGCCGTGGGGCTGACTCCTGCAGTGTCAGAGGGGTGCACGGTGTGCTGACTGCCAAGGGGAGACGGGTGCTGGATGTTAGTCAAGTGCCAGGTAAGCCTGCAAGTGCAAGCCCCATCCGCCTGCGTGTCTGCGCGTGCTGGTGCATGCATGTCCTTGCACACCCAGTGTACTCCTCTCTCTATGACGCCCAGAGCCCCAAGGCTGCTGATTGCTGAGCAGAGCAATGGTGCCAGGGCCGCGTAGTGTTCCTGCCAGCTGCAGCTGGGCCCTGGACGCCAGGCTCCAGAGCAGCACTGCCAGCAGCTAGCCCAGACTCCCAGCCCAGAGTTATTCCCGGAATGAGGAACCGGCTGGAGGCAAAGTTTGGAATCCTGCTGCTGCCTGCCGGTGTCTCCCAAGGCCAAGGGTGAGTTTCCGGAGCCATAAGCCTGCAGGCCCCCTTCAGCTTGGCAGAGAAATGGCCTCGAACTGTGCGGGGAGGCAGGTTGTGAGGTCGACTTCTCCTGGGCCTTGCACAGCCCCTCCCTTGGCCTTCTCTCCACCACCTCCTGCTTTCCCTGCTGTGCTCCCGCATGGGACAGGGAGGAGGAAGCCACCTGGGGTGGAGAGTTGGGGGGTTTCCTCAATACCATCCTCAGCCCGTCCCAGATGCCTTTGAGTGGGGGACAGGCTGGCCTAGGACAAGTGTCACTTCAGTTGCCACCAGAGCTAGGCTGGGTGAGTTGCACCTGTGCTCACCCCCCAGCTCCTTCTCTGCCCCGCGATGGGCACTAGCCAAGGCTGGTGCGTTCAAAGCTTTTTACATCCTTCCTTCTGAGGGAGGAACTTCCCTGCTCACTGTTCCCAGCAGCTTGGACTTTGTGCCCCTGGGAGCCCCAGGGAAATCACTGCCTGGGACTCAACTATGCCCTCTGCAAGGGACCTGCTCCTCGGAGCAGCTGCTCCTCTAGCTCCGCCCAGCCCAGCCCAGACGGCTGCAGAGGGGACAAGGGAAGCCAGGCTGGTGAGTGGGTGTCATCTCGTGACCCAGGTGTGGGTAGGACCCTTTCCCTGCGGGAGCCCCGGACTCGCTGGCTGGGCTGGGGCGGTGCTAGGTCACCAAGAGGCAGAGAAGAACCAGTTCTCCCACTGTGCTGGGTGCTGCAGGATGGCTCCGGGCCCTCAGGAGGGGCTCAGAGCCATGCAGGTGAGCCCCGGGGTATGGCGCAGTGCCGGGGAGAGCGAGTAGGAGTGCCAGGCTCTGGTGAGGGGCTGAGCGCGCCTCCTCCTGAAGCTCTAGGGCAGGGGTCAGCAACCTTTCCAAGGCAGAGGGCCAAAGTTTGACTTCCACGTCTGGGCCGAATGCCAGTGACACTTTTTAAAGTCACTAACAGTCCTACTTACAGCAGCTCCATTAAGAACTAAAGCTGCAGTGCTTTCCCACTGAGGTGGTGGCTGGTAGCCGTAGCTGGTCTTTTGTTAATCCACACGTGGGTGGCTTTGAGCCAGCTCCTGGCTGCAAGAGGGTGGAGGGGCGGAGCTGAGCTCCCGCCTCACATGTCAATGAAAATTGGCTCACGCCCCAGTGTGGGCGCCTGTGCCAGGGGTTGCTGAGCCCTGCTCTAGGGGAGGAAGCTGTTTCTCACTGTTCAAATAGCATCACTTTCTTCTTGCTTCTCCGGGTTTTCCCTGCTCCAAATAACTGGGCAAGAACCGTTGGACATACGTGAGCCAGGGGCCGGAAGCATGGGCAGATGAGACTTGCTGGGTATTTTAGGGTCGTCTGATGCCTCCTGGTCTGACAGGCCTAAGAATGGAGGTGCCTTAGGTGGGGAGTGTGGCGGTGCCCATCTCTGCAGCTTGTTTGTACAGGGACGTGCATGCAGCTCACTCTAATAACAGCAAGGACAGTCTGTGCAGACTGCGTCAAAATCCCCGACACTGGGAGGGAGCCGCCTCTGGGGTGCAGCATGCTAACTGCTAGAGACGACAGAGCAGCAGCGTGTACCTGCCTGTCGGCTGGCATTGTTAGAACTATTGGAAATGAGGAATAGTGTTGTGGGAGAGTGTCAGATGCTGATTGATTCACAGACGTCTTTATGAAACCCCAGGGCCAAATGGCACTTTATACAATCGCCCTAACTGTGCCTAAAAATCAGCCAGCCCTGCACCCAGTTCAGTAACGTGTTCAGCCGCATGTGAAGTCAACTGACAGCCAGGCTAGGCTGAGGGAAAACTGCCCCATCTTGGCTTGCTCCAGCACGAGGAGCCAGCAGAATGATTTTTGGACCCTTGAGCTGGCAAATGTGTCCTTGGCCAGTGGCCACTTGTGGTCAACAGGGTTCTCTGTAAGCTGAGCGCTTGGGCAACTGCCCAGGAGAGAGTCAGGTGCTGCCCAGCTGGTGAGCAGAGCGCCCAGATTCACTGCAGCCAGCAGCAGTGTGTGTCTCTACTGCTGGTGCACATGCCGTGGTGCACACAACAACATTTATTCCACTCATGGATGGCAAAAACTAGAGGGGCTATTGGTGGTCACCCTTGTCCATCAGCGGTCACCTGCTGAGACCCTTTCCTTGGTTCTCGAGTGGGGCTTTGACCCAGCTGTCAGTTCTCCTTCGTTCCTTCCTCCAGCCTGTGACTCGCTATTTTCAGGGCCTTCCTTCCGGGTGCTTGGAGAGCCTTCACAACGCAGAGATTTAAACTAACCCTATTGCTTCACTTCCATAGTCACAGGCCTCGGGGGTGGGTGCCTTAGTCTGTTTCAGCAAAAATAACTAACGGGCCAGCAGGTCCTCCTGGCAGCCCGGATGCAGCGCCCCCAGTTCTCTCCTCTCTTCTGTTCTTCCCTCTTTGTCACTTCCCTCCCACCGCTGCCTCCTCAGGCCCCTGCCATGGCAGCCTCTAGCCAGGCAGACACGGAGCTCCGGGACCTGGATGAGGAGCAGCTCTGGGAGATTCTGGAGAGCCATCGCTATCGGATCGTGCGCAGCACTTGCCCGAACCGGCTCACCCCCTACCTGCGCCAGGCCAAGGTCTTGGACCAGCTGGATGAGGAGGAGGTTCTGCATGGCCCCCAGTTCACCAACAGCGCCATGAGAGTGGGTGAGTGGTTGGGACAGGGGCTTTTCCCAGAGGGCTCAGGTCACAGCCACAGACTGAGAGGTTCCCTGTGATGGTGGCAGGTTGGATGGGCCTGCGTGCGCCACCTCTTCCTGCAGGGAACGAGAGGCTGGGCCCAGCGCTGGGACCAGGGTCACCTGCCTGGCAGTGCACTAACCTCAGTGCTGGCCTCGCTGCCGGTGCTAATGGAGACTGTAGCAGACAGGTGATTTCTGAGAGGTCTCCTGGTTGCACAAAGGGGTCTGCTTCCACCTGCAGCCCTCTGATATTGTCAGCAGCTCCCAGTGCAGTGCCCAGGGTGGGACCTCTCTCCCCAGCAGGCCATGCTGGGAACCAGGCTCTGCTTGGTCCCTGTTCACTGCGTTCACCACCTCTGGGAAGCTCGCAGCTGGACTTGCTCTGCTGTAGCTTGTGCTGTGCCTGGGTGGGAGCCTGCAAGTAGACCTGGGCAGACAGTCAGCCCCACCATTGTGCTGCAGGCCCCTGTCGCTTCTGTTTGTCTCTCTTTACGCTGCACCAGGTAACTAGAGGCCATGGGTTTGAGCCAGAGCCAGGGAGAGCTACAGAGCCAGGCAGGGCCACCCATCCTGCCAGATGCCGGTTGGAGATGAAAACTGGGAGGGTCTTAGTGGGGGTACCTGTGTCCACAGCCCAGCTATGGAAGTCTGGCCCCGGGGCCATGCTTGGTTCTGCCAGGCCTGCGGACAGCATGCCTGCGTTTTTCAAACCCACCTCTAGGTCACATGTTGGATCTTCTGAAAACCCGGGGGAAGAACGGAGCCCTGGCCTTCCTGGAAAGCCTGAAACTGCACAGCCCCGACACCTACACCCTGATAACTGGCCTGGAGGCATCCATTGACCTCAACAACTTTAGTGGTAAGCCTGCCCGTGTGGCCAGAGCTGGCCGTGAGCCAGGCCAGCTGTAAGGGGAACCCCCAGCCGTGAGCCCTCACAGGGAAGAGAGCAGGAGCATGTTTCCTAACTTGTTCTACTGCCCAGCTTTGTGGCCTGGTGCTGGCTGTTCCACCGGCGCATGGCAATTGTAATCGTGGCACTGCTTGGACACAGGTCACACCATCACCCTGTGATGGAGGAGAAGTAACCTGTGCCCATAAAATGCCCTGCTACATTGGGTTGAAGCTCTCTCGTCTGGCACCCTCGAGGTCTGACCAGTGCTGCCAAGAAAATTTGCTAGACCACAGGACGTCAATATTTCCTAGCACGTCACCAACACTTCCACCGCAGGCTGGGCCCTTAGGAGACGGTTAGGGGTAAATTACAGCTAAATAACAGCACAGAACACTGAGAGCCAGGACTGGGGGCTGGAAACCAACTTTACGGGATCACAGGAAACGTGGCCACACCCATGAGAAGAGGTTGTTTGGCTAACTGAAATCATGCCGGATTATGGATGTTGCCAGACAAGAGAGGGCCAGGTCAGAAGGGGTCAACCTGTATCATGTTGCTACTGGCCGAGCGCACTGGTCCCAGCTTGTGGGGCAGGGCAGAGCGATGGGGTTAGCAAAGGGCACCTCTGGGACAGGCACTGTCACTTCATTACATGCATGTCCTGCACCCTGAAAAACTCATGACCGCCGCTGTTCCATGCCTGCTGTAAATCGCCCTGCCCTCCCGCCTTCCTCCTCTGGGGAGCATGGAGCTGGGACTGGCAGAGCCCTGCTCGGGCCTCCAGGAAGTGAACCAGGGCCAAGTCCTGCTGCTGTCAGGACTGAGCAGGGGGTCGGGGTTCAGCGCCTGCGCGGCAGCCTTCAGCACACAGGAGCTCCAGCACAGGAGGAGGGGGAGTGGGCCCAGAAGGTCTTGGCTGCTTCACGCAGGCCTGAGCTAATCTCCCCTCTCCACAGGCCTGATCGAGACCTCCAAGCTGACCGAGTGCCTGGCGAAGGCGGTGAACAGCCTGCAGGAGGAGCTGACCCAGGAGAAGCACCAGAAGGCGGCTCTGCTGCACCGCTGCCGCCGGCTGCAGGACCAGGTGGCACAGCTGGAGGCCCAGAACAAGCGCCTGCGGGGCATCGAGGCAGAGCACAGCCGCATGAAGAGGGAAGTCAGCTCCCATTTCCATGAGCTGCTGAAGCTGAAGGACGAGAAGTACAACCTGTCCATGCACTACACCAATGCCCTGCAGGAGAAGGACCTGGCCATCACCCGGAGCCAGGGCCTGCAAGAGGAGGTGAGCACAGCCCCACGCCACTCCGGGAGGCCCCAGGGACCTTCCCCCAGCAGCAGCACCCCAGGGCCTTCTCACTGGGAGCGGCTGGCCCACTGGCTGGGTTAGCTCTTCACCCTTGCTGATATCTGGCCCCGGGTCTGGCACGCCAGCTGCCCCAGCAGTCCTGCTGCTAAAGAGCTGGCGTCCCCCAAGGCTCGCTGGGGCACTGGGCCAGGGAGCCCCTGGGGCTGTCTGGCTCTACCTCGTTAACGCCTCGTTAATACGAGTACTCGTTGGTCTGGATATCCAGACCCCAACTCGAGCCCCTGACAAGCCACTGGCAACAGCGCAGTGCACGCTTCTTCCCCCAGGGCCTAGCAGGGAACAGATCTCCACCCTTCTCCTCCCCTAGGCCTCTTGGGCACTGCTGAGAGATGGCTGGTGCCTGGGCCAGTGTCCAGCCACGCACACCTGGCCTCCCCACTGTGGTGCATGCGGACCGCCGGGGGCAGTGGGCGCACTGTACGAGGGTGACCCTGATTTGCACCTGGGGCCCCCAGAGTGTGTGAACTGGGCTTCCCTTTTCTCTTTGCCCTGCTGCAGTGTGGGGCTGTGCCCAGGGATGTTCAGTGCCATACACCATTGCTGTGGTCTGGCTCTGGGGCGGAACGTGTTGTCCTCCTGGCATACCATGTCCCTGGGCACCTCGTGTCTTTCCCATGAGTTCCTGCTTCCACCCTGGGGAAATTAAAGTCAAATGAATCAAAGCAGAAAGGCAGCTGGGTGTGGACTTTCGCTCCCCCAGAGCAGACTTGCTGCCCTCCATATGCTGCAGCCTCCTGGAATCACAAGATCGACTGAAGATTGTTATGGGACGAAAGCTGCAAGAATGTGCCCACCCCAGCCTGGCAACCCCCCTCCAGAGCAGTGTTTCCCCATTTTATTCAGCCACAGAACCCTTTTAATCTCGCAAGAATTTTGTGGGACCCCTAACAACAGCCTTACCGAGGGAGCTGGAAAAGTAGACCACAAATCAGTCAGGATCATGATAAACAAATGCCAGACAAGGTCAGGAGCTCAACATTTAGTTTAATTGCACATATTTAAAAACCAAAATCACATTTAGTATGTGCGAAAAATAAAGCTCAAAAGTGAAGCTGCGTTATATCGGCTGTGTTCGATGCCAAGAGTGGTTTTTCTTCTTTTCTTGGCGAATTCTTTTCATGTTTGGTTTCCTATTGGAAAGTTGCGTTTGCATATCTGGCATGGCATTCAGTCGCTTTCCGTGTTCCGGTTTTGTTGCGGCGTAATTCGAGAATGCAGTTTCGCACAAGTATGTGCTGGCGAAGGATAACGACTGACGAATCGCGAGCCTTGATAAAGCCGAATAGTCTTGACGTCAGCTGCTCCAAAATGTAATTGGAGAAGCTTCTTTACGGGCTCGTATTAATTGGCCGTCCGCAGCAATCGAGCGAGTTCAGGGATTTACAGGCACTTGCGCCACTGACTGCGCGGACAGCGCTGAGAAGTGACATCATTGTCCCCGCTCTCTGGCTAAGCTGACATCACTGAGGGGCTATGTCTACACTAGCCCAAATCTTCAGCATGGCCATGCAAATGGCCATGTCGAAGATTACTAATGAGGCGCTGAAATACATATTCAGCACCTCATTAGCATACCGCTGGCCGCAGCTCTTCAGAATTGCTGCTTTTCACCGCCGTGCAGCGCGTCCAGACAGGCCTCCTTTTCCAAAGGACCCCAGGAACTTCGAAATCCCCTTATTTCTATCTGTATGCTAATGAGGCGCTGAATATGTATTTCAGCACCTCATGAGTAATCTTCGAAATGGCTATTTGCATGGCCATTTCAAAGATTTGGACTAGTGTAGACACAGCCAGAGACACTTATCCTGGCAAACAAATGAAAGTTACTTTTAATAAAATTCATAGATGCTTAAATATTAATTATAATTTTTAAATCATAAAATATTACAGGCATGGAATTTTCTTGTGGAACCCTTGTTTTCACTTTGCGGAACCCTGGGCAGAAAAACCGCTTGGGAAATACTGCTCCAGACTGACGCCAAGAGCCCTTCAGGCAACCTGGAGGAATGACATCCCCAGCATTTTGCCCGTCAGCTCTGAAGGCAGCACCTTAGTACCAGAATAGCAAGCAGGCTTGCTGAAATAGCTGGCTCAGAGTCACTTTCCTTTTCTGCGTCAGCGTGACGTAAACATGGCCCCTGGCCAAGACAGCAGATGGCAATCTAGAACAAAGGGCAGGATATGTGCGCTAAAGTGAAGGGTGTAAGGCTGGGCTGGGTTCTAGAGTGAATGACCAAGTCTCTTTCCACGCTGATGTAAAATCCTGGGTTCTAGAGCCAGTGGCGTGCCGTGTTCTAGATCACTGCCCCCTGGCCCGCAGTTATGATCCAGGGGTGATGGGAGGGTGTTTCCTTTCCAAAGCCAAGCAGGCCTCTCTTGTCTGCTCAGCTCGGTGTGAAGTTGGGGGTTAGAGTCTAGCCCATGATCCCTAGTTGTGTTTCCAGAACTGCTGTGTTATGTGCACAGAAAGCACAGTGACTGCTCCGGGCGCAGTTTACTTGGCCTGAGGCTGCTGCACGTTCTACTAGGAACCTCTGCTCTCCTTGTCCCTTGGCAGCTCTACCTGATGAAGCAGAAGCTGCAGCGAGCCCAGATGGAGTCCTACTGCGAGAAGGAGAGGTCCCTGCGTGTGCCTAGTGACCAGCAGCCGCCAACAGATGAGCTGCTGCAGCTGCGGGAGGAAAACGAGAAGCTCCGATCGCTGATGGAGCTGGAGACGTTCAGCCTGGTAAAGTCACCCTCTTCCCACCTCCTTCCTGGTGTCAGGCAATGACCCACAGGTGCAAGGCATGAAGTGGGGTTGCTGGAGACAGAGCCCCCTAGATCTGCCTGGCACCAGCATCGTTGCTAACCCCGTCAGGGCCCTGCTAACCAGCTGGTGTGCTTGACCAGGTGCAGAAAGATATCCTGGAGCAGAGCTTGGATGAGGCCCTGGAGGGCAAGCAGGATCTCCTCAATCGCATCCACTCGCTGAGGGAGCGGGCGGTGGTGGCTGAACATCAGAGCAAGCAGGTCAGCATGGCCAGGCCGAGGGACTGGGCTACTTACTGGTAACCTGCTGTGCCCAGCGGGAGCGGGGTAGAGCCCCTGCAGAGGGGAGGGGCCCCAAGACAAAGCCTCCCTACACCACGGGGTGCTTGTCTGGCCGGCCCCACTAAGCCCTGCCTGGAACGCAGCATGGAGGTCTGCCCAGGGTGCCAGAGCAATTCTTGGGGGGCTGCAGGTAATCTGGGGAGACCAGATCCAGGACCTGTCTCCTTCCGGGTTGGGGGCTGGCTCCCTCCTGAGCCTGCTGCCCCTGTTGGTCTGTGTCCTGCTCAGTACTGGGAGGAGAAGGAGCACACCCTGATCGAGTGCAACAAGAGGAAAGTGGATTGTGAGATCTACAAGGAGAAGATCAGCGCCTTCCAGCTGCAGGTGGCGGAGCTGCAGAAGGAGCGGGATCAGGTAGCAGGAAGGAGGGTCCCTGCCCACCTGTCTGACTGGGTGGGGATGGAGCCCTCTCTGGATGGGAGCAGCAGACTGCATGTGTAACCCCTCCTCAGGCGTCTCACCTCTGGGCCTGCTCCACAGAGGATGTGACTCTGGTACGGTCCCTCCTACAGAGCTGATGCTCTTTGGCACCCGCTGTAGCTGCTGGTGCGGTCAGGGCTGCAGGTCACTGGTTCGAACCCTTTGGCTGACCAAGAAGGTCCCACGTGCATGGACTGACTCTGGGGGCCGTCTTTGGCCATGCCATGCAGGAGGTCAGGTACATGGTCCTGGCGGTCTATCAGTCTACAGTGAGTGAAGAGTTAGTTGGCCAGGCTTGTGGCTGAGCTTGGAGCCCTGTGGCCGCTCCCATGTGCTGTGGGGCTGTCTCAGCAGGCTAGCTGAGTGCCCCGGTGTGTAGCTAGGGCTTTTTTACCCTGTCCCCCATTTCTCAATCAGCCTTGACCATTCCACATAAGAGACCCATTTCCTGGACACCACAGTACAAATCACCCATAGCCAAATCACTACCACACTCTACCGGAAACCCACTGATTGCTACTCTTACCTAAATGCCTCCAGCTTCCATCCAGTGTACACCACGCGATCCATCACTTATAGTCAAGCCCTTAGATGCAACCGCAGCTGCTCCAGTCCTACTGACAGGGACCAAAAACTTCAAGATCTCTACCAGGCTTGTCTAAAACTTAATTACCCAGCTGGAGAAGTGAAAAAATAGATTGACAGGGCCAGACGAATACCCAGGCACCAGCTACTTGTAGATAGGCCCAAGAATGTTAATATCAGAACACCACTTGTCGTCTATAGCCCCCAGCTCAAACCCCTCAAACGCATTGTTGCCAGCCTACAACCTTTATGGGAGCATAATGTTGCATTCTCACAGGCCCTGGGTGACAGACATGTCCTTTCCTACAGACAAGCGCCCAGCCTCAGGAAAATTCTCACTAGCAACCACACATCAAACCACAGAAATACTAATCCTGGAACTTTTCCCTACAACAAACCCTGTTGCCAATTCTATCCACATATTTACGCCGGAGACACCATCACTGGACCTAACCACGTCAGTTACATGATCAGGGGCTCATATTCCTGCACTTCCACCAATAGGATATATGCCATAATGTGCCAGCAATGCCCCCTCTGCTATGTATATTGGACAAACTGTACAATCACTTTGCCAAAGAATAAATGGACACAAATCAGACATGAGGAATCTGAATACACATAAACCTGTCAGTGAGTATTTCAATCTAGCAGATCTTAGCATTCAAAACTTAAGTCTGTATTCTAAAACAGCAAGACTCTCACACCAGTTTACAAAGGGAGATATCTGAATTGGAATTCAGTCTCAAGTTTGGCACTTTTCACCTTGGACTCGACAAAGATATCAATTACCTTACACATTACAAGGACAGATTCCCCACCTTTGATATTCGCAGGGATCCCAGGAAGCCCATTTAACTTAATAGGCACTTACAGAAAATATTTTTCTCCCCCCTCTCCCGCCTTCTGTCCTATGTAGCTGATTTGTCGGTTTTTATTTCATTTTTTCTACTTTTCTGTTAAATTCTCTTGGTCTCAGTTATCATTTATCAGGATTTTCCAGCTCCAAAGAAGTGGGTCTGTCCCATGAAAACTCATCACCTAATGAATTTTTTGTTAGTCTTTAAAGTGCTACAGGATGGCTGCTTTTGTTTTAGGACCAACCACAGTTTGGGCTTACAGGAAAGCAAAACAATTTACAGATCATAACTTGGAGTACTGAGCTGTTATGTTTCCAAGAGTATCAGTAATGGCCTCATTAGCACATTTAGAATTATAAACAGATTCACAAGTCCTATTTCTAACGTCACACCCAAGACTGCCACATGGCACCAATGGAATATACACAAACATTCAGCAGATGGAACCTTTAAAAATGACGTGTTACACAATGCATTTTTCCTAAAGGGGTTTCATGTTATACATATTCATAAAGACTTGGGGTGGGTGACAGGCACTTTGCTCCCAATCTCCAGGCCTTGATGGGAGTTTGTCTCCCCAGGCATACAGCGCGAGGGATGCAGCCCAGCTGGAGAGCTCCCAGAACCTGCTGGAGAAGGATTCCCTCCGCAGGAAGGTGTTTGAGCTGACAGACCAGCTCTGTGAGCTGAGGAAGCAGGCCAGTCAGCAGCAGGTGGAGCTGAGCAGCGGGGTTCATGAGGTGAGAGATGGGAGCCCTGGCACAGCCCTGGGGCACTATGAAATCCAGCCCAGCCCAGGAACCAGACCACAGCTGTTTGGCCACTGGCCAAGACCCCCCAGGAGATGTGGCTCTGAGAGCAAAGGGCACATGCGGGGATCCCGTCTTGGCCAGGCCGTCTCTGAACCCGTTCTGGGCCGTGTGCTTCCTCAGCAGATGAAGGGGGAAGAGGGTCTCGTGAGCCTGGAGCTGGTGGAGCAGTGGCCAAAGAGGAAGCAGCGGCTGGTGCGCATGCGCGCCCTCTGCCCTGGGAGTGACAGCCTGGACAGCCTCAGCGTGTCCGAGGTGGGGAGCCTCTTCGTGTCATCCCCAGCCCTGGGAAGGCCCCTCCATTGCCCCCGCAGCTCCCATGGGAATGGGCGGAGAGCTTAGCAATGGCCATCCTGCCTCCTTCCCTTGCAGCCGTGCTCAGATTTTGGAGTGAGGTCAAGTCACCAGCTGCCAGACAGCTTCCGGTCCTGCAGCCCTGTCCCACCCTGCAAGCACTCTCTGCAGAGGAGAGCCACGCTGGAGTGCCTGGAGAGCTCCTTCTCCAGGAGGTACGGCTGCACTGGAGCTTCCCCGGCCCCATCGGCCTCTGCAGGGTTTATGCTGCAACCCTGGCTTGCGTTGTTGCTAGCAGTGCATGCTGTGCTGAGTGGGGAAGAGGGCTGCTTGTGCTGCAGGGTGTCTGCCTGGCATTGCCCCCAGACCCTTTAATCACTAGCCAGGGCTGTTTGCAACCCATCCTTCTTGGGCCAGGTGGCCTCTGCCTCCCTCTAGCTGTGCACGTGGGCAGCTGGATGCTGTGGGAAAGAGTGGTTCACTGCAAGCTGAGCTGCCTGGTCCTCTCTCTCCTGTCCCTTGCAGCAGCTCCCAGGAATTCCTGGAGGTGGATTTCAGTCTGGTTGCAGGGGAGAAGGTGGAGTCGTCCAGCTTGGAGTATGAGATGGTGGAGAAGGATGGTGGGTGTTTCCTTCTGCGCTGGCCTGACCCAGGGGTGCAGCTCAAGCATCTTGTTCCCATGAGCAGCTTGAGGGTCTCACGGCTTTGCTTTGTCAGTCTTCTCTATCCCTCCCCCTCCAGGTGATGCATTAACAGGGTCACAGTGACCCCCAGCCTGGGAACCCCACTGCGGAGCCCAGCTCAGGGCCATCCCCACAAGGGCTCCAGCAGATGGACGCAGGAGGCTCCAGGGGCCATAGGTGTGTCCAGGGCGAGCTGATCTCAGCTCACCAGCTGTGTGCGTGTGGTGCTAGCAACGGACCCTGCCCAGGCTGCCAGCCGCAGGGAGTGCCGCATGCCTGAGGGTGGGGAAGGGCGCGCTGCTGAGGCAAGGGACCTGTCACAGGGGTTTTCATCCTCCTCCGCTTGTCCTTTTGCCTCCACTCATTCCAACTGGTTTCAGATGACGCCGTCCGGCCGCTCGACTTAGACCCATCTGCCTCGGAGAGGTATGTCGAGCTACCGTTTGGGGAGGGGAGGCCAGAGGAGAGGGCTGTGAGGCGTCCCCCACACGCCTCCTGGCTGTGGGGCACTGTACCGTGGAGTGGCACCTAGACAACTTACAGAGAGGGAGAGAGAGACTGTGTCTCCTTCACAGCCTGAGCTGAGAGCCAGCTGGCTTTGAGCTCAAACTGGAGAAGCTCCTGCCCTGAACTCCAAGGCCCAACCCAGCTCTCCTCCCGTGGGCAGACTGGGGATTCTCTCCCTTTGCGTGGGAGGAGCAGCCCAGGGAGGCCGCAGACCCAGCATGCAGTGCTTTGTCTCCACCCAGGATGCTGCTGTTGGAGTAGTGCATGGCAGGGTGAACGGCAGGACAGCTGCTGGCTGCAGCACACAAGTTCCAGGGCATGAGGTCCCACCTTGCGTGCCCCTGCGCACGGTGCTAATGCTGCTGATTGAGGTGCTGGGGCTGAGCCCTGGCAAAACTTGACACATATCAAGCTTGGCCTCCGGCTCATGCTGGTTCCTTGTCGCCCCCTTGTACTGTGTTCAGCACAGAGGGGAACAGCTGAGCTCCCAGTGTCACCTCTCGAACCCCTGCCAAGTAATAACACTGCGGGCAGGGTGATGCAAGCTGGGGGAGGGGCTGTGCGAACTGGTTCCGTTTCCACTGCGTCACCCTTCCCCCCCACCCAGCACACCCATTCGCCGGCGGCCGGCGCGGCGGATCCTGAGCCGCGTCACCACCATTGCCTTCCACGGCAACGCCCTGCTGGAGCAGATCAGCATCATCGGCGGGAACCAGACGGGCATCTTCATTCACGAGGTCACTCCTGGCTCTGTGGCTGACGAGATGTCTCTGGCCCCAGGCAATCAGATCATGGTGGTAAGGGGCTTGGCCTCCCCTGTCTGCCTGTGCCCCCTCCCCTCAGCCTGTCTCTTTACTTCCTCACACAAGTCTGCAGGTGCGTAGCCTCCGAGTAATGCCCAGAACCAAGGTCTGAGTGAATATAGTGAATATAGTGAATATAGAAAAATTATTTACCTTTTCCCATAATACAAGAACTAGGGGACACCAAATGAAATTGATGGGTAGTAGGTTCAAAACTAATAAAAGGAAATTTTTCTTCACACAGCGCACAGTCAACCTGTGGAACTCCTTGCCGGAGGAGGCTGTGAAGGCCAGGACTCTATTAGGGTTTAAAAAAGAGCTTGATAAATTTTTGCAGGTCAGGTCCATAAATAGCTATTAGCCAGGGATAAAGTATGGTGCCCTAGCCTTCATAACAAGGGCAGGAGATGGATGGCAGGAGATAAATCACTTGTCTTCTGTTCTCCTTCTCTGGGGCACCTGGCATTGGCCACCGTCGGCAGATGGGATGCTGGGCTTGATGGACCTTTGGTCTGACCCAGTATGGCCATTCTTATGTTCTTATGTTCTGAGCTCGGTGTCTTCGGGGTGCAGAGCCGTTCAAAGTGCTGCTCTTCTGAGGAGGCGCCAAGATCCTGACTGACAGGGTCTCACTCCAGCCGGGCTTACACCTGGCTGCATCCCAGCTCCAGCACAATCCCAGACAATGAAGCTTGGGGAGCCCTCGAGAGCCATGTGCTTTGCCCCTGCCCTGAGGAACAAAGGCCCAGGTTCACCTCCAGCACCCAGGCTGGCCAACCCCTCTCAGAAACCTCCCAGGGCGCAGGGCCGCCGCCTCCTGCAGAGGCCTCTTCCGTGCTGAGCTGGCCTTAGGGTTGGAAAGGCTTCTCCACCACCCAGCCAAACTCTGCCTGGCCCCCAAGGAAGCGCAGTACTCAGCGCCCTACCCCTGCAGACTGCTGGCAGGTCCCCCTCGGGTGTCTCTCCTTAGGACTAACCAAGCCCCGGGTTTAACCTCTCCTTCCGCCCCAGGGTTTCTCTGGGCTGTCTCCAAACTTCTTACAGCGAGATGGCCAGACCTGGACCCATCCCCCAAGCCCAGGCCTCTCCCTTTACCCTGTCTCTCACGCTCTGCAAGGAGATCAGCTTCCGCCTCTCGCGCTAAGGGGCTGGGTCCTTCTGCGGGGTTGTCCCCCACACCCTTCCGGGCTGGCTGCAGTTTGCTGGGGGAAGCGGGAGTGACGTGCCAAAGGCTCGCAAGTGTCTGTTCACTGCACTTGGAGGGGGGGGCTGGTGTCCAGACCCCAGGTAACAGACCAGTTGGACCCACTCAATCGGAGGTTTGCCTTGCAGCTGGCATGCTAGTGCCTAATGGCACCGGCTGCGGGCAAATGGTCTGCTAGACCTTCCAATTCACTCCTGAATAGCCGGGTCTCCGCTTCTGCCCCCATGGCCCTGAATCCCTGGCCCCAGCCCTCCATTGTCCCCAGAGGAGGGTCTCTCCCATGCCTGGGACAGGGCTGCAGGCCTGGAGCGTCTCTGCTAAGACCAGCTGGCACTCTGCACCTGGTCCCCCGCAGGTGGATTACGAGGTCACAGACCCAGCATTCAAGGCCATCCTGGAAGACGCGACCCTGGAGGAGGCACTTTGGGTCCTGAAGAGGGTGAATGGCTTCTGCTGCCTGTCTGTCCAAATGAACATGGAGGGTAAGGGCTCCCCCAGCCTGCCCCAGGCTTGGCCACAGACTCAGCTCCACAAACCTGCCCAAAACACCACCAGCTGCTGGGCTCTGAAGCAGGGAGGCAGGACTCTGTGTTGCTCTTGGGTCCTCAGCCTGCATCTATCCACCATCGCTGGCTCCTGCCAGCCATGTGCGATGGGACGGGGCTGCAGCCTTCTGCCAAGGGGTCCCCTGAGGCACCTACTGCTCATTGACACGTCCGCCCCTACACCCAACATCCTGCCCCGCCTCTCCTTGCTGCGGTCCCCGTGCTGTAATCCCGCATCTGCCCCAGTTTCTCCTGCTCCATGCACCCCTCCCTGCCCCACGCCTGGCCCCACGTGCCCCTCCCTGCCCCACGCCCTGCTGCATCCTCCCTTCCCTGCCCCACACACCCCTCCCTGCTGCCCTCCTGTCTTGCTCTCCAGCTTACAAGAAGCTGGTGAGCGACCTGGAGAAAAAGGTGGTGACCTCAGGTGACTCATTCTACATCCGGGCCAACCTGGTGCTGGACGGGAGAGCAGCGGGGGAGCTGCCGGTGCAGTGCGATGACGTCCTGCACGTCACGGATACCGTGTTCCAGGGCAGGAGCCAGTGGAGTGCCTGCCGGGTTGATCCCTACACCATGAAGGACACGGACGTGGGCATCATCCCCAACTACTACCAGTGAGTCGCCGGTGCAGCTAGGCCAGGCTTGCCTGCACTGGTCCCTTCCTACAGCACAGCCCTGCCAGGGAGCGGCACAGTCCCCTGCAGCCAAGGGGGAATTTCCCTGGCAGGACACAGCTCCTCTTGGGCATTGCAGGGGCATATGGGGCTCCACAGGCAGATGAGATCCCAGCACTGGGCGCTGCAGTGCGTGGAAACCTCCAAGTGGCCTGCAGTCTTGTCTCCCAGCTTAACGCTAAAACAGGTCATATTCCTGCTGCCTTGGCAGCTGCCGCAGGGTATTTAATGCCCCTTTCCAGCCTGGCACAGGCATGCCCAAGTGCTGCCAGGCTCCCTTCTGGCCTGGACAGCTTATTCTGTTTGTGTCCTGGACAGTCTGATGCTTTTCTTTGGCTCCAAGCCAGTGGCCCTTCGATAGCCTTGGGCACGTGGCTGCAGCAGCCTGGCATGCATGGGAAGGGCTCCCCACTTGCCTGTGGCTAGGTAATCCCATGCTCACAAGCCACGGTCTGCTGCTTCTGGTCTCTAGGGCTCAGCAGCTGCTCATCAGCCTCATCCAGGACCTGGCTCAGCAGACCACAGCTACCTGTAAGGTAACAGAACTTGGGGTGCAGGGGACACGGCCTAGAGCCCTCGGCATGCAGAATCCTGGGGAGATCCTCACTCTGTGCCCTCTGAGCAGGGCCCTACAGAGATGCTGCAGCCCTGGGGCTGGGGAGACCAGCCCTGCTGGCACTGGACGCTGTGCTGTGGGCGGGGTGGTACCCAGGGGCTAGCGCTCACCCAGAGGAGGGACAATCCAACAGCTGCTGACAGTTGGCTGAGTTGGTGCCGGCCGTGGGAGGGGGCAGCTGTGCAGCCAGGGGCTCACCCAAGGCCTCTCTCTGCCCTGCAGCCTTCAGGGGGGCGGCCAAAGCTGGTGCGGATCGTCAGCACCGACAAGAGCAAGATCAGCCCTCTGTGGTCATCCATCGACTGTAACGTCTACAACCCTGACAAGGCAGACGGTGTGTTGCTAGCGAGCACTGGGCGGGGGCAGGCCCCAACTCCTGGGGCTGGCCAGGTGAATCCCAGGGCTCGCACCCCTCGACCTCCAGCGGTTGGCTGTTGAACAAGGGCTGGGTTGTTCTCGCTGTAGCGCTTAGGTGGGATCAGCTCCACAGAGCTGCTGGCTGATCCCAGGTGCTCTGCCAGCTGCCATGCACCCGCCTCCCCAGGCTTGACCCAGCCCTGCAGCTGCCTGGCAGTAATGGGGGTTTCAGTGCCCTGGGCTCACTGGACCCTTCCTCTGTCCCATGTGCCCTCCCAGACTGCCCCCAGATCTGCCTGCGGGCCGGGAGCTGCTTCACACTGATGCCGTACACGCTGGTGAGACCGCACAAGCTGGCCCATCCCCGCCCCGTCCTCCTCGTGCCCACGCTGCTGGGGAGGATCCTGAGCCACAAGCTGTGCCTCACCAAGGGCTTTGAAAAATGCCCCTCAGGTACGTCCCAGCCACGTCCTCTCGCTCACAGATGTCCCCCCTGGGCACAGTTGCCAATCTGCTGCCGTGGCCCTCTTGGGCGCAGGCGCCTTTCCCCTGGGCTCATGCAGGTGCCAGGGTTGATGCCCAGTCCGGGCTGAGTGCGCCCATGCCAAGTTCACCTCCCAGCACTGTCACAGCAGGACTGGAGCTAGTGCTGCTTTGCTGGGCCATTCTCCTAGCTCTGCAACCACTGCCCAGAGGCCCACGTGGCCTCTGCTTGCAAGGAGGGAGGAGAGATGCCTTGAGGCCCCTCCCTGAGAAACAGGCTCAGTTATTTCACATGGCACCTCCCTGTCCCTGCTGCCTGCCAGGACTCCTGTGTGAGGCTGACTGCATGACCCAGCGCAAGGCAAAGCCGCCCAGCCACTCCAGCGTCACAACCCTGGCGTGCCAGCAGCTGCTGCAGAAGGTACTGGGGCTGCGGGGAGGCTGGGCAGGGAGTACCCCAGGCTCAGACTAGCCAAGGCTCAGAGAGGCCCCCAAACAGGACGCCAGACCAGGCAGCACGCAGTAGGAAAGCTGGCGGGAGGGGACGGGGGTTCTGGTCCTGACCTGCCACGCTGAGGCTGCCCGCCTGGGGAGAGCTGCAGGGAGGGGTGGGTGCCACCCACTGGGTTAGGAGCAGACAGGACAGACGCTGCACCAGACCTGCCAAAGCTCCCCGCTAGCGTGTGCCCTTTGCAGCTCCCCCGTGGGGCGCAGAGAGCGACTTGGCATCAGTGGCCATCTCTCTAGTGCAATCCTGGCCACAGCTCTCGCCAGGCGCTGTGGGGTCTCCTTCTGCACGGGGGGGCCCGCCTGACCTCAGCCCCTCGCTCTCCCCTTGGCTCCCTCTAGAACGTGCACAGCCTGCTGGGCATGGGGCTGCAGTGCGTGCGAGGCCTGCACGCCGCGGGGGTCTATCCCATCCTCCTCCTCATCACCCTCAGCGAGAAGAATGCCAAGAAGCTCAAGTACGTAGCAGCTGTCTGGCCACAGCGGGGCCCCCCGCAGCCCCGCAGCGGAAATGGCTCCTGCTGCAGCTCCAGGGAATGAGGCGCTAGGCCTGTGCTCTGGTCACTGCACTCTGTTCCAGCCTTCCTGCTTCATATCCCCCGTGGAGGGGACCCGTATGAGCCCCAGTACACCCCCTCGCCAGCTGCACCAGTGATTTATGTTCGACTAGCACACGGCAGCCTCGCCAGGCTGAGTCCTTCTCCACTGCATTGCTGGGGGTGGAGGGTGCTCCCCGTTGTGCCCACCACGAGGCCTAGAACCGGGGTTCCCTCGTTTTTTTCCATCCAGGGCTGGAATAAATGTTATGTGCAGCTGTGCGCCAGCATTAGAAACATGTTCCGCTCAATAGCAGCTGAATCTCTCCTGCGCCCACAGCCAAGGGCTCAGCTTACAGGGGCTGCTGCTTGAAGCAATAAGCCTTTGGCCTCCATATCTCAAGGAACCTCAGAACACTTCCCCAGGTCAGCCTGCGCACAGAACGTGAACTGAGTCAGTGCCAGAGCTGGGACCAGAACCCAGAAGTCCTGACTGCTGGCTACTGCTGGGCCCATTGCAGTGGCCCTGCCCAGCAGGGAGCAACCCCAGCACCAGGAGCCTGGGTTCAATCCCTCCCTCTGGCCCCGGCCCAAGGGCGTGAACTCCTGGCTCTCAGAAGCCAATGGGTGTTTTCCATCCACTGCCCCAGCTGGCTCCCTGCAGTCGCATGGCTCAGAGTGGCCCCTCGTGGAGTCATCGCTGGCTCTGTTTCAGGAAGGCCCTGCAGCGCCTTGGCGTGACAGAGCAGCAGCTTCTGGACTGCAGCCGGATGGAGGAGGCCCAGCTGGAGAAACTGCCCTGCCTGCATGGCACTGTTGGCCCCAACACCTGGAGTGACCTGGAGACGCTGGTCAGGGCCGTGCGCGCAGCTGTTGCCGAGGAGCAGAGGAAGGTTGTGTGGATAGAGCAAGATCTTCACTGAGCAGTGGCTGCCTATTTGAACCAAGAGTGTGGCTGGGGGAGGGCTGGAAGATCCTCTTACCCCCAGGGTCGATGGACTCGGCAGCACTGCGCGAGCCCCTAAGCTGGATCCAGAGAGACAGTGGCTGGGTTCAATCCCAGCTCTCTGCCCTTGTGTGACAGGGCTGCTGCTTGGGGTGAGCCGGGGCAGCTTTGCACAGGGTCCCTGGGGAGGGCAGGTCCCTCTGCACGGTGCCAGGGCCACTGCCTGGTCCCCCAGACTGGCCCTAGCTCTTGGATATGCGGTCGCTAACCTGCCTGTGTGGGGAGTATCCCAGCTCCCTGGGACGTCTGCACACCGCACGCCCTGAACCCTGCGGGGAGCCACGACGGAGCAGGAGGCCTGTGTAACTCCTGTACGTTTTTCTGTGTACGTTAAACCTTGCTGTGCCCAGCACTGGTCGCGTGTTCCTTGACCCCCCCCCCCCCCAGGTGTTCACCGGTGTGGTGACACCAAACCAAATGTGCCGGCACCGGGGCGGGGGGGGTTCAGCTCCTCTGCAGCCACATGGAGCCTCCCTGGCAAATGGGGAAATACCCCACAGTGCTGCTGAAGCCACAGCAGGAAGAGCTCCACAGTGTCAGGGGCCTGTGCGCTGGGAGACAGGGCTCCCAGGCCGCTCCTCGCTGCTGCTTCGGTCTCTTTCTGCACCGGCCTCATGCTTTTGTCGGCCTCCCCGGTGCAGGGAGCAGCTTGTGAGCAACTTGAGACCGTGCTGCTCCTGGCAACTTTATTGAGCTCCCGCATTTGACAGCGTTTGGGTCGCCTGCAGTCCAGCCCTCGCCAGCAGCCGGTGCAACGACCCCCCACCCCCAAGAGGAACACGTCACCTGTGCGCGCCAGGGGCAGGTGCTCTTTTGACACTGTGAATGGGGGACAGGGACCAGCCTATCATCTCTGGTTGCTACTCCACCTTGTGCTAGCTGAAGGAGTAGCAGCACCGTGGGCTGTTTAGCCATGGGATGTCTCATGGCAGTCAAACCAGCTGGGGTGCTGGCGGCTGCATGCGGACGTGTGGGGCAGCTGATGGCCGAGCAGGAGGACTCCAGCAGGGAGAGGAGGTGACTCACAGCTCATTGTACAGGGGCTGGCACTGGGGGCTCCATTTTGCCTCAAAGACACCGTCTGGGGCACACACCCAGGGGTCATTCGTGTGCCACTGCCACTTCAGCAGGCGGGCTTTGAGCAGCTCCAGGACCACAGCGTACTCGGAGTTGGAGGCCAGGTTCTGGCTCTCGCTGGGATCGCTGCTCCGGTCAAACAGCTCCCAGCGGTCCCGGTAATAGTACTGGTGCAGAGTCTTGTTCCAGTGGGTGGGCTGCCGGGCTCTCGTCCGGTTGAGCAGGTCCTGGAAGGTGGGCGAGACATAGAAGTCCTGGTCGATAGGGAAAGGCATCCGGAAGTTGAGGTTGTGGACCAGGTGGAACTGCTGGTGCTGGATGGCCCGCATGGGGTAGTACATGGTGATCTCATGGTGGCTCTGGCTGCTGAAGACGGTGGCCCAGGGCTGCTCTGACACCAGGGCAGGCAGGAGGGATTTCCCAGTGAGCTGGACAGGGTTGGTGCCCAAGATGCTGTAGCTGGGATAGGAGAGGTTGAACCAGTCCAGGATGGTGGGTGTGAGATCTGGAGAGGGGAAAAGAGGGCAACGGCTACACCTGGCCAGAAGAGCCCCGGTAAAGACGCCATCCCTGTGAGAGGATGGGGCAGAAGCCGGGGGAGGGTGGGGCTGCAGAGGTGACAAGCGCTCCCTGCTGGGCAGCCAGGCAGGGTTCCCAGGCCGCTCCTCACTGCTGCTTCGGTCTCTTTCCACGCCTTTGTCAGCTTCCCCTGTGCAGGGAGCAGCCGCCTGCTCCTGCCCCATGCCCTGCTCTCCTGCAGCCCACTGCTGCATGCCTGCCTCCTGCACCCATCTGCCCACCTGGCTTGGCTCAGAGCCACGTTCTGGTGGCATGTGAGCCCTCTGGAGTAGGGCCGGCCCCAGACACCCACCCATCCCACGCTCCCCCTTCCCTGCACGTCCCCACAAGGCTGGGGGTGCCGGGAGGGGGCACCTTCCTATAGCCACAGGCCCTGCCCCCGCCTTGCCTCGTCCCCCCCCTCCACCCATTCCCCAAAGCCTCCTTCCCTGAGCTCCGTGACCTGAGGAATTACGAGGAGGCCTGGAGCGGGGTCAGGCCCCTCTGCACTCAATGCAGCAGCAGGAGCTGCAGCAAATGGAGCGACCCAGCAGCCTGCCCTGCTGTCCTCTCCCTGGGGGGAAGTGGAGCGCTCCACCTGGCCCCAGCCTGCTTTGCTCTACTCCCGCGAGCCGAGCCACTCCTGGAGCCCCCAGGGGCACTCTGCCCCCAGTGCCGCAGGGGAGTAAAGTGACCTACCGGGGAGAGGGCAGCAGAGTCGAGCAGGCTGCTGGGTCATGCCGTTCTCTGCAGCTCCTGTGGCTGTGATGAGTGTGGGGAGGCCTGACCCTGCACCAGGTCTCTCCGTAGTTCCCCCGGTAACAGAGCTGATCCCTGCTGCTGGCCCAGGTCCCCAGACCGCCCTGGGGCTAATCAGTGGGGGACTGGCCCATCCACAGGATGACTGAGGCAGGGGAGGCTGCCAAGTGATCTGGGACTGCTCCATACAGCACTGCTGCTTCCTGCCCTGTTTGGGGACCCCCAACCCAGCGCCCCAAAGACCTCAGCCCTGCCCAGGCCACGGCAAGGAAGAGGACGCTCTTACCCAAGAGGCTGGCGTACGCCTGGCTGACCTGGCCCCAGCGCTGGGTGTGTTCGGGGGAGGAGACCAGCAGGGGCTCGGCTGTGCCCGACCAGTAGAGGTTGGTCCTGCCACCAGGGAAGGGGATGCCGTTGTCGGAGGTGTAAATCACCAGCGTGGTGTTCTGGAAGCCGGCACTGCGCAGCTCCTCCAGGACGAGCCCGATCCCTGCGGGCAGACAGGACAGCAGAGCTGGGTGGCAGCGGAGGGCAGCCTCCTTCCCAGGGCCCTCCTTCCCCCAGCCCTGGCTGAGGACGGACCTATTTGTCTCACCCGGCAGGTCCTGAGCCCCCAGTTCCCACTCCCCAACCGCCACTGGTACTTGCCTTGGTCCATGCGCCCAATCGTTGTGTACTGGGCAGCCAGATCCAGGCGAGCAGCTGGTGTGTCTGGTACGAAGTACGGGAGCTGCAGGGAGAGAGGAGATGCAGCAGCTGCCGAGTGCCGGAGGCTCCCAGGGTCGGGGGAGATGCACATGGGAGGGGCAGAGCTGAATGGAGGCAGGGCCCCTGCTGGTGACTCTGGACAACGGTGCCCCTTGCTCCGGGCTGCTCCCCTCCTAACCCTGCTCCTCCCCTCACTATCTCCATGTGGTGGGGAGGGCCAGGGTCACCCCAGGTCACCCCCCAGCTCTGCCTGTAGGAGCCTTCCTCCCTGCTCTGCTGCCCCGTTACAGCCTGGAGCAGGTTCCGAACAGCCCCGTCCCACCTGCACGTGCTCTGGGCTGTACATCTGAGGCTTCCAGTCGGGGATCCAGCCCATGCCGCTCTCCCCATTGCCGAACTTCTCGCAGAAGGCGCCGTACTGGGGCTGGGAGTGGTCGCAGCGGTGGGGATCGTGGAAGGCGACGTACAGGAAGAAGGGCCTGGAATCACAGGAGAGGGCTTGGGGGTGCCGAACGTGGCAGAGGCTGAGTAGGAAAGGGCACCTCAAGCATCTCCTGAGTCCTTCCATGGCCCAGGGCTTGGGTTGGGATTGGGGACTACCAGATAGCCCCAGTGATAAAGCTAGCTCAAGCCCCCGGCTGGTCCAAGCATAGCCTGGGGCGAGCTGCACAGAAACCGGTCAGCTCATTTCACTGGAGACAAGCTGGTTTCTGGGGAGCCCCAAGAGGTGCTAGTGACCTGATGGGGATGGGGCCGAGCACTTCCCTGTAACTCAGGCAGAGGGGGCCCCTGTGCATCAGGCTTAGGGTGCTAGCAAGCAAGGTTGCCCAGTTCCAGAGCGAGTCTGCGGGGGCAATGCAGGGCCTCACCTCTCATCCTGGCTCTGCAGGAATTTCCGGACAAGCAGTTTGATCTTGGTGATGTTTCTGCCCACCTGCAGCACTGAGCTGTTCTCCTCTGTGTACGCAAAATCAAAGGGATACACCATCTCTGGTCCAACGTGCTTCTTCCCAATTATCCCTGCAGGAGAAACGCAGCCCCCGCAAGGCGGGAGCAAACGTGAGCGGGCAGCTGGAGCACAGGGTGCTGCGTTGGTCTTGCTCATGCTCCCATGGGGCCATGGTTGGGAACTGCCCTCCTCCCATGCCTGGGGCAGCAGAATACCACCAGCTAGCACAGCCAAATGTGCCTTACAGGCACCACAGCCTCCTGAGATACAGAAGAGACAATGCCCAGCCCAGGCAGAAATGCACAGTCGACGCTCCCAACTGCAGGGCAGAGGGTGGGCGAGAAAAATAGACGGATTTAAAAAAAAAAATTTCAAAATTCAAATTGGACATTTAAAAACGAAATTGAACATGGGCTTAGTTTAAAAACCAGACTGTTTAAAATTACATTGGAAATTATGACAACCTACGGCCTATTGTAATAATTTAAACTCAGTTTCAAAAGAAACTTTAAGGAATCCATGTTTGCATTCGTCTGGATAGCGAACCGAATGCTGCACGTTGAGCTGCAAATCAGCACAGCGCAATGGGCACCAACCAGTGGGAAGCCACCTTCCGTCAGGAAAACAAGAGGGGAATAAATACAATGTCAGGCGTGAGTTTAACCGCCCCATCCTCACAAGCCTGGCTGGGGTTCAGCGCAGTGGGTGCAGGACAGGGAGTTGCTGTGCCCCCTCCCACCCCAGCACCCTGGCTGTTTACCTGTCCGGATACGTGCCTGGCTGAGCAGCCGAGGCAGACTCCGCACCTTGTCGAAGGAGTTGAAATGGTGCACATCCTGATGCAGCCCGTACATGCCATTTTGGTGCTGCCAAACAGACCGACAATGAGCCGAACTGGACAGGAATGCACGTCCCTGCCCCAAAGAGCCAAACTCTCACCCGTCTCCCAGTACCCTGGGCACAGCGTGGACTACCACCGAGGCACCAGCCACCAGAAGTGGGCAACGGTCCATCCAGGGGAAGACCCACTGTGTGAGCCATGGATGGAGCTCCAGAGAAGGGAGTGTTGGGAATGAGCCTTGCTGGGCCCCAGGAGTTGTGAGGGGACCCTTACAAATGTGGGTAGTACGTGACCCCTTCTTGGCGCTAGGATGGGCCCTGCTGGCAGGTGAGGCAGCAGAACACTCCTGTGCTCCCTCCCCAGCCCGTCTCTGGGAAGACCCACCTGGGGTAGGCCGGTCAGGAGGCTGGCCCTGCTGGGGGAGCAGCTGCTGACGGAGGTGAAAGCGTTCTGGAAGACAAGGCTGCGCCTGGCTAAGGCCTCTAGGTTGGGGGTGTGGATGGCAGAGTTGTTGTACACGCCGCTTTCAAAGCCACCATCGTCCGCTGTGCCGCAGGGGGAAGAAGAGAGGCTGTGAGCTCGGCCTGGAGGAAGGCCCAGCTGCAGGGGCTCTGAGGCATTGCCAGCAGAGCTAGGGAAGTGAATACTTCCCTTTACTCAGCACGGGTGAGGCCACAGCTGGAGCGCTGCGTCCAGTTCTGGGCCCCCCAGCACAGAAAGGATGTGGACACGTTGGAGGGCCTGGCAGAGGGCAACAAAATGATTAGGGGGCTGCAGCACGTGACCTACGAGGAGAGGCTGAGGGATTTGGGCTTATTTAGGTGGCAGAAGAGAAGAGGGAGGGGTGATTTAATAGCCGCCTTCAGCTTCCTGAAAGGGAGCTCTACAGAGGATGGAGAGAGCCTGTTCTCAGTGGTGACGGAAGGCAGAACAAGGAGCGACCATCTGAAGTTACAGTGGGGGAGGCGTAGGTTGGACATTAGGAAAAACTATTTCCCCCGGAGGGTGGTGAAGCGCTGGGATGTGTTACCATCTCCATCCCCAGACAAAGCCCCGGCTGGGATGATTTAGTTGGGGCTGATCCTGCTCTGGGCAGGGGGCCAGACTCGCTGGCCCCTGAGGTCCCTTCCAGGGGTTCTGGGACCTGTAACGGGGGTGGGGGTGTCCCTGGGCCGCTGCACGGGAGAGGTTTAATGAGTCCGCTCCAGGTGCCCGGGGGGGCCGCTCCTCTGGCTGCAGCACCGCAGCGCGGACCCCGCCAGGGGCCTGCAGGCCCCGCAGGCTGCAGCCGGAGCAGTGACTCCGGCCTCGGGGCCAGGGGAGTCCGGGCCCGGTGCAGGAGCAGAGCCGGGGCCGGGCTAGGAGCGGCCCCCGGCGCACTCACCCAGGAAGAGCAGCACGTTGCGGGCCCGGCCGGCCCCGGCCAGCGGCAGGGCGAGCAGCAGCGCCCAGCGCAGCCAGCGGAGGCCCATGGCGACCTGCAGCGGGGGCCGCCCCGCCGGCCCGGACACCGCCCCCGCCGGGCTCCGCCTTGGGCGCATCACATGAGCTGAGCCAGGCCGGGCCGGGCGTCGGGTGAGTGCGGGCCGGGGCCACGGCCACGCGGCGAGCTGGAGGGGCGGAGCAGCCTGGGGCCCCGGCCGCCCCCGTCCCCGCCGCAGGGGGGCGCAGAGCCCCGGCCGGAGCTGGCGCTCGGGCTGCGGGCAGCGCCGGGGCTGGCGGGGCGGGGGGCCAAGCCCAGCCCGACCCTGCCCCTCCTCTCGGAGCTGCTCAGAGCCCGGGGCGGGGCGGCGCATTTCCCCCCGCCCGGGGCGGGGGCTCCCCGAGCGCACGTGTGGCCGGAGGGCTGGGCTAGGAGCCACCCGTGCGCCCGGCCCCGGGGACCTCCGCCTGCAGCGCCGCACCTGGCTCGGGCAGGGGAACTACCAGCCGGTCACCTTCCCCCGCCCGCCCGGTTTGTAGCTCTCCCGCGCACCCCGAGTGGCCGCCCAGCTCCGGGCTCGGCTCGCTCCGGCCCTTCCCCGGTGCCCCTGGGCGATGAGCTCCGGCGGGGCCCTGCTTGGGGCGTTGTCACCTGGGCCCCGAGCGGCTGGAGAGGCGTGTGCGGCCCGAGCCCGCTGGGGAGCCAGCGAGCCCAGGCCCGCCCCGCTGCAGGGCAGCCAGCCAGCGCCCCTCCGGCTCACTGCTCCAGGAGGGGGAGCCCAGAGGCCCTTCTGGGGCAAACAACCCCCCCCCACCCAGCACGTTCTCTGCACTTGCACGGGGCAAGGTTCTGCCTTAGGAGACCTCACCCGGTGTGGGCCCGGGTAGGGGACAGGAGAGGAGTCCATTGGGTGGTGCTATAAATAGTCAGATGCTGCCCCGTGCGTCCCTTCCCCGCCTCGGCTGAGCCTCTGACCCTCCTTCCCATGCAGGTGTGAGGAGCTGCTGAGGGGACTGTCTGTCTGCATCCAGTCGCCATGTCCCCTGAGAGCTCCCCAGGGGATCCTGGTGGTGCCCCAAGGCCCAGCTGAGCCTGGAGCGTGTCACGCGCTGGCCTGAATCCCCAAGAAAGCTGCTATGGCGCAGCGAGACCCAGAGGCCCCCGGGCAATGCTGCTCCTACAACGTGGTGCAGAGGAGGCTCCCTGTCCTCCGGTGGCTGCCCCAGTATTCGCTGCAGTGGCTTCAACTCGATCTGCTCGCTGGGGTGACCGTGGGCCTGACTGTCGTGCCGCAAGCGCTGGCCTATGCCGAGGTGGCCGGCCTGCCCGTTCAGGTGGGCAGCTCCCTTCTGAGCATTATAAAGGGGGCACTTCCCAGTGGGGTGCTTACTGGAGAGTGGGGGGTGCTACCATATCCTTGCAGGATGGTGGAGATTGTTACAGTGGGGGGTTGCATGGGTATTAGCTGGGCTGTAGCGCACAGCAGGGGGTGTGGTTGTGGCAGGGCACATTGGAGAGCTGAGGGCAGGAAGCCTGGGACCGTTCATGTTCCTCTGTTAGCAAGCTAGGGTGTTGCACCTGCTTCTTCTAATGACTGCTTAGTACAACCCACGGGAGACTTCCCTGGCCCAGACCTTTGCTAACCAACCACAGCCGTTCTTTCAGAATGCCCAGGTCCTGCAATGGTCAGAGCAGGTTCCCAGGCTGCTGTGGTTCTGGTGCTGAAGGCTCTGTTTGTTCCCGTGCAGTACGGTCTCTATTCCTCCTTCGTGGGCTGCTTTATCTACTGCCTTCTGGGGACCTCAAAGGATGTGACTCTGGGTCCAACTGCAATTATGTCGCTGCTGGTCTCCTCCTATGCGTTCCATGATCCTGCCTATGCCATCCTGCTGACCTTCCTGTCGGGCTGTATCCAGCTAGCCATGGGTCTCCTGCACCTGGGTGAGATGCTGTGGCCACATGAGGCCTTGGTTTTTGTCTGAGTCTTCACATTCGAGCAGCTTGTCCCCTCATGAAATGTCTCTGCTGTTGTCCAGCTGTGACTTGTAAAGCTTTGCTCTCTGTTGCATGTGCCTGCATGCTGTAGTCTGTACCTAGGAGAGCAACTTCCTTCCAGCAATTTCCATCCCTTACAGATTTCCTGCTGGACTTCATTTCCTGCCCCGTCATTAGAGGGTTTACCTCGGCTGCTTCGGTCACCATTAGCTTCAACCAGGTCAAGGTAGGAACTTCTCTCCCGGTGGCCTTGTCCATTTCTTTAGGGTAACTTGCCTTGGAGCATTGTCATAAAAATTCACCAGCCCAGGTGCAGAGTCTGCGTGCAGAGCTGAGCGCAGTGTTGATCCGTGGAAGGATGCTTCGTGGGCCGCTCACGCAAACAAGCAGACAGAGTTGCCCCCGGTGAGCGTGCGAGAAGGATTTTGCAGGGCTGCTGCGGTGGGGTGGGTGCCCTGCACTGTCATACAGCGACCCATGTGGGTGCCTTGCACTCTTCTTCCCAGAGCTGAGAGCGCTCTCTGGGGGGGATCAGGTGGAGAGGATGTTCTTGACTAAGCCAGATCAAGCTGTGCGCTTCTCTTGTAAATACACCACCTCCTCTCCGGTGACGGGTGGCTGCAGAGACAATCTGTACTGTCTGACCACTGTGCTGGCTGATTTTTCTCTGGGGGCCTGGGATTGGCTGGAAGTTTGATTGCTCCATGGCTTAGCCAATCCTTTTCATTCTGTGGGGAGGTTTTCGCTATTGCTGCATTTCCTTTGTGGTTGACCAAAATCAGACTTTTCAAGGAAAACATCAGCTAATCGCTTCTGGTTTCACTGCGTGCTGTCTCTGGCATGAACCTCAGAGATCTGTGCGCCCCGGTCACTGTCAGCCTCTGGTGACGTGGGAGAACTTGAGGGGAGGCAGCCCGGTCTGAATAGCATCGTTGTGAGAGCCTGTCTGATTGCATGAGCAGCAGGATGCTATCGTCCTGTGGCTGGAGCAGTCTCAGTGCCTGGCATTGGGAAGAATGGGGCTCTGTCTCTACTGAGCCTCTGAAGTTCCCTAGAGATACGGGGAGGATCTGGAGAAAATTCCTTGGCCAGAGGTTTGCACAGAGCTACGTGGTCTGGTCCCTGATGAAAGCTCCTGGGTAACAGACAGAAAAGACATTGCCTGAGGAAAGGGAGCGTCCAAGGCCATGGTGTTTTGGCCCATATTTGGAGACCCCTCTCAGCTGTACTTGGGCGCTGGAGCTAGGCTGGGCTTTCATGGGGCCTCTCTTTGTTTGCACAGAACATCCTGGGCCTGCACAACGTTCCACGGCAGTTCTTCCTGCAGGTCTATCACACCTTCCAAAGAATTGGGGAGACCAGGTCAGCAGAGAACTCTGCGCTCTTCCTCGCTCACGACCTCCCCAGCAGCCTGTCGCCACTGGGGAGGGGGTGCAGGGCGGCACATGCAGGGCTGGGAAAGGCACTCTTCCTGCTGTGCCATCCATCGCATCTCCCCCTGCCCGAGCAGACCCTGCCCAGTGCCCTGTGCCAACACGGCACGATACTGCGTGTTGGATTGGTTTGGGGCACGGGGCTCTAGGAGGTCAGCCTGATGGCTTGTGGTCTCCCAAGCCACCAGAAAGGGAGGGTGGAGTGGGAAAGGGAGCTGTGAATTGTCCCCTCCCCAGTCCCACTGCTCGAGCAGGGCACTGGGCCTGTCAGCGAGTTATCTGCCTGGGAGTACAGCACCCCCAATAGGTATGTGCCTGGCTCTCAGTTCACCACAGCCCTGGCACCGTCTCTGCCCCCTCGACCTCAGGCAGCCCAAGCTCATGAGCGCTCTTTTCTCTGTGCTTCACCTTGCCCTGTCCTTGTTGGCTGCCCCCATGGGGAGGAGATGACCGGGTGTAATGGACGCTGCTCAGTGGCACCTCCTCATGGCTCATCGGGGGAATCAGTTTCCACTCTCTGTGCCCTGTTGGGCAGCTACATTCACTCACTCTGCAGCCCCACCGGCGCCTTGCAGGGGAACCCGCGCTGGACTCTCCCTCTGCACCAGGTCCCGTTCCAGGGGTCCTCAACACAGCAGCGTAGATCTGTTCACTGCCCCTTCCTTTGGCTGCTTCCTGTTCCGGTGGCAGCCTCCTGCTCCACACTGTGTCAGATCAGTGGGGGAGCTGCACCTTCCCCTGCATCAGGGAGCAAGGCTGTGGGCTACAGGACCCTCAGTGGCCTGTCCCCTGGCTTTCTAGCAGCCCTGCCTGATCTGCCCAGGTGAGCTTTACCCCAGTGAAGCCTCCTTTGGTCCCTGCTCTTCTCCATCTGCAGCCGATGGCTGATTGGCCTCTCTGGCATCTGTTACCATTCCAGGGCTCCTGCCCCACCGCACAGGGTTTGCCCTGTGATGCCACACCCTGGCACGGCCATGTACCTCTTGGGCATTGAGGCCAGCTTGTGTGCTCTTTGTAGCAGCAGCAGCATGAGCAGATGGCCTGCGGGGAGGATGGTTGTCCCAGTTGGAAATGGATCCTGCTCTCTGAAGTCCCCTCAGGTTTCTGCCTTGGGTCCTTCTTCCTGTTCCCTGAAAACTGACCTGCCTGCAGCAGAGACGAGTCTCCTCGCTCAGAGAGGGAGTCTGGGCTGCCCCACCACTTCCCCAACAGAAGCACTCTGTGATAGTGATTGCAGCACATTGCAACATGTCCTGGATTGGGTCTGTTTGCAGGGCTGGGGATGCTGTTCTGGGGATGCTCTGCCTGGCTGTGCTTATGGGGCTCCGGGCAATGCAAGGCCACCTCCCCAGAAGCCATTGGGTGGAGCCGATGTCCGTCAGAATTAGTCGTGGCATCATCTGGGCCGTAGCAACAGGTTTGTAGACTGTGCCTGGCACGGCTCCGAGTGCTGTTGGCTTGGACTTCTCCCAGGGTCAGGAGACTGGAGGCCCTGCCAGGAGGGAGAACAGTACCATGTGTGTCTGGGAGAGAGCTCTGGTCCCAGCTGGCTCTCGGGGTTGTGATGGGCTGTGATGAGCCGTGGGGCCTTTCTCCACTAGGTCAAAATCTGGCCTGTGGTGGCAGGACCCGTGAGTTGTTCTGCTGGGGTGGCTGCTCGGGGTCCTTTGCATGAGCTGGGCCTGTTCCCTGCGGGGTCAGCAGTCCAGACTACTGTCCTGAGCGGCGGTGCCTAGGGACTGCCCCCCAGCAAGGGCCAGGACCAAGTGGGCTGTGGGGACTGAACAGGCCTTGCCCTGCTGGTGGGAGGCTGGCTCTGCTGCTGGCTTGTGCACAGCTGGTGTCCACCACCTGGGCTGGAGAGGACCCCCCTGCATGCCTGTCTCCCCACTGTGTCCATCCCTGTAGTTGCTGGGCGCCAGAGTGATGCTCCCCCAGTCATTTCTTCTTTGCTGTAGCTCGCAATGCACTCGTGGTCCTGTTTGCCAGCCTGGTCGCCTACTCTTTCCAAGTGAGTGGCTCCCAGCCGTTCACCCTCACTGGGGAGACGCCGCAGGGGCTCCCTCCCTTCCAGCCACCGCCTTTCTCCAAGGCCGAAGGCAACAGCACCGTGTCCTTCAGCGAGATGGTGCAGGTGAGTGAAGCTGGGGGTGGGGCCCATGGCACTATCCCAGGTGGCGCGATCGTTCTGTGCCAGACCCTCATGGGGCTGAGGAAGCCCTGGAAGGGCCGTGTTCCAAGGAATTCTCCCCTCTGCTCTTTTCCCTTCTTCTGGGGAGCAGGGAAGGCTGGATGCATGGAGCCTGGGCGTGCCCTGCCCCGGCATGTACGTGCACAGGGCTAGTGGAGCAGAAGCCATGTAGCTCCAGCTTCCTGCTGCCCTCGGAGAGGGGGGCGCAGTGCAGAGGGCACCTCTCTCGCAGCTGCCATGTTCTCTGCCATTATGTTCATGCCGGCCTCTTCCTTCCCCTCCCCAGGACCTGGGGGCTGGACTGGCTGTGGTGCCGCTCATTGGCCTGCTGGAGAGCATCGCAATTGCCAAGGCCTTTGGTATGTGTCAGGTCTTCTGTGCCATGCCCGGGGCCACCAGAGCCTTTGCTCTGCAGCTGGCGGAGGGCCTGGAGTGAGCTGCCCCTGGCAGGCAGGGTCCTGGGTTGGGCCCCGCTGCGTGTCGAAGGAAGGGCTGGAGGGGGCGCCCATGGAGTGGGAGGTCAGTGGCTGGGGCGGGTCACTTGGCATGTTCCTTCACAACTGGGCATTTCACCCATCATCTCTTGCCCTTGGGAGGCAGCTGCTGGGTAC
Source organism: Carettochelys insculpta (assembly GCF_033958435.1). Classification (NCBI taxonomy): domain Eukaryota; kingdom Metazoa; phylum Chordata; order Testudines; family Carettochelyidae; genus Carettochelys; species Carettochelys insculpta. Next base: position 25,102,533 of record NC_134156.1, on the reverse strand, counting down.
CAGCATGGGTAGGAGCTGCCCCGTGTGCCATGCTGTCTGGGCTTTGCACCCCCAAAGTGGGAGCTCAGCACTGGTGAGGCCTGTTACTGCAGTCAGGGTGGGGAGGTGAGCTGCAGGCAAAGGTGGTGAAATGAGCCATTTCCTGGGGGTCCCCTGGGGCCTGTGACTTGGGTGATCCCCCCCCACTATCATGGACTCACAGGTCATGCCCACATTCAGCCCACAGAGTCCCCGGGGAAACCCCCTGCAGTCCCATTTCAGGGGTTCACTCCCTCCTGGGGTTAACCCCTCCGCCTTCTGAGCCTCCAGCACACCTGTCTGGGCCTGGGCCCTCAGGGGTCCCCTCGCTCTGGACCCCCAGGGATTAGTGTAACCCGGCGCGAGACTCAGCTGGCGTCACACAGGAGGCTTATTGAGCACTGAACTTCTGGGCCTGTCGGCCTGGCCTGCCTAGCGAAGCACAGCTGAGTCTGCCCCGCAGCCAGGTGGGCTCTGCCTGCTCCCTCTGCCGAGTCCCACAGCTCCCTCCGTCCAGCCCAGCCTCTGATGTCCCCCTCCAGCAGCTCCTCCCTTGGCCTTTGTCTTCTGGCCAGTAAACAGGCTCTCTTCTCCGCCTCTCCACTCGTCCCTCTTGTGTTCCCCTGGCTGGAACCAGCTGGTCAGGTCACCGGGTCCTATCTCCATAGCCCAGTGTCCTCCCCATGGTCAGAGGCTGCCCTCTCCCTGTCTCCAGGTCACTGGCTGGGGCTCCCAGTTCTCCCTCTCCACCCCCTTCGGTAAAGCAGTGACACCCAGGACACCGAGGACCATCCCCTCCCCACGCAAACCTTTCCCCCGCTCCCACTTCCCCACACCGACACTGACTGACTTGCCCAGCTGCCCCTGGGCGCAGGCCCCTCTGTGCTGAGGTGGAGTTGGTGGGGGGCTCTGGGATAAAGGGAGGAGTTCTGACCCGTCACCTTCTCCTTTCAGCCTCTCGGAACAATTACAGGGTCGATGCCAATCAGGAGCTGCTGGCCATGGGTAAGAGCTCAGCTCGGGGGCCGGGGGATTGCCAGCACAGCGTGCTCTGTTCACAACATCCCTTCCCTTCCACCATGCAGGCCTCACCAACCTCCTGGGCTCCTTCGTCTCCTCCTACCCTGTCACTGGCAGCTTCGGCCGGTGAGTAGCACCCAGGCCGGCCTTGTCAGTCCCTGGGGGCCTTGGTAATAGGCTGGCTTTGGATCCCAGCCTGTGGAGGGGGACCCTTTTCTCCACGGCTGTGGCCTATGACTGGAGGAGCTGATCAGCGTTACATTCGCTCCTGGCCCCTCAGGCAGCAGCAGGGCCTGAACCTCAGGTAATGTGTGCAGGGGTAATAGGCCTTCCCCAGTAGACTGCATGCTCTGGGGAGAGGCTAGTGTCTGGACAGATGGACAGACAGCAGCTTGCCCCCGCCAAACCTCTTACTCCAAGTCCACTCAGCAGCTTCCCCATTGCACTAGGGAGTCAGACCGACCCTCCCCTCCTCTCTCCTCACTGGACTCTGCACGCGGGGCAGTTGGAAGGGAGCTGGCTGTGGTGCCTGTTGACCGGAGGCTTCCTACGGCTGGTAACCGGGCGTTTGGTTTGTGTTCCAGGACAGCAGTGAATGCGCAGACGGGCGTGTGCACCCCAGCAGGGGGGCTGATAACAGGTAGGGGCTGTGTGCTCACCCAGGGGGTGAAGGGCGCCAGGGATGCCGTGGGGCTTCCCCAGCTGTTCAAAGGGCCACCTCTGGGCCCGGCCCTCCCCAGTCGCTTTACCTGCTGTTCGTGCATCTGTTCTCCCCCCCGCTGGGATCTGCCTGTGTGCAAGGAGGGAGGCTGCAGGGAGTCAGGCAGGGTGATTCTGCTGTGCTGTGGCTCAGGCTTCCCGGGGTCTGTGTTCCACCATTTGCCTTCTGTCTCCCCAGGGACCCTGGTGCTGCTCTCGCTGGCCTATCTGACCTCGCTCTTCTATTACATCCCCAAGGCAGCTCTGGCTGCTGTCATCATTTGTGCCGTGGCTCCTGTGTTTGACGCCAGGGTCTTCAGAACGCTGTGGCAGGTGAAAAGTACGTGCCGGAGCAGCCCGCGTGGGAGGCCTGCTGGGGCTCTCGCCGGGCCTGCAGAATCGGGGCCCTCAGCATGGGTTCAGCGAGGGGCACGGCGCCACCTGCTGGCCAGTGTTGGTGATACCCCAGAAAGGTCCGCTGGGTTTCACTGCACCTGCCTGAAATATCCGCGAGGTGGTGGTGTCTGTCATCGGAGCGACACGAGAGACGCTTGGGAGCTAGGCAGAGCTCTTCTCGGACAAAGGTGTCTCTGCTGGACCTGCGCGTGCCAATGGATTGTGCGCGCTTCACATCTGCATGCAATGATCTCCCCACCAGCCGCTCTGCCCTGAGTACTGAACGGCAGGCGCCTGGCGGGTGCACTGGGCCAAGAGGGACTGTTGCCGTGAGCACGTTCAGCGCTCAGGTAGCACGTCATGTTCCCAAATGGCAGTAAAACACCTGCTTGCCCTGGCTGGTGTGCTCCTGCTCATTGGCCCAGCCCCAGCCAGACGTGACTTAGCCCCAGATTCGGCCCTTCCTGAGCGGCGGCTTTGAGTATCCCCTCTCCCGACATCCCTGGCAGCCTTTGTGTGGCGCTAGTCTGGCTGCTGGGGCTGGCGCGTACTGGCAGCACCAAGACATTAGGGTTTTGTGTTACCTCTGAATTTTGCACCCTAATCTGCTGCCCCCAGCAGCCTCCAGCCTGTGATGTGGCAGGCACAGAGGACTCTCTCCCTCTATAGATGCAACTGGGCTTCTTTCCTCTCATCCACTCCCCTTCCCCTGGCTGCTGTGTGACCCCCTGGGGCTTTGCAGCCCAGCTGCAGCCGGGGAGGGTGAAGGGATGGGATGAGGCAATGACTGGCTCCTCACTCTCAGGGCTGGATCTTGTGCCACTGTGCGTGACGTTCCTGCTCTGCTTCTGGGAGGTCCAGTACGGCATCGTGGCCGGCATTCTCGTCTCAGGAGTCCTCCTGCTCTACACCATTGCCAGGCCCCGGATAACGGTGCGGCTCAGACCTCCTGGCGGGCGTGGGCTGCCCGAAACTCGGGAGGGTCTCATGATGGCCATGTCTACTTGGAGTAATAGCTGGATGCAGCATTCTGCCTCCTCTTGCCCCATCCCTTCATAACACCCCCGTGTGCCTCCTCTGCCCCAGGTCCCCCTTCCAAGGGACGCACAAGTGGAGTTCGAGCCCCTCTGTTTCCAGTGCACAGAGGCACACCAGCCTGTAGGGTGGGGGGTTGTGGGGATTCGTGGGTGTGTGGTGAGAGACGGGGTGAAGGCTCCATCATGCACCCTTCCAGCACCAGGGACAATGGCTGGCTGTGTTACCTACCCACCCACCTCCACTGTGAGCGGGGCGCTGGGTCCCTGGAGCAGGTTACGGGACCCAGTGCAGCCACCCCCTTGGTTCTCTTGCAGCTTTCAGAGCCGGGGGTACTTGTCGTGCAGCCAGAGAGCGGTCTGCATTTCCCTGCTGTGGAGTCCCTCCGAGATGCTGTGCACAAACGGGCTCTCGCAGGTACGGTGCAGCCCCCATCTGTTACAACCCAAACGCACCCTTTCAGTGCTGTAGCTCGTGGGCAGTGCTGGCCTTGCTTCTGCAGTCTCTGAACATATCCAGGCCCAGAAGAGCAGCTCCACAGTGGGGCCTTTGTCAGCCTCGGAGCTCCTGGTTGCATACAACCCCAAATCCAGATCAGCTTCTCAGGTGAATGCTCACGAACCTGATTCTGACACATCTTGTGGTCAGCCGGTGGGCCCTGAGGTAGCACTCGAGAACCCCCTATGCCCCCACCGCAGCTCCTAGGGAAGAGACCATGGGGAAAGCTTTTGTTGGCATTGCATTGGAATTCACCCTGCCTGGACTTTATCCTTCGCTATCTCTCAGGCTTGGCTGGCCTTCAGCAGTGCAAAGGCCTGGGTGGGCGGGAAGGCCGGGACCAGCAGGGGTTTGGCTGGACTCCACACTGCCAGGCCCAGAACGATGGATTCCTGCCCAGGTGGCTAGTGCTGGTTCCTCCAGAAATGGCAGCCAAGTGGCCACTTGGTGCTCTCTCCCTCAGTGTCGCCGCCACGCTGCGTCGTCCTGGACTGCACCCACCTCAGCAGCATGGATTACACCGTGGTGGTGGGGTTGGCAGACCTCCTGCAGGAGTTCCGGAACAGGGGCGTCACCCTGACCTTCTCTGGCTTGCAGGTGTGTCTGGAAAGGAGGCGGGAGCTGGCTGTGAGGTCAGACCAGGGATGCCGACACTTGTCATGCAGCTGCTTCAGAAACTGGGCTGGGTCCCAGATTAGCTCTGCTCAATTTCCTTCCCCAAAGGGAGTTCTGCAACTTGAGGCTGCACTTGCAGTTTACCACGAACCTGAAGATTGTACCTAACTTGTCACTAATGCAGGGCCATTATCTGAGATGCAAAGCAGGGCCCAGCATGCCTCACGGCCTGCCTGCTCAGATCAAGGGGGAGCATGGCACCTTGAGCCTTGCTGTCTCCCTGGGCTGCACCTGCCATGCAACGGGGGGAGGGACCTGCTCCTCTGTGGCTGCAGAATCAGGAGTAACCTAGTCTGGATGGAGTGGTGGGGAGGGGCTGCAGTTGCTCCTGCCTAGGGACTGAGCTCTTGAGGTTCACTCCACCCAGCTGCCCTTTCTGAGCCTCCCAGGACAAATGTCTGGAATTCTTTGCTATCTCTGTGAGCGAGGGAGGCTGGAATGTCACAACCTGTCCCCTTCTTTCCTCTCCTTTCAGGGCCACGTTCTCCAAGTCTTGCTGGCTGCAAATCTGGAGGGATTCCAACATTTCCCCAGCCTGGAGGAGGCGAGTAAGTGAGGCCAAGGTCCTGCTTTCTACAGGGCGGGCTGGGAAAGGCTGATCAGCCCCTGGCCTGGGAGCCAGCAAACTGCGGTGACCTCCAGAGAAGTGCCGCTCGTGCTCAGATTAGGAGCTGCTGCTGGGTGGGGCTTTTGGGAGAGCGCGGTGGGGCAGAGGGGAGTTCGTTGCCTTGAAAGAGAGGACTCCTGTTTCTTCGAAGGGGGAATTCAGCCTTTGGAAAGTTAAATGCCCTGCTCTTGTGTCTGGCAGGGCACCTCAGTGGTGCCTGGGCCCAGGGCCATCCTTAGGATGTATGGGGCCCTATGCAGTACTATTAAACTGGTGCCCCTATACCGGATGGCAGCTTGGAGGGTGGGGTGATGACTTTGGAGGGATGTGATTTTATCATCTTTTCAAAGCAAATGTTAGACTAAGGTCCTGTTCACTAACGTGTTCAATTCAGGAACCAGCAGGAGATACAGACGCTTCTAAAGGGCGTCCGTGCCACACAACTGGCTCTTTCACGGGTTTTGTTAATAGCTCCGGCCCACTTTTCACTGTTAGTGGGATCCTCTCTGGAGAAAGCAAAGCCCCAGAACAGGGAGAGGAGGAGGCGGGTGGGTAGGTGGACACTAAGACCCAGGGGTCCCGTACACAATTGAGGATTCTGCCTATAGGTAAGGATGGCTGTGCCTGCACCTTTGCTTTAAATGTCCCCTGTTCTGCTTTCCTCTCTCCTCCCCACCGCCCCCGCCCCCCCTGCCTTTCTTGCAGAGAAGAGCCTTGGAGCAGAGCAGCTTCCCAATGCCAGCGAGAATGTGCTGCCAGCATCGGGGCTCATCCAGTGAGGATCGGCAACCTGTGCCCATTGCCCTGCCACTAGCAGGCGGGTCTCCTCGCCTGAGACAGGCGCCTCCTGGATGCTGGGGAGAATGGCCACGTGCCGTCCCACTCGCCAGCCCTGTGTGGTTCTAGTGCCCTTTCGGGCCTACAGCTGTGGGCACAGGGCACTCTCACCAGCGACACTGTCTGGTGTAGGGATGACGAACTTGTCTCACCCCTGTGGGCTGGTTTCGTCCTTGCTGTGTCCCAGAGAGCCCTGAGCCATCGGCCGTTGTAGGAGTGGGGTGCCAGCTGGTGGTGGGAAGCTTTGTGTTACCCAGGGACAGCACAGCCCCCCGGAAAAGGGGACATTGCCTTCCAAGGCCCCTTGTGCCCTTCTCCGCATGTGTGCCCGACTCACCCCTGCCTTGGGGAAGGTGGTGGCGGGACAGGGTGGAGGGTGTCTGAACATTAGGGGGGGACAAGGTTGGGGTGTGGGGAATCCAGCGAATCCCCAGTGAACAGGGAGTATGGGCAGTACAGATGTTGACTGAGACCTGGCAGGACGAGTCTGGCTGGAGTTGATCTTGAGGCCCAGCTCTCGCGCTTTGCTGATAATACAGACAAGGGAATGATAGGTCGGAAAAGGAATTTATGGGGGTGACATGGTCGGCAATGGGGGTAGCAGCTTGTGGGGGAGAACTGGCTTTGGAGGAGCTGCCTGGAGATCGTGGCTTAGATTTTTCAGCTTTACGCAGCTTTTAGCTGTCACCAGCAATAGGAGACTAGCCATCCCTCCCCCTTGCACTGCACCCCTCCGCCCTGCCACCATCCCTCCCCCATGCACTGCACCTCCGCCCTGATATCGCATGCACACACCACCCCTGGTCCCCGCACAGTTCCACACATTGCAGATTGCAGCTGGCTCAGCCTCAAGCTCCATCCCGACTAATTTTCTGTCTTCAACGACGGCCAGTATCAGCTACTTCCAAGGAAGGTGGATAAAATCCAGCCATGGGAAGAGTGGAATAATGTGCCTCCTTGAAAATCTCCTACAGGAGGTTCTCCCCCCTAACTCTGGTGTTACCATTTATTCTTACAACTCTGCAGCTTGTTGGTCTTGTAAATACCCAACCTCCTCTTTGCATCATAGCCTCCCCCCGGTAATGTGGAGTTTGAAGGATACAGGATACCTGTCCTCTGTGCCCCAGGACAAATCTCTAGGACGCAGCTCTAGGAATCAGAGTGATGCCTCTTCAAGCCACCAGGAATGGGGGAGTTTTGATAATTTCATCTGTGAGCTGTACCTCTAGAATTAGTGTTCCTTTTTTTTTGTTTTTTTGTTTTGTTTTTTTTTATTTTTAAAGGGAGATATACATATCTCATGGAGCGAGAAGGGATCTCAAGAAGTCATTGGCTCCAGTCCTCTGCCCTCTTGGCAGGGCCAAGCACTAGTCCTGACAGATTTTTTTTTTAAGTGTATTTGCCCAAGACCCCTAAAATGGTCTCCTCAAGGACTGAGCTCACAACTGGGGGTTTAGCAGGCCAGTGCTCTAACCACTGAGCGATCCTTCCCCCTTTTTTTCCTCTAATGCTGCATTCAGCCAAACAGCACTGGGGTGGCGCTGGCATACCCTGCTACACTGCTGTGACATGGCTCAGAAGAGGCTCTCAAATGTTTCCAAATTGGATTTCCTTGGGAAAAGGACATAATTCACTAGCTGTCACAGGAGGAAAAAATACACAGGTGAGAGGAGCATGCATCTGCCGCGTGGGGAAGTTGGAACACCACTAGCTCTGGGAGGGGTGAGCTGCTCTGTTCAGCGGGGCAGGGCAGTTAACTCAGGAGCCATGGGAAGGGAGTTTGAATGTCACCCATACAATGCCCTGTGTATGGAAGGAGGTGGAGGGGCCTGGCCCTGCACTACGCACTGTGGACAAACTGGTTCTTTGGGGAGAGTCTGACACACATTGTTCTTCCCCAGTCCACAACAAAGCAACCCCAGGAGCCCAGCAGAGCCCCTGGGCCTGAAAAGCCCTGGGCCATTTAAATGTTTGCATGGGCTGCTGGGAGTGCTCCCATTTCAGTGACTCAGGTTGCTCCTGCTTAGTCTGCGGGGAGGAGAGGCTTTTGTTTTGCAGAGCTGAACTTGCTTCTTCCTGCCCTGGTCCTGACTGGGTGGAGCTGACCCAGAGAGAGAGAGACCTTATGCATTGCAGCTAATGAATCTGATGCAATGAGGGCATTGTATGGGTGGCATTCAAATTCCCTTCCCTGGGCACCTGAGTTAACTGCCCTGCCCATGAGATGCCCATTGCGTCTGATGAAACGGGTCTTTGCCCATGAAAGCTCATGTTCCAAATTATCTGTTAGTCTATAAGGTGCCACAGGACTTCTTGTTGTTCTTGAACCTCGTGCATTGAGAACAGTGACAGCCTGGCTGGGTGTTCAGTCCTCATTCCTGCTCAGGTGAACTTCCCTTCCCAGTGTCCTTCTCCTCCCCATTTCACAAGAAAAGTCTTTAGCGAGGGATTGGTCCAGTGCTCTGTTCCCCTATCCACCCTGTACCAGCCAACCAGGGCAGCTTTGTTCCTGGGTCAGCATTGGCTACAGTCTGAGATGCACTAACCTCTCCCTCTGGCTCCCGCACCTTGTGGCTGGAGAGGCGACAGTTGGACTCTGGCTGCGGTGCAGTTCAAAGCGTTTGTTATACACTGACCCTTCTCTGGACACTCACCTGATTTCCACTACCTGGCCCCTGGTGGGGTCGTTTACGAGGTGCGATGCCGCCAAGTCAGAATTCTCTGCTCAAACCAGCAGTTGCATTTGCTGTGCTGTGGCTGAGGTGTCAGTTACGACACCAGGTGCTCAGCAGTGGGGGATCAGGCCCACTCCTGACGGGATGAAACCTTCCTAACTAGTATCTGGCTGGCTCTTCCTTTAGGGAGGGCATGTTTCCAAGGGGAATGCGCTGTACCGGGAACAATAAAATTCTATGACTACCAGTGACAGTCTGGGAGCTGTTCCCTCATTTGAGAAGTGGCTTCTCTTTTAGATGTGCAGGAGTGACAACCCCCAGGCACTGCCTGTAACCAAGGGGGCCTGTGCTGGCAAGGGATAGAGGATACACAGTTATGAGTCTATATCCAGGGACTTGCTTAGCCAGCGTGAGTCTCCCATGATTGATAGTTCACTGATGGGGGCCATGTGCAATCTGTGCTGAAAACTAAGAACCCACTGGTTGTCATGGTTATTGGGGAATGCCTGCACGGAAAATATTGTAGCAGTGAAACACGGTGGCACGTTGTGTTCCGGAACTGCTGGAGGTGACACTGATCACTAGGCCGAGGTGGTTCTCCGTGCTAAGCCAATGAAGAATGAGAACAACTAGCTGCCCAGCCAAGCTTTTACAGGCTAGACAGGGTACAGCCTTGGTCCCTTTATTGTAGAGTATAAAAGAGGGGGGACCATCAGGGACAAACTGAAGGTGATGAAATGGTCAAAGGCCTGGAAGTGTGTAATAGCACACAGAAGGCCAAACATGAGACCCATTATGGAGGGGGGTGCTGTCCCGTGGTGGAGGGTTCAAGAAATGTGGACATCAGCTCTCTCCACCGGCTAAGGGCTGTATGGACTGACCACGGGTTGAGCATTGCCTCACTAGATGGGCAGTTGTTCATAAGTATGGACTCTAGTTTGCATTTTAGATTTTTCTGTAACCATGTGACTGTTAGACTTGCTTCTCTTTGACTGTAGCTCAAGCTTTGTCAGGGGAGACTGGTCTGAGGAGGGTGCTGAGCAGAGGCAAAGGTAATGAACTGGAGGACTATTGGGAAAGCAGCAACTGTGTGCGCACTGTGTCCAGAAGTTGAGGGCTTTGGCGCTGGAGTGTAAGGGCGGGCATGGGGGCCTGCAGCAGTGGTTTTTACCCAGTGTGCGCTGACTCTGGTGTGCTGTGAAATTTCACCAATTTCCCCTTGCAGCAGCTCTGCAAAGAGTCACCTTGGGAGAAATTCACAATCCCCTGCCAGCTGGGGCGCAGGCAGCAAGGCAAAGGAGTCAGCTGAAAACAGTGGGTGTACTGTGGAAACGTGTGTCTCATTGGAGTGCGCCATGTTCTGAAACGGCTGGGAACCACTGCCACACACACAGCTTTGAGGAACCTGAATCCCACTCTGGGACTATTTCTGTAGCTATATCCCTAGGCTAATTCCACTGTCCCCTGACTCCGTTGGGGAGCCTAGGGGTTGGGGCACATGTTGCCAGCGTGCAGAGGGAAAGAGCCATCTTGTGCACATTTCAGTGGAGGCTGTCGACTGAGAGGTCAGGTGTAGCAAGTTTGGTTTGTGAAAGGTGTTTTCCCCTCCTGTCTGCGGGTGATGATTGTCTAGTTTCCATCACGCCCTTGTTTGGCTGTTTAGTGCCCTGAAGGGTAAAGAGCACATTGGCTCTTTGTGGCTTGGAGGCTTCTCTCTCCTCAGCGGGAGTTGGTGCAATAAAAACTACCCATTTCCCAGAGCTACAAGCCTATGTTGCCTGAGCAAGCACCAGAGAAACGAAACTGAAAGCAAAGGGAGCTGCAAGCCCCAGAAGCCCCGCCCTGGGGCCAGCTGCTTTCATCTCTCCCTGCAGCCAGCGAGGCTTTGGCCGCAGCGTTCCTGCTCCCAGGGGCTGCAGAACAGAACAGGCCTGGCGGTGTCTGGCAGTGGTGATGGTTGTGTTTACGACTATTTGGAGGTGTCTGGCTGTTAGATGCACCCAACTGTACCAGCTATAAAGTAACCAGCCTCTAGAAGGGAAAGAACCATTCACTGCAGCATGTCCCCTGGTTGATATTGCCGTCTGCTGCTCCTGGCAAACCAGATGTGCAGTGTCTGCAGGCATCAGCAAGCATAGGAAACAGGATCTGCAGTCCAGAGAGAAGGGCTCTGCAGTGATGAGGGAAAGAAATCAGCTCTCTCCTCCCCGAGGCAAATACCCACAGGCTCTGGGGAAGATCAGGGCCATGCAGCTGGGATGGGCACAATGCCAGAAGGCACCACTTGGTCTGTAAGATATGGAGATGGCTCTCAGTATACCTGCATGATGCTTTACTGTAGCTAGCCTAGATAACCCGGGTAATGAAGACACAACTGCAGGGTCTACAAAGGGCCCCAGTGGACACACAATTTGAACAAGGTGTGACCAGGAAGCCATCTAAAATGCTTCCCTCAGGCACCATCCTCCTCCTCCTCAAAGAACTCAAAGCTTGCAGTTTCTAATGCATTCATTATCCCACCCCCTCAGTTCACAGATGGGAAGCTGAGGCACCGGTGGCTAAGTGATGTGACCAAGCTCACACCTGAAATCTGTGGCAGAGATGAGAAGACACTGGATTTATTAATTTTAGTCTTATTACAACAGTCTGCAACCCATGAACTGTATCTTGATCTATGATTGTGAGGTGTTAAAGGGTCACTTTGATTAGAATAACCACATATGGAGAAACAACCTCTTGCAGTTTGTATGTGGCTATGCCATTCTGAGGCCTGGTCTACACTAGGGACTTGCCTGGGTATGGCTCTCAAAGGGGTAAATCCACACTCCTGAGCCCAGTTCTGTACTACGAACTTACATAGGTATAGCTTGGTCACTCAGAGGTGTGTAAAGGACTCATCTCTGAGCAATAGTTACAGCGACCTAACACTGTAGACAGGAGAGTTTCTCGCATGGCCATAGCTATTGCCTCTTGCAATGGCTGAGCAGTTAAGTGTCTTCACTGAAGCCCTACAGTAGCCCAGCTGCATGGGTACATTTTGTGACATAAGAACAGCCATACTGGGTCAGACCAAAGGTCCATCTAGCCCAGTATCCTGTCTGCCGGCAGTAGCCAATGCCAGGTGCCCCAGAGGAAGTGAACCGCAGACAATGATCAAGCGATTTGTCTCCTGCCATCCATCTCCCGCCTTCAACAAAAGGCTAGTCACCATACCTTACCCCTTGCTAATAGCCATCTATGGACCTAACCTCCAAATATTTATCGAGCTCTTTTTTAAACTCTGTTAGAGTGCTGGCCTTCACAGCCTCCTCTGGCAAGGAGTTCCAGAGGTTGACTGTATACTGTTTGAAGAAAAACTTTCTTTTATTAGTTTTGAACCTGCTACCCATTAATTTAATTTGGTGTCCTCTAGTTCTTATACTATGGGAACAAGTAAATAACTTTTCTGTATTCACTTTCTCCACACCATACATGATTTTATATACCTCTATGGAAACCATCTTGTGTAAGAAGCCATTTCACATCCCTTACTTCTGCACACACACAAGAGCCTGTACTTTCCTTGACCTGTTTGGGAATAGCAGGAAGGATGAGCTCTATAGAATGTGTTAATGAACTGTTTGGAGTTCAGGCTCCTGCTCCCCGGTACCTGTTTCTCTTTGCCGATAACGGTTTCTCCTGGAGAAGTGATTTACGATTCTCTGACTAATTGCCTCTGACACTGGGCTTTGTTTGTGTAAGGGTATAAAATACTAGAGTTAGCTGCATCAAGCAGCCTTGCTGGACCTGGTTTTACTAGTGTCCAGTTTGGCTCCTCTGTTGCCTTATTGAATTCAAGAAAGCTGAACGTTAGCCACCTAAACACAGAGAAGTCTTGTGCGTCAACACCTCTATCATATCACCCCTCAGTCTCCTCTTTTCTAGACTGAAAAGTCCCAGTCTCTCTAGCATCTCATATGGGACCCTTTCCAAACCCTTAATCATTTTAGTTGCTCTTTTCTGAACCTTTTCTAACACCAGTATATCTTTTTTGAGGTGAGACCACACCTGCGCACAGTACTCAAGATGTGGGTGTACCACAGTTTTATAAAGGGGAACTAAGATATTCTTCATCTTATTTTCTATCCCTTTTTTAATTATTCCTAACATCCTATTTGCTTTACTGACTGCCACTGCACACTGCGTGGATGTTTTCAGAGAACTATCCACTGTAATTCCAAGATCCCTTTCCTGATCTGTTGTAGCTAAATTTGCCCCCATCACATTGTATGTATAATTGGGGTTATTTTTCCCAATGTGTATTACTTTACACTTACCCACATTAAATTTCATTTGCCATTTTGCTGCCCAATCACTCAGTTTGCTGAGATCTTTTTGAAGTTCTTCACAATCTGCTTTGGTTTTGACTATCCTGAACAGTTTGGTGTCACCTGCAAACTTTGCCACCTCACTGCTTACCCCTTTCTCTAGATCATTGACAAATAAGTTGAACAAGATTGGTCCCAGGACTGACCCTTGGGGAATGCCACTAGTTACCGCCTTCCATTGTGAAAATTTACCATTTATTCCTACCCTTTGTTTCCTGTCTTTTAACCAGTTCCCAATCCATGAAAGGATCTTTCCTCCTATCCCATGACCACCTAATTTACATAAGAGCCTTTGGTGAGGGACAGTGTCAAAGGCTTTCTGGAAATCTAATTATACTATGTCTACTGGATCCCCCCATCCGCATGCTTGTTAACCCCTTCAAAGAACTCTAATAGATTAGTAAGACAGGACTTCCCTTTACAGAAACCATGTTGACTTTTGCTCAACAAATCATGTGCTTCTATGTGTCTGACAATTTTATTCTTTACTATTGTTTCTACTAATTGGCCTGGTACTGATGTTAGACTTACCGGTCTGTAATTACTAGGGTCTCCTTTAGAGCCCTTTTTAAATATTGGTGTTATATTAGCTGTCTTCCAATCATTGGGTACCAAAGCTGATTTAAAGGATAGGTTACAAACCACCGTTAATAGTTCCGCAATTTCACATTTGAGTTCTTTCAGAACCCTTGGGTGAATACCACCTGGGTCCCGGAGACTTGTGACTGTTTAGCTTATCAATTAGTTCCAAAACCTCTTCTAATGACACTTCAATCTGGGACAGTTCCTCAGACTGGTCACCTATAAAGGACAGCTCAGCTTTGGGAATCCCTCTAACATCCTCAGCTGTGAAGACTGAAGCAAAGAAATCATTTAGTTTTTCTGCAATGGCATTATCTTCCTTGATTGCTCCTTTTATGTCTCTATTGTCCAGGGGCCCCACTGCTTTTTTAGCAGGCTTCCTGCTTCTCATGTACTTAAAAAAACCATTATACTATTGTTTTTTGAATTTATGGCTAACTGTTCCTCAAAAATCTTTTCTGGCTTTTCTTATTACATTTTTACATTAATTTGGCAGTGTTTCTGTTCCTTTCTATTTTGATCACTAGGATTTGACTCCCACCTTTTAAAAGATGCCTTTTTCGTCTCTCACTGCCTCTTTTACACGGTTGTTAAGCCAAGCCACGGTGGCTCTTTTTTAGGTCTCTGTTCTCCCCGTGGAACTTCGCTGGTCACAGGGCCTGCGAGTCACATCAAACACTGCGAGGCCTTGAGAGCCAGAAGAGTTTGCCCGAGCTCATTGCTGCCAGGAATCAATCCGGAGGGACACCACCACGTGCACAAAATCCCCTTTCCCAGGAGCGAAGTCACTTGGGCTCCTTCCCCGAGGACACCCCCCCAGGGAAAGCGATCAGCCTTACAGCCAGGGTCCTGGCGCTGCCCCTCGGCACCCCCAGCTGCCGGCAGCCCCCGCTGCCGGGTCCTCGGGCGGGAGGAGCCCGGGAGGGCCCGACCCCTCCAGGCGGGGCAGAGGGCGCCAGGGTCTGCCCCGCAGTGACGTCCGGAAAGCGAAACTCACGAGCTGCCCGCCCGGCGCCGCCCCGCGTAGAAACAGAAACTTTGCCGGGTCCCTGCGCAGCAGCATCCGCAGCCGCATCCGCAGCCGGCGCGCAGCTCAGGTGAGTGGCAGCACCTCGGGGCGCTGCCCCGGCCCCGGCCGAGCTCCGCGCTCGTGGGGGCTGCAAGCCCGGGGCGGAGGGGGGAGCCCCGGGCGTTCCGCAGGAGCACTCACCCGCCTGCCTACCCGCTGCTGGGGCCGGGCAGGGGCGCATCCCCCCACAGCCCCGCCCGCCCGCCCGCCCGCGTGGGGGGGGAGTCGGCAGCAGGTGCGGGGGGAGGGGGAACCGGGGGGCACCGCTAGGTGCCGCAAGTAACGGGGCTCTGGCAGCCCGTGCGCGGCTCCCGGGGCGGGGTGCAGGCTCAGCGGCGCGACAGTTAGCGCGCGCTGCACCCTGGGCCTTGTAGTCCGGCAATACCGCCTGCCGCGAGCGTTCCCGCCTTTGCCATTGGCCGAGCGGCGGAGCTCATTTGCATGGGCGGCCGGCGCAGGGGGGCGGGGGGGAAGCCCCCTTTACGTGCCTGGCGGGCCGGGCAGGGCTGGGAGCTGATTTGCGTGTTGGCCCCGCCCCCGGAACCCCTCACCCCTCGCGCGGGACGGGCTGCAGGTAGGGGCTGTGTGGGGCCCAGCCCCGCACCCCAATCTCCTGCCTGCGGGCGGGGCTGGCTGCTGCACCTGCCTCTGCGGTCTAGGGCTTGGAGGGGGTTGTAACGTCCTGGCCTGGGGCAGGTGCTGTGGCCGCCCCTTGCATGCGCCCCTCCCCTGCGCCCCGGATCCCACCTCATAGGCTCCACCGGCAGCCTTGCCCCTTACGTGCCTCGTTCCAGGTTCTCCTGTCCCGAGTGTGGGCCGCGCTGCTGGCTGTCGTTCCCCTGCTTTAGTTGCATAGCAGTAAGGCCCGAAGCCCCAGTTCTACGGGGCGTCTTTGAAAATCTGGCTCTTATAAATTAACCAGGCAAGTGGCAACCAAGGAATAAAGTAAGCGATTGCACAGCTTGGCTACCTCCTTATCTGCCGTTAGCTGTGATTCTCCGGAAAGAAGGCGAACCAGATTCATATCTGCCCCACTCCCACGAACAGTGACTCTCTCAGTGAGCTTTCTTGGGATTTTCTCCTTCTCTTTAAAAATAATAATAATGATTTTAGCCCAGAGTTCCCCTGTGAGTTTTTGTGGCTTCAAAGTTGCATTTCCTAGCTCTTAAAGCGTATCCCCCTAAAGTTGTTTTTCAAAAATCATATAAGCTGCAAAACTGACTCCAGAGAAGGAAAATACACAAAGTGAAGGGGAAAAGAGATGGGAAAGAAGCTGAGTTTGTTTTCTAGCTTGTTTGTTTAGTAGCATTTGTCCCTTAAACTTGTTTCCACATGCACGCAAAGGAAATGGTGGGTTACACTTCACAAATCAGTATTTTTTAAGTTTGTATGCACATATGTTGTGAATGATTTAGGCTCTTGAAACAGTTATAATCAATTTTGCTTAGCATGTTTGCACTTGCTTTTGTGAATAAATGAGCGTAATGACTGAAGTCTCCATGGCTTGTGAGATGTGGAAAGCAGGGAGAGTGTTTCACTTTATGCCTAGGTTATGGTTTGGGAAGCCTGGGGGTTAGATGTGGAATGTTTTTTCTCAGCATGAAATTTAGCAAGGGCCTGGAGCCATGTGGCTAATCCATCAGTGTTTTGCCTTTCCCTTAGCATTTGTGTTTCTCTCTTCCTGTGTTGAAACAGGCAGCATAACGCTTTGCCCTGTGGTGGTGGTGGTGGTGTGCGGGTATGAAGTGCCCTGCATGTGACCACGTTTCTCAAGATGCATCTCCTAACTTCTGCAGCAGCTGTGGGGTCAGGCTGGTTCCCCCCATCAGCACACAAAGTAAGGAAAAAGGTAAGTGGATGGGGGTAACTTGGGTTTATTGCTTGGCTGATTAGGATATTGCAAAGTTATTTGATACGTACACATGGCATACAATAGTACTTGAGCAGCAGAGCTCTACACTGGATGTAGCCTTGGTCCTGAATCAGACGTAGCCGTATGGGTTATGGGATCACACGGGCAGTGTCAAGGTTGTTCTCCAGCCTGGCACTCCTGAGGGGAAGGGGTAAGTGCTTGGGGTACCCCCTCAGGGAGATATTCTCAAGTGTATCTTCCTGGGGTTTTTGTTTTACCTGGGTGGTGGCAGCTGTACCCTCCAGGGTTCAGGGGATCTCTGATCTGGGGCAGTTTTAAAGTAAAGCCTGTGTTTAGGCAAGGTGTTTCAAGTTTTTGCAGGCCCCTACCCTGAAGTCCGTTATATCGGGGTCTGTTAAATGGAAGCTTTACAGTACTGCTTTAAGCAAATTGGTCTGAAACCTATGCCCTGAGTTGTCTGTGTACGTACCTTATCAAGTCACAGTTTGCTTTGTTTTCAAACCCTGTGTAAAGGAGACATGGGAGCATCCCCCCAGTGTGCCTGCCTAGTTTAAAGGGGTGTCCAAGGATTGGGGTTGTGGCAGCTACTTTCCAGGGTATCTGTGACCTTGGGAAGTGCCAGAGTGGGGACAGAGCCCTGACAAGGGGCCAGTCCATTTCCATGCCTGGTATTCCTTGGTGACCTGGTAGTCATGCTTGGTTCAATTGTTCTCTCAGCTCCTGGCTTAAAACTCACACAAAGAAAGAAAAAGCCAGCTGGGGAGCTTTCATTTCACATCTGAACACCTTCTTGGGTGGGCTCTCTGGCTCCCTGCCAATACCTCCTAGCCACCTGAGTTTAACCCCTTGGTTACTGGATTTTGGGATGTTCTGAAAAGGCCAGCCCTCCTCCTGTCCATCAAAGGCTGGTACACCAGAGTTGGCAAATAGATCCAAGAAGGAGGAGTCCCCCCGGACATGCTTGTGGAATTGTTTCTCAAATACTTTCAAGCCCTTCTCACGCATCAGGAAGAAGTGAACACAGGCTCAACTGTGATATCTATCTCACCTTCTTTGCAGGCTATCTTCTGTAGTACATTTGTTGTTTGAAACCCCCTCTTATTTTTAGCTCTTTGCCCTGTATTTGTTTCCTTGGTTTTTTTGGAAGGGGGGCAGGGGGCGGTGAGTTTATGCTTTGACTTTTGTGATTTATTTATGTTCTTCCTGTTCTCTAAGGGGACAGATAAGCTCTTGGGCTTTGTTGTCTTTGCCTTTTATACCCCTGGATGCACACCAAGGCCCTGTTCCCTCCACATTCTGCATCGAGGGTTAAGCAGTAACATGTATGATCCAATGGTGGATGCACCCCAATCGTCATGATACTGCATAAAGCTGTGGCGGATCTGGGAAGTTCAGTGTGTGTGTGTGCATGCGCGCATGTGTTTCAGGCAGGGTGGGGGCGAGATTCTGACAGAAAGAGGAAAGAGTTGAGACCATTTAGAATGATGTGCTGAGAAAGGCAGAAAAAATGAGACAGATGCACAAATTTAAAAACAAAAAAGTGCAAAACAGCTGCCACAAGTATTTGGCAGTATAGACGGCAGTGCTGATTTACTACTTTTCTGAGACCAGAATTGTTTTCTCCCCTGGAATATGCAGCTCTCATGCACTATCAGCATCTGTATAGTGAGATGGCAGGTATTGGCACAGGTGTGGGTGAAAAATAGCCTGGAGGAGTTTTCCTGAGGTGTGTGTCTGACCTCATCATCTGCACACAGATTGATTTCATTGCAAACCACAGCATGTTTCATTGCACGTTTCTCCTGCCTTCTTTTGGGCTTTTCCCATCTTGTGTCTCCTTTGATAGAGCTGGAGCTGCCCTGTGAGAATTTACAGATGCTGTGAGTTGACCTGGTTATCGAGATCTCTCTCCAGTGGGAATATATTCCTTGAACTCAGTAGGGAGCTGTCTGACACGGAGGCAGGAAGGAGAAGAAAGATGGTTATCTTTTTTCAGCCAATGAGCTGACACTTGAGTGTCATTAAGGGTCAAGGGCTGGAATTTTTAGCTTTAAGGTGCAGCCAGCTCTGCAGCTGTGATGCTTTTTGCAGAGGCAGGAATGCTTTGAGGTGCAGGCCTGGGAGCTGAAATGTGACATCTCTTTCAGGACCAGCCCTCTGTAATCTCCTTTTTGCAGTGTTAAGTGCAACAGTTTGTGCTGTTTTGGCAATGTGATGCCTGCGGTCTCAGAGTGTGGCTCTTCACTGGCCCGTCTCCTAGTCTTGGATTAGGGCTGAGAATTGCCCCTGTCCCTCCTGAAGTGGTTTCCAGTGATTGCTTCCACACCTCATGAAGTGATGTTCACGTCTCAGCCAAAGCATTTAATCAGCACTTGTGCTTTCTTCCCGACCCTAACATTGATAGAGAACTTTGTCTCACTTGTAGGAAGTGGAGATGTGAGACCAGCTCCAGCCCCTGAGGAGGCAGTGGAATGTGGGAGAGAACTGAAGGTAGAGAATGCCTCCTCCTTAAGCCCAGCCACTTGTGGGCAACGACTGACCAAAGAAACGCTGGGGGAGCCAGGAGAGTTGCACTCCGACAGCATGGGGACTCAGACTGGTGTCTCCAAGAAGAAAGTGAGTATGTCTGAGTGTGCCGGTGCAGACTGTGTACTGTGCAGAGACCTTGGGGAGTCTTCACGTTTCCCTGCAGTGCTGAATTGGGTAAGGACATGAGCTGCCAAGTAGCACAAGTTAGGCAAATGACTTCTCTGCTTTCTCTTTACTAATGCTTTTGGCTCATGGGCTGGAACCACTAACCACGTTTTTGAAGGAAATCTAATATGTGTTATAAAATCATCAGTTTTGCAGCCAATGATGTCTCAGTGCATGGTGCTGAAATAATGACTCAGGGTTTCTCCTAACAATATGTTTCGGATAGTAAATTAATACAAGAATGCTTCAGGATTAAAAATCTGTCTGTCCAAAGTCAATATCTGATTGCTAGGGGATGTGTCATCCCATGCTGCTGTGTTAGGCTGCCTCTACACTAGAAACCTTTGCCAGTAGAATAATGTTACTTAGGGATATGAGTCTTTTCCTTTTTTAACGGTGTGTGTACCCCAGTACAAGCCCTACGGTAGACATAGTGATGCCAGCCAAAAACACGTTGATGATATAGCCTACTTTCTCTGGGGATCTGGGATAAGAAGCTATACCAGCAAAAGCACTCCTTTGCTGGTATCAGTTGCATTTGGTCTAGGAGGGTATGCTGGTCCTGTATAACTAACCTTTTCTCATTTGGACAGGTCCTTTCATGTCAGACTGTCATACCGCTGAAAACTTCAAGGTTATGTCTATACTAGAAGCATCTGTCTGCAGAAGTTACTCTCGGAAGAGATGTTCTGACAAAACTTCTGTCTACAGATCACGTCTACAGATAAAAGCGGATCGATCTGTTGAGCCACTCGTCCGCAAAAGGGCCTCCCGGAGCATCTGTATAGCTTTTTTGTAGAAAGTCTGTCTACAAAACACATTTTGTGTGTAGATGCTCCTTGAGTTTTGTGGCCAAACCCCCAGTTCTGTCAAGAAAACTCTCTAGCGTAGACATAGCATGAATGCTTGGAGACTCAGATTCTCAGTTACTTGGATTTCAAATCCTCTTTTATTACAACTTAAAGGACTTTAAAAAACTGTCCAATCCCACATACAAGGGACAGGATGAACAGGGAACTTTTTTTTTTAAACCCAACATGCCTCTGATGTTTCCATTTTTTTGAGTTAATAAAACCTCTCATGAACATAGAGACTTTACAGCTACTATATTAATCAGATTTTTTTTTCAAATTCGAATTGACATTTTATAACAGCTTATCTCCCATTCTTGGAATGGGATTCATATTGTAAACGCTGGTCCAAAATTATTATCCGACGATTAGTGCTTGCCTAACTGCAGGCCATAGCCCATCGAATGAAATGTCGCATGCACGCATACATGTGGCAGGATGAACACGGAACTTATTTTGAAATATGATTTTGGCAGAAATAGCTACAGTTACGCGTTTTGCCACTGGCATACTACGGTAGATAGGTGAATGTGATAACAGCTGAACAAATTTCACTGAGACCTATGAGCTGCCCACTGGGCTTTTTGTGATGGTCAGCGAGCCATACATTTGCAGGGTGAAGGTCATTCAATGCAGCATGTAGCCCAGAAGGCTAGCCTACCGGTTTGCTTTATTATAGCTACTTATTAACTATGCATTTGCCCATTTGATGTGTTGTATTTTGTTTGCTTTCCTGTGTGAAGTTTGGCTGTAATGTGAAGAACCAACGGGCCTGTATCCTGTACGACTAGTTTCAGCAAGTTAGCATAAGTATAGTGAAGCAGGTTTGCAACTTTTGGCGTAGACCAGTGGCTTGAGGGTCTCCCGTTAGACACATTTACCTAAGAGTAAGAGTTGGAACTGTGTGGTTAATGGTGACCACAGGGAACATCTCAGGGACATGGAAGTAACCACCATAAACCAGTTCAGGAAAGAGGTGCCTGGTATGCGAACAAACTGATTGGCCTGAATAGATATAGATATGTTAGGCCATGGAATAAGTGCACCCCAATATCGTGTGAGTGAGAGTTGGTTTAGGGCATGGAAAGGTGGGCGTTAGCATGAATATTTATGATAGTGCTCAGGCTCTATCAGGGACAAGCCACCATGTGGAGTTAATTCTGTTTATTCTTCCTCTTCTGTGGACTTCTAGCCTTTTCCTTTAGCTCGGAGTCTCCAGCTGTCTATGGTTAACTTAGCTACTCAGCATGTCAGCCTTCAGCTCTATTACTCACTATCAGTCTCGGGCACTGAGGAACCTGGGCCATTGGACACATTTGGCATAACAACAGCCATACAGGGTCAGACCAAAGATCCATCTAGCTCAGTAGCCTGTTTGGCAACAGTGGCCAATGCCAGGTGCCTCAGAGGGAATGAACTGAACAGGTAATCACCAGGTGATCCGTCCTCTGTCACCCATTTCCAGCCTCTGGAAATTAGAGGTTTAGGGACACCTGGACACATCTCTACCCATCATGGCTAATAACCATTGATGGACACATTGAGCTGATGTTTCCTGTGGCCTGGGTCTATAGTTTTTTCAGAGTTCTTTGTCAGGTATCCTCTTAGAGTGGGCCAGGCAGTTGCAAAGGCCAGCTGCAGACCAAAGGCCTGATTGCTTCCTGTTGCGTATATAGATTTTTCTCCCAGGGCAGGAATCTTTTTGTTCAGCAACCCCCGCTCCTCATGGAAAAATAGCAGGTCCAAGATAGTTACGGTAGACCCCCGAATTACGTGGGGGTTACGTTCTTGCACAACCCCACATAACTCAAATTTTTCTCAACTCAGGGGAGTCAAGAAACTGACCAGCGCGTCTGACAGGAGTGGGGAAACTGACCAGCGCAGTAGCCAGTTCCCCACCACCAGAGTCGCATGAACCTGAGATATGCGCAACTCAAGTGTGTGTATCTTGGGGGTCTACTGCATATAGAAAGACATACAACCATGCTACCTAGGACCAGCTACAGTTAGGGCTTATAGGACAAACAGGACCGCTCACAGGCTGCTGGTTTGAGTACTGAGTCATTAAGTCATGGGATAAGAGGGAAGGTCCTTTCATGGACTGAGAACTGGTTAAAAGACAGGAAACAAAGGGTAGGCATAAATGGTAAATTTTCCAAATGGAGAGGGGTAACTAGTGGTGTCCCCCAAGGGTCAGTCCTAGGACCAGTTCTGTTCAATTTATTCATAAATGATCTGGAGAAGGGGGTGAGCAGTGAAGTGGCAAAGTTTGCAGATGACACTAAACTGTTCAACATAGTCAAGACAAAAGCAGACTGTGAAGAACTTCAAAAAGATCTCATCAAACTGAGTGATTGGGCAACAAAATGGCAAATGAAATTTAATGTGGATAAGTGTGAGGTCATGGACATTGGAAAAAATAACCCCAACTATACTTACAATATGATGGGGACTAATTCAGTTATAACTAATCAGGAAAGAGATCTTGGAGTTATTGTGGATAGTTCCTTGAAAACATCCACGCAGTCTGCAGAGGCAGTCAAAAAGGCAAATAGGATGTTAGGTATTATTAAAAAAGGGATAGAATGTAAGACGAGTGTCTTACTGCCGCTAAAGAAATCTATGGTACGCCCACATCTTGAATACTGTGTACAGATGTGGTCTCCTCGCCTAAAGAAAGAGATCCTGGCACTGGAAAAGGTTCAGAAAAGGGCAACTAAAATGATTAGGGGCTTGGAACGGGTCCTGTATGTGGAGAGGCTAAAAAGATTGGGACTTTTCAGTTTAGAAAAGAGGAGATGGTGGGGGGACATGATAGAGGTATGTAAAATTGTGACAGGTTTGGAGAGGGTGAATAAGCAGAAGTTATTTACTTGTGCCCATAACACAAGAAGTAGAGGACACCAAATGAAATTAATGGGTAGCAGGTGTAAAACTAATAAAAGAAAGTCCTTCTTCACTCAGCACATAGTTAACGTGCGGAACTCCTTGCCAGATGAGACTGTGAAGGCTAGGAGTATAATAGAATTTAAGAAAGAGCTAGATAAATTCATGGAGGTTAGGTCCATAAAAGGCTACTAGCCAAGGGTAGGAATGGTGTCCCTGGCCTCTGATTGTCAGAGGCGGGAGATGGATGGCAGGAGACAAATCGCTTGATCACTGTCTTTGGTCCACCCCCTCTGGCCACTGTCGGCAGACAGGCTCCTGAGCTGGATGGACCTTTGTTCTGATCCAGTAAGGCCATTTTTATGTTATGTTCTAAGCATCACTAATGGCCCTCATTAGCACGTTTAGATCTATAAACAGATCCACACTTCATATTTCTAACTTCACATACGAGAATGATACATGAGCAAAAAAGAACACAGATTGTAACTGTAAAATTGATAAGTTTCATGAGAGATTTTGTCTAAAGCGCCTTCGAGTTACTCTCGTATTCATAAGAGCCCATTTTCATCATGCATGGGGGGTGGGAAGGGCTGCGACAGTCACTTTACTCCGGCTGAGGCCTCATTATTAGTGAGAATCTTTGCAAACTGCCCTGATCAATAGGGCCTCCCAGACACAAAGGAGGGCTGGGATCTGTCTGGACACCAGTATTCTTCATTACTGAATTTGTATAACCATAGTACCTCGAAGCCCTAGTCGTGGACTGTGACCCCATTGTGTTAGGCACTGTACGTGTGCAAAACAAAGCTAGTCCTGCCCCCAAAGAGACTACAGCCTAATGGGAGGAACAGCATGACAGTGCCATTCATTAAGCTTCTTGTCACTCTAATGGCAACCTTCTCATTTGTTACACTCCCTGCCTGGTGTGTCTGTTTCAGCCACTGATTTCCATGAGAGACATAAGGGGAGTGTGGCAGTATCTTTTAGTGGATCTGCTTCTGTTGGGAAGAAGAGAGGCACTCAAGTGATACAGAACCTCCTTCAGGTCCAGAGGAGGTTACTGTGACTCCCTTAAGCACAACAGAGGCTAAGTCCCAACTACTTACACGAAACTCAGGGTGTGTCTGTGGGATAAGGAAAAGTCCCTGGCTGGTCATCTCAGCCAGCTCAGGCTCTGGAGTTGCAGAGCTATTTCCTTGCTGTGCAGGCTGCTGGGCTTTGGCTGGAGTCCAACCTTTGGCATCCTCCCACCTACAACCAGGCTTCTGCCTGAGCCCAGCCATCTACACAGCAATGGAACTGCCCCACAGCCTGAGCCCCGGGATCCTGAATCACAAGGCACAGGCCATCTGCAGGTGTCCAGTTGCTACGCACACACACCTAAGGGATCGTTCATGGGGAAAGAATGTCTAGGAACGACTACAGCAGAAAGGGATCTAGGGGTTATCGTGGACCACAAGCTAAATATGAGTCAACAGTGTGGTGCTATTGCAAAAAAAGCAAACATGATTCTGGGATGCATTAACAGGTGTGTTGTGAACAAGACACGAGAAGTCATTCTCCCGCTCTACTCTGCGCTGGTTAGGCCTCAGCTGGAGTATTGTATCCAGTTCCGGGCACTGCAGTTCAAAAAAGATGTGGAGAAACTAGAGAGGGTCCAGAAAAGAGCGACAAGAATAATTAAAGGTCTAGAGAATGTGACCTATGAGAAAAGGCTGAAAGAATTGGGCTTGTTTAGTTTGGAAAAGAGAAGATTGAGGGGGGACATGATAGCAGTTTTCAGGTATCTAAAAGGGTGTCATAAGGAGGAGGGAGAAAACTTGTTCTTCTTGGCCTCTGAGGATAGAACAAGAGGCAATGGGCTTAAACTGCAGCAAGGGAGGTTTAGGTTAGACATTAGGAAAAAGTTCCTAACTGTCAGGGTGGTCAAACAGTGGAATAAATTGCCGAGGGAGGTTGTGGAATCTCCATCGCTGGAGATATTTAAGAACAGGTTAGATAGATGTCTATCAGGGATGGTTTGGACAGTACTTGGTCCTGCCATTGGGGCAGGGGGCTGGACTCGATGGCCTCTCGAGGTCACTTCCAGTCCTTGTGTTCTATGATTCTATGATGAAATGGCCTGTTAACACCCCAATAGGGACAGGATAAAAAGGGGGTTAGTGGATTGCAGATTGCTGTACAGTCATAAGCCATAAAAATAGGGGCTGGAATTATGGGGGTGCTGTACCAGCCCCTGGCTTGAAGAGGTTTCCGTCCTACACAGGGTTTCCACTTGGATTCAAGAGCTCTCAGTGCCTTCACTCTAAACATTAATGGTTCTCAATCCTGCTGGAAAGGTATAACAAGTGGGGTTCCGCAGGGGTCTCTATTGGGACCGGTTCTGTTCAATATCTTCATCAATGATTTAGATATTGGCATAGACTGTAGGCTTATTAAGTTTGCAGATGATACCAAGCTAGGCGGGGTTGCAACTGCTTTGGAGGATAGGGTCAAAATTCAAAATGATCTGGACAAATTGGAGAAATGGGCTGAGGTAAACAGGATGAAGTTTAATAAAGACAAATGCAAAGTGCTCCACTTAGGAAGGAACAGTTTTACACATACAGAATGGGAAGCAACTGGCTAGGAAGGAGTATGGCAGAAAGGGATCTAGGGGTTATAGTGGACCACAAGTTAAATATGAGTCAACAGTGTGATGCTCTTGCAATAAAAGCAAACATGATTCTAGGATGCATTAACAGTTGTGTTGTGAACAAGACACAAGGAGTCATTCTTCCGCTCTATTCTGCGCTGGGTAGGCCTCAGTTGGAGTATTGTGTCCACTTCTGGGTGCTGCATTTCAAGAAAGAGGTGGAGAAATTGGAAAGGGTCCAGAAAAGAGCAACAAGAATGACCAAAGGTCTAGAGAACATGAGCTATGAAGAAAGGCTGAAAGAATTGGGCTTGTTTAGTTTGGAAGGAAGAAGATTAAGGGGGGAACATGATAGCGCTTTTCAAATGTCTAAACGGGTGTCATAAGGAGCGGGGAGTAAACTTGTTTTTCTTGGCCTCTGAGGATAGAACAAGAGGCAATGGGCTTAAACTGCAGCAAGGGAGGTTTAGGTTGGACATTAGGAAAAAATTCCTAACTGTGAGGCTGGTCGAACGCTGGAATAAATTGCCAAGGGAGGTTTTGGAATCTCTATCTCTGGAGATATTTAAGAACAGATTAGTTAAATGTCTGTCAGGGGTGGTCTGGGCAGTACTTTGTCCTGCCATGAGGGCAGGGGGCTGGACTCGATGGCCTCTCGAGGTCCCTTCCAGTCCTAGTGTTCTATGATTGTTCCAGCACCCTGGCCATAAATCTATGGGAGCGACAGGTCTGAACAACACTGCATACACTTACTGCCATTGTCACCGTGGTCTCTGTAGGGACCGCAGTGCTGGATTCCTTGTTGTCTCTTGTCCTCCAGCGTAGCGTGTTGGTGAGCCAAGGGGCGGGTGGAGAGCGTACGCATTCTCCTCGCGAGTCTCGAGCACTGTACAGATCACACACAGCTGGAGGAAGATCTGACTTGTTTCAAGTAAGGGCAGAGCTTTTTTTGTCCTGGTGCTTGCCAGTACTAAATACCAGCATCTCTGTAGCCCCAGGCATGGGATTGGCTGGGGGCAGGAGCCACCTGAATACTGGCTCTTTTTTTTGTTCTACAAAAAAGGCGCTGAGTGGAGGATATAGAACATATCATTTTAAAATTGCCTGTTCCCTAAACAAAAAAACGTAAGTGACAAATAAAAGCCACAGTCTGAAGAGCGGCTCATCCCCCACCCCGGATAGAAAAACACTGCTTAGCGATTGTATCTGGCTTCCCGATGTCTCTGAAAGCAAAGCCATTTTTCAACAGAGAGCAAAAGCTGCAGGTGGTGCAGTCTGGAGTGAGATGGATGATGCTACTCTACTGCCCAGAAAGAGGAGACTGGAGAAAGCAGACCCATTTGACGATAGCAGCCCATCTCCTACAAGCCCACAGCAGGTAGCTCTCATGAGTAGTTCCTCTACCCAGAGTGGCCTAAGCTAGTGCGTCACCCCGAAGCCCCCATTACTAGCACAGGTGTCTGTTCTGGCTCAACAGCTGCATGCCAGCGGCAAGTGATTAACCTGGAAAACTGCGGTCAGCAGTTTCCCGAATGGGCCCTGCTTGAAGCACTGGGCAGAGCACGGGCCTGTGATTCCTGTGTGTACATCAATCTGAATGCGGAGTCGGTCTGTGTTCATGTGCTCTGTGCTGGCAAATGCAGCAGATGGGTTTGTTGTTTCTCTCCTTTCATCACATACCTCTAACGCTTTTCCTCCTGCAGCTTAACATGGTGCTTTGCAATGGCTGCTCATCTTCATTCGCACTCGCCACTGCTCTCCTTTCTGCTTTGTGCTTGGTTACCTGCGATCCAGCTCTATGCCCCTTGGAGTGACAATCAGAAACACAAGCTGGGAAGACTACCCTTGTTTTTCCTCCCACTGGTCTGAGTTTAAGACCTGCAAACATGGTGAATGTAGTCGTGGTTGGATAATTTTGCCTGGCACTTGGATGACAAAGCAGCCAGTTAGTTTTGGAAGAGGTCAGAAGAGGATTCTCAACCAGAAAGAGCCTGGCTTTCAGGAAACCCACAGATAGCAGTCTCTGATTTTCACCTAGTATGTTGCTTCCGTTCCTCCAATACTCTGAGCACTGTCATTTCACCAGAGTGCTTATGGTGCGTTGTGAAACTGACCCTTTTATTTCATATTCTCAGTTGAGGGCATTGGACAGAATGTGTAAAATTCTTTAGTTTGATACCCGTGGGAGTGACGTTGCTACTTTGTGGTAGCAACATTTAAAGCTGTTCTAAGGATTCTCCTATTCAATTTGTTTTTTTATCAATAATAATAATGATGAGGAGGAGGAGGAGGAGGAAACCCTTTGCTGCCAACACAAAGCTCCTTAGTTACATGACCTGGACCCTAGATTTCATCTTTGCTGAAGAGTGAAATACTTCAGTAAATACACCCAGCTATAAAGAGCCAGTGAGAGCCTGGCAGGAAGGCTTACACAGTGTCCTTTTCAGAGCATAATATTGTACATTTTATTCAGAACTTTTCATTCTCAAGGTTTTCCGCAAAGCCCTTTATCAACCGTAGATACAGGACTCCCTCCCTCATCCACTGAAATGCAGCAATCTCTGAGCAGCAGTGTATATATAACAGTAGTAGGATACATGCAAGAGTGTAGGTCATGAAGTAAGGACAAGTAAGGTATCTATCCACTTAAAATAGCAGATCTTGGGTCAAATGCAGTTACCTAGTTTAGAATTTGGTTAGGACTCTCCTAGTTTCAGGTAGTTCACATAGAGAATTTCCCTTTGCTTTGAACTAAGTTGGATTTTTTTCCCACTTTCAGTTTCCCTTTGGCTGTTTCGACACACACCACTTTTTCCGAAAGTGGCATGCTAATAAATGGCCCAAAAATGCTAATGAGTCCCGGATGTAAATTTCTGGTGCCTCATTAGCATACAGTCACATGATTTGGAGTCCAGAAGAAGGGGCTTCCGGAAGGAGGATTTCCTTCCAGGAGATCTCCCATGGGCTGCGCCTCTACACGCTGTTTTGAAGTCCAGAAGAGCTTCTTCTGGACTCCAAATCATGCTAATGAGGCACCGGAAATTTACAACCACGCCTCATTAGCATTTTTGGGGCCGTTTATTAGTGTGCCACTTTCGGAAAGAGTGGCATGTGTAGACACAGACTTTGTCTTTAAAATCAGAAAGTGATCACATAAGCAAGGGCGCGATCCATAGTCTGTGCAGACTGAAGGATGCCTACTACTTTAGAGGGCGGGAGTTAGGTATGACAGAGACGGACTAGATATTAACTCTCTACCTACAAGGGATGAGGGCGTGGAGGAAATAGTAGCAATGTTAAGGGTAGCTGTGACAACAGGATTTCTCCATGATGAGTAAGCAAGGGTGTGAGGGTGTGTGTGTGTGTGTTTTATTTCTCTACCTAGAAAAAGAAAAAGAGGAGTAAGAATAAGAAGAATCCTTCCGACTTTGGGCTGCAGGAATCTTTGACCTCTGTCGGTTCAGCCCCTTCTAGTCTGGACTTTTCTTTGAGCTCGGAATTGGCTGGTGCCAAAAATGCAATACAAGAAGGCCCAGTCAAAGAGAATGAAGTGGCCAAGTCAGAGGCTGTTTCATCTCCTGATAGCAACAGAAGTCGGATTAAAAGTGATGGTTCCCTGTGCCCTATGGGAAATGAGGGTCAAAGTACAGAAAAGGTGGTGGAAGACAGTCCCAGCAGCAGTGACACCAGGCATCAGTCAGTGCAGAACGGTACCAGTGATGAGCTCACTCAGCCTGCAGGCTTCACAGCCACTCAGGAGAAGATGGAATATGAAAGTTCTCCAAGTGATGGACCAAAGGCCAGAGAAAATCAGGGCTCTGCCAAGGACAGTAAGAGCAGCCCTGCTGAAGTTGACCAGCTTCCAGGAATTAGGTCGGATACCCAGACTTCAGGGGGAGATGGAGATGCTGATGCTCTGGCTTGCAAAGTGGGGGAGAGTGTGTCTGTTGGTCTTTGCTCCAATATGGAAGCTCCTAAGAGCAAGGATTCAAATTCTTATGCAAACCAACAGAACCAGAAGATTTCTGAAGCTGAACCAACACTGAGCAGGAAAGTTGAACAAGAGAGCGCACAGCAAGCAAGTGCTCCGGTTTCAAAGGTAAACTGCCAAATAGCTATTGCTGATGTTGGAATCAGTGCTTCTTTTGAACTGTGAAATGACCACTGCCCTAAAATGAAGCCTGTTCATTTTGGCCACTTGTGCTGAACCCCCTGGGGAGGTGGGAAGGAAGTGGGGGGCACCAGTCTGTTCGCACAGATGTGTCTTACATCTGAGAACTTCTCTGATCATCTTTGGTTAGTTCCCGGGGTGGAAGATTTGCCCTTCATACAAGGATAACTATACTCTGGTAGTTGAAGCGCATCTCCGTTGCAAGGTGATTTACAAACCCCCTTGGTCTAAAAGCCTTTCCCTGCCCTCTCCAAAGTCCCCTGCATTCATCTGTGTCTTGGAGCAGAACTTTATATAGCAAAATGAGTGTCACTTTCGGAATTGCTCCTGCCAGTTTTTGCTCCGTTGTTAATGATGCTTGTGCAGCTGTTAAATATCCCAGAATCCCTGTTGGAGTGTCCCATAAAACCTGAAAAATGCACTGTATTGAACTTCATCCCCTGGTTCAGGCCGCACCATTCCCTGATCTCTCACCAGTGCTCAGAACAGTCCGCGCACCTCAGAAATGTGTATGCATGCCTACGTTGTGTCGTCATGCCAACTTTACACCTGGCTACGAACACAGGGTTCAGTCCTGGAGTGGGCCAGTTGAATTGTAGCTTTCTGTGAGCTATTTTCTCTTCCATTACCCCCTTTCCTCCAGGAACTCACAACATGGTGCCTTCTGCCAGCCAATGTTGGCATTAGATTCCATGTGAAAACTGGTCTGAACAGTCTTCCAGCCCTGATAGGATTTCCAGAAGATTCACCCTTGTTTCTTCTGGCCCTGGAGAGTGAACAAGTGACTGGTCTTTGCCACCAAACCTAGCCTGGGTGCCAAACCCTAAACACAGGCCCAACGGAATCAGTTTTGAATTGGGTTATTTAGTACACAGATCATGTTGCAGCTACCTCATGCCATCCTGAGCAAATCCCAATTGATTTCTATTAAAACAATGTCTTTGAGGTTCACTGCTTTTGATTCCTTCTCTGCCTTTGTGTCACAGAGCGTGGAAGAGGAAGTCCAAGGAACCCCAAGACAGGAGACATCTGCAGAAATGGAAAAGACGACCAATCAAACAAAGACATTTGAAGCTCCTAAAAAAGATTATGCATCAGCTGTTTCAGGCAAGGACAAGAAGCAACAGAAAAACCAGGAAGCCAATGCCAATAGAGTTAAGCCAAGGTAGAATACGCCTTTTTTTTAAAAAAAGCTTTTGGCAGCAATGAAGCCCAACCTGCTACAGGGTAACTGTAGATGAGTATGCTTCCTTTGCAGCATGGATTAGGCTTAAAATAAAAGGGTTCTCCTGTTTGAATTGCTCACATCTTTGCCAACCATGTGGCTGACTATTTTTATGGGGATCTTCTGCTTTTGCAATTCAATGGAGTTAGGCCCAGGGGAAGGTTCTCCTACTGGTCACCTACCTCCCTGAAAGGCGGTAGCTGGGTTGACAGAAAAATTCTGTTGTTGGGGGGAGGTTTACATAGGCTTAATTAAATCACTCAGAGTGATGTAGCTGGGTGGATCTAGTCTTCTGTTCAGCCCCTGGATTCCATGAGGTGGAATGAGACAACAGGGCTGTTGCAGACGGAAAGAGTTACGGAAGAAAGACTCTCTCTGTTACAGTTGGAAGAGCAGAAGTAGTAAGGTGGTTAGAGAGAGACAGGGTCGGTAAGGTAGGCAGGAGGTGGATCCATGGAGAGACTCAAACAAGCAGGGCAGTTTTCAACATGAATTGTTCAGGGGAACCAAGAGGGAGCTTGTGGAGTGAAGCTCTGGGGTCAGATTTTGTGGTACATGAGAGGAAATGGGAAGCAGCTTTATTCTACACATGCGAGAATCTGGAGAGCTGGCACTTGAGGTGCCTAGGTCTGCAGCTCTTCTAAGGTGAGAGGGATTGAAGGTACTAGTGACTGTTTCCTTACAGGCTGTCAAAAGTGGTGGCAAACATCAAAATTGTGGGGGTTTGGTGGTGGGCAGATTGCAGAGCATAGGAGATGAAGGAATCCCAGATTGTTTCCCTTCAGGTAGTGACTATCATAGAATAGGATCATGGAATCCTAGAGCTGGAAGGGAGCTCAGGGGGTGATCAAATCCAGCCCCCTGCCCAAAGCAGGGTGAACCCCAACTGAATCATGCCAGCCAGGACTATGTCAAGCTGGGACTTAAAAACCTCTAGGGATGGAGATTCCACCACCTCTCTGGGTAATGCATTCCAGTTCTTCACCATCCTCCTCGGGAAATAGTTTTTTCCTAATATCCAGCCTAGACCTCCCCCTCTGTAACTTCAGACCATTGCTCCTTGTTCTGCCATATGTCACCCTTGAGAACAATCTGTCTCGATCCTCTTTAGAGCCTCCTTCAGGAAGTTGAAGGCTGCTTTCAAATCACCCCTTCTCTTCTCTTCTGCAAACTAAATAAGCCCAAATCCCTCAGCCTCTCCTTATAGCTCATATACTCCAGCCCCCTAATTATTTTCATTGCTGTACACTGGACCTACTCCAATGCATCCACATCTTTTCTATACTGTGGGGGGCAGAACTGGATGCAATACTTCAGATGTGGCCTGACCAGTGCCAAAGAGAGGGGAATAATAACGTCTCTAGATCTGCTGGAAATGCTCCTCTTGATGCACCCCAATTTGCTATTAGTCTTCTTGGCTACAAGGGCACACTGTTGACTCATATCCAGCCCCTCATCCACAGTAATCCCCAGGTCCCTTTCTGCTGCACTGCTACTGAGCCAGTTGGTCCCCAGCCTGTAACAATTCTTGGAATTCTTCCATCCCAAGTGCAGGACTCTGCACTTGGCCTTGTTGAACCTCAACCTTTTGGCCCAATCCTGTAATTTATGTAGGTTACTCTGGATCCTGTCCCTACCCTCCAATATTTCTACTTGTCCCCCTAACTTACTGTCATTGCAGGTTTGTTGAGGGTGCAACCCATCCTCTCATCCAGGTCATTAATAAATATGTTAAACAACACTGGCCCTAGACAACCTGGACTTCACTTGAAACTGACTGCCAGCCAGACATTGAGCCATTGATCTGTTGGGCCCGACTGTGTAACCAGCTTTTTGTCCAACTTACAGTCCATTTATCCAATCCATGCTTCCTTAATTACTTCCTTAATTTATAGGCCAGAATATTGTGGGAGAATGTATCAAATGAAGTCAAGGATATCACATCTATTGACTTCCCCATGTCCACACAGCTGGTTACCTCATTATAGAAGCTAATCAGGTTGGTCAGGCTCAACTTGACCTTGGTGAATCCATGTTGACTACACTTGATCACTTTCCTCGCTTACAAGTGCTTCAAAATGGATTCTTTGAGGATCTCCAACATGACTTTTCCAGGGACTGAGCTGAGGCTGACCAGTCTATCGTTCCCTGGATGATTGTTCTTTCCTTTTTTTTAAAAGATGGACACTACATTTGCCTTTTTCCAGTCATCCGGGACTTCTCCTGATCTCCAGGAGTTTTCAAAAATAATAATGGCCAAAGGCTCTGCAATGACATCTGCCAGTTCCCTCCGTACCCTTGGATGCATTAAATCCAGACCCCTGGATTTGTGTGCGTCTGGCTTTTCTAAGTAGCCCTTAACCTGCTCTTTGCCCACGTCCCTTCCTTACTGCCTTGCCTAGTGCAGTAGTCTGGGACCTGACCTTGTCTGTGAAGACAGAGGCAAAAAAAGGATTGAGTACTTCTGCTTTTCCTACATCATCTGTCCCCAGGTTACATCCCTCATCCAGTGACGGCCCCACACCCTCCCTAATCACCCTCCTATAGTTAACATGCCTGTAGAAACCCTTCTTGTTACCCTTCATGTTCTTTGCTAGCTGTAGTTCCAATTGTGCTTTTGCCTTCCTGATTACTCTCCTGCATTCTCCAGAAATATATTTATACTCCTCCTCAGTCACCTTTCCAAGTTTCCACTTCTTATACGCAACCTTTCTGAGTTTAACCTCGCCAAGGATTTCCCTGGTAAGCCAAGCTGGTTGTCTACCATATTTTGCTTTTCTTACTGCGCATCGGGATGGTTTGTACTTGTGCCTTCCATAATACCTCTTTAAAATACTGCCAGTTCTCCTGAACGCCTTTCCCCTTCACATTAGCTTTCCAGAGGATCCTGCCAATCAGTTCTCTCAGGGAGTCTAAGCCTGCTGTTCTGAAATCAAGGGTCTGTAATTTACTGCTCACCTTTTTTCAGGATCCTGAAATCCATCATCTCATGATCACTGCAGCGCAGGTTGCAACCCAGTTCTATTTCTCCTACTAGTTCTTCCCTATGTGTGAGCAGCAGGTCAAGCTGTGCATGGCCTCTGGTGGGTTCCTTCAGCACTTGTACCAGGAAGTTATCCCCAACGTTCTCAAAAAACTTCCTAGATTGTTTGTGTGCTGCTGTATTGGCCTCTCAACAAATGTCAGACTAGTTAAGTTACAGGAGTGTATTCTCTGTCAGTATCTAGCATAAAGTAGACATAGAAAATTTTATTCCTAATTTTTATCCTAGCGCTCATTTTGGTAGGGGAGTGCTATATATTGACCTTCATGTCTGGCCAGATGTGGAGGCATTTGCAATGCAACTGATATGCAGCTCATGGAGTTAGCAAAGCAAATAATAAGCAACGAAACAGCTGTTGTCTCTCTCCATTTTTTTAAAGTTGCACAAAATATTTAAATAGTATTTTAACTTTATTTCCTTTGTCATTACAGTCAGCTGAGTGTTGGAGAGGGTGTCACGGTTTATTTTCATGCAGTATTGTCTAAAGATTTTAAATTCGATCCTCTTCATCATAAAGTGTTCGTCAGGGGAGAAGGCGTTTCAGGGTATGAGAACTGGAAGGAGAACATCTGTGAACTGACCTGCACAAAGTAAGTAATTTTCTGTAAGTTCCAACACTGCTTAATTTTAATTTAGGCCTCTTATTTTAACTACCAGAGTTACAATAAGCAGAAAGCAACAGAAACAGTTGTACACGTTGAAACTGTCTCTTCTGGCCACATCCCTAATCCAGCAGGACCACAGATGTTGCTGGACCAGACAGTACCTGGACAAGAGACCTCTAGCTGCACAGGAGCCAGACTGGTGAGAGGGAGCCCCACTGGCAGCCCACTCTGGGGAGCCCCAGGTGCAGCCCCAGGGTGGGGAACCAGGTCAGGAATCCCCCCATGGGGAGCCTGGCTGGAGTTGGGGAGCCCCACTGTGGGGAGCCCTGTCAGGACACCTGTGTCAGGGACCCCAGCTGGGGTACAGAGCTCCACCAGCAGCCCCCCAGCGATCCAAGCTGGGCCAGGGGAGCCCAGCAGCTCTGCAGGGGAGCATTGGAGGAGTGGAGTCCAACCAACCCCCTGGCATCATGGTGGTAGGCAGCCTGCAGCAGCCAGGAGGCAAGCTTGGTCAGTAGGCTGGTGGCCCCACCACTGCAGGGCAGCCAGGAGGCCTGGCGTCCTCTCGTCCAGCAAATCCCCACATTCAGCACCACTCAGGTCCTGAGGGTGCCAGATGAGGGATGTACAACTGCCCTGGCTGTTGTAATTTTTCTTCATCAGTCCTGTTTAGATTAGGAAAAAGGATATTTTTTTTTCCTGTCAAATTAGCCAACCGGGTATCCCTTCACATTTAGTGTCAAACAGTTTAAAATTGTCACAGTCACGTTAGGTGTTGCGGAACTGCATCTACACCTGATGCCGAGGATGTTTCAAGTCACATTAGCTGAATTACTTTTGCTATCTCAATTTACAGAAACCATCTTTTTTTTTCTTAGACTGGACAGGGCTTGTGATCTGTTACCCGAAATAAGACTTAGCTACATTTGTGCAGGGTAATATCTGTAGAGCTCTGCGCAGATGAAAAATTGGTGTCCGTAACTGCAAAAATGATCCATAATATCT
This sequence comes from Carettochelys insculpta, assembly GCF_033958435.1. NCBI lineage: Eukaryota > Metazoa > Chordata > Testudines > Carettochelyidae > Carettochelys > Carettochelys insculpta. The sequence continues at coordinate 25,067,064 of NC_134156.1, read as the reverse complement.
GCAAATTTGCAGGGTTCTAGATACAAAATTTGGATGCACATTTGCTTTTGTATCTGCAAAAAAGAGCTGCAGAATCCACATTGACATCTACGGAAGTGGATACCTGCGGATATAAAGTCGAGATCCACAGATTTGAAGAAATCTAAGTATCAGGGCCTCGTTGCTTACAGTGTGGACCTAGCCTAATATTTCATTTAGTAATTTGGAAAGTATGGTTCTTTCCCTTTTGAATCTCCTGTACAATTATGCTTTACTTTCTTGGAAGTGGACCTTTGAACATGGTGAGACCAAAGCCCTATTGTTGTTATGGAGGCAGCTGGTAGTGATTCTGAAGTGAGAGCTGCCCTTTAAAATGGGTGATAAAACATTGGGGTTTTCCCTTTACAAAAAAGTGGCCAGTAAATTGAGAAGTTCAATTCGTTAATTTGTCCTTTGAATTTTCTAGATGGTTTTTGTTTGGTTCCCCAGAGAGTCGGCAGCCTTCTATCACCAACTTTAACTATCCTCCCACACACAACTCTTTATCAAAGTACCTTCTCACAGCACAACCATCCCTTCCCTCTAACATCTCTAGTTTTAGAGAAAAATAATGTAGGCCTGAAAAGGGCAGAGTTAAGGTTGTGTTATATGGTAGTTGTAATGATAAGGTCTTTGTGCTTGTGTGTTGAAGATCTCATGATATATGCTTTCTGAGTGCTTTGACTTTTCACTTCGTAAATTTGTAAGGTAAGCGTGTGTGAGAGATTGAGAGAGAACTGTAATGACTTGAGACAATAAATATCATTGGATTTTGAAAACCATACCTCCTTAACGTTCTAGTCAGAGATCAGACGCCACTGCATTAGGTGTTGGGCAGTCACAGAACAAAAGATAGTCCCTGCCCCAGTGAGCTTGTATGTATGTATGGGAGCCACAGCTGAGCAGGAAGAAAAAAACAGCACCATAGAATTTAAAAGAAATATGTTAGTTATGGGTCAATCAAGAAGCATTTGCTAGGCAAGTGAATATGTTTATATTCCTAAAATAAGTAATAATAGCCCTTTGGATGGTTGAGTAATAGTGTAAAACTGCGCTGTGTTCTGATGATACCAAAGCTTCTATCTGTGAAAAGGGAGCAAATATGCCTGGTGATTACATTTGGTTTCCATTGCAAGATAGAGTGCATAAGCTTGTTGGCTGAATTTGTAGTTGTGCCTTTCTTAGCTGTTTAGTTGGATATTGGGGCAAAATATCAGCTTTATAATGAAGAAGGTATAAATTTAACATTTGCCTCTGTTTTTTAAAGAAAATGGCAGTTTGGGAGGATAACACTCACGAAAGCAACCAATGTCTGACCTCCCTGGTGTTGTAACTTGCTGCCGCTGTTAAGCTGTTTTGTACTAAACAGGGATCTGGGAGATCATGGATTGCTCATTGAGGGCTGTGTGACTGTTTCCAAGAACAACATGGATAAATCAGTTGCATACAAATATTTTGTTTCACGTGGCAAGAAGGGAGAATATGAATTCATTTACAAACCTCCACTGGATAAGGTGTATGTGAATCGCCTCTTAGTCATACCATCTAATGCTCTCAGCTCAGGAGGTAAGGTGATTTCCTATGTGTGCGACCGCTTAGTCTTCATCATACTTGTGCATGGCTAGAGATCTCTTATTACCAGGAGATGCTGACACTGATTACCTGTACCAGGCATATGAGGAAGTTTGGGGCGTTGTGTAGAAATATGAAAGGAAAGACTTGAATGAAAATCTTTAATGGCCTCTGATTCACACATTTGACAACCCATCTGCATCTGGATGTATGTCTCATTTATTGACTCTTCTTTGATAAGCTGTGGGACTGCCGTTGAGGTGCCAATAGCCCAGTCGAAAGCTGGCACTTCAGATGTGACAGACTTGACCTCTAGAGCAGCCATAAAGAGGTTTTTCCTGATGTACTGTTACTAACGAGAAGTATTTGTGCCTAGAGGTCCTAGCAGAAATCGGAGGCCTCACTGTACAAGTGCACTGAGAAATGGTCCTTTCTTGGAAGAGTTTAGAATCTAAAAGGGGAAGTCAGAATAAGGGTGGGAAGGGAAACATCATATACACAGGCTGTGGCCACACTTGGCCAAAACTTCGAAATGGACATGCAAATGGCCATTTTGAAGGTTACTAATGAGGCTCTGAACTGAATATTCAGCGCCTCATGAGCATCAGGATGCTTCTGGCTGCAGCGCTAATGCTCGCGGCTCGGCGCAGCTACACGGGGGTCCTTTTCGAAAGGAGCCTGCATATTTTGAAATCCCCTTATTCCCCTCAGCTGATAGAAATAGACACAGTCACACGGAGGGGAAGTGACCTGTGATCAAGCTGGAGGCAGAACTCTGTTCTCCTTCATTTCACTTCAGTATCCTGTGCATTGCCTGTGTCTTGCTGGACTGCTACAGGTATTTGAAACTTCTTCTTCTTTTCTTACATGTTAAACATGTAACCATTCTTTCTATCATTATTAGATTGGCATCAGTATGATGATATAGTATGTATTAAACCCCCGGAAGGTGTTTTGAGACGCATTATGAATTTCGTTGGATGGAATGATCAGAAGAGAAGAATTGAGAATGGGAAGCAGATAGCAGCAAAAATTATGCTAGAGACCATCTTCAGCATCCTCACCACATGGACTGACAGAAACATGAGTAACTTTCTGGCCCAGTTGCACCAGTTTCACAGAGTGACTAAAAGGCCAATGGTATATGAAGGTGCACCGAAGGAATGGACATCACTGGAATTTGGAGAAAAGCAGGTATTCTGATTACATCTGACAGCTTATTGGGGAAGAGGCTGAAAGTCATTAATATGCAATATTAACTTAGCTGTTGAGATCCTTACTCTGTTTTGCCGCCTGTGGTGGAAATAGTGAATAATTTTGTGTTGTAAGATGGGTTGAATTGTGCCCTGGTGAAACACCTGCTCTTTCCTGCTGAACAAAGTTCTACTCCCTGAACTTTTGGGTTTAGTTGCAGTATGTAGTTTGGTGAACCCATACCTGCTCGCCAAAGGGAGCCAGAACTTCGGGTGTAGTACTTTCTGGGATGATGTTAATAACGTTGATATTTTAAATTATCATCACTGTGCAAGGGAGTTAACACCTCACTGAGGCGAACAGAGCGGTTCCTATCTCAGAGATGTCGTTCCACGCTCTTGGTAGACTTGGACGTCTCCTTGTCCGTTACACTAGGCTCATGTTTGTGAGGTTATCTTTGCAACCATAATAGCTAGATACCATTTTTAAATTAAATTTTGAAATCCTGGAGCACACGATATTAGCTTCGGAGAGGTGCTAACATGGCCTACAGACATGTCCTGGATGTTTCCTGAGTAAAAAATATTGGTAAACAATTGTTTAAAGTCTTTGCTACCATAACTCACAATACATAGTAGGTTTTCTCTGTACTTATTTCTAGTCCAAGCCATGGGTTATAAGGCTATTGGGCTACAAATTCTCACATCTGACTGAGGCGGATTAGACTTGAGTTCCTTCTGGACTCCATAATCTGCCACCAGGAGTCTTCATAGACGACTTCACCATCTCTTCAGGGTTTAGCGCTCCCCCTCCACAGATCTGGCAGACAAGAAAGCTGGGGGAGGAGTCCAGGATCTAACCCAAGTATTTAACTTTCTTTTTTGAGGGAGTTAGGAAAGTGATGATTTTTTAAAATCACTTTTTATTTGTCTTCACTGTCTGGAAGATTGACCTGGTCAGGATAGATCTTCCAGGTTCAATTTTGCACACCTCGTGGGGACACACAGAATTGAACTATTAGGGGGTCAATAGCTGACCCTGTACAGCTCAATATCGCAAGGAGTGAGCAAGGTCGACGGGAGAGTTTCTCCCATCGACCTCCCTCTGTGATGACGGCCAGGTAAGTCGATTGCAGATAAGTCAATCCCAGCTATGTAGCTGCCGGAGCTGGGATTGCATATGTGCAATCAACTTTGAGGTCCAATGTAGAACCGGCCTTTGTCACCCATTTGCAGCAGTTAGGCATGATGAAAATATGTGTGATTAATTATCTGAGGAATTGTGAGAGAGAAATGATTTCTTTAAAAAAATTTGATCAGTGCAGTGAGTTTACGTTCCTCTTTTCTCCATTCCTCTTTGTTTTAGGTGAAGGAACTACTGGCTAATTACTTGAGAACAGCTGCTCAGCCATTTCTTGATCAAAACGGTGCTAACTATCCACCCAAGGATGTGGTAGTGAAGAGCCGGCTGGGGCTGGGACTGATCAGTGCTATTTTGGCCAAACACTATGCACTTCCGACATCCAGAGAGGATCTTAGTCGTGTATGCAGTCTCCTGTGCTTGGAGCAGAAGCCACAAGATGTCCTATGCCATGAAATGAGAGTGTTTTCTGTGGTTCCATGGTAGGTGCTTTATCCGTTCAGGGGTTTGTAAGGCGAGGCACTTAGTGGGTATGTGGAATGACTGACTCGTGGAAAGAGGCAGCCAGTAATTGTGTGTGTTCCTCTCGCACTTTTCTCTTCTGGATTTGGAGTGAAGTGTGCATAAGTCAGCAGCGTATGCTGTGGTAAAAACGAAAATTGGCTTCCTAATTCCCTCAGAGTTCTCAGAAATCCTGTCAGTGAGCATGGGACTTTTTTGTGTGTGGAAAGTATGAGGAGGTGAGGGGGGGAAGGATCTGGCCTAGAGCAGCTATATGCCATGGTAACTGCCGTGGTGGGACCATCTCTCAGGTAGAAGCAGAATTTGGTTGCGGCATGGAGGAAATTTGCCACAGACCGAAACCACAAAACAGACGGCTTGAAGGTGGTTTGGGGGTTTATTCTTTGCCTTCTGATTAGGTTCCCTGGAACTGTTTTCTTCCTCTTCCCACTTCCCAGCATTTGTTGTCTGTGAAAGTCCTTTGGTTAGTTGAAAGCCTCGTTTGTTTCTTCTTAGCTGCAGTCTGCAGACTGGCATGCTCAACCATTGTCTGCAAACATTTCCCTCTAAGGGGCATGCTGTCCCTGTGCCTCAAGCTGGCACTTACCGCATGAGATGTTCAAAATAGTTATAGTTATTGCCTCTCATACTGAGACTGGAGGTGTCAGCTTCCACGGCTATAGTCCTATCAACAGATTTTTTTTGAAGTGAGAAACAAAGTGATAGCCTCTTTCCAGTCCTTCACTTGAATGCCTCTTTTGAGGCGGTGGTTGCAAGCTGATGTAATAAAATGTCATTTGTAAATATGTACTTGCTCTAGGAGCCTCTCTGATGCTTTTACTTTTAAGCCCAAGACTTTGTGACAAAGATAGTTATTAACCATTCCTAACAGGGATGATCTCTTATCCATTCTAGTGTGAAACAGTACCTGACTCACTTGTGCCAAAGATGCATTGATGAACAAGTTGACCAGTGGGTGTGTGTCCTCCCTGTTGTGCACTTTTTCACTGCTTCCTGGGACCTTGATGAATGCTTGATGGTGGATAAACCTGAAGAAATCTGGGCAGGACTGGAAGGTCTTCCCTTCATTGAGTTCAGGAAGAAACAGGAGTCTTATAAGAAGTGAGTTTTCCAGAATTACTTTGTTTCTGAAGTGTTTTATAGTAATGTCCCCATTGCTTAAAGCTCTTGGCTGCTTTGCTCAGTTAACTACAGTTGACATCACCACCTTCAGTGGCTTGGGATATAGTAATATACTTTTAGTCTTGCTATAATATTTTAAGCTGAAAGTCCGTAAGTGCATCTTACTCTGCCTTCTTCTATGCTCCCCATAAGGCATCTGCATTGTGTGCATGCGTTGAACTGAATGTTGTGAGCTTAGTGACTGTGATATGTAATACAGTATGCATTGAGAAATCCTGATTGTTTTAAATGTCGTGACAGAAACCTAACCCAGGAGGCAGAAGTCTTAATTTATCAGCAGGTTTCTTTCATGTCAGTGCTTAGCTTAAGCATCACAAATTGAAATTCTTAACAATTTCAGATATTTTTATGAGGTTTAATGAAATAAAGAGGCTTAAAAGAAATTAAAATTTTGGGTGCGTTCTTTTGGCATTTTCACATGTGTAAGATGTTGAATGGAACTGCACCGCATTGCGTTGTTGGAATTGTGTGTGTTTTGGGGGGGGGCGGTGTTTAGAGTGGCTAACAAAAGCATGGTGTCCTCCAGGGCACAACAGTGTAAACTTGGTGCTGCTGATGGGAAATCTCCAATAAAGGGCAGGAGGAGCTGCATTCCATCCTACCAAGATGAAACACGGCACTATCCCTGTTCAGCTGGGTTGCCATAGAGGTCAATCCAGGATCAGAGCAGCCTTTCCCCACTAGTGTAAAAAGTTAAATGCTGTTGAAAATGCCTTTCATGTAACTTACTGGTTGCTAGATTCTGTCTCTCCCCACCCCTGTTCCTTCCCTTGGGGCCTTTATATTGCTTTGGTTGCATATAGGCACGAAAAGCCCCCCCAAGGGCATTTCCTGGGTGTGGGAGCAATATAGGATGGATGGATGCAGCCCAGTGTGCAGTTCTTTTGCAGCTCACAGCATGGGGTTGCTCCAGGAGTGGGAGCAGAGAAGGGCTGGAGTGTTCTCTGATCTGGCAGCTCTGGGGTCTGGAGCAGCCCATAAGCAGTCAGTAAGGTGCTATAAATTAGAGCAGCTTCCCAGGGTCCCAGCACAGAATCTGCCCAAATACAAAAGTATCTGTTAGTGGAGAGCATGTGTGTTCATGAATAGTACAGCCTTTTAATTCTCTCTGACACCAGGTTTGAATGCAGAAGGCACCAGAGTTCATAGAAGATGTTTTCCATGTGCTGTCCCAATCTTCTCTATATTTCAGAGCTCTCCATGCCTCACCCCCCTCCCTTTTTTTTTTTTTTTTTTTTCAAAGCAGGGCCCTCCTGCAGCTGATGAAAGGAAAGAAGCACTTAATGGAAATTGACAGAACGCTGGTCAGATCATGGATCAGCCTGCTACCTCTGGAGGACTTGGTAGAATTTGTGACTGATTTATCTATTGAGCTGTTGGACTGTCTTCTAGGAATTTTTCACAGGCTGCAGAACACCAGGATTACAGTGGTCAGTGGGGAGGTTTGTCATCTTACTCCTTTAACCAAATAGTGGTGAAGTCAATGGTCTTTGTGAGAGTTAGGTGCCTAACCTGCATAGGGGCTTTCAAAAATCACTCTTGACTAGTAGCTCCCAACCTTTTCACTAGCACAGACCCCCAATCACCTCCCAAGCCGTTCGCAGACCCCCACCAAAGCCAACTCTTAGCTGCTATGTGCACTTCATTAAATGAAAAAGGAAACCACAACGGAGCTTTTCAGACAGCAATTAATGACATTACTGGGAGATGTTTAATTTAAAAGTAACTTTGAAATTTATTTACAACTCATTTGCTACGATCATTTTTATTTATCTTTTATTTTTTCATGGCCTCCCACAATACCCTGGTGAACCCCCAGGGGTCCACAGACTCCAGGTTGGGAACTACTTCTCTAGATGTTTATTTTCAACTTTTGGCACCTAAATATCTTTGAAAATCTGTCCTAAGTTCTTTATTGGGAGTCATTTCTGGGGTTTATGGAGTCCCTTTCCAAGGGAGGTTGTGGAGTCCCCATCATTGAAAGCTTTTAAAACCAAGTCGGACAAACCCTGATGGGGATGGTCTGTTCTTGGTCCTGCCACAGTGCAGGGGGCTGGACTTGATGTCTTCTTGGGGTTCCTCCCAGCTCTACCTTTCTAGAATTACGTGTATGCAATGATTTATCTCAGATTGGCCAGCAGGCTAGTGACAGAACTCACAATAGAGCTCAGGTCTCTGCAGTCTCCAGCCAGTGCTCTGACCTCTAGCCCATTCTGTCTCAAGTGCATTCCTGTTCCTGCTATGCAATTCGGAGGAAAAGATTACGTTTGTCACACATCTGACAAGGTTAATTAAAACTACTAAATCTTCTTTTTCTTCTTCCTGTTGGATTTACCATATGGGTGAAATTAAAAAACGAGGGGGCAACATTTTTGAAGGGATGAGTAATTTTGGGTGGCTCAGTTTTTGTATGTTGCACTTGAAAAACCGTAAAGGAGCCTGGTTTGCAGGAGGTTGGATGTTAGTGTGTTATAAAATTAGGCTCCTTGAAAATGATTTCTGAAAATCCCATCGGGTTTTTTATGTTATATATTGTGTCTGTGATAATCTGGCTATGCGAAGGTCTTAAAACAGTATCTCTTCCCTATATTTTCTGCATTTGGGGTTGTCTGGGCACATTTTTGGACAATTTGCTAGTTCCATGGTTTAAGTTTTGTATTTTGCTTTCCCAGATGGTGGAGAAGCTTTTAGAAGCATTGTTGCCTATCCTGGATAGTAACCAGCACAGGTAAATGAAAGGCTCAATACATTCTTCTAATGCTAATTCTCCTTTTGTCTTTGACACTGAACTCTGTCTCATCTATGGTGTGAGGTTCTCTATGGAACAGTTTACCTCTCTTATCTAACCTTAGATATCTGTATTACAGTTGTTGTCAAATAATCTGAATGCCTTGCTAGTTATTAGTATTTCACAGGATCGTGCTTCCCTCCGCTTCTTTGTTGGAGAAGGTTGAGCTTTTTGTTTTGTTTTTTAGAAAGTTAATTTGAAGAAATTAGGAGGAATGTTGAGATTTGTGATTGTACTGATCTCTCTGTGGAACACAAGTTCCCCAGCTTTGGGGCAGTTACTAAGAAATTGGCTTGTGAGCCTTGCCCCTTACGGGTGACAGTTTAATCATTCCAGGTGATGGTAGCTCTCATGGGCCGACATGGTTCTGTGGAACAACATAGATCCTTGTGAAGGGCTTGAATTTTTTGGACAAAAACCACTGAATTTGACCAGATTTAATGGGGAGCTAGTGCAGAATGTAGAGCACCAGGGTGATGGGCTTTCAGTGTTACATGTGGCTGAATAGCCAGCTGCTATTCTGAACCAGTTGGAGCTTTTTGGGGTAAGCAGCTTCTTCCCAAGGTATAAACTGTTGCAATATTCAAGCCTTAAAGTCAACAATGTGTGAATTAGAGTGGCTGAGTCAGTCTGATAGGACTGATTGTTGTCTTCTGGCTAACTTTAGGTAAGAGAGTAACTTACTTAGTGTAGCTTTTTGGGAATTTGGTAGCAAAGAGGAATCCAGGAGGGGCCCTAAGCTCTGGACCATCTTCATGAATGGAAGGCAAAAGTCCTTCATGGGAAGCAGATATAATGGGGTTTGTGGGTTCTTCATAGAATTTATGTCAGCTTCACCCAGATGTTCTGTATCCAGGTGATGGTGCCTCCTGAAAAAAGGGGTGTTGCGCTGTTTGTGTTTTGTGCAGTGGCATGTAGAGCTGAGGACCCTTGATATAGCGCCAGCAGGTCTGTCAGTGTTGCCCATGATTTTGCTCTGGCTCAACAGCTGCATGAAGCCAAAAGGAGTCCCATAGAACTTCAGAGAGAAAAAAGTTGAGCATAAAACTTTATGGTGCTTTTGATTTTTTTTTTTTTTAAATTCTCTTTTTTTCATAACCTGAAAGGATTTGAAATGCCCTTTTGTGGCAGAAATACTGCTCTGAAGAACTTGATTCCCTTCTTTCTTCTCCTTATTCAGGATGCAGAATGTGAACTCCTGGAAACCTTGCTTGAATGTCTGCCAAAAACTCCATCAGATGATCTGTCTGAAAACAAAAGAGTTACGATATTACACATTACCGGCTATTACTGCCGAGATCATTTCAAGGGTTGCCAGGCTAGAACCTTTGCATGTGAGTGTTAGATACATAATCATATTTGTACTTTACAACAGATGTGTGGTGGTGGCAGTATTTCTGGGTTGTTTCAAAAACTCATTTTCATTGGTATAAGTTGTATTTACCATTTAACAAAACAAAACAAAACAAAACAAAAAAAGTATTGCAGCAAAACTGTAATTTCCAGAATGTCACAAAACCATGTACAGTAAACTCGTTCATATCTGGTATTCTATTATCCAGAACTCTCGAGTAACTGGCATTTTAACAATAAGTAAATTTTAGTTATGTTTCCTATAAATACAGGATAGTGAGAGTAAATACAGCAAATAGAGTACGAGTTTACAGTGTACAATACTACTGTTGTTGGTAAATAAAGTACTCTGCATACATTTTTGTTTGTTTCTTAATATCTAATCTTGTTTTTTCTTTAGTGTTAGGCATTGATAGGTATACCCCTCTATTATCCACAATATTTGAATATCCAGCAACCTCCCGGTTCCAGGGCTGCTGGATATGAAAGCGTTTACTGTAATTACTTTGATTCTTCTGACCTTTTTAAAATAATACCTATTCTTCTGAGATCCGTCTGCATTATTTGTTTTAAAAGCATAAACTACTTCACATAGGCCCCTGGGATGTCTCCAGACGCAGTCAGGGCCCAGAGCGGAAATGACGAATATGTTGCTTTGGGGACCATCATGCTGGCCAGTTGTGCTGTGGTTCTTCCCAAAGTGTGGGGCCCAGCACGGTCAACTTGGTTCTCACCCATGCCCTAGGAACCGCTTTGCTGGGGCCTGGATTTATACTTCTGTTGCTTCTTTTCCCTAAAATATCACCTTTTGTAAACTGCCTTGGGAGGGAGGGAGGGAAAAGCCAGATGGCTACCAGAAAGACAGATATATTCATCCTAGGCTGAAAAATGGCTGTTGCCATGGCAACCAAAATGGCACTTACTTCAGGGTAAGACACCTGGGGGTCAATGAAGAACCTGCTCAAACCATGTGAGACGGTTAGATTTGGCTGGGACACCAGGCGCCAATCCAGGACCAGCTGGAGCTGGCTGAAAGTCTCCCCTTTAGTCGGTTTAGTGGGGTGGTGGGAGGAAGGCAGGCTGCTGGAGAGCAGGAACTGTAGAAACTCTGTAAGGTGCCAGGAGGGAGCCCTGCAGGTTCAGAGGCCTTTGGGGCCCAGAAGTCTGAGGGAGGTAAACCCCTACTATTGGGGAGACGCAGAGATAAGAGATCTAGTCTGTTGCCTCCATGTCTGGAGAGGCAGCTAGAGACAGACTTTTCCCCTCCCTGTTCCCCTGCGGTGCCAGTGATGAGAGTGGCTAAATCAGGCCATGGGCTGGCCCCAGAAGTAACGAGGTCAGATTGAGAGCTGTAATGAGACACTGTGGTAAGCGATGGCTTGCCGGTTTCCCAAAACAGGGGAGATAACACTCCACCTGCTGCTACCCAGAAGCTCCCTGTATGAAATTAGGAGCTTTGTCGCCATATATATTTGGAGTCCTGGTTTCTTTCTCCCATCTATTTAGGGGCGTTGCAGAGGTAATCTCAGCGTGTGATTTCCTTGTCGTTTTTTCTCCCCATCCCCACTGGCACCCACTGGCGACAACAACCACCATGGACCCTGGAGCAAGATGGAAGGGGCCCTGGCTCCAGGCTCCCTGAAGGAGTGGAGCCCAAGGCAATGAGCCCGTCTTGCTACTCAGGCCGAGGCACTGGACATACCCCCTTCACAGCTGCGTAGCATGTTGCCACGGCACTTCAAAGGGTCTCGGGGTGTCTGCCCCCGTTGCCCCCTCCATCGGTGGGCCTGCTGCTGCCTAAGTTCCATCAAATCAAGAAAGGAGACCAATGAGCACTCTCCAAAGTGGATCTTCTCTCTTGTACCCCACAAGCGACAGGGTTTTGGTGTTGGCGTGGTGCTTTAGAGTGGTCTGGTTTAGACCCACAATGTGTGATGTGTAAATGAATGGTACGTTGCGCTGCTGCTTAGAACAGTTTTTTCTTCTTCTCTGTATTACAGGGTTCAAAAGATGAAATTGTGCACAAGATTCCAGTGATACAAGTGTTCCAAAGAGCTCTGGTAGACACCAGAACCTGGTTTCGGGAGGCCTTAAAGCAAAATTTACTGCGAGGACATACCAATACACGTGTGACGTTCAGTTTCCCTGAGGAACTTATGGTTTGTGTACTTGAATGTTGCACTTTGATGCATCCCTTCTTAGGTGACAGACTGGGTTAGTGGGTTAGTTACACCAGCTTTTGGCAGGTGTAGCTGTCGCATCCTTGAGGGTATAGAGCAGTGGCACTCAAACTTTTCAGCCTATGGGCTGAAGGTATGTTTTCAAAAATGTCAGCACACTGGGCCAGATTCTCTGCCTGCATGTATTCTGCTGGTGTTGCTCAAGAAAGCAAAAGCTGTCCACTGTTAGCCCAGATGGAAATTCCTCTGGCATGGGGAAATTCTCAGGTCCCAGAGCCGGTGTGGTCTGCTTCCTGCCTCTGCACAGAGGAGGCGTGCTTGGAGCAAGGAGAGGGAATACATGAACTATGTTAAATTTGGCCGTCCTCAGGTGGCTCATGGTGTCGAGGGAACACATATCAGCTGGCACAGTTCAAAGCAGCCACCCACACTGCCCGAACCTGAGGTCGGGCAGAGAACTGGGAAGGTGTTACTGTGTGCTGCTTCATAGTTTCTGTTTATCCTGGGCTCATCTGAGTGGCTGTGTGCCAGGAGGGCTGCCATACTGGGTGCTCCCTAGTCTCCTGCTAAACCATTCAGATTCATTTCCCTCTCTTTGGGCATCATGCCACTGTTCAGGTGAACCAACAGAGTAACAAGTTACACCTCCTTTCTTTGCCCATGACAAGTCAGCTTAACTTACAAAAGGGAAGGGGAGAGCAACTGTTCAGCGCACACCTGGCTTCCACCAGAGCTGTTCCTGCATCTTCCGAAGTAGTGCTTCCTATTTCCTCCATGTTGTGATGAGACTGAGTCAAACCCTTATGTTTAAAATTTGTAGGATGCAGTGGCAGGAGCACAGTCTCAATTCATAATCAAATACAGGTTCAACCTCCGTAGCCCGGCACCCTCAGGACCTGACTGGTGCCAAACCAGAGAATTTGCCATGCCATGGGAATCCACATTGTCTCGCAGCTTTACCAATACTTGCACTTCTTGCTAGGCTCTTAGAAGACATTGAGGGATAAATTAGAGCTATGTAACAACACAGACCACTGAGAGCCAGGAGTGATGGCTGTAAACAAACTTTCAATGATAAGTGGACATCTGGCTAACTAAAATCATGGCAGACCACGGATGTTGCTGGACCAGTGAGTGCCAGACTAGAGAGGTTCAACCTGTGTCAATTTCCATAAGAGTTGCTGGGAGGGCCATAGGTTCGGCATCACTTGTATAGAAAATGAGTGACCTTTTCTGACCACGCAGTTTTCTTTGCTGGATAGCTTTTAGGTTTAATGGCACACAGTGCTCATTTTTATTTTTCAGGCATGGGACCAGTTTGTGAGGATAAGCTTTCCTGATGAAGTCTTCACTGAGGAGTGGAAGAACGCTTTACTTTCAGACATGGAAGCGAGAATTAAACAGGTACCAAGAAATGAGATTTCATTCGTTACACAGGAGTGTTTCTAGAGCTCAGGGATAATACCTAGAACCGGTGCAACTGTCCCTTGCATATTGCTGCTAGAACTTAAACAGACTTCAAACAATCTAATCTTCGCAGTGGCTTGTTCATATCACATTAATCCCTTCCATCATAAACAAAATTTCTAAACATTCTAGGCAACTGGGTGTAATCTTTTGCTGCAGTATAGCTCTGATCTCTTCTTGTACGTTGCTGCTGTCTTCACTCCTAACAGTGGCTAGTAACTGGTAGTTTAAAGGAAACTAGAAAATTTGGAGAGGGTAGATATTTTACTTATTTCTGTCAAAACGAGGCATAAAATGTTTTTGTAGGTACTATTATTTTATTTGTATAATGATAGTACGTAGGAGACCTGTTGGCACCAAACAGAACCAAACTGGTGGGAAGAGACAGTCCCTGCTCTGAAGAATTTACCATCTAAATAGGGGAGATTCCTGTTCCAAACAGGAAGCCCGGGCCACTGCTTTCTTATGCTCATCATGGTATTCTGAAAGCTCACGTTTAGAAATATTTCCATTACTATTTTAAAAATGTGAGTTAATTGGAAGGGACATTTCCCTACCACGTATTGACCAATTTGCTTGGCACTGTGGGATAGGGTGAGCTAATTCTTGGCGTTAATATTAATTTTAAAACTCCAGAGAATTTACAGGCAGCATTTTGTGTGACTACTGACCACCAAAAGCTGTCTGTCTTGTAAGCCAATCCTTCCACAAATCTGAAACTTAATTGTAATCGTTTGGTTGTTCCTATACTGTTAGAGTCCTGAATGCTACTTTTTCTCAAAGAGGCTCCTTCCTGGTAGTCTTCAGAAATGTAAAATTTAATTGAAAATATTATTTTTAAATTTCCATTTTTATACAATGCAGGCATGGTTTTCTCCAGGTGACTCTTTTGGATGCTTAACTGAAAAAACAGGGACCTTTTTCTCCCAAGATCCTAAATGCATAAGGTGTTTGGGTTTTCTGTGGAACTGAACTGATGCCAACAGAAACCTGCTTTGGAGTGAAGGAAACAGATTTCATAATTAAAATAACAGTAAAATGGTCAAATTTTTTTTAATCTATCTTTCTTCATGCCACATTTCTCTGCAACTTGTAGCATCTAGTCAATAGGAAACGTGTAGTTTTGGTGGCTGAATTTATTCCTACTG